>NC_081842.1:86429643-87040395 GCF_963259705.1 Myotis daubentonii
GTCAACATAGAATATTTTTCTTTATTGATTAAGGTATTACATATGTGTCCTTATCCTCCCATACCCCCCCCCCCCCCCCCGCTCATGCCCTCACGCCCCTGGTGTCTGTGTCCATTGTTTATATTTATATGCATGCATACAAGTCCTTTGACTGATCTCTCCCTCTTACCCCCACCCTCCCCTACCTTCTCTCTGAGGTTTGACGGTCTGATTGATGCTTCTCTGTCTCTGGATCTGTTTTTGTTCATCAGTTTATGTTGTTCATTATATTCCACAAATGAGTGAGATCATGTGATATTTATATTTCTCTGACTGGCTTATTTTGCTTCATACAAATGAAATCAGTTAGTATGTGTTTTTTTTTTGTTATTATTTTAATGTACATTCTTGCTCTTAGCATTGCATTTTGGAGATTGTCCATATTATTGATTTTATCCATAATTTCTTCTTTTTTATTACAGAGTAGTATTCCATTATATCAATATACCACAATTTGCTTATCCATTCTCCTGTGAATGGAGATTTGGGTTGTCTCCAGTTTGGGACACATCTATTGTTATTTGTTATCTAGCTCATTCATTAGAGAACTGGTCTCCAACTATTTTTGATTATTCCAGCTATTTATTTATTTATTTACTTATTATATATACAAATACCATTATCATTAACCAATTTCTCAATGTACAATTCCAATACTTCTCAACTTATGATGAGGTTATGTTCTGGTAAACCCATTGTAAATGGAAAATATCTTAAGTTAAAAAGCATTTAACCAACTTCACTTACTGACCATCCTAATTTATCTTAGTCTACCTTAAAAGTTCTCAGAACAGCCCCAGCTGGTTTGGCAACTAATCAATGATTCTCAGTCATCATTAATGTTTCTATTTCTCTTTCCCTCTCCCTTCCTCTCCAAAATCAATAAAAGTAAAAAAAAGAAAAAAAAGTTCTCGGAACACTTGCATTAGCCCACAGTGGGCAAACTCATCTAATATAATTAATACCCTGTAGCGCAGGGGCTGGGGAGCCATTTTTCTGCCAATGGCCATTTGGATATTTATAACATCACTAGAGGCAGGTGCATGAATTCATACACGGTTGGGGTCCCTAGGCCTGGCTGGTGATCAGGGCCGATCAGGGCTGGGCCCATCGGGGCCTGCCAGCTGGGTGGAGGACAGGGTGCGGGAGGGAGGGGCCTGAGAAAGGGGCCACACCCGCCGCTACCCACTTCCACTTCCCCATCGTGGGGCCTGAAGGCCCTGGGAGGGTCGGGAGAGGAGGAGACTGTCACCAGGCTAGCATGGAAGGAATGGAAGCTGCCACCATGGGAGGTTGGCTGTGGGAGCGCACTGACCACTGGGGGCAGCTCTTGCATTGAGTGCCTGCCCCCTGGTGGTCAGTGCGCATCATAGCATCAGTACATAATGGTAACTTAGGCTTTTATATATATAGATTCTCCAGCCATACAAAATTATCAACTTAAAAATTAGCCTGCTGTATTTGGTCAAACATTTAATTAACTCACCCCTAATGCCTTGACAGGGCCAGCCCAAATGATTTTGTGGCCCTTATACATCCTGCAGGCCGGATATTCCACACTCCTGCTATAGAGTATCAGTTGTTTACCTTTGTGATCCTGTGGCTGACTGGAAGCTGTGGCTCACTGCTGCCACCCAGCATCACAGAGAGTATGTACCTTGGCAAAGATCACTGGCCTTGGAAAAGATCAAAATTCAAAGTACAGTTTCTACTGACTGCATGTTGCTTTCACAACATTGTAAAGTTTCAAAAATCATAAATTGAATCATTATAAGTTGGAGGCCATTTATATACATTTAGGGTAACTTTTTTTGTTATTGGCAGTGGATATACTAGTACATTCATATTTTTAATAATCTTAGTAATTATAATTTTTTGTTGCTATCTTGTCAGATTTGATTAGACTTTTATTGATATTACTTTGTAATGTGGTCAGTGAGGCTCTCATACTAGAATTAACAATAATGTAATTCTAGCCACGTGTCTATTTTGTGTGGGTTTAATTTAGTTGAAACTGGGTGATACAATTTGGAAATTCAATTGTTGGTTAAGATTGAGTAATGTGATCTATAAATCCACTTTCTGGTGCAAATGTAAACTACAACATGCATCAATAAGATGAAGGCAAATGCATAATTGAAGGAACCTCTGTCCCACGTGTCCTAATTGTAGATGTCCCACTCTTTTCTCAGGATAGCTGATTATTGCAGGTGACATGAATATCTGACATATATATCACTCTAATGAGGGGACTACTACCGATCTGTATATTAAAATCTTGTGAAGCTTAATTCCTTATTTCTTTTTCTCTTTTAAGTATACAAAGTAAATATAATTAGAAATGCTAACATTTTCTGTACTCAGTACAGTGACTTGGTTTATGCATTCTACTTTGCAGACCCTTGACCTACAGCATGCCTCAGTAGAAAAATTGTGTACCTGTTAGCAGTCAGAACACTTATTTTCTAACTACATCTCATTCTCTGACTCACTGTAGGATACCATACCAGCCACTCCATATCTTTGGAACAGGGGTTTGCAAGATAGGGCATTTGGACTACATACATGTGAAGAATATGCAGTTAGCATGACTTGGCTGACTCCATCTTGAAGTTGACATAACCAACTCCATCTTGAAACCTACCAAGTGCCAAGTGCAGCCGCTTGGCTGCCTGATAAAGCTGCCTACCACATCTTGTCAGACAGACACCGAAGCTAAAGGGTGTGGGCCCTTGCAGCAGACAATGACAAATATTTACAAGTTTGTTTGTCACATCAGCTGTAACACATTACCACAACTTAACAGGCATGCCAGGACTCTATAAAAGCTGAAAGCACAAGCCAGTTGCTATTTGCCCTCCTACGAATGAGCCATGCTGACCAACTTGTGTGCCTGGCTTGGTGACCATTGAGTATTCCGGGCCTTGCTGTCTTGAGCTGCCTTCCTTGCAATATGTGGACCCCCTGGATGCCAAGGCTTCCAGGACTTGCCCATCAGGACAGTTCTGAGTGGCCAGCAATTGCTCTGCGAGTAGCACAGAATGAAGGACATTTGTGTCTCTTGGACTTTCAGTTCATTAACCCCCAATACTTGTATGTGTTCTCTGATGTGTTTGTGATTTAGACTGATTTTGCAAATAATAAAAGCTAAATTGACAGCATAGTCACCTGTGTTGTCTGACTGTTATTACTTGGTGTCAGGAACCTAGAGAACCAAGAGACCACCTAGGGTCACAGCCTCAATCAGGTGCCCCTGATACTATCTGGGGGATAGGACATCAAAAGACTTATGAAGATACTATACTCTTAGCCAGAGTGCTCGAGACAATAACCTCTAAGATCTTCTGGATCTAACATTGCACAATGTTGAATTCCTTATGTCTTTGTGCCCATTTTAGCTTCTCAGGGAGCCCATCTTTTCTTAATGCGATCTCCATAATGCGATGCCTTCTGGTAGCCTTTTAGAAAATAGTGAAGGCTAAGTTAGTCTCTCACATATCTTTTTTCCCCTTATAATGTAGCTAAATGTCACATTCCAAAAAGATGTTCTGTCAGGTGAAGTATGTAGCAGTCTATGATGAGCAAACCCGGGCCACCCAACTGAAAAGATACTGAAGCAAATGTTCAAAGTTGAGGATGAAAAAAAGGTAAATTCCTACAGCACATACCCACTGTCCTAGAAAAGAACACTTAGCAGCAGGTATAGTCACAACAGGAAGTTTTATCTCATTGTTTCCTTGGCTGGGACTTAGTTTTAGTGCAAACTGGTATATTAACCTTAAAGAGAAAGTTCAGCATTATTCCAAAGATCATCATAAAAGCTGGCAATGAGAGTAATTTGAATTGTCATAATCTTACTACTGAATATTTGAAATACTAACTTTGAATTACTGAAGGGTAGTTACTTAATTCATTCAAAAACTACTTAAAAAGGAATAGAAGATTGAAGTGAGAGTTGAGATAGAAGCTCGGTTGGATTTTGATTGGATTGAATATCAGGCTGCAGTATTGGGATTTCATCTTGTAGGTAATGAGAACCATGGATACATTTTGAGTTGGTTAAGACCTAGTTCTTAACCATGATTTGGGGGAGGTGGGAAGATTGCTGAATATGCATAATACAGGAAACATAGGAGTTAAAAATAAGCATACTTAGAGGAAATCAGACATGTAGTGATGGGAACACATGAAATGGAAAAATTGAAATAGGTCTAAAAGTAAACATATATACAAATTGATGACTGATTGATTATAGGAAGAAGGAAAGAGAAAGTCTCAAGGTGATACTGAGATAGCTAAAAAATTACTTCTCCTGGATTTAATGCATTTAAGTGCAGTAATTATAAATGTATATGTTGTTATGACATCTATACATATGATGTAGTGTATGCATATATTTTTATCACTTAAATTCTACCAAAGCTAAATTTTCTGAAGAATTATTATTGCTCCACAAAAGAACCATGAGGAGCATACTAATGAAAAACATGAAGGTTTGCTCTCACCGTATTTTTCCACTCCCTATGGCAGTGCTGTAATGAGGAGCTATTAGTATTCTAGTTGTCAGCAGCTACTCATGCAAACTACATTAATTTTGTTGAAAATGGTCATTAGGAAACTTAATTATTTTAAAAGTGTTAACTGATTATTGCATAAGTATTATGTATTCATTAATTATTATTCCTTTCCATTAATTATATATAATTACTAAATTCCTAAAAGCAGATGATTCTTATTTTGCCATGCTGTTCACTTCTGCTAATTTGACTTACCAGATAATCCTTTGTACTAATGCAGAAGCATAAACTTGAGTGTTCAGAATAAATTTGATAAACATTAACTTGTTAATCCTAATGACTTCTTGGAATAAAAATTAAAAGCTCTTTTTTTTTTTTGCTAGCTTGTATCTTATTGTCACCATCAACTTGACAATTGAGTAATATCTGAATAAACAAAGATAATGAAACCATATATAATGCTGGATAATCCATGGGAATTAGTCCATTTCCAATAGAGAAGGAAAATAAATCATACCTGAGATATAGAATTAAATTATTCTGCTTATCTTGTAAATACAGAAACTTTAAAGATTGCAGTTTTAATGTAAAGAGGAAGTAAATAAATATAGACCAACAAATATAAATTAGGCAGATTTTATATCCACATTTTATGTCTAAATGCACAAATTGAAATTTATTTGCAGATTAGTCTAATCTTGGGACACAGTCTGATACAATTTGCTGCACTATATAGATATAAACAAATATGCATGAAACAATTTAATGTGCTATTTTTCTACTTTCAGTATATCTGTCTTCATTTTTTATTTTTATTTTATTTTTCAATATATTTTTATTGATTTCAGAGAAGAAGGGAGAGGGGGAGAGAGATAGAAACATCAAAGATGGAGGGAATCATTGATCAGCTGCCTCCTGCACACCCATCACTGGGGATCGAGCCTGCAACCCGGGCATGTGGGGACCCTGCAGTCCTCAGGCAAAAGCTCTATCCACTGAGCCAAAACAGCTAGGGCAGTATATCTGTCTTTAGTAGTTCCCTCCAAATGTTAAAATGATGGATATGAGTGTCAACAAATTCCATCTGTTAATCAAAACATGTTTCTTTTCTTTTCTTATACTTTAATCCCTACTAGAGACATTCAATATAATTTCAATTATATTTGCAAATATCTCTTCTCTCAAGATATGACCATCAACATTTTATATAATAGTGAAAACAAAATGCTGGGGTTTGAGTCCGAGTTCATTGTCTCCCAAAACCAAAGAATGGATTTGCGGACAAAAACAGTTAGTGGAAGCTAAGTTTATTGAGGCCAGTCCTGGAGAAGGTGCAGCTAGGATTCCAGGAGAGTAAAAGCAGGCCAGTGCCCAGGGCTTCCGTTCTATGTTACAGTTGGGTGTAGTTCAGCACCCAAGTGAGTTAAAGTCTATTAGTTGATGTATGGAGTCCCACATGCTATCAGGAGAACAGGGGAGCATATTCCCCCTAGGTATCAGCCATCCCAGAGAAAAGAGAGCAAGAGAGGAGTGTGCCCCTCTTTTTGTATACATGCTTGCTAACTTCTGATTGGTTCCTTCAAAGGATTCTGCCTTAGCAACATCCTTGGGATTGGTTATATGGCTCACTGCCTTGTGATTAGTTAGCTGCAAGCTGTCAGTCTTAGCAACATCATACATTTTAAAGCTCATGTCTCCTGCATGCTCTCTTCTTTCCTGCTTAGACGTGTTCCCCATTTCTTCTTCCTTCTTCCATGGTTCTATCCCTGTCTACCTAGCTTCATCTGTCTACTCAATAGTAGCTTAGAAGAAAATCCTTGAGAAAGCAGAATAGTGAATGATTCACCATGGGATAGAATAAAATGGTTTAGCCTTATATTTTCTGTAGTATATTAGAACATGTTTCACAGGTCATTTTATATGCTTCTGATAAGCACTGTTGGGAAATAAACAACTATATAAATATAAGCATTTTTTATTTAAATGAGAGGTGATTTAGGTCAAATGAACATAGGGAGTTATTTGTTAGTCAAGTAACAGTGGTAGAAAATGTGAATTAAAAACTCACTGCTCACATTTGTTAAGGTCAATAAATATGAATGTTACTGATGGCCTTATGAGAAAGTCACTTTGCTTAAGATAGAAGAGAGACATTCATCATAAAAAAATGAGCTGTTCCATTCCATTAAAAAGCAGCTAGGTAAAAGGCAAGGAAACTAGTTTGTTATTTCTATGCACAATTATTCAATTACTAGAATAAACAGGAGAAAACAAATTGAGGAAAAAAAAACAGGTTGGTGTGATAGAAAATACATTAGATAAAATGATGTCTGTTTGGAAGTATTTTCTAATTGTAATGCAATTCACTGTTTTAATTTATTAATTTAAATCATTAGATGTGGGTCCTATTCCTAATTTGATAAACTAATAAACAGGGAGCTCTTGGGTAAGTGTTTCATTTTCTCTTGACCTAAATTTACTCTGCTCTAAGTATAATTGGACTAGATCATCTCACAATGCTATTTTATTAAAGTTGAAATAAATATGTAGTAGCCTAGATGTGCTAACTACACAATTAATTACATAAAATAGAACCTCTAGATCCAGATCCATTTAAAAATATCTAGTATTGAAATGTTTTCAGCTCTGTACATTTCTATAAATTTAGGTTCAGTTTTTTATTTATGCTAATGTTTAAAAAATGTAGACATGTGTGAGTGATTTTCCATATACATTTAAAAGTTAGATTAATTTTAGAGATTATAAAAAATAAGTTTATGTTTATAATGTGATGAAGGTTTCACCTCTGAACTTAGTTATTTTTTTATTTTTATCACTATCTATATATATAAAACCCTAAGTGACCGGCTGACTGTTTGACCCATCGCTATGATGCACACTGACCACCAGGGAGCAGACACTCAGTGCAGGAGCTGCCCCCCTGGTGGTCAGTGCACTCCCACAGTGGGAGCACCGCTCAGTTGACCAAGCGGTGCCAGCTGCATGGCTCATGGCTGGTGAGCACAGCTGCAGTGCGTGACCCTTTCCCGCCTCTGCAGCAGCAGGGCCAGGATGAGTGGGAGCGGCGCGGTGCCCTGCCTGGGCTCAGACTCCTCCCCGGCTGCCTACCACTTCACACAGTACTACAGCCCTTGGGGAATGTCAGACTGCCCAGTTTCCGGCAGTCTGACATGCCCCTAAGGGTCCTAGATTGCCAGAGGGCACAGGCCAGGCTGAGGGACCCCACTGGTGCACAAATCCGTGCACTGGACCTCTAGTATAACATAACATGTTTCAGTGTAAAATACAAACTTACTTAGTAGACATGACTGGATTTCATAGAACTGATATGATTTCCCTAGAGTCAGAATTATCACAAAGAAATCTCTAAGAGAGAAAGGCAAATATCACATGATCTCACTTATATGTGAAATCTAATGAACAAAAGAAACTGACAAGCAAAATAGGTTCAGAAACATGGAAGCATGCAACAGACTGATGATTCTTAGAGGGAAGGGGGAAGGGGTGGCCAGAAGATATTAACCAAAGAATTTATATGCATGGATATAGACAATAGTGTAGTGAAGGCCTGAGGAGGGAAAGGAGTGAGGAGGAGGGAGTCAATGGGGAGAAAAAGAGGACATCTGTAATACTTTCAACAATAAAGATAAATTTTTTAAAAAGAATTTGAGAGACTACAGGTCACCATCATCCCAGAGTAATCCATCAGTGATGAGGACACCCAAAGAGAGACCCGGAGGCCGCTGCAGGCAGTTCAGTGAGGGAGCCCAGCAGTGCAGGTAGGAAAAGGGATTCTGGGGCCAGCACTGCGGCTGATTAGCAAAGCTGTTCACCTTCTCCGATGGCCAGCGTCCTCATGTGGCAACTCTGGGTATGAACCCCTGCCTTGCAGGCTTCAGCACATGGTGCTTGCTCAGTAGTTCTTAACCTACTTCCTTTTTTGATTCAAACGTTGAATATTGAAGCAAGAAACCACTTACTGAATATCACTTAATTGAGATTTCCCTTGAGGTTCAAGGAGGAGGAGGAGGAGGAGGAAGAGGAGAGAGAGAGAGAGAGAGAGAGAGAGAGAGAGAGAGAGAGAGAGAGAGAGAGGGACGGAGGGAGGAAGGGGGGGAAAATATGAAAGACTGGGTTTAGGGGTTAGTAGGGTGAATATTGTCCCCAGAGAGTAATAACCCTGACTTCTAGCCTTGGGTTTTACTGATGACTGTCTGTGTGACCCGGGGAAGCCTCATTTTTTCCTCATTTCTAAAATGAAAGCCATAATCTAGGAAGTAATTTCTAGTGTATTATACTACACAAAAATTCTGATCCTTGTCTCACTCATTCAAGTTGATTATGTACCTTTCACATGCCAGGAACAAGTGCCTGATGTCCCTATTCTCAAGATGCCTGTGTCTGGGGAGGGAGACAGATAATAAATGGATAATCCATGGTGAGGGTCAGATAGTAATGAGCCCCACTAAGGGAGGTAAACATGGCAATGCGATGGAGACAGACAGGGCTGAGGGGCGCTGGCTTACACACTCAGGGAGGAAGTGCTGTGTGAGCAGAGAGCTTAGTGATGGGAGGAAAGGAGTTCAGTTACTACTTGGAAATGTTCCAGCCAGGAGCTGAAGCGGGTCTGAAGCCCAGAACTCCCATCAAGAGAACCAAAGGGTTGGAGTACACTCTTTGGGGACAGGGAGCCTGGAGGGACAGGAAAAGGGTAGAAGGAGGAGACTGGATTTCATTCCAAGTGTGAGGGCTTTTGCTTGTTTCCGCTCTCAGACCTGTAGTGGAGAGTGTAACAAGTAAAACAGCTCCGTCCAGCTCCCTCCCTGTCTGGGTGGTGGCAGATGTAAGAGGGAGAGGTTGGGGCGGGGAAGAGGGAAGAGCAAGTGGGCATGGTAGGGCTCTTTGGAGGACTTGTGAAGTTGATGCCTGAAGGAAGGAGGCTGGAAACAAGACACAGCGAAGTTCATGTTGTATTTTCAAACTCTGCATTCACTGTTTAGAATGAGGAGAGAAACCCCATTTCCTTCCATCTTTCCTCCATCTCCTGGAGTTAGAACACAGAGATAACTGATGTCAGTGCCTATTCTTCGTCCCCTGGCTTATTTTTAAAGTATTTGCTAAGCACAATAATAATGTGTTATACAGAAATCGTTCCTGTGCTATCTTCTAGAGTTGTCATTTCAATACTATCTTTTGAAAACCAAGAAGAAAAACTACTACTTTCCCAGCCTTGGGCTTCTTCTGAGAAAACAAAACAAACAAACAAACAAACAAACAAACAAACAAACAAAATGAATTAAAAATAAAACAAATCTTTGAAAAATACAACAGAATTTCATCTTTGTCTCCTTTGCATATTGAGAAAAATGAGTGTTTATTATTTTCTCTATGGAGTTATCTTATGAATTAATATACTGAAATTCTGTTAGAGTTTTCCATTTTTATAGACAAATACTAAATAAGGAATTTCAAGGGCATACACAATACCTAAAAAATTGAGTCACATTCATTTGATTAAAAGAGAGTGAACTTTTGTTATATGCATATGCATATGTATACATATTCTTCCCTCACCTGTTAGGGTAAAATGCTTAAACCTAATGGTGTTAATTAGATCAATTTGTTATTATTTATATTTTTATCAATCCCTTTTAAAGCCCAGCAAGGGATTTCTAGGTACCTTCCTTTAAAGGCAATTGGGCTAGTCTGTGAATACTATTAGGATTCTGCTTTTCTTCAAGTTAAATTTACCAAATGAGAGAGAAGACAGAAGGTCTCATATAACATGGATGTACTTTTCAGGAAAAGGAGGTACTATAAAGATAAGATTTGTATTCAGAGAGATAGAATTAATGCAAACTTTAGCAAATATCGCTTACTTTCTTATGATCATGCTCTTCAAACCCTTTTTGAGAAAAATGATATTAGAATGGAGGCCGAGATGGATAAGGTGGCAAAACCAATACACATTTCTGGGGAGAAGCAAAGAAAAACAGTTCCTCTTTCCTTTTATATTTTACTTCAGCAAAATTAAGTTTCTAAGGCACATATTTATGGTAGAATTACCAGAGGGTGGCAGAATTAGTTCTGGAAATGTATTGTAGTACCATCAATGCAGGTGATAAACAATGACCCATATCTATAGCCAATAATGAGCATTCATTCGGGCATTCATTTGAACTAAGACACCAAAGTTCAGATCAATCAAAACGAATCCACTTAACCAAAAGCTATTAACGTATCACAATAAGATCATTTATGGCTTGAGAATAACTTGGTGGCAGGATCTTTTTTGCTTTCTAAAATGCTTTACTCAGAATTCCAAACTATAAAACAGATAAAAGTGAGGTTTTATTTGTATACATTTTCCTTATAATTAATCTCATATTTGTTATATACACTTGTAAAACCAACATTTGGAAAAACACTCCGTTAATCCACACTAAATATAAATTGTATAAGCACCCTAGTTAAATGTAGAGTTGTCAAGACAAAAAAGCAAACCTGATCTATATGTTGTCTATAAGAAACTCACTAGAAATATAAAGACATATAGCTATGTTAAAAGTATCTTCATGGACAAAAGATGAACTATGCAAATATTAAAGATAAGGAAATTGGTGTGATTATACAACAGGATAAATAAGCTTCAGACTATTTCCAGAGATAAGAAGGATAATACATAGTGATAAAGGGGTCACGTCATCAAGAAAATATAAGAATTCCAAGTATGAAATTGGATGCCAGAGCTTCAATTATGAAACTCCAAACTAGTAGAGATAAAAGGATGAATAGCCCTAACCGGTTTGGCTCAGTGGATAGAGCATCGGCCTGTGGACTGAAAGGTCCCAGGTTCAATTCCAGTCAAGGGCATGTACCTTGGTTGTGGGCACATCCCCAGTAGGGGGTGTGCAGGAGGCAGCTGATCGATGTTTCTTTCTCATTGATGTTTCTAACTCTCTATCCCTATCCCTCTCCCTTCCTCTCTGTAAAAAAAATCAATAAAATATATTTTTTAAAAAGGATGAATAGATAAATCTATAATTATAGTTGAAGATTTTAACACTCAGCTTCTTGCTGTGTCCTCCTGGTGTCTCTTCCTCTTCTTACAAGGACACCTTCTTATAAGGATGCTAGATTGGGGTCCCACACTTATGACCTCATTTAATCTTAATTACTTCTTGAAGGCACTGTCTCAAAGCACAGTCACACTGGGGTCAGAACTTCAACATGTGAATTTGGGAGGAACACAATTCAGTTTATAACTTTCCGTCCTCTCACCCTAAAATCCATGTTCTTTTCATTTATAGTACATTCACCCCATCCAACAGCCCCCTAAATCTTAACCATTCTAGCATCAATTCCAACTCTAAAGTTTCAAAAAGTTTCATCTAAATCAGGTATGAGTTAGACTTGAAGTATAATTTTTCCAGACTTAAAATTCCTCTCCAGCTGTGAGCCTGACACTAGACAAGTTATGTGCTTCCAAAACATAACTGTGGGACAGGTGTAATATAGATATTTCCATTCCAAAAAGGGAGAGATCAGAAATAAGAAGGGAGTTGCAGGTCCCAAACAAGACAAATTCCATTAGATCTTAAAGCTTGAGAATAATCCTCGTTGGCTCCATGTTCTACTCTCTGGGTGAAAATGATGGTGTTGTCACTCCCATGTCCCTAGGAGGCAGCCCCACCCCTGAGGTTCTGTGGGGTGGCCTTGCCCCTCAAGCACTGGGCAGCAGTATCCTGGCGCACAAAAACTGAGAACACTGAGGCATCCTGAGGGTCTCTGAGTTGCCTTCAGGGTCTTTCTTCCCTTTCTTCAAAGGATAATGCACGTTCAGAGCTGGATAGTTGTAATATTCCATCCTGCGGAATTCCTGAAATCCAACAGCCTTCCTTCATTCTGTCCCATCTTCTCTGTCTACTTTAGTCCCAGCTGGCAGTGTTTCTGTCATATTTTACATACTTTTTATAGTTCATAATACCAAGCTCTGTATTAGTCTGCTCAGGTTGCCGTACCAAAATGTCACAGACCAGGTAGTTTTAAAAAACACATATTTTTGATCAAAGTGCCAACAGGTTGGTTTCTGGTGAGTTGCCTCTTCCTGGCTTGCAGAAGGCCACCTTCTCACTGGCTATATCTTCACATAGTCTTTCCTCTGTGAGTGTGGGGGGCGAAAGCAAGTGAGCAAGTGCTCTGGAGTTACTTCCTCTCCTTATAAGAACACCAGTTCTATTGGGTTAAAACACCACCAATATAACCTTATTTAACCTTAATTATCTCCTTAAAGTCCCTACCTCTAAATATGGTCACATTAGGAGTTAAAGCTTGAAATATAGATTTTTTTTTTGGGGGGGGAGGGGGGATATGGCAGGGGGCAGTTCAGTCCATAACCGTGACAGATTCACAACACTTCGTGGCTTAAAAACAAAACATTGATTTTGCTGACAGGTTTCCAGTTGAACAAGGCTCAGGAGGTTCAGCTTGTTAACAGGGCCAGACAGAAGGCTGGGTGTGGAGTCATTTACTCATATGGGTAGCAGCTAATACTGGCAGTCACGTAGGATTGTAGCAGGGCTGTCAGCTGAACACCTACCAGTTCCGTGTGGTGGCTAGGTTCCAAAGGTCAGTGTCCCAAGAGGTTGAGAAAGAACAAAGCAGAAGCCATATCATCACTTAGAACCCAGCCTCAAAGTCACACAGCATCACCTGTGGTACATTTTACTCATAAAGTCCCACTCGCTTTCAAGTGGAGGGAAAACAGACTCTACCTCTTGATGGAAGAATGGCAAAGATACGGATATATTACTGAGGAACAAGAAATATTGCTAGGGCCATTTCCTGAAAATGTGCTCTTGTCATGCTGCATGTATGGTTAACAAGCTTTGAGCAGTATAAATTGGAATCTCTTCTTTGGTTTACCAATAATCACATCTTCTCTTGCAGTTCTCTATCATAGCAAGTAATTAATCACAAATATTTTTTTTTTCAGAATTACCGAAAAGACAAGGGCAGAAGCCAACAGGAGTTTATGCATGGCTCAGCAATTTGCAGATTTAATGGACAACATTTATATTTAATCTAATAAATATACCTATATTTATAAAGAAAGGCAAGAGTCTTAGCACAGACAACTTTGTAAAACTATTTTTAACCTGAAAGGTGGCTGGATGTATGAAACAGGAAGAAAAAGAGAATTATAATAACTGCTGTGGAAAATACTTTGAAAGCAAATGAAAGCCCTAAATTATTCAATAGCTAAACATCATAAATTGAGGCAATCATATGGCATGTTTGCTCAAGTCAATGTGGTAAAGTTATTTAATTGCTTGACATTAATATATTGAGTATTTGTTAAGTCTTAATAATATGTTTATGTAATAACATAAATTAAAATTTTTATTTTATTTTATTTGAGTTTGAGCATTCATTCTTTTAATTAATGGTCTCTGTACAACTCCCCATTTTTGCATAGTTTACTAATTGTATATCATGGTACAATGGTCCTTTTTTCCAGAACTTTGTTAGAGAACATTGCAAAGAGAATCAGATATTCACTATAAGTGCTTTTTATTGTCACTTTTCTTTTCGGGTTAGATGCCAGAAGCCCATGGTGGCCACAGAGGAATACAAGTTGGTATTTTGTGCCCCCCAGGAACTGGCTGTGGGTTTGTCTTCACTATTACTGGCATCAGGCAAAAATGAGAAGCAAAGTTGTGTTGAATCACATAACAATTGTAATGGGACTTAAAACTTAAGTTTGTCCGGAAAGGAGATGAATTCATGAATTGCAGATCAGATCTTTTGAGTAAGAAGTAAAAACATACAATGAGGTACAATACAGTTTTATATGCAATATTAAAATTGACCAGCATTATTTTTCAAAGATATTCTTACTTTTGAATGTGACATGCAATTATTTAGTTTAGACAGTTTTAGTCAGCTCTGGCTGCTATAACAAATTAGCATAGACTGGATGGCTTAAATAACATACATGTATTTCTCACAGTGATGGAGGCTGGGAAGTCCAAGTTCAAGGCACCTGCAGATTCTATGTCTGCTGAGAACCCACTTCCAGGTGTAGGTGACTATATTGTTTGTGTTTCGTCACATGACATATAGCAGTGAGAAGCAAGCTGTCTCCTGATTTTTATGAGGGCACTAATCTCATTCATGAGTGCTCTGCCTTTACCACCAAATCTAATTTTAATTACCTTCCAAAGGCCCCCCACCTCCTAGTATGATCACACTGTGGGAACAATTTCCACATGTGACTGATGGGAATGTACAAATATTCAGTCTATGGCAGACCAGTAAGTTCTCTTTTAAAAAAATATGTTTTTATTGATTTTTGAGAGAGACGAGGGAGTGGGAGAGAGAGATAGAAACATTGATGAGAGAGAACCATCGATCTGCTGCCTCCTGTCCACCCCCTACTGGAGATTCAGCCTGCAACCCGTGCATGTGCCCTGACCAGAATCCGGTGATCCTTGGCTCATGGGTTGGTGCTCATACACTGAGCAATACTGGCCGGGCGAGACCATTAAGTTCTGAGGTAAAAAAGGGAAAAAAAGGTAATACAAAGCAAAAATGACACCTACATTTAAAGAAAGCAATATATTTTTGGAATAGGCGAAATGCGTAAATATTATTGAATGTTTGATAATGTCAGTATGTGAGATACTTATTTAGAATCTACAGAAACCTATCATTGCTAAGCAGATACGGTTTCATATATTACTTCCCATAGACTGGCATGCCCACTAAATGCCGGAGTCCTCTAATGAGCAGACTGTTGCATGCCACCTGGATTTGAGGGGATAATTTATTCACCGCTGGATTTTTCTTGGACTAAAAAGATAAACAGATAGATAAATAACAACCAAGCTTATGAAGACAGGTTCTTATTTTAATTTGGAACAGTTCTACTCTTATAAAATTGTCAGTCAGAGCATACAAATGGAATCTTATTTATTTTATTGCAATTAAGTCATGAGTGGACATTTTCCACACTATCCCTTAAGAAATAAACAATAAGGTAAGTTACTTGTTACACTATTTATTTTCCCAATGTGAAACTAATTAGTGAGCTCATTCTTTTAACAGCTGCCCTTGTGTTCAGGGTTTTCCTAGGAAGATTAGGGCCACTGGATGGAAAATAGAACTTAAAAATCTAATAGTAATAATAAAAAACCCACAAAGCATGTCTGAGGAATTAAGTAAAAACAATAAATAAGTCATTTTACAAGAGTTCAGTGATCTTGAACTTCCTATTCCACTTATCCACATTGAGGTTGTGTTGGTTAGTGTCAGTGGGAAATCTTACCGTAAAATGGAAAAATATTAGCAATGAGTCAACCTCAAAGGGTTCAGAATGAGTGTAAGTATTCTGAGTTCAAAAGTCTATTGGGATCTTAATTAAACCTACACAATCTTCTAGAGCAGACCAAAACTCATAGAGAATTGGCTATTTTCCAGTATTGTCTCAGCATCTTCTTGTTTCTATCAGAATGTTAATTTCCAAATTCCCATATCCCTTAAGTTTAATATCTTTTCCATTCATTCTCAGTGGGTGTTCCTTCACCACAGACTTAGTAAAGTTGAAAGTAAGTTTATATATGCATAAGATATGGAGTGGTAATAAAAAGGTAAAAATTTAGTGCCAAAGAGGTAAAACTCAGAGTTTTAGAAACTTTATTTCAAAGTGAATATGAAAAAGAAATGGTGGAAAAAATGTTAAGAATTCCCCAAACCATACAAAAATACATGGCAATAGGTAAAAATGGTGTTAAATTAGCTGGTTACATTCACTAAATGCCATTTGACTAGAACTTTATAAATATAATTCAATTATTTGTCAAGTATACTTCAGTAAAGCTAGGGGGAAAATTAAGCCTGTTAGTGTTTTTGGTTTATACTGCCAAGCATAATTAGTCCATTATCTGCTCCTCATTCTATCAACATTTCATATAATGTATCCCGAGTAATTTCTAAAAAGTTATGTGGAGGCTGGGACTTCTGAACACCAATATTTCTATTACTAGTATTTCAGACTCTCCTTGTCTTGTACAAATCAGATCTAGGCTGTTTTCCATCCAGAGTAACTCTGATTTTATTGATTGCAGCCATGATAACCCAAAATTGTGTGCTAGGGCTTTCAGAGTTGAACAAATTAAGAGGAGATGGGGGATAGAATGGGCTCATATCCTACATAAATTATTATTGAATATTATGCTAACATTTTTGGTAATATCCAATAAAATATTTGATTCAGGAAAGGATTGTTAGTGGATGATAAAAATCACTAGATGAAAGATTGCTACAGCTATTGATAGGATACTACGATATCATCACAAATATTTGCAAGTCACAAAGGGAAGATAATATAACTTTACAAAGGAGGAATCAGGCCTCCATCCCCTTACCTAAGAGTTCAATGTTAACATCACTAATAGTGTAGACATTATGGACATTATGTGCTTTCTATTGAGTTACAGTGATATGAGTTACAGAGCATCACTTATAAAGTATTATGTTCATCACACCCCAACACAATATTTGGTTCTTAATTGACTTCTTATTTGAATAAATCCTTTTTTGATCATTGGAGACTTTAAAGATGGAGTGAATATTAAATGATATATGTATATATATATTTGAAGGAATTGGCTCACACAATTATGGAGGACGGTAAGTTCAAAATCTGCAGAATGGACCAGCAGGTTTAAGACCAGGGGAGAGACCATGTTGCAGGTGAAAGTCTAAGTTTGATGTCAGAATTCTCTCCTGCTCCAGGGGGTCAGTCTTTTGTTCTATTCAGGTCTTCAACTGATTGTACGAGGCCCCCTCATTTAATGAAGAGCAATCTGCTTCACTGAAAGTCCACTAATTTAAATGTTAATCTCATCTAAAAACACCTTTACAGAAACATCCAGAATAAGGTTGGCTAAATATCTGAGCACCATAATCCAGCCAAGTTGACACATAAACCTAACAATCACAGATGGTAGATGGGAATTTATTATATTACTCTTTCTACTTTTCTGAAAGATTAAAAACCTTCAATATAAAAGCTTCAAAATAGCTTTGCTTGAAATTATATTGTACATATCCATTTCTCATAAAGTGGCAGTTAACTGAAAATATTTTGCTTCACAAGAAGTATTACACAGATAACAAGAAAAAAAAGGGAAAAAAATTAAGTTTAATTTGTGATTTTGAATAACAACAGCACACAACCACATTTCCCATAGATACAGAGTTTAAGAAGCATAACAGTGATACACATACCGCTCAAAAATATGTGATATTGGCTCTGTTAAATGTAAATAAAATGTATCTACAGACTCACTCTCTCAACATGATCATATGTAAAATCATTTGCATTTAAAGCTATACAATACATTATGTCTAGCCCTTTAATCCAGGAAGCCTTTGGCAAGTTACCTGACTTTTTCTGGGTTTTGTTGTCTTTTAAATGGTGGCAATATTCAAGTCTGCATAGAAAACTAATAATTGAGTTTCAACTCTGTGCCAAAAACTGTTTTAAAAATATTTACAACATGTGATAAATATTATTTTCATGTAATAGAAAAGACAACTAAACTTCAAAAGGAATATAAAAAGGGAAGATGAAAGTCACACAGCTACAAAGTAATAATACATAAACTACCTATTCTCTTCCAATCTAGGATAAAATAAACAATGCAAGTGATTACATTTGGAAACTATGAAGCATCATAGATTAATAATTCTAAAGAATTAAAAAAACCTCAGTCAGCTTTCATAATTTTAAATAAAAAAAGTGATTTTAAAAAACCTGTTAAGCTTGTGGGCAGCAAATCTTAACACAAAATTTTAATCCATTAAGAGGAGGAATTGTGTTTTATCTCCCCCCCCCCGCAACTTAATTTTCTATGATTTGCTTTATTTTTAAACATGTATTGAAATTTTCCTAAAGTCACTCAGTTTTTCACTTTTAAAAAGTTTTGAATAAAGGGAAAAACAATGTTCATTAAGGTAATGTCAAAATATGTTTCATCCACCAGAGAAATGAGAAAGCCTCACTATTCCAAAAAAATACGCCCTCATTTGATAATATTTTTTACTAGAGGCCCAGTGCACGAAATTTGTGCAAGGGCCTTGGCCCCGCCGCCGCCTGCTGCCGCCACAGCCTGGGGCCTCTGCCACCTCTGCCTCAGCCCCCGCCTGCTGTGGTTTTGTCCAGAAGGAAAGATGTCTGGAAGGATGTCTGGTCTAATTAGCATATTATGCTTTTATTATTATAGATTGACAATATCCTCCTGCAAATCTATTTTTTAAATATACTTTCTTTTTTTCTAAATCCTACTCAAAATGCAAATACTCTGTATCTCATTAAATCTCTCTTTACTTGAGTCCCATCAGTATTTAGACTACATGCCACATTATTTCATAATTAATTATATGTTAAAAGTTATTTACTCTGAAAGGAGACTATTTTTCATAGGAACATCAAATATTCGATGATAACAAGTTTTGTTTCACATTGCTACCTGTTTTTATTCAGTATATTATTTTTTTCCAAGAAAATTATAAGCACTTTGAAACAAGTTATATTTTCATTATTGTGCCAAAAGCTTTTAGTAACAGCTATTATTTTGTGGTTGCTCACATATTTAATTAGTATCATTACTGCAGCAAAATTTTATTATTATAATGGTTCTTCAAACTTTCCCACTACTATTCATGTAGAGTCAGCTTCAATCTCTACTAATAACCTTATTTTAAAAGTTGAAGAAAAGATTGCATAAGAAATAGTGAAATAATATCTTACATGCTTATATTGAGTTTCTATAATTTTTTCAATAAATATATTTAAATACTGTAAATTAATTATTCATGGGAAGGAATAAGTGAAAAAAAAATTGTTTCAGACAAATGATTCTCATTTAAAACCAGATTGTAATAGACTCATAGGTACAGAGAAAAATTTGAAAGTTGCCAGATGGGAGGGCAGTTGGGGGGATGGGTGAAATGTGCAGGGATTAAGCACACAATAGCTACAGAATAGTCACAGGGTGTAAAGTGCAGCATAGAGAGTACAGGCAATGATAGGATAATAGCTATGAATGGTGTCAGATGGGTACTAGATTTATTGGGGTGATCACTAAGTTATAGAATGTCTAATCGCTGGGCTATATACCTGAAACTAATATAATATTGTATCTCAACTGTAATTTAAAAAACAAAAAATAGTTATTTAAAGTACAAAATAAGTAAATAAAACCATATTTTATATTGTCAAGTAGAAGTCATTATTACCTGGTGGTAATGACTAACTGAATGTGGTTTTTTCTCTCCTTGTTCCACAGATATCCCCTAGCAACAAAGAAATACCCATCCTCCTATCACAGCTATTATTGGTGCCAACCAAAGAGCCTGGTAACGTTTCTGTTAAAGTAGAAAGGGAGATTGTGTAAATGTAAACTTTCCCTGAAACTTGCTTTCAATCTGGCAAAATGCAGGTCAGTAACTCTAAATCCCTTCTGACACTGGGCCCATAGAACAGTCATTGTTGAGGTCAGGTCCAAACCATCTCTGTCTTTCAATACGTGTGCTGACTTGAACACATTCAATCATAAGGCTTTATTCAGTTCCAACTGCAAAAAAACAACAACAACCAACCTTAAAATTTAAAAAGAATCTCTTTTAATACCTCTACCCTCACATTTATGAGGGCTATCAGGAGAAAAGGAATTGTGAGACTAGATCATGACTCTGATATGGCATTTTTAGAATCAGCTCATCCAGGTAAGAGTTAATGCACTTCACCAGGTAAACTGTAGAAGAAATTGTAGTCATTGCCCTGCTAAACCTTGGAAGAAATGAAGAATTTCAGTCCTTGGTGCTGTCAAACAGACACCATTCATCATCCTTGAATTGGCTTTTGGCTTTAAAATAAATAAAACAAACCAGAAATTCCCTTTAGATTCCGCAATAAAGGCAACTCCCTATAGTAGCTTGTCTTGGTTTTGTAGTTGATAGCAACAACAACAACAACAACAACAACAAAAACAAAAAAAACCCAAAAAAACAAAAATAAAATTTAAGTCCTAATACTCCCAAGACTGCAACTCACACCAGAGTCAAATAATCTCAAGGAGTTACTGAACTAGGTATTGATTGCAGACACTAAGGTTGTTTGTTATTGGATTTTCAATTTTCGAGGAATGAGGTGAAATTCACATCTCTCCAAAAGACAGTATGCTCTGATTCCTGAAAGCCAGAGTTTATGTGACTTCAGTTCATTGGAAAAGAGTGATATATATTGGCATGAATAAATAATGTCCGGGGGTTCTAATTGTCTAAACAAGATATATAATACTCTGAGAAAAAATGTGGACCACATTGTAAGGTATCCTGTATTTTGTATTATGAACAACTACAAGAGCAAAATCTTTTCAAAATCATCTATCCACCTAGGATTTTTAGATTGGCTTTGTCAAAAATGGTCCCGGTTTCGCTGAGAGACAGAGGGGGAGCTGTGTTGTAATTAATTGTCTCCTTGCTAAGCTTGCCTGGTAAACCTGAAAACAAATGCTTTATAAAGGATATCAGAATGACATTGTACCCTTTTATCAAATCTCCCTTCGTGAGAAATAATAGTTACATAGCCAGTGAATTTTATGAAACCATAAACCAATTTGTTTGGTGTAAGAGAGAAAATTTCTGCAGCTTTAAATCAGTTTGTAGGTGGAAACCTCCCCAGCTGTTACAAATTACGCCCTGCTCGCTGCTTCTGGTGGATGTATCTGTTCTGAGTAGTATATTTGTAGGTTTTGCTTCTTTTGTTCAGATTAAATCTTAACTGAACCAAACTCCTTTGAATTAACCTAATCACAGTTGACTATTGAGCACCATCCTCCTGAATTTCCTCTTTTACAGATCAAACTTTCGTTGGTTTGGGGTCAGTAAGAATATTTATAATATTACATATAAAAATAGAAACTTAAATCCTAAATAATGTGCTTTAATTCTAAGGATTAAAGATATCTGAACAGGGGAGTGATTAAAACCAGCTTTTATTTCAGTAAATGACCAAACAAACAAACAGGTTAAAGGAAAGAGCACGAATCAGGAATGAAGAAATATTCTGATCCCAGTCTGCCACTTTGAGCTATGGGACTAAGAGCAGTCATATGACTCAGCCTCACTTTTCTTATCTAAAATGTACAGATGATGGGCTGAGATTCTGTCTAGCATTAAAAATTCTGTGGTGAGCTAAGGTTCTGCAGTGAGCTGTTTTAGATTTTACTAGCCTAAAGGGAGAGCAATAAATTTACTTCCCTTATGTAGTGCTCCTAGTAGAGGCATTTGTGAATAATGGAATTTTACAATGGTCCATTTACACAGACCATTTCACAAACATCTTTGGCTTCCTGAAATCTATTCTATTTTCACTACTAAGAACTAAATGTCTTACTTGTAACTGTGATGTGAGAATTAATTTAATTAATTAAGGTGATATTTAATCTAATGTGATTTCTGAAATTTGAATGCCAGTTTATCACCTAAAATATATGGGATGACGTCAAGTCTTACTCCACATGTTGTATGATGCATGTGTTGCTTTTCATGTGTTGTGGTAAACTGAAAAATGATTCCCTAAAGACAGCCACTGAAGCCTGTGAATATTACTTTATGTGGGGAAAAAAGGGTCTTGGCAGATGTGATAAAGGATTTTGAGTTGGGAAGATTATGTTAGATTGTCAAAGTGGGCCCTAAATATAATTACATATATTGTCATAAGAAAGAGGTGGGGGAGATTTTCCACAGACGGTTGGATCCCTAGGCTTGGCCAGCGATCAAGGCCTATCTGCAGGATGACAGGCGAGATGTTTAGGGGCCCCTGCTGGCACTTGGCTGGCCTGGAGCCTATGGGTTGGGGGCAGCTCCTGCATTGAGCACCTGCCCCCTGGTTGTCAGTGTGCATCATAGCGACTGGTCGTTCCACTGGTTGTTCTGCTGTTCAGTCACTTTGTATATTAGGCTTTTATTATATAGGATATGTATTCCTTTTCTATCAGATTGAAATTATCTTTATATTTCTCTGGACTTTACCCATATTTCTATTTTGATGTCACCATTTTATCATTAAAGCCTCTCATGAAAGTCATCTTAAAATTCTTCCCAGAACAAGGAAGTGTGCACACACTAAATAAGTAACATAAGCACTACAGCTCAATTCTATCCAACAACTAGAGATTCATTAATAATCGAATTGCGATGGTTATAGGTAAACATTTAAAAGTGTTTTGTCTCAATGGATAGAAAATAATTTGTTACATAAATGGTTTTCAGTACATATACCATTTTTTTTTCTCAAATCATCCAGAATACTTATCTACATCAAGTGAAATTTCATGGTCCTCTAACCCCTTTGCAATGAAATAACTCTATTAAGTTAATAAATATAATTTAACAAATAAGCATATCATATGACATAACTAAGAGGCAACTTTATTTTGTCTCCTACTTCCTATTTAAAATGAATTAATTTAAAAGAGAAAGTAAGGCAGAGGGAGAGAGAAACATCGATGAGAGAGAACCATCAATTGGCTGTCTCCTGCACTCTCCCTACTGGAGATTGAACTCACAACCCAGGCATGTGCCTTGACCAGGAATTGAACTGGCAACCTTTTGATGCATGGGACAATGCTCACCCAACTGAGCCACATTGGCCAGGGCACCATGACTTTTCTATCATTCTATTAGGACTTCCATTAACTTTATGTCTCAAACATTATCTCAAATTGGTTAATAAAATGTCTAGTGCTACATTAATAAAAGAAAAACAACTGTGAACCTGATTCACTATCAAAATCTTTTATATTTATCACCAGGTTGAACCAGCTTCAGATGTGGAAATCTGCAGTAGGGAAGGAGCAATGCGTGGTTTCTCCTCTTTTCCTCTCTCATGCCTGAACCACCACATCATGTTGCTCCCAACACTTGTTAGCTCCCTCCATTTACCAGCTGCTATTTCTTTCTTTTTTTTTTTAATATTTTATTGATTTTTTACAGAGAGGAAGGGAGAGAGATAGAGAGTTAGAAACATCGATGAGAGAGAAACATCGATCAGCTGCCTTCTGCACATCTCCTACTGGGGATATGCCCGCAACCCAGGTACATGCCCTTGACCGGAATCGAACCTGGGACCTTTCAGTCCGCAGGCCGACGCTCTATCCACTGAGCCAAACCGGTTTCGGCCAGCTGCTATTTCTTATCCTGCAAGTTAAAAGGCGGGGGAGGGGGGGCGCGGGGGAGGAGGGGGTAGGGGGTTGGGAAGGGAGAAGAAATGGAAGTGAGGGATTTGGAGAGTTCTAACTTGAAATTGTTCAGCTTTAGCTCACTGTGTGCTCTCTGGGTCCAGCAGGCAATTCTTTCTACATAGTGCCCTTTCAAGGTCTTTTTGGGGTCCCTTGTCATGAGCAGATAAACTACTAATCTCTCTTTGGGAGTTAATAAAGACTCAGGCTCCTCACTCAGGCCCTGGGCATCTAATTTGAAAACTTGGCCTTTTTTGGCTGGGGTTTTCTTTTTTTCTTTTTTGCAAATTAGAAGGGTCCTATGAAATAGGACCCAAGGTGACCCCAGGGCAACCCTTTTTCCCTGGTCACCTTTGAGATGGCAGCCTAGTGACCAACTGTTTGAAGGTAGTTGTCATACTTTCTTTCCATCTCTAGATTGTCTAGGAGTTAAACCCAGGTAACTGTTTGTTTAATCATCTCAATCATAATTTGGCACCCGTGCTCAATGTCACCCTACTCCAGAGAATACATTTCAAAGCTCTCAGAGTTATTCACTTCGAAACATGTTGCCCTTTGGAAGGTTTGATGTGAGGAGAAAGGCATCTTTCCATTAGATGATTGAAAATGACTTTCCCCAAAGATATTTTCCTCATGGTATCTTTAGCCTTTTTTCACACTCTGACTCTTTTTATTGGTCCATAATTTGTTGGGAAGATTCAAGAGTTATGAAATTGGTTGACAGAGATGCTGTTTGAATATTTTCATATGTGCATTCCTCTCATAGCTCCTGCAGTGCTTGCTCTTTCCTAGGACTGACACCTCAGTTGCTGAAGTAGAATGATTTACATTCATAAATCCTAATAACCTGTGGTCCTTTAACCCTGGGTTGTGCATAGAATCATATAAAACGTGTTCTAGAGCACACATGTCTAGATTCCAACCCAGACTATGAATCACAACCTCTGTGTCCAGCAATTAGGAATCAAAATTTCGAAAATCAAGAGATAATTCTGAAGGACTCTTAGGATTTTGCTTCATTGACAGGCCTGTCCCAAGATGTATAAATGACATGATCTCATGAGACTTTCATCCTCTTTTGGTGGAAAAACATGGGTTTTATGAATGATACTTTTATAAACTATTCTAAATAGTTTGTACTCTAAAGTTGTGTTTTTCTTTATAAGAATGTGGCAAATTCTTGGTCTAACTGGGTTGGCTCAGTGGATAGAGTGTCGGCCCACAGATTGAAGGGTCCCAGTTTGATTTCGGGCAAGGGCACACATCTGGGTTGCAGGCTCCGCCCCCCTCCCCCGCCCCCGGCCCTAGTCAGGGTGTGTGCAGGAGGTAACCAATTGATGTGTCTCTCTCACATCAATGTTTCTCTCTGTCTCTCTGTCTCTTGCCCTCCTTTCCACTCTCTCTGAAATAAATGGGGAAATATTCTGGGGTGAGGATTAACAAACAAAACAAAACAAAAAGAATGTGGCAAATTCTTAACAATATCTTTGTAGAGATATTTGTAATCCGTGAAGTTTTATGCATTTAGATGATTTCGACTTTTCTTTTAATTTCCTTTTACTGCAGAGTCATTTAGTAGCTAATAAAATATGTATCACATGCATCCATAATCTCTTTTTTTTTTATTTTTTAATTAAATCTTTATTGTTCAGATTATTACATTTGTTCCTCTTTTTCCCCCCCCATAACTCCACTCCTCCCAGTTCCCGCCCCACCCTCCGCCCTCACTCCCCACCCACTGTCCTCATCCATAGGTGCACGATTTTTGTCCAGTCTCTTCCCACATCTCCCACACCCCTTTCCCCCCCAAGAATAGTCAGTCCATTCCCTTTCTATGTCCCTGATTCTATTATAATCAACAGTCCATTCTGTTCATCAGATTATTTATTCACTTGATTCTTAGATTCACTTGTTGATAGATGCATATTTGTTGTTCATAATTTGTATCTTTACCTTTTTCTTCCTCTTCCTCTTCTTAAAGGATACCTTTCAGCATTTCATATAATCCTGGTTTGGTGGTGATGAACTCCTTTAGCTTTTCCTTATCTGTGAAGCTCTTTATCTGACCTTCAATTCTGAATGATAGCTTTGCTGGATAAAGTAATCTTGGTTGTAGGTTCTTGGTATTCATCACTTTGAATATTTCTTGCCACTCCCTTCTGGCCTGCAAAGTTTCTGTTGAGAAATCAGCTGACAGTCGTATGGGTATTCCCTTGTAGGTAACTGAGTTTCTTTCTCTTGCTATTTTTAAGATTCTCTCTTTATCTTTTGCTCTTGGCATTTTAATTATGATGTGTCTTGGTGTGGTCCTCTTTGGATTCCTTTTGTTTGGGGTTCTCCACGCTTCTTGGACCTGTAAGTCCATTTCTTTCACCAGGTGGGGGAAGTTTTCTGTCATTATTTCTTCAAATAGGTTTTCAATATCTTGCTCTCTCTCATCTTCTGGCACCCCTATAATTCTAATGTTGGTATGCTTGAAGCTGTCCCAGAGGCTCCTTACACTATCCTCGCATTTTTGGATTCTTTTTTCATTTTGCTTTTCCGGTTGGATGTTTTTTGCTTCCTCGCATTTCAAATCATTGACTTGATTCTTGCGCTCCTCTGGTCTGCTGTCGGGCATCTGTATAATATTCGTTATTTCAGTCCGTGTATGCTTAATTTCTAGTTGGTTCCCCAATATAAGATCGAGGGTCTTATTAGTTTTTGTGTAGATCTCATTAAGTTTATCGGCAGCTTCTAAACAGTTCTTGAGAGACCTTAAAAGTGTGGTTCTGAACTCTATTTCTTCCATTGACAATTTTGTCCTGTTTCTTTGTCTCCGCATTTTGTTATGCTTCCTTGGTGCACCCCCTAGTGGTCTTTGTTTGCAGTCTTATAGTTAAATCTTGATTGTTGTAGCTAATTCCAGGGAGGGTTTGACCTCCAGGCCAAGTGGCTATGAGAATCAGCTGTGTCAGCAGTGAGAGAACTTCTGTCCTCTAGGGAGGTGCTAATCTAGCCTTTGCCTGAGGCTATCCGGCAAATGCCTCTGTGCAGGGCTTGGGCGGGGTGGGTTGCACTGGATCAACAGGGTGGGCCGGAGAGAGCAGTTATGGCGGCTCTCAGTCCTGTCCCCAGGGGCTCTGCCTCTCTGAGTCCCAGCACCCGCTGCAAAGCTCGGAGAGAAAGCTGCACTCGCTCTGACCAAAGCCAGACAGTCCCGCTTCTCCCGTTTGAGCCTGGGTCCCTAAAGACTCGCCCAGATCTGGAGCTCAGAGTCTGCGACTCCCTCCCGATTGAAAACGCCAACCGCGCCCTCCGCTGCCAGCCCGCTCCGCGCACTCCGCACCTCAGAATTTGACTTCAGCACTGCGCCTCCTCTGAGTGTCCGTGTGCGTTTCTCTTTCCTCGTAGTTGTAGGACTTCCACTCAGCCAGCGTTCCTGTGGTTCTGGGTGATGTCCCTTCCGTTTTTTGGTTTCACTTTTGAAGTAGTTGTTCAAAGCAGCAAACTCCGGCGTTAACCTATGCCGCCATCTTGGTTCTCCGCATCCATAATCTCTTGATGTGTGTCATTGCTAGAGGCTAGCATT
Source organism: Myotis daubentonii (assembly GCF_963259705.1). Classification (NCBI taxonomy): domain Eukaryota; kingdom Metazoa; phylum Chordata; class Mammalia; order Chiroptera; family Vespertilionidae; genus Myotis; species Myotis daubentonii. The sequence continues at coordinate 86,457,105 of NC_081842.1, forward strand.
AGTGGAGAAACCATGGTTTTATTTGCTATCAATTCAAACCCCTTCTGGGCTTAGAGTTCCCTAAAAAAAGTAATAATATTGCAATAATATTGGAATATGTTTTGATTTACTTTCAGAGAAATCAAAATTTCCAGAAAAGTCTGCCCCTGAATATGTAATGATACTAGTATAAAAATACACTATTTGATATTTTAACTAAGAATTATATTGAAACATTCTGGTAGCCAAATAAAATTAAAATAAAGAAAATAACGTTCTCTGCTGATTTGTTTATACCTTTGTGCTTTGGGATAGCATGCAGAAGTGACCTGATATTACTGTGAACCCTTGGGCAATGTCAACATGGAGCTTCCAAATCAATCTGGTAAGTCAATGATATTTCACACAAGTATTGTACTCATGGCCTTGTTTTGATATAAATTTAAACTTAACTCACCCTTGAGAATCTTAAACCACAATCTTAAACCTGGAATCAAACAAAAATTATAATTACTATTTCATGGGAAAACAAAAGTTAATATGTTAATTCAGAAATAAAAGGCAGTCAGCCATGTGGAATGACTTAGAGGTTGTATGAGACAAGGTAAAATCCTTACCCATAAATATAAGTGCTTGATATATCAGCATTAAATACTTTCTCCTTGTCTTCTCTCTTCAAATGCAAATATTCCCCTACATTATGACCAAATTATACTTTATCAGTAATAAATTTGGCAGATTGAGTTCCCTTTTTGACAAGGAGGTCAGTGACAGATAAAAGAACTGAGAATCTGGGACCCAGAAATGGTAATGAAAGAGAGGACAGAAACCCAAAGACATTCTTGGTTTCCATCAAAGCTTTGTCCTATGGTTACTATTTATTTATTTATTTATTTATTTATTTATTTATTTATTTATTTATAATCTAATTTGCTTCCATGATTTTAACTACTATGTGCTGTATTAGCTATCTACTGCTGTGAAACAAATTACATCACAACCTACTGGCTTAAAAATAACATACATTTACTATCTCACATTTTTGTGGGTCAGAAATCTGGACACAGTTCAGCTGGGTCTTCTGCACCAATGGTTTCTTGTAAGAATGTAAGCAAAGCGCTGGCCAGAGTTGGAGTCTCACAGGGCCAGTGCTTTACTAGGGAAGGATCCCCTTTGAAGCTCATCTGCCTGGTTGCTGGCAGGATTCAGTGCTTTAAGTGTTGTTGGACAGAAGGCCTCAGCTCTTCACTCCCCACTGGCTGGAGGTTGTTCTCAGGTTGTGCCATGTGGGCTTTTCCAACATGGAGCTTGCTTCATCAAAGCCAGAAAGAGAGGGAATCTGTTAGCTAAGTAGAAGTTGTAATTTTTCTAACCTAATTACGAAAGTAATATACTATTGCCTTCACTATATCTTATTGATTGGGGGCAAATTACTAGGTCCAGCTCACTCGCAAACAGAAGGAATTACATACAGAAGGGTCTGAATTCTAGTAGACAGGAATCACTAAGGGGCAACTTAGAAGCCTGCCTACCATAGCCACCAACATGCTAGGAACCCTTAAATCTAAATCTTCCGCTCAACAAAGCAAACACATGTGTATTCCACATGTGTATTCAAAATCCATAACCCAAATAAGTCCAAATCTACTTCTCTTGTCTTCTTTCATTTCAGTTAAGGCATCACCAGCCAAAGAACTTCCTGTGCTATAAACTTGTTGTCATGCTCAACAGCTCTTCATTTTTTCACCCAAATGTAGTTCATCCCTAAGTCATGTAGATAGATGCTTTGACCAGAATTTTCTTGAATTTCTCTAATCTACCCAACTATCACTGTTCTCAACTGAACATCCTTTACTTGGACCACTGCGTGAGCCCTCACAGACTCTTCCATGTGTCCTTCTCATTCCAATTCATCACTTTCATAATTTGGGACTTTGCTTGGGTTATTTCTTCTTCAGGGAATACTCTTTTTTTCTATTACCTTCTTTGCCCAGAAAACGTATTCATTCATTAAGACCAAGTTTAAATGTATCTAATTACTAAAAACCTGGTTATACCACATTTGACACAGCAAAGGCACTATTTCTGAAATGTTAGAGAAAAATGATATACAATATAAAGATGACAAGAAATTTTACTCTAAAGAGAAAACTTTCCCGATATGGACAAAGAGTTATATTTATTATTCATCTAAATTCAACTATAAAAATCTACATGCATTTTTAAAGTAAAGAATGCTATCTCCAGCCCAGCCAGCATGGCTCAGTGGTTGAGCATTGACCTATGAACCAGGAGGTCGTGGTTTGATTCCTGTTCAGGGTACATGTCTAGATTGTGTGCTTGATCCCCAGTATAGGGTGTGCAGAAGGCAGCTGATTAATGATTCTCTCTCATCATTGATGTTTCTATTTCTCTCTTTGCCTCTCCCTTCCTCTCTGAAATGAATTAGAATATCTCTATCTCTATCTCTATCTCTATCTCTATCTCTATCTCTATCTCTATCTCTATCTCTATCTCATCTATATCTATATCTATATCTATATCTATAGCTATATCTATCTATATCTACATCTATCTATATCTATATCCTCTACAATAAAAGCCTAATATGCTAAGTGTCCAGTCGACCTGTGGACTGTTCAACCAATTAAAGCATAATATGCTAATGATAGGCTAAGGCCGCCCAGTGCTCTCTATGACGTGCACCTACCAGCAGGGGGCAATCAGTCAACCAGTCGACCAGTTGCTATGATTGCACTGACCACCAGGGGGCAGAGTCTCTGACTGGTAGGTTAGCTTGCTGCTGGGGTCCGGCAGATCTGGAGTGAATGAGACAGGCTGAACATGCCCTGGAGCCCTCCCATGGTCCCTCCCTGGCTGGCCAACCTCCTGTGTCCCTCCCTGGCCCCAAACATGCACCTGTAGGGTCCCTTGGCCTGGCCTGTGCCCTCTTGCAATCCAGGACCCCTTGTGAGATGTTGGAGAGCCAGTTTCGGCCTGATCCCACAGGCCAGGCCAAGAGACCACACTGGTGCACGAATTTGTGCACCGGGCCTCTAGCCTATATAATAAAAGCCTAAGTGACTGTTACAGCAGAACAACTTGATGGGTCACTATACTGTGCACTGACCACCAGGGGGCAGACGCTCAACACAGGAACTTCCCCCTGGTGGTCAGTGTGCTCCCACAGGGGGAGTGCCACTCATCTAGAAGCTGGGCTCATGGCTGGTGAGTGCAGCTGCCATGGCGGGAGCCTCTCCCGCCTCTGCAGCAGCGCTAAGGATGTCCAACTACCAGCTTAGGCTGGGAGCGGGCCTAAGCCATCAGTCGGATTTCCCCTGAGGGCTCCTGGACTACAAGAGGGCTCAGGTCAGGCTGAGGGAACCTCCCACCCCCACCCCAAGTGCACGAATTTCATGCACTGGGCCTCTAGTTTCTCTATAAGCAAATTACTTTTAAGAGAATTTTGTTTTAACAAGTATTGTTAATTTAAGTATATTCATACCTTTATACTGCTATAAAATTACTAGCTCTGAACAACGTAGAAAATGTAAAACAATTACAAATTCAACTACCCATTTAATTTTATTTAATACATTGATTTATCATTTTTTGTGGCTTTCTGCAATATAGATCCATTTCCTGAAAAATTAATGTTAAAAAATGAAATCATCTTATAGCAATTGCCTTAGTTAAAAGTCTAAGACTGCACTTGGCAGACCATGCTTCTTATTATGTTGCACATAGAATTAACATACATATTATTTTACATTAGGCTACTCTCAGGCTCTGATCACTAGCAAAACTGAGAATTTTCCTTAACTTTCTATTGATTCATTAGAATTGGGAAAATATTTTGTTTTTAGGTATGCTATGATTTAACATAAAAATTTTTAGTGTCTTTTGTTTTCCTGTAGTTGTCTACTGTATTATGGGTAGTGGTGAAGGAAAAGAGATATAGAAGTCAGGGCCCTGGTTTCACTTTTACACCTACTAGATACAGAAAAGTAGAATATGAAGACATCATTGAAGAAATAGTGTTGCAGACCTGATTTCTTACAGTAGGTTTTACTTTTTATTTTCTTGCTGTTAATATAACATCCTAGTCATTTGGGTGATCTGGTAACATGATCTCACTCACATGTGAAATCTTATGAGCAAAATAAACTGATGAACAAAATAGATCCAGAGACATAGAAGCATGGAACAGACTGTGGAATATCAGAGGAAAGGCAGGGTTGGGTGGGAAGATATCAACTAAAGAACTTATATGCATATATGTATAACCCATGGACACAGACAATAGGGTGGTGAAGGCAGGGATTGGGGCCAACTAGAAATGGTCAATAGGGGAAAAAGGGAACATATATAATACTTTCAATGATAAATATTTTAAAATAAAAATGTAAATTAAAAAAAAAAAGTTGAGTGACAGTAAATCTTCTAATTCTCTGTTGAGAGCTTTGGGTGAGCAACTGAATATGGCCCAAGACATGAAAACTGAGTGGCTCCTGTGTCTAAAATGATTTCTTTGATATGTGATATATGGAAATTGTATAAGAGATTTTTTCTGCATGTAACAAATGAGGTAGAGAACTCCCAATAGAGGTGCTGTATTTCCTATAATCAGGAAACACTAATATCCTATCTAATAAAAGAGAAACATAGTAATTGGTGTACAACCGCTACCCTTCCCGTTGGCTAATCAGGGCAATATGCAAATTAACTGCCAGCCAAGATGGCGGCTGGCAGCCAGGCAGCTTGAAACTAACATGAGGCTTCCTTGCTTCAGTGATGGAGGACTCCAACGTTCCCCGCCTGCCGCTGCAGGCCTCTGGGCTGCAACTCTAAGCAACTATGTAACAAATATAGAAGCTAAACAAAACCCCAGAAACCTGCTTTAGTCCGCCGGGCTTCAGCCAGCAGGATCGCAACATTGTAAGCCAAGGCCAGAAACCTACTTTCAGCAGCGGAGGCCTAAGAGCTGGAGCCAAGCCTAAAAGCTAAAGCCGGCCCAGAATTAAAAAAGAAAAAAAGGAGCAGTTGGGAGCTTCAGTCACCCCCAGCTTGAAAACAGCCCTCAGCCCCTTACCCAGACCGGCCAGGCACCCCAGTGGGGACCCCCACCCTGAAGGGTGTGTGACCAGCTGCAAACAGCCATCATCGCCTCACCCAGGCTGGCCAGGCACCCCAGTGGGGACCCCCACCCTGATCCAGGACACCTTTCAGGGCAAACCAGCCAGCACCCACCCATGCACCAGGCCTCTACCCTATATAGTAAAAGGGTAATATGCCTCCCAGCACCGGGATCAGCGGAGCCGCGAGGCCTCCTGGCACCAGGATCAGCGGAGCCATGAGGCCTCCCGGCACCAGGATCAGTGTGACAGGGGGCAGCGCCCAAACCCCCTGATTGCCCTGTGGCTCTGTGTGTGACAGGGGGAGGGGCCACAACCTCCCTATCCGCCCTGCTCTGTTCGTGACAGGGGAAGGTGCCCCAACCCCCTGATCAGCCCTGCTCTGTGCCTGATAGGGGGGAGGTCCCCAACCCCCTGATCACCCTGCGGCTCTGTGTGTGACAGGGTGTGGTGCCCCAACCCCCTGATTGGCCCTGCTCTGTGGGTGATAGAGGGTGGCGCCCCAACCCCCTTATGGGCCCTGCTCTGTGCGTGACAGGGGGCAGCGCCCCAACCCCCTGGTGGGCCCTGCTCTGTGCGTGACAGGGGGTGGCACCACAACCTCCCCATCGACCCTGCCTTGAGTGTGACAGGGGGCGGTGCCCCAACCTTCCAATCGGCCCTACCCTGAGTGTGACTGAGGGTGGCATCACAACCTCCCGATTGCCCTGCTCTGTGCATGACAGGGGGCACCGCCCCAAATCCCCAATCGGCCCTGCTCTGAGCCTGACCAGGGGCTGCACCTAGGGATTGGGCCTGCCCTCTGCCACCCAGGAGCAGGCCTAAGCCAGCAGGTCATTATCTCCCAAGGGGTCCCAGACTGTGAGAGGGCACAGGCCGGGCTGAGGGACCCCCCAGCCCCCTGAGTGCACAAATTTTTGTGCACCGGGCCTCTAGTCCTATATAATAAAAGTGTAATATGCAAATTGACCCTAACAGCAGAACGACCACTGGACCAGTCACTATGAGGCACACTGACCACCTCTTGGTCCCTTTCCCCGGCTGGCAGGCTCTGATGGCCAGATGGCCACCTGCAGTGGATGCCGGGCTGGTGAGTGGGAACAGCTGACCTCTCGGTCCCTTCCCCTGGCCATCAGGAACTGATCACCCTGTGGTGAATGGGGAACCAGGGATGGGTGGTTGCACGGGGGTGGGGTTGGCTGTGGGCAGCTGGGGAAGATGACCCTGATAATAGGCCTGGCCTAGGGGCCATTCCTGCACACAAATTTCATGCGTCGGGCCTCTAGTATATAAATACTAGTAAAAGACTAAGTGTCTGTCCTACCAGTTGCATGACATGCACTGACTACCAGGGGGCAGAGGCTCAACGCAGGAGCTTCCATGGCACGCACTGGCCATTAAAAAATAAATGGGCACCATGGACCTGGCACCGACAAGGCAACACTCGGCTTCTCCCAAGTGGGACACAGGCCCCGCCACCACCCTGGAGCATCAGCCCAAAAAATCACAGCCAATGCTGCCGAGACCCCATGGCAAAAAATGCAGCCCCCAGCCCAGCCTGGAAATGGTGGCTGTGGGCACTGGGTAATGATGTCACGTAGCAACACCCGGCTTCCTCTCCCTAGCGAACAGCCTCCTTACAGTTTCTTCAGCCCAGGAACACGACTTGCTTTATAGTCAGGTGCAAACATTTTACATTTTAACCAAATGTCTATGAAATATTTTCATGTGCCTCATCCCATTTGATCCTCACAGAAGTCCTGGAGTAGGTAGAGAGGAGACTCAGTGACTCCTATTTTCTTTCCATTAGCTCGAAAACAGAGATTTAGAAAGTTTAGAAACTTGACCTGACTGAAAAGAAGTAAGAAATGGGCCTGAAAATGGCTTCAGGTTTTCTCACTGTGCAGAATATAGTCAAGTACTGCTACAGTTAAATATTTTACTCTTTGTTCTCCCTGTGTGATCTACAATAATAACCTGCTTCATGTTGATATTTACTGCTATGTTGCTGACAATTACCTGAAAGAGAAGTTGGGGTGCTTCACTGGGATGGAAAAAGTTTAGTTAAATCAGAAAGCAGGTCAAATTAAGCAAGTTTATTATATATATATATATATATATATATATATATATATATATATATATATATATGGCTAAGTTGATTCGCACATGTGTGATACATATAAAGCTCTCACTGGTGCCAATCACACATGTGTTTTTCCATATGTCATTGTCGAGTGTGAATTTGGTTGACACTTCTATTATAGAGAACGGGTGAATAGCAATATTAAAATATTTCTTCTAATTAATTTCCTTTCAATGTGCACAAATCCTTGCACTGGGCCACTAATATTTAACATATTAAGATCACTTATAGGCCTGATTCATCACAGGTTTGGCTATTTCATTGCTTTGTGCAATAATTGAAAATCTACTTCTCATGTGTACCCTGATTCCTTGATGATAAATATGAATTTTATAAGAAGAATCAATATTAGTTTAACAAGAAGAATCAATAAACTGGTTAAGTCATTGCAATACTAAAGACATTTTCAGGATTACTTTACATTCATTCAACATGTTATTGAATGCCTATTCATTGATAGGTACTAGTCTCAAAGATGAATGCTACATAATTGTATTGCTGTTATATAAAGATACCCTGTTATGCAGGGGGAGAGTCAACACTAAGTGGGAACCTGCCAGCTATGTTAGAATCTTTCTATCAGAACCTGCAGAGGGATTATGACCAGTGAATTATTGGATGGACTATGACCAGTGAACTGTTGGATGGATTCTGGCAAGGCCTATTTTTTTCCAGCTTATACCAGACATCTTTTTTTGTTAAAGTGCTTCCACTTACTGCCAGAGCTGGACTTTCAGGCCTTAGAAGAGATCATGGGCAAAAAACAGAAAGTGCAAGTTATCTATGTAAGAGATCTGAGGATATCTAGCATAATATTACAAAGAGAATAACTTTTGAATGAAAGGACTAAGAAGAAGCATTGTACAGCAACCTGTCTTAATGTGGCACACCACACCAGGGCAAAAAACTTCTTAATAGAAGTTGACTGTTCAAAACATGCTATGAAGTTCCTTATGTCCCACCTTAGTTTTGCTGCAATGGCAGAGCTGTCTGTGAGTTATTTTTAGCCCAAGGATTGCCAGACACTATCATGTTTTCATTTACTTAACTGCGTTAAATGGATTGTTAGGCAGAAGCATCAAAGTAAAAATATTACTATTTTGGGGTTGGATTTAACTAGTTTTCAATCCTGGCTCTGATAGCAGGTAAATTATTTAAGAACTCTGTGTTTCAGTTTTCTCATTTCCCAAATAGAGTAATACCTATCATATCGAGTAGCTGCGGTGATGAAATAGAATGCAGTGCTATTAGTGGCTAAATACTGAAGGAGTCAAAGAGATGTCTAGCTCAAGAATGTGGTCAATAAATGCCAGTTTCCTTTTTCTTCACATGATTTTTCAGGAAATAATCTTCTAACAATGAGCCTATACTCCAAATTAGGTAACCAACATCTCAGAGTAGAGTGTTTTGTATAGTAGAGAGTAGTGTTAAGAGTACAGACTCTCTAACTTTTCTGGGTACAGACTTCAACCCTGATATTAGCAAGCTGAGTGGCTATGAGAAAAGTTCTTAATTACTTTGGGGCTCATTCAGTACGTAAAATATAGCTTTCCTCACAGACATGACATAAGAATTACATGAATTAATCAATTTAGAGCACCTGGCACACAGTGAGCTTTAAAAAATGTTAGCTCAACATAAACAAAACAAAAGGCACTTAGAATAGTGCACAGAGCAACATTCTCTAGTCAGAAGTCAGGGCCCTGGTTTCACTTTTACACCTGCTAGATTTCTAAGCCAGGGTTTAACCTTACTAAATCTTAGTTTTCCTGTTTAAAAAATTAGATTAATATTATCTTCCTGTTCAGCTTACATTATAAGGGCAAACTAAACGAGATGATATAAGTTGATGATGAGCATATTTTGAGCAATATTATTATACCAGAGGCCTGGTGCATGAAATTCATGCATGGGTAGGGTCCCTAGGCCTGGCCAGTAATCAGGGCCGATCTGTGGTGCAACCGGTGGGTGATAGGGGGCCCTCGCTGGCACCCACCTTGGCTGGCCTGGGCCTGCAGGCTGGGGTGGCTCCTGCATTGAGTGTCTGCCCCTCGGTGGTCAGTGATGTCATAGTGAACGGTTGTTCCACCGGTCATTCAGCCATTCAGTCTATTTGCATATTAGGCTTTTATATATATATATAACTTTTGAATGCCAACACTCTGTTGGCAGTGTTGTCTGAATTATCCACAATTTACCTATATTATGAGAAAACCATTTATTAAATAGTTATATATGCACTATTTTAAACTCTGCAGGACTGACTTAAATGTGTATTCAATCCTATAATCACTAGATCAGGAAGACAAACCACAGAGATCTTAAGCTATGCTTCAACTGATGCCCCATACCTTAATTTTCTCCTCTTTTTGCTACTTTCCTTGTAGAATGACTAATTGATAAGGAATATCTTCTTGAATTTAGGTTCTGGCTTTTAAAGTTAAATTCTGAAGACTAAGCTCAAGGCACATTCATACTATTATTATTATTATTTTTTTTAAATCTTCAACCAAGGATATGTTTACTGATTAGAGAAGCAGGAGACATCCATGTGAGAGAGAAACATCAATCATTTGCCTCCTCTATGTGCCCTGACTAGGGATCAAATCTGTGTATGGGACAACACTCCAATAAACTTAGTCTCCCACCCAGGATTATTTTCACTTTTTTTACTAATGAAATTTAATTATGTGAATCAAATAAAGAAGCTACTTCCACAAGTAAAATTTTAAAACTATTCAATAAAAGCTTAACATTTCAATTGTTTTAACCTATTTAAGGGAACAAGTGTTGTGCTGGGATTAAGTCAATCTAATTAATTTGTGGAAAATATATGAAAGATGTTTTTCCATAAGCAAGAATGAAAAGTGATAAGGCTGTGACAGAATGTGTCTGGTTTTCATGGTGAATTAATCTGAACCTTCTCACCATCTTACTCCTCAAATGCTCACTGCGTGATTTCTTTCCAATCTCATTAACTTTAATGTGAATTTCATGTGTGAGGGAGATAAACAGGGTTGGAGCAAGAACAATGAGTGGGGGAGGAAAGACAGGTTTGCAAGGTGAAAAGACTTGTGTTTTTCTTCCAATACAAAGATTTAACTGTTCCATTTTGGAAAGTTCTCTATATTTATATGTTATGTTTAAATACCTCATTTTACTTTTTGTATTATTTATTAAAGTATAGTTGACACACAAAATTATGTTAGTTTCAGGTTTACAGCATAGTGATTCAACATTTATATACCTTTCACATGAGGATCTCTTATTTTTCTGCACATAAGATCTTTCAGAGTTGTGCTGTGCCCTGAGATATTTTTAATGAGGTCTATTTCTATTATTGCTTGTGAAGTTGGTAATAACTGTAATAGCAGAAGAGAGAACAGGTGGGGTGATTGACTCCTTAGTTGAGAAAAGACTGGTGAGATTACAAGATTAAGAGTGCCAGGCCCTCTGCACCTTCTATGTCAGCTTTCTCACACCCTCTGACCAGCTTAGACACACTCCTGAAGAAGGGAAAACCTAGAATTTATGTAATAGTTTTCTGTCATTTCAATTAAATGTGGCTCTACATAGAAATAAAATTGAATAATAAAAATATAAAGCAATAATTCTTTTTTAAACTATATTTTGCAATTATTTTACATGTGCAGAACAGTTGCGAGAATAGTACAAAGAAGTCCCTCATTGCAGATTCTGGATGTGTTCTGTCAGCCTTTCTTACTATATGTAGATACCCATTGTTACCTGTTGTACTGATAACAATGTGAAAGCAACCTGCAGTTATGATGCCCATCATTCCTAAATATTCCATTGTTGACCTCTCCAAAACAAAGACACACTCCTGTACTCCATAGTCCCTACATACTGTCTACCTCTCCATACTGGCCTACCTCTCCATGCTAGCCTACAAATCAGGAGGTGAACAATGATGCAATACTACCACCCAATCCACAGATGCCATTCAATAATTTCCCCAATAATGTTTCTTTTTGCTTCATGACCTAGAAATCTATGTTAAATTTAGTTGTCATGTCTCTTCAGTTTTGTTCCGTCTGGAACACTTCCTCAGTGTTTCTTTATTTCTAGCATTGAAATAACATGATCCTCAACATGAGTTCAAATGATTTCTCCCAACTATATTCAGGCCATTCATTCTTGGTAGAAACAGCACATAAATGATGCTTTTATAGAAGCATATACATTGAGTTGTCCTTGTCCTACTGCTAGTGATGTTAATTTTGATCACTTAGTCGAATTAGTGTGTACCGGGCCTCTCCATTTTGAAGTCTCCATTTCTCCCTTTTGTAATTAATTACTTTTCTGTGAGGAGAAATTCTGATATTACACTATTCTTCTGTTACATATTAAACCTCCAACTGAATTTAGCATCCATTGATGACTTTCACCTGAATCAGCCATCAGTCTATAATGGTTGTTAAATGGCTGATTTTCTATTTCCATCATCTGTCTCCATTTATTAGTTGTTATGCTATTGTAAGGAAGAACCTTTTCTTTCTTATTCATTTATTATATTTTTATAATATAGGAATTTATTTTTATTATTTTTTTATTTTATTATATGTACACTTAATAAATTCTTATTTTATTAAATGGGTTAATAATCCATTACTTTCATTTATTTTGGTGAAAAATGTGAAAGATGTGTCCCCTTCAAGCTGAATCCTCATGTTATCCGCCATAACAAGATGTCCCTCATCCCAGACCTGGAACCAGACATTTTCCCAAGAAGTTGTGGTTCCTTTTAATGGAGGGTGGTGTTCGGGAACCAAGATCTAGGTACTCCATGTATTCATTTCTATTGGGATGACTTTGCTTTCAGGATCTCTCAGAAAACAGAATGAGGAAACACATGTATATATATCCACACATCTATAAACACACATCTGTATGTAACTAATATTGTAAAAAAGTTCCTATCTCTTATTTAAATTCCCCTGAAGATTCTTTCTTTCCTTCTCTCTGTTTATGTTTGTAAATTTCTTCTTTGACAGTGAGAAACCCACTTTCTTTTTTTTATTATTAGTTAAGGTATTAAAAATGTGTCCTCATCCCCCCCATTAACCCCCAACCTCTCCCTCCCCCCCCCCCCGCTCCGCACACTCATGCTCCCATCCCCCTGTTGTCCATGTCCATTGGTTTGGCTTATATACGTGTATACAAGTCCTTCGGTTGATCTCTTCCCCTTACCCCCGCCCTCCCCTACTTTCCTTCTGGGGATTGATAGCCTGATCGCTGTTTCTCAGTCTTTGGATCTGTCCCTTTTCATCAGTCAATGTTGTTCTCTATAATCCACAAATGAGTGAGATCATGTGGTATTTATCTTTTTCTGACTGGCTTATTTCACTTAGCATAATGCTCTCCAGGTCCATCCATGCTGTTGCAAAAGGCAAGAGTTCCTTCTTTTTTACTGCAGCATAGTATTCCATTGTGTAGATGTACCACGGTTTTCTAATCCATTCATCTGCTGATGGGCACTTAGGCTGTTTCCAAATCTTAGCTATGGTGAATTGTGCTGCTATGAACATAGGGGTGCATATGAGAAACCCACTTTCTTTATCTTCTCTCTATCTCTATCTCTCTCCTTCTCCATGCACACACACACACACACACACACACTTATTTGCACCAACAGTTTACTCCTCTATTATTACCAATCTCTCAGTCACACTGGCTGTCTCTGCACCTACTCACTCTGCATATCCCCCAACCCACCAGCTTCCTGGGCTTCCAGGTGTCCGGCTGAGGCCTCTGTGTGGCATCTTGTCCCCTTTGCGGGCTGCAGCCGCTGGCCCTCTGTGATGAGAATATCTTTCTTACGCACCTGATTTTCATGCCACCTATATGTTCTTTGCAAAATGATTAATGTGTGAAACTCTAAATCAAGTCTCAGTTAAAATAGTACCTCCTCGAAGCCTTCTCAGATCCTCCAAGGGAATCACTTTTTCCTGCTTTTGTCCTTCCCATTTTCACCTCTGCCTTCAGGGTGTTAGGTCTTGAGTGAAGACTTCTTGCCTCTTTCTTTCTGGCAGTTGTTTCCCGTGAAAGGTACTGAAATTCAATGAGTTCTCTTTCTTTCACTCCATGTAAATATTATCATTGTATCTGGCCTTCATTTTACTATTGCCCTCACTTGCGATCCAGCATGTTCTCTGTATATTTTTGTTTGGTCTCTGAATGCTGGCCCCATTCTGGGGTGCAAGTTTTGACCCTGTTTCCCTCCACCTGGACTAATTTTTTTCCTAACTCCTGTAACCATTCATTTCAAGCCAGCCTCTACTGGAACTTGCATTTAGTGCTTCTATCATGGGTTGCATAGTTCTTCTAACAGTGGTGCCCAACCCGCACATTATGCTATTAGCTCCTCAAGGTCAAAACTTTTCTCCTTAATTTTTATTGTCTCTCTAGAACATAAACCAAGGCCTGGAACATGATGGATACTCAATAGATATTTTCTAAGTTTGAATATGTGATAAACTAACTGTCTCTGATATCCCACACTAAGATAATTCCACATTTGGTTTATTAATCTGTGGCTAGAATTTGATTTAATAGTTATTTCCAGTATTATAAGTCCATCGTGTATAATATGGTCCAGTGCAGTATAGTGTGAGAACAGGTCTGGAAAACTTCTCGAAAACAATGAAAAATAATGTATTTTTTTTGCTACATTTAATGTATTTATTTGTCCTATATTTGGAAATTCCAAAAGACTTGGATTAATGTGAAGGTAGTTTTCCACAGAAAACCAAATTTAAGGATAAACATTATTGATTTCTTTTGGGACTCTCAGTTTCCATAATCTCAGAATATTTTCACCCACCTAACAAATGAAGGCACCATACATAGAATTTTATTGGCCATTTCATATGTTTTCCAGGTGATGACTTGTCATCAAGAGGCTAAAGTTTAGCCACTAAAATGATAGTTCAGAGACAATTATTTTCAATACAACACTTTAAAATGTAATATGTAAAGTGCCAATTAATTTTTAAAATCCCCATGTGTTAATTTGCTGACTTACCATTAGATAATATAAAAATAGTTCCAATAAATAGAAAACTAAAAAAGTCTATGTACTTCATCTCTGGAACCTATAGGTCCACTGATGTTTAATTTCATTTCTTATGTGCTTTATCTTGTTAGCCTTGTAAGAAATATTAGGGATAAATTTATAGTTAGAATTTGAACTCTCTCTGTGTTTTTTTTGTTTGTATTTTTTTTTTTTGCATTTCCCTTAATAAGCAGATATCCAGGTACAGTGTCTCTCAGAATTGCTCATATGGGGCGAGTCTTAGTTAATATTTGGTTAGTCAATTTAATTCATCATAAAGACTTTCTCATGCCCAAAGGAAAGATAAAGCAGGCTGTTTATAAACCCAATGTTCTATCCACTTAAAAACTAATGTGCAGTTGGCAACCATCTAACCCTTATTCTCATGGATTGTTTAATTAATAAGAACTCAATAAGTGATTGGTGAATAGGCTTTCTTGGGGTTTCACTTTTGTTTCTCTCTTCTTGTTCAGTTTCTTTCTATTTGTGAAACTCATTCTTGTTTTAAGGTCCTTGAATGCACAAGAGAAACCTTTTCAATGGAAACAAGATTATTGCTAGAAGCATAAGTTTTAATAGATTTTTAAAAAAATATTAAATACAAAATACTTTTAAGAGAAAAGAGAACCTTTAGGTTTTTCATAAGCATCACCATGAGTGATTTCATATTTCATATATTAAGTTCAAAACATCCAAAAGAACATGTAAAATAAAAATCAGAAATAAAATCTTTTACGTTTTTGTCAGCTAGTATAATCTCATTTTTAAATTTGACAGTCATCCAAATTTGCTCTGTAGGACCCTTAAAAAATGGAAGGTTTTTTCCTACATTGTTTTTTCTATTTTGATGTGAGAGACACAGATTTAGTTACCGTGATTGCTTCCTCCTTTTGCCAAGACCAGGCATCTCCACTTTTGGACTATTTTATATTTGTTTATGAGAGCATATGAATGAATAATAACCAGGCTTGGGTTTGGCTTATTATGGAATAAGCTCTCAATAAATATTTGTTGGATTGGAAGTGCCTTGTGAGGCACTGATGAGAAATCATAGGATATTGATGATGTCTGCTGACCTTCCATCACAGCCACTTTGAAGTCAGACATCAAGTCTGTTTTCTGTTGTCAGTCTGGAGAACCTATTATCCTTAAAGGCTTTGTTTGCAAAATACATTATCAGTAAAAGCAGAATATGCTTTTAGAAAGATATGTGTGTTTACACAGAGCTCAGTAAACTATTTTACACAGTAGTAAAAAATAAAACCAGCTGTATCTCCTCTTTGCCTGTAATGTAAAGTACTGTAAACTTCTAGGTCTCAAAAACAATAATAAATGTGCCCCAGGAAACCATAATATCTTAAAAACTCATATATGTATTCTCACCAGAAAACTTTGCATTTGATTCATTGTGTTGGAACAACCATTCTAAGTTTTCTTACAAAATAAATTTTGCATATTGTACCTGGAAGGCTCAAGTACTGAATGTACTCTGCATTGCAAAGCCAAACACATACAACTGCAGCTAGAAATTCTATTTTACTTGAAGGTTTTAATACAGATTGGCCCAAAGACAGAAATCATAGAATAAGTCTCATCAAAATTGGGTTTGGTATCAATGTTATAAAAAAGTAACTTTTTATGAAGTCTATTACCCCTCTGGCTGGCTTTCTCAGTGGCTAGAGTGTCAGCCTACAAACCAAAGCGTCATGGGTTCGATTCCAGATCAAGAGTATGTAACTCAGTTGCAGGCTTGATCCCCAGTCTGGTGGGGCTGCATGTGGCAGGCAACCAATTGATGTGTCTCTCTCACATCGATGTTTCTCTCTCTCTCTCTCTCTCTCTCTCTCTCTCTCTCTCTCGCTCTCGCTCTCTTTTGCCCCCTCCACTCTCTATAAAAAATTAATGGAAAAAATATCCTCGGGTGAGGATAAATACAGCAACAGCACACAAAACTAAAATAAAGTCTATTGCCCAATAAAGAAATAACTATAAGGTAACCCTTGCTTAGAACACAAGAGAGGTCTCCACAGCCAACAGTCCTTGTTAGTTAAAACCCATCGATATGAGTTTATTTCTAACTACTAAAAACTCTGAAGAATGAAAGGAGTACTATATCTAGAACATTGTTTCAATATGATAGCCAGATTGGATCCGGGCAGAAGCAGATAGTGGACCCCAGAGAGCCCTGAGCTTCCCCACCATCTCCGTGGGCCTCCTTACCCCCAGGAGGAGCACAGCTGCCCCCCATCCCCTCCCCGCAGACCTGGCAGCCAGGAGACCCGGCTGGTGGTGCAGGAAGCGACCCTGGGGAGGCTTCACAACCGCCTCACCCACTGGCAGGAACAGCAAGGTCGTTGCAAGTCAGGTTTGGGGACAGTAAGATGGTTCAATGTAAAATCGTATATGGTTTCATCCACAGGAAGGACACCAGGGAAGATGTATTTATTCAGCAGACCGACCCCATAAAGGAGAATAACCCCAGGAAATGCCTTGGCAGTGCAGGAGATGGAGAGACGATGGAAGGAGCAGAGGGTAGGGAGGTGGCACCTTCACAGGCCAGGGTGGCGTTCCAGGGCCAGGCGGTACACGTGTGGCAGGACCAGCGCACTCACTTCAAGCAGTTACCCGCCGGCTGATGGAAATAGTCAGAGTGGGAAAGAATGAAGGTCAGAGGAGTGTTCCCGAGGGCCAGACCCTACCACAGGCCACGGTGCCCACCTTCATGTGGAGACCCCAGGGGCGCCACCACACCACTCAGGCGTCCTGTGCAGGGAGAGGTGATGGAGGCTGCCGACACCCCGGGCAGGAGAAGAAGGTAGGCCAGTGAGACAGAGTGTGCCTCCAGGGTATAGACAGCAGTTCCTCAGATAACATGGTGGAGGAAATAATGAAACGAAACAAAACACAGGCTTTGCTTATGAGTGACCATGTGGAATAGTAAAAAGAACGTAAAACCAGGAGTAGATCTAAGTTCTAGTCCAAGTTCTCTGATTCACTGTATGATTTGGAAAAATTTATGTCACCCCTCTGGGTCTCAGTTTCCTTTTCATAAAGGGAAGAATTGGGAAAAGTAACCTCTAATATTGTTTCTTGCTTTAAAATCATATAAATTGTGTTCATTACTATTTGTTATTTTTTGCTCCCAAAAGTTACCAATGAATTTCACATGAAATTAAGATGTAGATTTATTCTATGGTTTTAAAAAGTCATCATGTTGAGTATTAGTGAGAGGGAAATGAAGGATGGAGTTAAATTTGTCACTTGCTTTTATGACCCAAAGGTTCAAATACTGTAGCGGTCATCTGGGCAATCCAATTGAGCAAGGGGTGAGCAACTCTCCCATTTGCTGGTGTGGCAGGAGGCATGCAACAATCTACGTCAACACTGGCTCTTCCTAAGGCCTGCCTTCCTTTCTCCTTAGTACATCACATTTAGTTTTTCATTCTGTTATGTGGTACTGGATTCACTCCTGACTTACTGTCTTTTTAGTTGCCCCTTGATTTGAAAATGCCTTTGCTTAAATTTATAGAATATTAACTGTCTGCAAGTCTTCCTGTGATGTGAGTGGCAGAGTGTTGATAAAACATAATGAGCCTGGGTTTAAGTAACTATAGGGTATTATTATTGGTAGGTAATTCAGTTTAAAAAGAAAGTTGACTACTTCAGATTTTTGTTTGTGTTAGCAACTTACTTGAAATGATTGAAATGACATTTGTGTTTGACTGTCTCCGAGGGTCTGGCCTTAGGGGCTGTTTGAAAAAGAACAGTAATTTGTCTAATTGAAAAATGTATGCCTGTTATGATTTCCCATATTGAAGCAACTAAGTTTACATTTGGTGGTAGTTGTTGAGCTCTGAAGTAACAAAATGCTTGAATCCTTACAGTGTGCACGTGACTGTGAACATCGGTCTGCCAAACAAGCTATCAGCAGCATCACACACAGACGGTGACTTGTGCGGGAAAAACTGCCAGACAGACAGAGAATTATTTAAAATATCACAGTTTCCTGCACTGGTTCTCCTTGGCCATAAGGGAAAGGAGCGGATGTAAAGACATCTGGAAGGCTTTCATAAAGTGAGAGTTTACTTACCCACCTCTGGGTAGATAGTTTTAATTTCCAAACTCTTTAACTTTAAGGGGAATATATTTGTTCATCACTCTATGGAGTATTGTAGGGTAAGACCTATTACAAATAACAGCCCAATGTGGCTGAATCTTCCACATGTTGAAATTAAAGATTTTTTTTTTAAACTGGAGAATGTAAGAGTACCTAAGAGACTTATTTATGTAGTAGTAGATATTAAACATAGCCCGTATGTCCATTCCATGGTGTCAATTGGAGAACATTTTTCTTTTTTCCCATCTGGATTTATTTGCTGTGATAGATCATTAACATGAGTTTAATACAAGAGAAGAATATGAATATATGTGTAACAAGAAAAAAAGAAGCTTGAAGTGGGATTTGCAATTCGGACATGTGGATTAAGCATTTCTAGCTTTTCACTTTTTTGTTGCATCTGAAGATTCTACTTTTGTGCTAATTGGAAATTTGTGCTTGTTTGTATGTGTCTCTTCTGTGATTGATAGTCTTAAGTTTCAGAGTTTTTGCAACTGAATTACAGATTTATTTGTAGTCCTGTGTGCTGACAGCTATTGGACTGGACCAGAGATTCTCAAAATACCAGTGTAAGAGCTAAAGAGCAAAAAGTGTGAGAAAAATTTTCTTTGATAAACAGACATGATTCTCATTAGGCAGGTTCATATAAGAAAGAGGCTTTAATTGTTGCAATCCACACCTTGTATATTGGCTCCTATTGTTCAGGGAGTTGCTGTTGACAATACTTTGGGTAAACTTAGAAAATGTATGTATAGAATTTTAGTAAGATAGTTTTTGAAGTGCTTTTGAAGCTAAGTTATTTAAAATAACAGACTATAATCTAAAAATAAATTTAATTTATGTACAAATAAACTGATAATTGTAGCTTGCTATAAATTGTGTTTTTTTTTTTAAATATATTGAATTGAAACCAAATCCCCATCTTCCAATCTGATAAAAACTTTGGTCATTCCACCTAGAATTACTACTATTGGTTTTCTGATTGTATGCAAAAAAAATCAAGTGGAATGAAAGGTTCAAAACTACTAAATTCATAGCTTGAGTTTTTAAGATGTTCTGGGTTGTTTTCATGGAATGTCAGACATAGAGTGCCAAGAATACACATTTGTTGTCTTGGTCTCTCTTTTACCAAATCCTTTATTTTTCACATGAAAACTTTATCTCATTCTTTTATTAGTTTTCTTTAAATCTAACCATAAGTTAGTTGTTAGTTATTGTGTTTTTTTGTTATAGAAGGTGATAAAAAAATGAAAAGTGTCTTATTATGGAGATCAATAGCTTAGAGGAACCCACATCATTTAGACATTTCTTGAGGCTGTCCCACAGGCCAGGCTGAGGGACCCCACTGTTGCACGAATTCATGCACTGGGCCTCTAGTAATATATAATATATAAAATAAGCTGCTCTTTATTTTAACTGGCAGTGTCAATTCTATTTTTAATTATCATTTAGCTAACATATTAATATTAAATGTTTTTATTACTTAAAAAACTTACAAATTATTTTTTAAAGAAAGTGTTTCATAATCATAGGCTATGTTATTTGTGGTATGTCAAAATTCATGAAAAAAATTAAAAAATGAAAAGAATCTTTGTTATAAGTCATTGACAACCAAATATTAAGACTTTAAAAATGTTGTCTAATTGTGACACATATGTGGTGACAATAGACGATATAGATTAATAACATATGCCTAATCATTTAAAGGAGGTAGCTGCATCTACTCTCAATATGCCTATTCACTCTTAAATTGTTTACTCCTTCATTATAAAATTTATAGATTGCTCATGTTGTTTTTAGAGAGGACAATATTGCCTTATATCTTACTTAGAATGTACATGTTTAGGAAACTATATAGCACTACATTTTGGAGAGGAGTGATCTTTTTCTTTCCCAAGCCAGTTTTCTGAGGGTTCTCCCTGCAGCAATCAGTTTGTACCAGTAGGGGTCAGCCTACATGAACAGATGTCCATGTAGTATTTTATTAGGTGTCCAATTTTAGGACAGAATTATCATTTGATTTCATGCATTGTTTTTCATTTTGGGATAGAAGAATATCCTTGAACACTTACATGGTAATATATAGCTTCTTGCAACTTAATTTTCTAGCTACACTCTTGGCAGGGCATTTCTCGAAGGATTTCAGTATATACTAGTAGCTAAACTGTTCTTTTCCCTTAGCTGTCCAGTTTCTCTTCTGTATGTTGTCAATTCATAGCCTTCATTGAAATTAAAATGCAGGAAAAAGAGAATGGCTGACAGCAGAATCATAATTCAGGAAGATGACAATTGCTCACAGAATGACTTATGTGTGAGGGTTACATTATAACTATGCCGCCTTCTCTGACTGTTGGTTTCTATTTTCCCCCCCATATTTTCTCTGGATTCTTGAAGACATTGAGTTTTCTCTTCCCCACAGCACCTAAGGTAAGTTCTTCTTAGGAAGGGGTTATACACTGAGTGGCCAGATTATTATGGCCACCTGACGTTTGAGGACAAATTAGCTATAGTTTCGCCCTGAAGTTGCTAGAGGGCCAGACCATTATAAATACGGAAGCAGGTTGTTTACCACGACAGTAGAAGTGATTTTTTTCTGAAGATATGGGTAAACAACGCGATTTAACAGCCTTTAAATGTGGGATATATACACTGAGTGGCCAGATTATTATGACCACCCCATCAGTACTTCGTTGGGCCACCTTTGGCCTTCAATACTGCGGCGATTCTTCTTGGCATTGACTCCATGAGATGTTGAAAGGTGATGCGAGGAATCTGACACCATGCCTGATGAATAGCACTGTCCAGTTCTATGAGATTTGATGGCTGTGGAACCAGCTGCCTGATGGCTCTTTTAACTTCGTCCCATAAATGCTCAATTGGATTGAGATCTGGTGATTGTGGGGGCCACCTAAGCAAGGTAAAGTCTCCCTCATGTTCTTGAAACCACTCCTGCATAATACGAGCACCGTGGCATGGTGCATTGTCTTGTTGGAAGAAGCCATCTCCATTGGGATACGCCATCAACATGATAGGATGAACCTGATCAGCAACGATACTTAGGTATGTTGTGCTATTCAGACGTTGTTCCACATGAATTAAAGGGCCCAAATCATGCCAGGAAAACATGCCCCACCAGCTTGAAGGGTTGTACTCATGCATGTGGGGTACATGCTATCATGCTGTTTTCCCCAAATTCTCACTCTGCCATCTGCATGAAGCAACTGGAAATGTGATTCATCGGACCACATGACTTTTTTCCAATGCTCAACTGTCCAATCCTTGCATTCCTGTGAGAATTGGAGACGTTTTATCTTGGTAACTGCAGACAGCAAAGGTGTTCGAACAGGCCTTCGGCTTCCATATCCCATATGATGCAGTGTACGGCTAATTTGCCTACAAACGTCAGGTGGTCATAATAATCTGGCCACTCACGTTCAAATAGATCCCACGTTCAAAGGCTGTTAAATCGCATTGTTTACCCATATCTTCAGGAAAAAAAATCACTTCTAACCTGCTTCCCTATTTATAATGGTCTGGCCCTCTAGCAACTTCAGCATGAAATTATAGCTAATTTGCCTACAAACGTCAGGTGGTCATAATAATCTGGCCACTCAGTGTACATTAGCCATCTTTACTTTTCCAGTACTTAGCACAACATTGACAAATAGTTGGCACATGTGTGTTTTTTTAAACCTGAACAGTAAATACTAAAATGCCAGAATGATCTACTACATTGTTATTTTTATTGGTAGAGAATTATCATTAATGGAAATATCCATGTAATGATGGGCAAAAATAAAATTATCCATTCTTTTTCTTTATAAAGAAGGAGGAGAGTATACATAGTTTATAAGTAATTGGGTCAATTTGGTCCTCTATTCAAGTTAATTATTTTTAGTAAAAATGCCTCTATGTTTTAGGCAAAACTCAGAAAAATATTTCTATATCTTTCCCTGAGGAGGGCATTCTTGTTAATTTGAAGACAACAGTGTTTATTTCTCAGAATACAAATCTTTTCTCTTTATTCTGCTTCATGGCAAGTTTAACATCACATTGGCCATATTAGAAAAGTAGTTTAAAACCGTAGAATCCAGTTGTTGGGATTGGGAATGAACTAATTATTTAGCTCGCATCATTGTGCTTTGTAGATATATTTTTCACCTTTAAGCAGAATTAGTACCAAAGTTTGTTAAAAGAATGGTGGCTTTAGTTATACTGAAATATATATATATATATATATATATATATATATATATATATATATTACTGTACTAAATTATATATCTATATAATACTATACTAAATTATAGGCTTATTATACTATTATACTATGGTTAAAGATGAGATTCAACTTGTGACCGCTGGGAGTCGCTGTGTAGCTGTCACAGCTGAGGAGGCTCCCACACCAGCCACACCAGCTTACTGGGCTACAGGGGAGATAGCACACTCATCTCTTTCCCCCGGCCACTGGTATTTATCCATTTGCCAACTGGTAGTTATTAAGTGCCCACGGAGAGCTGGGTGCTGTGTTAAATTAAGCAACACAGTGAGAACAAGCTGTTTGTGTGGCTAGCCATGTTTTCCTGCCCCACCCCCACACCAGGCAAAGCTCTTCAAACCTCCCTATGATTTATCAATTTCATTTATTTATTATTATATACATTTTTTTTAGATGTTCTCTTTCCTACCAGGGGTCCTTGACAGAGAGGTTTATATCTTTATTTGTAACTGCTTATCCCACTGGCTAGTGGTATGTAGTAGTAAGTAGATCCTTCTTACGTATTTGAGTGACTGGATGCTACTTCAGTTATTTTCTTATGTCCTTTTGAATTTGCTGTTATTCCTTCTTGACTGCACTGCTACCTAGTTATTGACACCTACCCTGCATTACTCTCTGCTCATTAAGCTCTAATGTTTTTGCAATAATGAAATGGCTATTGGTGAAGTTTTCTCTCATGTGTATTGTTGTTCCTCCTTCATTCTGCTGTAACATTTGAGAGGTATTTTTTTATACCACATAAAAATTAATGACATCAGCTATCAATGGCAGTATTAACAGTTTCATTTTTGTAAATGGGGACAACAGTAAACAATATATATGAAAAGTTATGTGGCATTGGAGAATAACATTAGTTACTGGAAAGAATACTAAGTTCACTTTAGAATTTTGTATTTTTCACCAATGAACTCCTTCAATATGGAGAAATTATATTAACTCTCACTATTTCCCTTTCTCCATTTACAAAATCCATGTGACTTTTGTTAAATGCATTTGGAGGCTAGGAGACGTACTAAGAGTTGAGGGTTGTACAAAGTTGAATTCAGTAAAGCCTAATGTCTTAAAAGGCTGATGGTTATGGGGGGAAGCTAGAAATAACATAAAACAAACTGGATAAAAAGAGGACATATTTAATACTTTGAACAAAAAGATAAATTAAAAAACAATAACAAAACAAAATGAACTTTAAAGGTGACACTTAAGTGTCAAGTAAGTGGAAGAAACCATAGGAATTTAGATCTGTGAATGATTCCATTAGATTAGATCTGTCAAGATTGGCTTCATAAAATTGGATTTTGCCTTTAGCTTTGAAGTATTGAGACAATCCTTTCCCTGGATTGGAGAGTAGAGGATGTTTTTGGGAGAGATGTTCAGGTATGTCTTGACAGTAATGAGGAAAATATATGTCTAGAGGAGAGCATGTCTAGGAAAAAGTAGGAAAAACTATTAAAAAGGTAGAGAATCCATTTTGTGAAGTACCTTGAGAATATTTCTCATCATGAATTTTGGGACCATAATGGATCATGCTTAAAACTGGGCCTTGAGGTTAACTCCTCATTTTATATCCTACTCTTCCTGCTAGATCAACTGGATATTCTATTTGAGTATTACTGGAGATACCGTATCCAGTAATTTTTTTCCCCTGACACTGGTTATTACTGAGAATATAAGTCGGAGGATCTCTGCTTTCTTGGAGAGAAGGTGACATTTCATCCAAAGAAATTTTGCCTTTTCACATGGCGACTTCTGGACTATATTAGGCCCAAAGGTGACTCAGTGTTTGGGCACCTGATTTGTTACAAAAAGAGCATAGAGCTCCAGGCCATATCATGGATTTTCAGTTTTCCGTTTTGCTTCCATTAAAAAAGAAATTAAGAGCCACAGATGCTGGGCTTGTATGATAAAACACTGAGGCCCTTGAGGATAAATTGGTGTCAGAAAAGTTGCTTGAGTTAATTATATTTGTATTTTAAAATATTTTAACCATTTGATAAATAGAAATGTGTGCTTAGGGTATAATTAATAACATAATTTTATTCCTATTCTATTCACCTTTTTCTTACCTTCTATTTGCCATGCTATGTGTAAGGACTGCCAATTAAGAGGAACAACCCTGTATTCCCATAATTGAGAACCAACCTTTATTCCCATAAATGCATAAAGATTTCTGTTCCTGTTAATGCCAATAGATTTTTAGTCCCATTAAGGGAAATGGATCTTTATTTTCATGAATGTTGTAGAATGAGATGGCTGGAACCTCACAGGTAATAAAGACCAGACAAGCTGATTAAATGAAGAAACCATAAAGAAAACAATTGATTTATGATAATGATTTTTTGTTTGTCCAAAAAAATTCTCTATAATTAATTTTTCTCTCATGGGAGTGATAGAGAAGAAATTTATTTAAAAAATGTGTGTGTGTTTCTGATTTTAGGCTATGAATTTTATTATTTTATAAGATTACCTCATAAAGTAAGATTACCCTGAACTCTCACTTAACTATAAAGCACATTGTTAAAGCTACAAAGGTTGATCAATCACAATTTTTAACATAGCAGCTAGAAGAAGTAAATAGACTTCTTGATACAAAAACACCTGACTTTACATTTGAAGGACAGGCAAGAGACTGTGTTAAACTTATATCTACCCAAGGCTTGAAATATGATTGGGAAAAAACATCTCAACAGGAATATAACATTTTACTCAATAGATATTACTATAGATTTTAATTGTCTTTATTTTTGGAAATAATATAAACAAATTTATTGTAGTAAATGGTTCCCTAAATAATTGTGCACAAATTTATTTTTAAAAATTAATTATTATGTAAGTAAAAATAGTTTCCTATTAAAAAATTACAGGGATTTTTTTTGTGATTAACCTTTTTAATGTTGCAAATAATCTTTACATATATAAAATGTAAACTATACTTAGTAAGCCTGAGTTTTTAATGTATCAAGATCTCTTAAAATTGGCCAAGTGTGCAATTCCTTCTATTTGGAATTAATGAAAGACACGCCTATAATTTCTTTAAAATGACAACAGGAGCATGCTCACTGGTGAGCTTAACCTAAAGCATCGAGCTGAGAGAACAGAATGGGTCTGCAGGCCATTAAAACAATCAAACTTAAACATTTTGGCCCTGGACAAGTGGCTCAGTTGGTTGGGGCATTGCTCTGTGCACCAAAAAGGTTGCGGGTTCTGTTCCCAGTCGGGGCACATAACTAGTTATGGGTTTGGTTACTGGTTGGCCACTTACAGGAGACAACCAATTAATGTTTCTCTCTCTGTGTGTGTCTGTCTGTCTGTCTCTCTTTTTCTCTCTCTCTCCCCCTTCATCTCTCTCTAAAATCAATGAAAACATATTCTTAGGTGAGGAATAAAAAAAATGAAAGAGAAGTTTGGTGATTCCTAAAGATATTTATTTTTAAATAAACACATTTAATTATTTACAGGAGTTTTAAAGTAAAAAATCTGAGTCGAGCCTGTGTGGTTCATTGGCTGAGCATTGGCCTGTGAACCAGGTTCAATTCCCCGTCAGAGCACATGCCCGGGTTGCGGGCTCAATCCCTAGTGGGAGGCGTGTGGGAGGTAGTTGATCAGTGATTCTTTTCATCATTGATGTTTCTATTCTCTCTCCCTCTCCCTTCCTCTCTGAAATCAATAAAAATATAAAAAAAATTTTTGAATGGTGTGAGGCTGAGGTTCTATAAGTACAATTATAAATTACAATACAAAAAAGTCAGATGGACAGGTAAGATAAATCCATGAAGTTATTGGACTGAGTTTTAAAAAATGATTGGAAAAATACCTAAAGTATTTTAATTTCTATTCCTTCAAAATCACTTCTTGAACATGGAGTATTATTTATATTTGTGGTTTTAATCTGCCTCTTCCAAACATGCATCTGTCATCATGGTGGAGTGGTAAATCTCATAATATTAAAGGCAAAATTAAATGAACAAAACATTGGTAAATGTAAACTGAGCTCCTATATTACCTTTGGTCTTGGAGCAGAAAAAAAAAGTTATTTTACACATAAATGGACACTTGTCCCTAAGTAATCCGTAGACAATAGAGAATGGTAATTTTAGATCATGTCTCTTTGAGAATATAAAGGGATTTCCTTTTTTTAAAAAGAAAAAAAGGAATTTTATATAGAGTAGTGAAAAACCAGAATTAGAATGCTTTAGAAAAGGAAACTAGGAAAGAGGGAATTAGAAAGAACCTTAGAAATTATCTAAGGACCAGTACATCTCCCTCACACATTGATGGGGAAACTGAGCCACAGGAAGAGATAAGCATGGGTTTATTGACTTTTTTCTTCTCTTTATTATAAAAATATTTTTAACATGGATAAAAATGAAATGAATAGTATAGAGAATTCTGTGTTCAATCACTAGCCATGTGTGGCTACTGAGCACATTAAAGGAGTCTAGTGACACATGGAAATGGCAATATTTTGGATATATTGAGTTAAATAGAATATACTTAAAAATGAATTTCACTTTACCTTTTTAAATGTGGTGACTAGAAAATTTGAAATTACATATATGGTTCACATTGTATTTTTATCAGATAGTGCTGGCATAGAACCCCCTTTCAACAGTCACCAACTCATGACTCATCTTATTTTGTTTATGCTGCATGAACTTTAGAACTGCCTGTGGTCATACAGGTGACCGGTTTCAGATTTGGCATGCAACACCTGCTTATTGGCTATACTTCCTTCACTGCTATACTTTTAAATTGACGTCTTTTGTGTGTGCCAATTTTACTATCTCCTAATTAAGATTACATTTCTGAGATTTACTGATTTTGACAAGTTAATAATGCATTCATTCATTTCCTTTATGGACTATTATTTTAATTTAATTGATAAAAATTCTTGGATCAAATCCTCCATTTACTTTACCAAGTAAGAGTGGATTCTTTTATAAGTCATTATTATTTCTTGTAAAATCCTGATCACCAAAGGACAGCAAAGGAGTTAGTGCTATCTTGATTCTTATTTATATTTCTCATGCAAAGTTTCATTATTCTCTTACTGCAGATATTAAACAAGCATAATTGTCCAATAATCAATAAACATATTCATTGAATATTTACTATGTAAAAAACTCAGTGTGTGTGTGTGTGTTCATGGACACACACACACACACACACACACACACACACACACAACATCATTCAGGAAATTAGTAGCCTTGGGATGAGAAGAGAGACGAGGAAACATAAATTTGTCCTAGATGTGATGGACCCGAAGCATCAGGGAGAGTCCAATGCAGAAATGTCTACACACCCCTTCTCTTAAAAGGCCAGAAATATTGTCTTATTCCTTCTGGCTTTTCCATCCCTGCTGGGTACATTTTGAACTCCCCTCAAACTACCCTAATTTGAATGTGCCATCTGTTTCCTGTGGGGTCTTGAAAGTGTATGAGGATTTCCAATCCTCACGTTAGAATTCTTGTTTGACCCTGGATATGTCAGCAATTTCACCTCAGTAACTGAATTTCTACTTGGAAAAGAAATTGACTTGTTACTGAAGACTCTGGGACATTGATCAAAGGTTACAGAACAAGGATTTTCTCACATTCCTTTCTACCTAAATAATAAAATGTATGCTTCACTGGAGTGAAATATAGAATTGACATTCCAGAGTATACTTGAAAACTAAACAATTCTTCAAGGTATACTTGCAATTAAACTAAGGAATGATGTGGCAGCTGCAGCCCTGAAGTCAATACACTTGGACTTGACTTTAAATTGACACCACAGACACATTTGGCCTCATGTCACTGGCAACAGCATTAAGTCCTGGAGCACTTAAGAGCTTCAGGTTTCTAATAAGCATTTTCTTCAAAGCAGTGGCTTCATTTGCTCTGTGATTTTTGTCAAGTGCATATCATATCAAAGGATAAGTGTTTGCCAAAGCTTTCTTCAGCCACAAAAGGAGGAGTTTTGTCTGAAGAAAGTCAAGTTGCGCTGACTGGCTCCCACTGGGAAGATGAAAGGAATGACTGGATTTCCTGTTACTCTGCTGTTGTTTGCATCCCTAAAATATTTTAATCAACATGAAAGAACTTGTTGCACTGTGAGAGCAGTGCAATTTGAGAGAGCCATTTAGAGGCCACCAAATAGATTCACAGTTAATAAAGTTGTATTTTTTTGTGATGTCAAAGACCAGATTTATGGAAGATGATTAATAAGGGCCAGAATGACAGGCATGGAAAGATGGTCAGGAGATTATTTTCAAAATGGATTTCCCATTGCAGATTCTTGATATGCATTATGTACATTTCAAGAAGCAATAAGATAGATTGTAAAGGCTGATTTTGGTCTAGTTACAATATAACATTGAAACATGATAATGATGTAAATAATATACATAATTATGATATAAATCTGAGTGACTTCTATATAGGTACATGCCTAATGAATCAAAAATATTAATTTTAAATTGTAAATTTAAATTTTTAATTAAATCATCTATATTTTTTAAATATGGAATTGTTCATCTTATTTCTGTAGAGTATTTTCTTGTTAAATTTCTGTGATATATATATATATATATATATATATATATAATAGACCCTCAATACATGTTTCTTCAAAAAATGAATGATTGGATAGTTCATTACAACATTACAGTGATATGATAATGCTGTGACCTAAATACACACACACACACACACACACATCCTATCTAATAAAGAGGGGATATGCTAATTGACCCTCACACCATCACAAAGATGGCAGCACCCACAGCCACAAGATGGCTGGCAGGGGAGGGCAGTTGTGGGTGATCAGGCCAGCAGGGGAGGGCAATTGGGTGGACCAGGCCTGCAGGGGAGGGCAGTTGGGGGTGACAGGGCCAGCAGGGGAGGTCAGTTGGGGGCAATCAGGCTGGCTGGGGAGTGTTTAGGGGGTGATCAAGCTGGCAGGCAAAAGTAGTTAGGGGCAATCATGTAGGCAGGCAGGTGAGCGGTTGGGAGCCAGTAGTCCTGGATTGTGAGGGGGATGTCCGACTGCCGGTTTAGGATCCTTTGGGATCGGGCCTAAACTGGCAGTCAGACATCCCCAGAGGTGTCCCAGATTAGAGAGGGTGCAGGCTGGGCTGAGGGACACCCCTAGTGCATGAATTTCATGCACCGGGCCTCTAATATAAATATACTAGAGGCCTGTTGCATGAAGATTCGTGCAATAGGCCTCCTTTCCTCTGGCTGCCAGCACCAGTTTTCCTCTGGCACCCAAGACCCAGACCTTCACTCTGGCCACTGCCTTTCATCTTCACTCTGGACACAGTCTTCACTGCGGCTGGAGCCTTCAGTCTTTGCTCCTCACTCTCCGGCCAGAGCTGCTCCTGTAGCTCCTTCCTTCCCCCACCATCCCCCTCATAGCTTGATCACTGCTTCGCCTGCAGACCTCCTGACGGACTCCTGGGTCCCAGGGGACCGCCTTGCCTATGGCCCAGCTTTCTGATCACGATCATGATCACGATCACAATCATGGGTGGCAGGCAAGGTGGCTCCTGGGTCCTGGGGGCCACCTTGCCTATGGCCTGGCTTTCCAGCGGCTCCTGGGCTCACACATGGGGGCCTGGATGGCGGCTCCTGGTGCCCCGCTCTGCCTGCAGTATGCAAATTAGCCGCCATGTTTGTTGGTGGTTAATTTGCATATCGCACTGATCAGCCAATGGCGATGGTAGCAAAAGTATGGTTAATTACCATGTTTGTCTATAATTAGATAATATATATATATATATATATATATATATATATATATATATATACACACACACACACACATATATATATGTATTATCACTGGATTTTTTAATAATTTATAATTTCCAGTAAAGGAATTAACTGCCTAACCTGGCCAGCATGGCTCAGTGGTTGAGCTTCGACCAATGAACCAGGTCTGGTTGAGGGCTTGATCCCAAGTAGGGAGCGTGCAGGAGGCAGTCGATCAATGATTCTCTCTCATCATTGATATTTCTATCTCCCTCTCACCTTCCTTTGTCTGAAATCAAGAAAAATAAATTAAAAAAAGAAATTAACTACCTAGGATATTCTTACAGAGTGAAGCAAGTCTCAATTACCTTATTGTCAGTGCTTAAGGAAACAGAGGAGAATTATGGCATTAAACATGCTCTCTCAAAAGGCTGAAATCTGCATCCCTTCATGATGGCAAACAAATGGAGAACACCACCCTACTCATTATTTCTTTTAGTTTGAGTGTCATCTTTTCATGTACTTACTTTTTATATTTTCTTGTTCTGTATATTTTCCCTTATATGTTAAAAAATTATACAAGAAGTTAATTTAATCACATTCCTCAGTTTATGGGACACACTCAACATTGCTCTGAGCAATATCCCTTTCCTATTTTATTTATTGGTGCATTTTCTTTATTCCTATTTTTTTCACTCCTTTCTTAAAAAAACAAAAAACAAAAACAAAACCACAACAAAACAACCATAATGTGTATCTTTCTGTTCTTATGTTTTTATAAAATATATTGCTATTTCATATATATCTATATTTTTCTAATATATTTTTATTGACTTCAGAAAAGAAGGGAGAGAGAGAAAGAGAAACATCAATGATGAGAAAGAAGCATTGATTGGCTGCCTCCCACATGCCCCCCACTGGGGATCGAGCCTGAAATCTGGGCATGTGCCCTTGACTGGAATAGAACCCAGGACTCTTCAGTTCACAGGTCAATGGAGCTATTTTTTAATTTATATAAATGATATTGGAGTAGGTCTTCTCCATGTCTTATTATTTTTTCTCATAGCATGTTTCACAATTTTTTGTGTGGCTATGTGTAATATGTCCACTATGTGTGTATTCACCATGTGTGTATCCACTCTCCGTTTCCTCAGTGGTGTCACTAGTAATGTCTGCAGCCACCTGTCCTATATATAAAGCTTTGTAATCCCAGGGACCTATGTGAGGAACTCTCTGATATGAACAGGGTTGCTGCCCATTAGGTTACATACATATAAATTTTTATTTAAATGTATTACAATGTTGATTTCTGAATGTGTGCATCAGTCCACATTCTACCTGCAATTCCTGAGGGCTCTCATATTCACACAAGTCTGCCAATACTTGGAATTATCTAGTTTGCTAATTTTTGTTGGTATGATTGTAAAATGATATCTCATTGTATTAATGTTCATTTTTTCAATGAGTTTGAACATCTCATGTTAGCTGGCTTTTTATACTATCTCCTTTGCAAATTGCTGGAACATATACTTTGCCCAGTTTTCAGTTGGGATTTATCTGCTTTCTTTCTTGATTTTCTTAATGTAATCTATGTATTAGAACCTTGATAGTTTTAGACACTGGAAATTTCCAGTCTTCCATTTTTCTCAGATCCTCATTTATTATGCCTTTCCTTGAGCAAAATCCCCAAGTTTATGCAAAAGTTATGTCTACTTTCTGTGTGTGTTTTTGAGGTTTGTTTAAGCAGTCATTCTCCACCAATATAACCCTAAGGTATTCTCCCATGTGACCTATTATTAACTTCATAGTTTGACATTACATATTACAGATAGACAGAGTCCTTAATCTATCTGGACTCTACATTTATATGTGGATGGAGATTGCCATAGACTGACTGTGTGTGTCCCTCTCCCCAACCTCCACCAAAGTCATACATTGACATTCTATAAGGGGTGTGGCCTTTGGAAGCTGATTGGGTCATGAGGGTGGAGCCCCAATGAATGGGATTTATGCCCTTATCAAAGAGACTCCAAATACCTCCTTTTGCCCTTCTGTCATGTGAGGATGCTGCAAGAAGATGGTTGTCTAGAAACCAGAAGGCCTCCGAAACTTTGAGAAATAAATTTCTGTTGTTTACAAGCCACCCAGTCGCTGGTCTATTACTGGAGCTTGATGAGATGAACACAGAGATCCAGTTTTCTTTTTCTCTATGTAGTGCATTGTTCCCAGTTCCATTTACTAAGCAGTCTTCTGTTTGCCCATTGATTGTGCTGCCACCATCATCATATATATCTGTTTACAGGACTGTGTCTGAGCTTTCTATTTTTCTTTTATTGGGTCATTGTCTGTTCTTGTGCCAATAACATACTGCAGCATTTTTTCTTTTTCTTTTAAAAAAGGAACACCTAAGGCTGTATAAGTATGAACCTATCTGATGTGCCAATTTTCTTTTTCTTTTTCTATTTTATATAGACTTTGCTATTTTTGGATCTTTCTTTTTTCATTCTAAATTTAGAGTAAATGCATGAAATTTCTCAAAAATTTCAAGAGAATTAGGATTATCTTAATTTAGAGGGAAGATATGACATGTTTATACATTTAAGTTCTCTTGCCCAAGAGCATAGTATATATCTCTATTTATTCAGCTCATCTATGCCCAACATGAGTTTTAAAATATTCCTCAGAGTCTTGAATATTTGTGTTTAGAATAATTCCTAGATATGTATAGTGAGTAAGTAGTATCTGATTTTTATTATATTTTATGATTATTATTTCTTTAAAGAGATGCTATTTAATTTTTTAATTTGCTTTTTATATAAGAATATGTTGGTCAATTTCTTTTTTAGTTCAAATAGTTTAGTATATTGATTTCATGGATTGTCCTGCAAGATGATGATTCATCATATTGTTGCTATTTACTAGAATTTATTCCTGGCTGATTACAGATGCATTTTCTCTTTTTATTTTCTTTGATTCTAGCTTTCTAGATTACAAATGTTATCAAGGTATTTGATAATGTTACTTTATAAAAAATTTACATTTACCTTTATCTTCTTATTTCAATACTTTCTTTATGATTGTTTACAATGTGACTTTAATATGGCAAAATAATATGCCTGAGTAGATTTTTTTTATCATTTCCTAATATTTAAACAATAATATACTATATAATAAAGAGGGAATATGCAAATTGACCATCACTCCACCACAAAGATGGCTGCCCCCACAGTGATGTCCGAGTTCCCGTAACCAGCCTTAACGAACAATCAGCAGGGACCTGAGGCTGCACCCCTGCCCCAATCACCTCCCCCTCCATGGGACTTGACAGGGGACCTCAGGCTGCTCCCCCCGCCCTGGTGCCAGGCCAGGGGACCTCAGGCCGTGCTACCCCACCTGGCAGGGCTTGACAGGGGACCTCAGGACAACCCCCCCCCCCACCCAGCAGGGCTTGACAGGGGACCTGAAGGTGTGCCCCCTGCCCATTAGGGCTTGATGTGGGACCTCAGGCCACCCCCCCCCCCCACCTGGTGGGGCTTGAAGGGGGACCTCAGGCTGCGCTCCCCTCCTGGTGCTGGGCCAGGGGACCTGAGGCTGTGACCCTGCTTGGTGGGGCTTGACAAGGGCGGGACTGGCCAGATCTGGATCTAGCCCATTGGGGGTGGGGCCGGCTGGGTCTAGGTCTCCTGCGATTTTGAGGCGCACATGGGTGGGTGGGGACTTGACTCTGGGTCCCGTGGTGCACCCCAGACTCTGACAGGAGGTAGATTTTCATATACATTTACTAATTTTCTTTCATCTCTGACACTTCTATTATAGAGAAAGGGCAAATAGCAACATTAAAATATTTCCTCTAATTAATCCCCTTTTAACGTGCATGAATTTCGTGCACTGGGCCACTAGTGACTATATAAAATTCTTACATTAAAATTATTTCCCTTCAGTGGAGTAAAGCATCAACAATTGCTACAGAGAAATCTTAGGAAAACTAATTACTATCCTTTTGTAGGTTATCTGCTTTTCCTCTTGGGAAGCTTCCCAAAAGAGAGAAGGAAGAAAGAAGTCTCCTTAGTTTGTAATCCACTAGCCCTGAGGATAGGAAGGCAGAAGGTGGTCATCTTGGATGAGCGCTGGAGGACAGAAGATGGTCAGCTTGGATCTTTTCACTCCAGCAGGGTTTTTGCAATACCCTGAGATTACTCTGTAGATGCTGGAAGCCTAGGCTGTTATCTCTATAAATAGCTTTTGTGACCAAGAAGCAAGAAATGATTTCCCAAGCCAAAACAGGAGAAGGGGAAAGGCCAAATAGAAACGTTTTCCTGACCACAGACCAGTTCAGGGAAATCTATAGTCTCCTTAGTGTTTTTTGGGGGGGGGGGGCAGGTGTTTGTTGTGGTTGCTTTTTTTTATTTGCTCCAGTAATATTTTCTTTCTTGTACTTTCTCTAGTTTTTCAGGGGGAATCAGTAGAAACCTTCTAACAGTTTTTCATTATTTTCTATTTATTTTCTCTTTGTCTCTTTCTTCCTATATCTCCAATTCCTTTCTATATCCTTTTTCCTCCCCTCCCCTCTTCCTGTTTTTAACCTTTCTCTTCTCCAAACACTTGATAAGGAAAACAGTAAGCTTAGAGGAAATAAGAATTGGAATAATAAGCAGCAAAGGATTACTTTTTTCCTTCTGCCCACTTAACAAGCCCTGTTCTATCTACACTAATAAAAGAGAAAAATGGTAATTGGCATACGGCGATACCCTTTTCATTGGCTAATCAGGGCTATATGCAAATTAACTGCCAACTAAGATTGGCAGTTAACTGCCAACAAGATGGTGGTTAATTTGCATATGTAGGCACAATGCAGGGAGGCGAAAGGGAAAGCAGGAAGAAGCCCCCTGCCACTGACAGTGATTGGAAACCCAGGGGGGAGCTAAGAGCTGGGGGGCAGGGCAAAGGCGGCCCCAGGGCCGCCTTTGCCCTGCCCCCCAGCCATGATCAGAGAATCAGGCGCCTTTGCCGCCCTGGCCAGTGATAGCAGGAAGTAGGGGTGGAGCCAGCGATGGGAGCTGGACACGGTCGAAGCTGGCAGTCCCAGGAGCTAGGGGTCCCTTGCCTGGGCCTAAAGTGAAGCCCACGATCGCGGGGCCGCTGCAGCTGTGGGTCCCTGCTGCCCGGGCCGGACACCTAGGCCAGAGGTGTTAGGCCTGGGCAGGGGCGGAGCCTGCAACCGCGGGGAGCTGGGGGTCCCCTGCCCAGGCCTGACACCTCTGCCGGAGGCCTCAGGCCTGGTCAAAGGGCCGATCCGGTGATTGGTGATAGGAGGGTGATGAGGGTCAACTCCTCTGGCCGAGGCATCAGGCCTGGGTGGGGGGCTGAAGGTCCCCTGCCCAGGCCTGATG
This sequence comes from Myotis daubentonii, assembly GCF_963259705.1. Lineage (NCBI taxonomy): Eukaryota > Metazoa > Chordata > Mammalia > Chiroptera > Vespertilionidae > Myotis > Myotis daubentonii. Next base: position 86,492,962 of record NC_081842.1, read on the forward strand.
CCTGGGCCAGAGGAATCAGGCCTGGGTGGGGGGCGGAGCCGGGGATTGGGGGGATATGATGGTCCCCTTGCCCAGGCCTGAAGCCTGGGTCAGAGGCGTCAGGCTTGGGCGGGGGGTGGAGCAAGCGATCAGAGGGAGATGGGGGTCCCCTGCCCAGGCATGATTCCTGGGCCAGAGGCCTCAGGCCTGAGCAGGGGCCAGAGCCAGTGATTGGGGGGAGATGGGGGTCCCCTGTCCAAGCCTGACACCTCTGGCAGAGGCGTCAGGCTTGGGCAAGGGGCCAATCAGGCGATCGGAGGGTGATGGGGGTCTACGCCCCTGGCTGAGGCATCAGGCCTGGGCAAGGGGCAGAGCCAGCAATCGGAGGGTGATGGGGGTCAATGCCTGAGGGCTCCCAGTATGTGAGAGGGGGCAGGCTGGGCTGAGGGACACTCCCCCCCCCCACACACACCCAGTGCACGAATTTCGTGCACCAGGCCCCTAGTAGTTTTATAATATGTGTAGCACCATGGGTCAAGGTTTGAAATATTCCCAAGAAACTGTTCAGCTCTCTTCCATTGAAAGTGTTTGCTCAGAGACAGAGGTTGTTGTGGACAATGGCAATGTTTAGGAAATTGATTCATTGGCTCTTTCTTTAAAATCTTTGTGAGCTTTTCTATCCTATAGTTATTCTGTTGTCATTTTATTTACCATTTCCTAGGTTTAATTGCTTCCATATTACATATAGCTCATATGATCCCAAAGTTATCAGACCCCTAGAGTTTCCAGTTGCAATTGGTTAAAGTACAATTATTCTAAGAACACCCAAGAATTGCTCAAGTACTCTTCAGAGAAGTTCAATTGTGTATGTTTTCTTCATAAAACACAGAATTCTCAAGAACTTTTTGGCCTTTATCACATTTCTAGTAACAACTTCCATCTTTCTTAGAACCAGGCAGTTACTATAGTTATCTCAAGATGGGATTAGAGATGAACTTTTTCCCAGTTCAGTTTGGTTTTCTGTATTTAAAAATTTTCCCCAGCAAATTAAATATTAAAACATACAGGCAAAGGTGTTTAAAATGAGTACAGATTTAAAAAGTAATAACATTAAGAGAAATGCCTAAAGCTTTAGGACCTGTTAGTAAATGCTGTCATCATTCAATTTTTTAAATTTATTTTTACTGTTGAAAATATTACAGATGTCTGCTTTTCCCTCTCATTGTCCCTCTCCTACCCACTAACTCTCCCTCCCCAGGCCTTCACCATACTATTATCTGTGTCCATGGGTTTTGCATATGTTTCTCCCAGTTCAATGAAGTATCTGGAAACAAATTTTCTTTTAAAGTCACTGTATAAATAAAATATATGTGCATTTATTTCTACTATTTCACACTTTTTAGAAACTATATTAAATATAAGATGAAGCCCTGACCAGTTTGGCTCAGCGGAGAGAGCGTCAGCCTGCAGACTGAAGGGTCCTGGGTTTGATTCTGGTCGGGGGGCATGTGCCTTGGTTGCGGGCACATCCTCAGTGGGGGTGTGCAGGAGGCAGCTGATTGATGTTTCTCTTTCATCGATGCTTCTAACTCTCTATCCTTTCCTTTCCACTCTGTAAAAAATTCAATAAAATATATTTTTTAAAAATATATAAGATGAAAAGCAGATAATGTTATAACACCTGACTCTTGGAAAATATTTAATCATAGTTAATAATAGCAGAGGTTTTTATCTTCTACACTTGGGTCAACATATAGACATCTTTGTGCAACACCAGCTAGTGCAGCATATTGCCCACATGTTGGGCTTTTTTTTTTTTTCTTTCTTTCAGTAATAATTAAAATGAATAAAAAATAAGACATCTTCATAACCTTATATAGAGAAGGGGAGGTAAGGTCCCTTGGGCCTTCAAATTGAAAATTGTCATGCAAAGTACTAAAGATTTAACAAAAATTATTCCTTTTAGTTATTAAAAGATTTTGTCTTTTGGGCTCCCAAACTAAACACAGTTGGATTTCTCCATAACACTGAAATGGTTCTGTGATGAGAAGTAGCTGCTATTTAAAGTATGGTGTCCTTTGGTATAGATTTAATTTGCATATATATTCTAATGTTTTACTCTGAAACCTGGTATTTCTTCACACATTTGGTTAACCATACGCCTTTGATGACAATCCAGTTTTAAGCCATTGCTTCTTGTAGGGTATGAGAAGTATAATTAGGCTAAAATTTTAGACTAAATCTGTAATGCATTTGATTTCTCATGAGGTTCTAATCTAGTTTACAAAATATTTCCAGATGTACAGGCTAGTTCTGGATCAATTTTTATGTACAGAATTCCTAATGCCTAAATTACAAAAATATAATATTCATATTCTTTGTTGTACAAGTTCCATTTCAAACACTGTCTTATTAAGATCATGGGTAGTTTGCCCTAGCCATTTTGGCTCAGTGAATAGAGCATTGACCTGCAGACGCTTGGGTCCTGGGTTTGATTCTAGTCTAGGGCATGTACATTGGTTGCAGGCTCCTCCTCAGCTCCGGCCCAGGTCAGGGCTTGTGCAGGAGGTAACCAATTGAAGTGTTTCTCTCACTGATGTTTCTCTCTGTTTTTCCCTCTCTCTTCTACTCTCCCTAAAAATCAATGGAAAAATATTCTCGGGTGTGGATGAACAAAAACAACAACAAACAAACAGAAAAAAGAACAAAAAAGATCATGGATAATTTGTACAGAATAATTGAAAGAATTTTGTATATGTGTTCAAAATTAGTGATGGTAATATTTGAAAATTTAGGTCCTATACATTAATCTCATAGAGGTAAGCTATTTAAATTTATTCTATATGATTTTCTATTGCATCTTTAGAGATGCATTGTATTGTGAAGGACAGAATTGGAGTAGGGAGCTGGTGCAACTTTTTTTGTAATTCTTTGATTCTGAATGTTTCCTAAATTTATTTGTTCCTTTATTTAATAACTAGAGACCTGGTGCATGAAATTCATTCACTGGGTGGTGGGGGGATGGGGGGCCCTCATCCCGACCTGTGCCCTCTCACAGACCAGGACCCCTCGGGGAATGTAGCAGTGTGCCAAATGGCAGGCAGCCAGGGAGGAGCCTGAATTGGGGCCAGGCACTGCTCACACCCATATTGGCCTACTGTGCCTGCTACCATGGAGTCGGGAGAGGCTTCCGCCATTGCAGCTGCGCTTGCCAGCCATGAGCATGGCTTCTGGCTGAGTGGCGCGCACTGATCACCAGGGGGCAGCTCCTGCATTGAGCGTCTGCCCCCTGGTGGTCAATGCACATCATAGTCACTGGTCATTCCAGTCATTCTGCCATAATGGTCGTTTAGGCTTTTATTATATAGGCTAGAAGCTCAGTGCATGAATTCGTGCACCAGTGGGGACCCTCGGCCTGGCCTGCAGGTTCGAGCCAAAACCGGCTCTCCAACATCCCCCGAGGGGTCTCAGATTGTGAGAGGGTGCAGGCCAGGTCAAGGAACCCCCACCGGTGCATGATTGGGGCCAGGGAGGGATGCGAGAGGTTGGCCAGCCAGGGAGGGACTGTGGGAGGGCTCCAGGGTGTGTCCAGTCCATCTCGCTCAGTTCTGATCACCCAGACCCCAGCAGCAAGCTAACCTACCAGTCTGCCCCCTGGTGGTCAGTACACATCATAGCAAGTGGTTGAGTGGCCTTAGCATATCATTAGCATATTACACTTTGATTGGTTGAACAGATGACTGGACACCTAGCACATTAGGCTTTTATTATATAGGATATATCAGTTATGATGCTGGGATTAGAACTATAAAGATGAACAAAATAATATTCTGAGAGCTATATACTATGACATGGGAAAATCCCCAAGAAAAATGAGTGCTTATGGTTTTCAAACTACATACAAAAGAATGTTTACTGCAGCTTTATCCATAATAATCTCATAATAAAACAATTAAAACTCTACCAACAGAATAATGGATCAATATGTTGTGGCCCATTCATATTGTGAATACATCAATGGGAAGAGCAAACTTGAATAACTGCATGGATGCAATCACACAGAGGCCAGTATATGGATGAATCCCAGAGACACAATGTTGAGCAAAATGAGCCTGACACAAAAAAGAACATACTATGTAACCTCATTTTCATAATGTTCATTAATGGTGAAAATGTATCTTTTTATAGGAGTTAGATTAGATTTGGGGAGGATATTGACTACTAGGAGCCATACTGGGACGCTAACGTGTTCCATATTAATTACGTGGGTGTATGTATTTGTTGTTAGCTCCAGTGATAGCCCTCTTTCTGGAAAAGGACCCCTATCTAAGTTATTTTAGGCACCTAGGGAGAAGTTCAAAGTTTCTTCCTGAGTCTTTAGTTTCTTAAGAGAATTCTTATGCCAGAAAGACTCATTTTAGGGGAGCAAATTTTGTTTTCCCTCCCCACAAAGGGTGCACCTGTTCTTTTCCCTTAGCAAGTCTTATACAAGAAGAGTTTACATTCTATTTCCTAATGCCAGTTTTATGAAGGTATAGCAACTGCACTAGCTTTACTTTAAGGAGCTTGAAGTATTTTCACATTCATTACCTTTTAACTTCTTATGCAAATAATCAATATTGTTTCTCCAACTGACATATTTTTTAAAATTTTTCTTTATTGTTGAAAGTATTACAGATGTACTCTTTTTTTTCCCATTGACCCCTTTCACCCTGCACTCAGCCTTCCCAGGACTTCACCACACTGTTGTCAGCATCCAGGGGCTATGCATATATGCATATAAATTCTCAGGTTAGCCTGGCTGGCATGGCTCAGTGGTTGAGTGTCGACCTATGAACCAGGAGGTCATGGTTCGATTCCTGGTCAGAGCACATGCCCAGGTTGCAAACTTGGTTCCAAGTGTGGGGCCTGTAAGAGGCAGCCAATCAATGATTATCTCTCATCATTGATGTTTCTATCTCTCTCTCCCTCTCTCTTTCTCTCTGAAATAAAAAAAATATATTTAAAAAATTCTCTGGTTAATCTCTCCCCACCCCTCCCACTCCTGCTTGATAAATTTTAATATAGTGTTTTAAACAGAAGAATAAAGTAAGTATACTCTATTTAGGAAATGAAATTTCTAATTAGTTAAAACTATACTTTTAGCCATGCTATATTTCTAAATTCAACTTTCTATTATTTTATTATTATTTTATCCTATTATTGTTTACTTCATTAAATGTACCTAAAATATAAATATGATAATTTTCATTTGAAAAATCCCAACATTTCAGAAAATGAACAGAGTTTTTTGGTTCCCAACTATTCATTCAAACTGCCTGAGGTAGCTTATCAAAAACAAAAATAAGCACATACTGTATTATTCTTTTTTTCAGCCTTCCCCTCCCCTGCTTCCCAAACTTCACAGAGTAGCTCACAATTTCTTGGGTTTTATCTATGCAAATTGACCACCTGGTATTTTATGCAAATTAGCATGTTCTGTACAATGATAAAAAAGGAGGGAATGTAATATTCTTTAGCCCAACTGACTTAACTAGAACATTATAAAATGCGTAACTTAATTCCAAAATAAAAAATAAAAATAAAATGACTAATTCGATTCTGATGTTTATTTGAATTTTTTCTTAAATGTTGCCTTGATCAAATCTAAACTCATAAGATAATATTGTCAAACCACAATAGAAATACATAGGATGGCAGACCTACACTCCAGATTAATATCTTTCTTTACCAAAAAATTTTATGATGACTGAATGAGATAGGATACTTGAAAGGGTTTTGAAAGTGTACAAATATGAGGTGTCATTATCACTCTTTACATTTATGAATTTAACTTCTATTTAAAATCTATTTCTTGTTCTACTTGTCATGCATATGTGGCTGGTTTTATTTAATAGAATCCTTTCCCTGAAAATGAGACTCATAATGGATTCTTATTAAAATGGTATAAATGTCAATGTAAAATTCAGATGGGGGAAATTAGTTCTAATATCTGCAGTACAGTTCAGCACTCAATCAATTTACATATCTAGAGTTAATTTTTCTTAAACATGCTGTCATTACAAGTTCCATGTAAGCCTACTGAGGTATATTAAAATTCTATTAAGGTAGTAGAGCTATTTATTTCTTGAATGCATCATAGGTCAACCTCTTACTTCTTCAAGAAGGAACTTTTTTCTCGTTTCTCTGACACTGCATGCCAAGAATGATAATCTGGTCAGGTGATCTGGTCAAGTTGCAAGGTGTAATATACCTATCCGGGCCATCAGACAATGGAGTGTGTGTGTGTGTGTGTGTGTGTGTGTGTGTGTGTGTGTTCTGTTAAATGTCTAATGCAAGATTAAGGATAAATAGCGATCATGCTGTCACTGCCAGAGATGTATTTATCAAGAGGATTAATTAATCAAATGCTGTGAGTCACTGTCTTTTCAAGCTTACCTCTGAAAGGAAAGCATATGCTTGAATTCATAGTGGGAAGAGAATGATGAAAACTATTTTCAGACCTAAAACCAACTTTGATTGAGTTCATAGAATGACATACAGTACAGAAAGTTGTGAGAAATTGACTTTTCTCATTAAGGAGATAGTGGTTACTAATCAAGAATCTCCAGGTCCAGCCCTAGCCCATTTGGCTCAGTGGATAGAGCATCAGCCAGTGAACTGAAGGGTCCTGGGTTCAATTCTGGTCAAGGGCACATAACTTGGTTGCAGGCTCAATCTCTGGCCCTGTTATGGGCTAGGGACTCCTTGGGAGGCAACCAATTGATGAGTCTCTCTCAAATAGATGTTTCTCTATCTCTGTCTCTCCCCCTTCCTTCTGCTCTCTAAAAATTAGTGGAAAAATATCCTCAGGTGAGGATTAACAAAAAAACACAAACAAACAAACAAAAAAACACAAACCAAAAAAAGAATCTCTAGGCTGAGACAGAAGGAATACAGGGCATGGAAAGGCAATCAAGGAAGATTTTGGAGCTGATATCTGACTAATTACTTTTAGGAAGTTTAAGTAAAGAGGTTTGCTTCAGCAGATTAAATAAAACCCTCTCTTTTCTGGGTTCTTTTAGGTCATATGAAATTGAGTCAAGGATTTAATGTAAAGCATGATGATTATTGTTGATCACAATAACACTTTATTGTGAAATTGAGAATGGGAAGAGAGTAGAATCCTTTTGTAACTGACCAAGTGGGGGTCCTCTTCCCCACTGGGTGATGCTGGGGGTGGAGTTTTTATAATACCACAAGAAAAAGAATTTTCTGAGACTTGCAGTGGAGAATGAGTGATTTTAATTTGCACGGAATTAAATCCCTGTGTTTCCAAAGTTCCATTTCCCTTAGTCCAGTCTTGGAAAAAGTGTAGCTGGGGTTTCAGTAAAGCTGTAAGCATAAGCCAGTGTCCAGAGTTTTATTTCCATGTTTGAGACAGGTCCAGTACAGTGTCAGGCTAGTTACAGTCCATTAGTCCATGTGTGTGGGCTCCATATGGCTATGGGCCATGTTGGGGAATGCAGGGAAACAGGAGCAAAAGAGCCCCGCAAGCCAGGAGTCAAGCACAATGCGCCAAGAGTAACAAGAGCATAAGAGTGGGGAGGGTGGGTGGGAAGAGATCAAACAATGAACTTGTATGCATATATGCATAACCTCTGAACACAGACAATGGGGTGGTGAGAACCTGGGAGGGGGGCAGGGAGCATGGGAGCTGGCTAGAAGAGGTTTATGGGGTAAAAAGGAGGACCTATGTAATACTTTAAAATCTTTAACAATAAAGATTTTGTTTTAATAGAAGAGCATAAGAGCTCAATAGTTTCTTCTTTTGGGGAATTAAATATCCCAAACTTCTAAGCACTAGCAGTGGCCATGCCCATTCAGGCCAATGACCTCTATTCCCAGGTGTGACTGACAGCATGCACCTTCCCTATCATCCCAACTTTACTGGGCCTGTGTCTATCTTCCCTTTGTTGGACCCTGGGAGTGTAAAGTTGTAGCTTCCTGGTGAAGCTGTCTAAATGACATGCCTGTGATATCGGGCCTTCCCTTTGCTCCTTTCCTATTATTAATAGCTAGCTAATTGCAATAGTATCACTTTCACAATGCATAAGAATATCAAGTCACCACAATGCACACTTTAAATATATTACAGTTGTATTTGTGAATTATACTTCACTAATGCTGAAATTAAGAAAAGAAATTGTCTTTCCTATATTCTGGGGAATGTTTATCTCTTTTTGTGAATAGAGAGAAAGCCTACGGGTACTTCTTTACTTTGTGTACACAACAGGTCTCTGCTTGGTATAAAGACTATCTCTATCATGATAGGGTATTATGGCCAGAGAGAGTGCAGCCATCCTCCAGCTGTTTGCCTGCATAAATCAGACACTGCTGGTCAGGTGGGATGCCCTACTAGACTTGGATGTTAGTTCTGAATTCTCACTGGTGTCACTGGGCTCGACCTCCAGGGTGATGGCCTTGACAGTCCGAGTCTTGACAAAGATCTGCATCTCTGTGTGCTGGGAACGCTGTATCGCTTCATTGAAGAGAAAGAGCAAGAGATGCTTTCTTTCAAGGAATGGGCAGATCATTTTCTTTCCTATATGTGGGAATGTCAAAATCAGGATCATGGTTATTATAACTTAATTTTTAATATTAGCAGGAAATTTGAATCGAGCACTCAGACTCCATGGAAACAGTTCTTTGGAACATACTCAAGCCCTCTCCATAGTCTCATTTGGGTAATCCTTTTCCCTCGATTATTCACACACCTGAACTTCAATGCCATTTAGAAATGTGGATGTGGGTAATTAAACATAAAGTTAAGCACTCATGCTTAAGTAAATTGCTTTCTGATGGGAGGCAGGTTATTTTCAGGCTGATTTTAGTTATATTTAGTGAAACTGAAAGGGTAAATATTAAACAACATGCTAAATTGGCAGATGGCTGCTTATTCCTTCCCTCCCTCCCTTCCTCCCTCCCTCCCTTCCTCTCTTCCTTCCTTCCTTCCCTCCTTCCTTCCTTCCTTCCTTCCTTCCTTCCTTCCTTCCTTCCTTCCTTCCTTCCTTCCTTCCTTCCTTCCTTCCTTCTCCCTCCCTCTCTTCCTTTCCTCTCCCTCCTCCTCCTCTCTCTTTTTCTTCTCTTCCCTTCCTTTCTTTCTTCGTCCCTCCCTCTCTTTCTTCCTCCTTTTTCCTTTTGCTTCCTTCCTTCGTTCTTTCCTTCCTTTATTTGTTTTCCTCTCTCTCTCCCTTGATCTCTCTCTCTCTTTCTCTTTCTCCCTTAGCTTCCCTTCTCTTTTCTTCCCTTCCCCTCCTTTCCTCTATCTTCTTCTTACTTTTTTCTTATAAGAAGTTCAACAACCCAATAGACTTACCTATCATCGGGATAAAAACGATGGAGCCATTGAACTATTGACTTTATAAACACATACTCGTTTACCAAGTGAAGCCAAGTTTTACCTTACACAGTCTATTTCAAATATATGCAATAACATTTGGTGACATATAACTCATACTTCAAAATTTATGAATCATATTGAAAAAGGTTGATATTTAATGAGAACCCTCAATTACAATGTAGTAGTAAAATAATACTTCAGAAATTTATGTGTAATACCAGCGTTAATAATTCTTTTTAAAAATATTATCATTTTTGTATATATAGATCCAGCAGCTGCATGAGTGAAATACTTTTATAATGTTGAAATTCAATTAAAATGCTTAACACAGCTCTGGCCAAGTGGCTCAGTTGGCTGGAGTGTTGTCCCATACACCAAAAGGTCATGGGTGTGATTCCTAGTGGGGCACATATCCAGGTTGAGGGTCAGATCTCCGGGTGGAGTGCGCATGGGAGGCAATTGATCAATGTTTCTCTCTCACAATTCTTTCCCTCTAAAAAATTAATGTAAATATATACTTGAGTGAGGATTAAATAAATATAAAATAATTAATACAAGGCATATTCATTAGAACATGTATAGCTCATTTCTATTATCTAAAATATTGTTTAAATATTACCTGTGGAATATTTCTGATTCTACTTTATAACAATAAGAATCAGTTATAAAAATTACTTGAGACAAAAACAGCAACCAACTGAATTACCTTACTTGGATGTTTGCCAACTAAAAGACATAGGAAGTTTGAATCATTATTCTTATGTTGTTCTAATTATAAACTTTAAATGAACCCAAATATATTAACATACTGATATTTTTAACTGAGATGTCCCTACTAGTATTACATCCATATGCGCTGGTTATAATTAGTAGAAATTAGGCTTAACGTTTACAAGAAGTGAGGCTCCCCAAACAGCTGTTCCCAAGGCCTGTGTCCCCTTTGGGCCTCTATACTCACATGTCCCAGAGAATATATATTTCCGTTATCTATTCCAGAAAGGAGGAAGTACATTCTCAACAATTGTGGAAACAATCCAGTTTGCAAAAGTTTTATAAATAATTTCATGAATGATCTTAAAGCATAACAGACTTTAATTACTCATATTCTGGCACATTCATTCTGTTAAACAGGCATATACATAGCAAAATTTAAATGACCACATGTTTGCACAAAATACAAAAATATACAACACTCATAAGATTTAGTATAATTGCCATGGGACTGGATACTGCTTGTAGTTTTTCCTTTTCTAGTACACATTTCTGGACTTGCCTGAAGGGTTCATCATAGACAAATATGTTGTATTGCTCAATTGGCAAAGCAATATACTAAGAATTATAATCCCACTTTAATAACTTCTAAGAAGAAATTTTCTAAACAATTGTCACTGTGTTATTTAGTGTCTTAATATTTTGATGGAAAAATATAAATTTTCCAAATTGTACCTATGAAATAAAGGCATGTCTGTCTAAATTAAGTTGCAAATTAAGTAAAAAATATTTATATATTTTTTTCAGTTGGAGTCTAGTGAGAACTATGCTCTTGTATATGTCGCTGCTTAACTGAGAGGGGAAATTTGTCTCTTAGGGGAAAAAGTGTACTTATTAATAACAATAACTAGGGAAATTATATGCAGTTTTTTTCATTCTGAATTTCCTCTAATCTTCTATACTAACTATATAAATTTGCTTTGAAAATGCTGATGATTGTAGAGAATTGTAAAGGATCTGAAATTTTACTCTAAGAAAGCTAAAGAGTTAGCCTGCTACAGTTTTATGAATTCTGGCAAGAAATTTGAGATTCTTGGGTCAGAGACAAAGGACTCCCATCACAGCAAGCAGTATGAGCTTCATGTGTGTATCAGTTCCCTTTGGCTCCCAAGACTCAAGATAAGCCGGTACAGAAGTGCTCAAGTAGATGCTGTATATGTAGTGAGTTTGCATCATAGCTAAGAAACCCCAAGCTTAAGTAACCCCAATATATTATAATGCACTGTAAGCAGACATGTCCAACCTTTGCCCTATAAGAGACATTTTCTTATTTTTGAGGGTTTATTTACTCTTTACTGGAGAGAGACATACTAGCTCTATATTTCAAGACTATTTTATATACAGACATTCTTAAAAAGAGTCCAGAAAAAAACATAGTTAGTGGTATTTAGTGTCCTGCTCACAAAGTTTGCAAAAATATGTGATATCCATGAAGAATTGTCTCTAGATAATTTCATCCCTTGTTTCTGCATTGCCTTTGTCATGACAGATATTTTTAATAGTATAACACTCTAGTTTATGTACCTGACAGAAACTGGGAACAAATCTATTTAGTTAATCTTATAGAGCATTTAATTAAGGTTATTTCCAACAAGATTTCAAGCAGAAGAATGAGGCTAACATGTACTATTTATCTCAACCATGCCTTGCCTTCATGAATCATTAGAAAGCCAGATGGTTTCTCCTTAAGTTTCTGTATTGACCTTTCCACTTGGCTTGAGGAATTAAGCCAGGTATAGAAAGATGTATTAGAGATTGCCTAGCTCCCACCTTGTCCTGCAAAGAAGAAATCTAGCCCAATTCTCTCATTTCATATCAATCCTGGTCAGCAAGTTCAATGCCGAACTGAATGTCTCCCTGGCCTGAAGAGTGTTTCTATAAACATTGAAAGTCTCTCTTGAACCCCACTACAGTGCCTGTCACAATTTGGGAGTGGAGGGAGCCATATTAATGCCTTGCTCCCATATGAAAAATATAATCTTAAGGGTGCCCCAGGAAAGAAGTGTTGTTTAGCCCAGCTGGAGTTGCTCAGTTGGTTGAGTGTCATCTTGTGCACCAAATGTTTGCCAATTTGATTCCTGGTCAGGGCACATACCTGGGTTGTGGGTTTGATCCCCGGTCAGGGTATGATGGAAGGCAACCAACTGATGTTTCTCTCTCACATCAATGTTCTTCTCTCTATCTCTCTCCCCCTTCCTGTCTCTAAGCATGTCCTTGGGTAAGGATTTTTAAAAAAGGTATTGTTATAATTGATGGTGCTACTCATACAGAACCTACATCAGTCTTGGGGCATAGGTTGAGAATGCTTCCCGTGTCATCATCTGGCTGGACTGTAGGCTATAAAAATCCAAGTTTAAATAATTGAGTCTATTCCTTATTTTTAGAGGGACTACCAGTTTTTACACACTATCCCCTGGTTGACATTTTTCTGTCCAACAGAATGATGAGCAATTTGGGTGGAGAAGACAAATTTTGGGAGTCAAGGCCATCCAGTGTTCTTTCAGATGTATATTTTCAGAAAGTTAAGAGGAATGGCAATGAAATCATGGTCAGAGTCATTTGGAAGGGGTTGGCCCATCTGGAAGGGGTTGAATTTAAGGCATGAAACCTAAGTTTTGATGAGCCACCCTGGAGCATTTTCTTTTATGAAGAAGGCTCCACAGGAGGTTATGAAAGGAAATGGTCATTAATTTTCTTCCTCTCCCCATTCTTTCTGGTATCAAAGGTGTTCCTTCCCCAGGTACCAAGGTTGTTGCTCTACTTTCATCTTTACAAAATCAGTGTGTCCGTTTAAGTAGTTATACCTTAAAAAAAATTTATAACCCAGTTTAAATCTCCTAAGCTCCATTTTGGCTTGGCAGCCTAAAATAAGATGTTACAACCAAGCCAGTCTAGGGTTACTCTGAGGAAAAAGAAAGCAGCATCAGGCCCAGAATGGTGAGAATAGAATCTCACACTTTTCAAAATAAGTCTCTATAGCTACCCCTCCCTTTGGTCATCATCAACATCCAGGAAGTGGCTGAGATAGGATTATGCCTTTCTGAGATGACTACATTTATTATATTACTAGAGGCCTGGTGCATGAAATTCGTGCACTGGGGGTGGGTGTCCTTCAGCCCAGCCTGCACCTTCTCCAATCTGGGACCCCTCGGGGGATGTCTGACGGCTGGTTGGACATCCCTCTCACAATCGGGGACTGCTGGCTCCCAACTGCTCGCCTGCCTGCCTGCCTGCCTGATTGCCCCTAACTGCTTCTGCCTGCCAGCCTGATCACCCCCTAACCACTCCCCTACAGGCCTTGTCACCCCCAACTGCCCTCTCCTGCAGGCCCGATCGCCCCCAACTGCACCCCCCGCAGGCCTGATCACCCCCAACCGCCTTCCCCTGCAGGCCTGGTCCCCCCCAACTGCACTCCCCTACAGGCCTGGCCCCTCCCCAACTGCCCTCCCCTGCCAGCCCAATTGCCCCCATGTGCCCTTCCCTGCCAGCCTGGTCGCCTCCAACTGCACTCCCCTACAGGCCTGGCTCCTCCCCAACTGCTCTCCCCTGCAGTCCTGGTTGCCCTCAACTGGCCTCCCCTGCAATCCGTCTTGTGGTGGCCATCTTTGACCACATGGGGGAGGCCATCTTGTGTGAGGGTATGATGGTCAATTTGCATAATACAGCTTTATTATATAGGATAGGATTATTATTTTATTTTTTATTTTATTAATCCTCACCTGAGGATATTTTCCAATGATTTTTAGACAGGGTGAAAGGGAGGGGGAGAGATTGAGAAAGAAACATCCATGTGATAGAGACACATGGATTGGTTGCTGGGGATCAAGGCTGCAACCCAGGTACATGTCCTTAACCAGAAAGGAACCTTCATCCCTTTAGTCTGAAGGTCGATGCTCTATTCACTGAGTCAAACAGGCTAGGACTACTTTATTTGTTATTTATTGATTTGAAAAAGAGAGAGAGAGAGAAGAGAGAGACATAGATTTGCTGTTCCATTTATTGATACATTCATTGTATGTGCCTTGACTGGAGATTGAACCTGCAACCTGGTGTATCAATACAATGCTCTATCCAACTGATTTATCTGACCAGGGTCTGAGATGGCCACATTTAATGACCAAACTACCTTACTAAGGTGTGTGGACAGGGGGAGGCTGAGAAAACTAAAGATAGAAAATGTTTGAAGTTGGTTTTGAGGAGGTAATTTCAAAACTAAGTAAAAGCAGATACTTGGGGATGTCAGGGAGTGTGGAAGGCCCATTAAATATCTTGACTCTTAAGCAGTTTTTGAGTGAGTTTTGCAATGAAAAGCATATCATTGTCTGACTGAAGATGATGTGAAAAGAGCAGTACAGACTTTGCCCTTGGACACCTAAGAGCTAATCTCCAAGCTCTTGGAATGTCCTGCCTGGTAGCGGTATCTTTGTTTACCTATGGGAAGAGGGACCTTGAAATCTGTAGACAGAAAAGTATAAAACCCTAAACCTCCACCAAGTGGGGTGCTCAGACAAGCTAGGTTACCCTCTTGTGCTGTATGCCAAGTGCATTTTTAGTAAATTTGATTGCTTTGCTCCATAATAAATTTGCTTGCTTTGCTTCAATGCTGCTGTCTATCTCTAATCTGAAAATTTTCTTATGAAATTGACAAGAGCTGAGGTGGGGTCAGCCCTCCCCTTCTGACTCAGGGAGCTGTCCAGTAATACATAGGATGGTAAATTGGGTTCCTATATTCAACATAGCCCTAAAAGTTTGAGACCTTCCTGTCCCTGAAGTTTCTCAGTATACTTGTATAGGTACATATGGTTTTCCTTGGTACCTAATGAAGACAGGAAACCATAGCCCACCCCTAATTATGTTTCTCCATAAAGCAACGATTAGGGTATTGGGATGAAAGAGACAGAGAACATGGAGGGAGAGAATGATTCTACACCAGTAAGCATGGCACATTTACTTTTGGTTTCAAGTGTTCCTGGAATTGCACATGGCTCAACTGAAAAAAACCTTTAATGGTTTTGACCTACCCAATGTCTCTGTTAGGTTCATCATTGCTGACACAATCTATTTCAGCTTGAGGGAATCCTTGACTCATAGGATGCTTGCTGCCCCATTTTTATGATAACTTTCGTATCTCCTCCTGTCTGAGGACAGTGACAATCACATTACTATTGGAGCAGCATGATTAAGTTCTACCTTTCATCATTCTCTCAGCCTCTGAGCATTTATTGAAGGGTGGGGCAGTATCAGACACTTATTTATTTCCTGTCCATCCCCAACTCTTGCTCACCTTTAGTAAGAGCATTTTATCCCAAATCTCAGGGTTTCTTTTAGTATAGGTCCATAAGGCTCTCATTTTTTTTTTCTTTCTAGAAAGCCATGGTCTATTAGCATCTCATCCTCACTGATGAAAACGCTTCATAAAATAGCAAGTTAGCCATGCATATTTTCGTGTAAGCTGGAGGAAGACATGAGATTCCAAATTAGAAACAAAGGACTTTATCCCTCATAGCACCACAAGAAGTGAAAGGAATTTGAGAGACAAAATAGGCTGGTTTAGAGAGTCTTAAAAATAAAGAGGGTCTGTGGGAGAGTAATGCATAGATGAGGGCTTGGAGACCGAAAATGCTTATTTTGTACAGAGGATAGATAAACACCACAGGGTAAGGGGAGAGGAAGGCATATATTCACAGAGGATAAAGAAAACTCACAGGATATTGGAAAGGAAACATATTTTCATGGAAGATAGAGGAATGTTGTAAGATAAGGGAGAAAATAAAGATTAGGCCGAAACCGGTTTGGCTCAGTGGATAGAGCGTTGGCTTGCGGACTGAAAGGTCCCAGGTTCGATTCCGGTCAAGGGCATGTACCTGGGTTGCGGGCACATCACCAGTGGGGAGTGTGCAGGAGGCAGCTGATCGATGTTTCTCTCTCATCGATGTTTCTAACTCTCTATCTCTCTCCCTTCCTCTCTGTAAAAAATCAATAAAATATATTTTTAAGAAAAAAAAAATAAAGATTAGAATAGAGTCTGTCATGGGTTGAAGAATGAGAAAACAGTGAGCCTGCTGGAGGTTGGCATGTGAAGACAAAAGTGAAAAGTCACTGAGAACTCAGCTTACAATTGGTTGGGCATACTGTTCTACTAATAAGTTAAAGTTTATTAATTAATGCAGCATATATTTATTGAGCACCTGCAATGTGCTAAATACTATTTTTGTTTTGGGGCATACAAAAGCTTGAGAGAAGAAATGTAAACTATAATGCAGTTATGGTTAAGAATACTGATATGGTCATACTTTTGGGCAGAGTAGTAGGAATCAGGTAAAGAATACATGTCTTACCTGACCAGTGTGGTTCAGTGGTTGAGTGTCAACCTATGAAACAGGAGCTCATGATTTGATTCCTGATCAAGGCACATGCCCGGATAGTGGCCTGGGTCCCCAGTAGGGGGCATTCAGGAGGCAGCTGATCAATGACTTCTCTGCCATCATTGGTGTTTCTATCTCTCTCTCCCTCTCTGTAATCAATAAAAATCCTATATAATAAAGAGGTAATATACAAATTAACCCCACACCATCACAAGATGGCTGCCTACAACTAGGCCGCCAAGGATGTTAGTGAAGGACAACCAAACAACTGAACAAGCAGGCTATGTGAGGTGACCAGGCCGACAGGGAGGTTAGTGAGGGATGACCAAACAACTGAACAGCAGGCTGCATGGGCAACCAGGCTGGCAGGGCAGGGGGCAGTTGGGGGTGACCAGGCTGGCAGGGTGGGCAGTGAGGGGCAACTAGGCCAGCAGGGGGGGTAGTTGAGGGTGATTAGGCTGGCAAGGTGTGCAGTAAGGGTGACCAGGCTGGCAGGGGGGGCAGTTAGGAGTGACCAGGCTGACAGGGAGCGGGAAGTTGGGGGTGACCTTGCTGGCAGCAGGGGGCAGTTAGGGGCAATCAGGCAGGCAGGCAGGTGAGTGATTAGAAGCCAGTGGTCCAGGATTGTGAGAGGGATGTCCGACTGCCGGTTTAGGCCTGATCCCCCTAGGGGTCCCAGATTGGAGAAAGTGCAGGCTGGGCTGAGGGGACTCCTCCTCTCCATGCACAAATTTTGTGCACCGGGCCTCTAGTCCTACATAATAAAAGCCTAATATGCTAAGTGTCCAGTCATCTGGTTGGCCATTCAACCAATCAAAGCGTAATATTCTAATGATATGCTAAGGCTGCTCAAACACTCACTATGACATGCACTGACTACCAGGGGGCAGACAGTTAACTGGTTGACTAGTCACTATGACATGCACTGACCACCAGGAGGCAGACATTCTGACCGGTAGGTTATCTTGCTCCTGGGGTCTGGCTAATTGGGAGTGAGCACTCCCATGGTCCCTCCCCAGTTGGCCAACTTCCCACATCCCTTCCCAGCTCTGATTGTGCACTAATGGGGTCCCTCGGCCTGGCCTGCTCCCTCTTGTAATCTGGGACCCCTCAAGGGATGTCAGAGAGCCAGTTTTAGCCCGATGCTGCAGGCCAGGCCGAGGGACCCCACTGGTACATGAATTCATGCACCGAGCCTCTAGTATATTTTAAAAAGAAAAAGAACACATGTCTTTACTTGGGTCTTGAAAGTATAGTGAGAGTTTTCCAATTGTAATGCAATTGGTGGGGACAGGAATTCTATGAAGGAAGACGTGCACTGGCAAATATCTATAGAGTATTTCAAGTAATATTTGGTAGCTTGACTGAAATAGAGAGATGAAAGAATGACATTAGATAGTAAGTGGGGTCAGCTAATTGCAAGCAATGATTGCTATACTAATGAGTTTGGGTTTTACTTCTAGGATGAAGAGAAAACCTTGAAGATTTATAGATGGAAGTGTATGGCAATTAATCTACATGTGTTAAGAACTTGTTGACTATTGTAAATAAATGCAAGAAAGGATTGAATTGGAGAAACAGTTCAAAGCCAAATGTGATTATACTTGTGAAATATACTAGGGGAATAGTCAAGGTGATAGAAGGGAGTGGAGGATATTAGAAACTTTGGACACAGTCTTTTGAAACTGGATGGGAAGGTGTATGTGTAAGAAGAGCAGGGGGTGAAAAGACACCCCTGTTTTAAAACTTGTTTATTGGAAAAATGGCAACTGATGCTATTTTGATGATGATGTCATTTTGATAATGGTAGAGCTTTGATAATTCACAAAACTTTTAAGTATAAAGTTGTTCAATATTCCAAGGTAAAGAATGTGCTTGAATTGACATGATCTTCCACTGTCTCATTTCATTTTATGTGCTTGTAAAGTGGCATAGATTGAAGGAAACTTTCCTCATTGCCAATGTTACACATTTGAAGTAATCTCTTGCAAAATGGAATGAATGTTTGGACAGTTTTCTCCTGCCTTTAACTATGGTGACTTTAACTTTCTTATCAGAACCAATAAAATTATTTGCTATAAATTTTAAGGCTTAAAAAGTATTAGACCAAATACTCAAAGAGTCACCAAAACTGTAGCTTTATTAAGTTTGAAATCAAATACTTAATCATGAAAACTCTACCTTTGTTCAGTAATTTTGAAGTCAAATATCTAATATCTATACTCAGAGACTATTAATATTGCTGTTATAATCTCAACAGAGTAGGCAATATAAAGGAAACTTTTATGTATAATAATCTGTGGCTTCATGCAGAGATAAAAAATACAACGAGTCCTTGCAAATAATTAAACATCCTAATTCTGGACAGTCTTTGATTAATACATTGGAAGGCAAAGCACCTTCGGTGTCTTAGATTGTGGTTGTGTTAATACTGCAGCTGATCTTTCGTTGTTCTAGCTGAAGATTAATTACCTCTCTTCCTCTTATAATATCCGTTTAGTGCCTTATAAATTGGATCCAGCTATTAGTGCTATTCATTTATTTCCTGTGAAGATAGTTGAAGCTTTATCTACTTGAGTGTTAGATTTAGTATCACCTTTATATTCTTCTTAACTAAATACAATGTTCTTTTAGACAGCTTTATTCTAATCTTCCCCTCACTTCCCACCACCCCCACTCCAGACACAAACACACTACACACACTCAGACACTAATACAAAAGATCTTTTTCTTCCTTTCTTGGTAATTTTGTAATAAATTTATTGTATTTGTCGAGTTTGAAAAAAAGTATCACAAAGTGAGGGAAAGATTTATCATGACTTTTAGTGAGCCGGTGACTCCGGACTGTGAGCTTCACAAGTGTTCCTGTTTTTTCTCCCAGCTTTTGGGCTGGAGTTGACATCACTGGTCAGTTAGGCTCTGATAATACCCCAGCTGGTTAGTATCTGGTGAACTAGTTTCCCTTGAAGGCAGGCCTTGTTAAGAATTGAGAACTCTAGTGTATTTCAAAATGTTTTCTCTTCCCCTTCCTTTGATGGAAGCAGATTTTTCTCTGGTATTTACTGAGGGAACCTGGTTGAGCTCTTGGTGGTAAAACTCACGAAAGTGAGGGGGCCCTCTGTAGCTGGATCCCCCGGAGCTTTTGAATGTCAGCCTTGTCTGCACTGAGCTTCCAGCAATTCATCAATTACAGTTCACGTTTTCTTACTCCTGTTCTGGTTCCCCAGGCCTTTTCAAGCTACTCCTGTGAGCCCTGACTTCCTGTAACTGCCTGCCTGTTTATAGTCTTGGAGGAGCAGTTTTTCCTGTGTCCTCATCTCTATTGTGGATCCAAGAGGTCATGTTGATTTTTCAGTTTGTTCAGCGTTTTACTTGTTAGGACACAGTGGCAATTTCCAAGCTCCTTACCTGTGGGATTGGAAACCCTACCTTGACTTATAATTTGTGCTAGCTCATGTGATGTCTTAGCAATGCATGTGGATAGGGAAAGAAAAATAAGCTGGATTTCAATAGGTGCCCATCTTCCAAATTTAGGCAAGTGTAGGTAGGTATAGTGTTTTACAGAGTTCAATTTTCTTGTTTTGCTTCTATTAATGTAGGAAAACATTCAAACCTGAAAGAATTTTTGTGAGCTTATTTAAGCCAAACTGTCGACAATTGCCAGGAAGCAGAATCTCAATGCATTGAGGCAATGCTCGGAAGCATGGTGCCTTTTCACTTAGTTTTATAAATTTCCATCAAAGGAGGAGATGTAAATGGGTTACATGAAATCCTCTGGTGATAGACTAGGGAGGCAGGAGAAATAAAAGGGGAGGGACCTCTGGGATTGGGTAAAAAGTGAAATGATAGACATGTGCTTCTTTTACACAGGCGGGTACAAGATAGTTAACAGCTGACAATTAACATGATAACAATAATAATGAGGGAATTTGTGGTCTCTGCCCTGGTGCCATTTGTTGTGACCAGAGGGGTCTGGAAAAAAGGGAAGTTACAAGTCACCCTGACATTCCACAGGTATGTTATCTTAGATGCGAAAAGTCAATAGGCTCAGTAAAGATGGAAGTTCATCTTTGTCAGGGAAGATACTGACCTAGGACATGACTACCCACTATAAACTGCTTTTGAATTAAAGGTTTTAATTTCAGAGACCATCTTTTGGGTTACTTTAGGTCTCCTGAGTTTGCAAGGCCACAGCACAGGCCTTTCCTGAGTCAGTCAGGTTAGCATGTGGCCCCTTTTCATCCACACTTCTATGTTGAGAAGTCATGGAATTAGTCTGGCCACTGGGCACTAGGCAATCTAGTGAGCCAAGTGACTCTTTTTTAAAAAAATATATTTTATTGATTTTTTACAGAGAGGAAGGGAGAGGGATAGAGAATTAGAAACATCAATGAGAGAGAAACATCGATCAGCTGCCTCCTGCACACCTCCTACTGGGGATGTTGCCCGTAACCAAGGTACATGCCCTTGGCTGGAATCGAACCTTGGACCTTTCAGTCTGCAGGCCAACGCTCTATTCACTGAGCCAAACCGGTTAGGGCGAGCCAAGTGACTCTTATGCTTCTAAGATATCTTACTTAATTGATGCGTACCCCACAAAGACTGGGAAGAATGAGCTGGATCTCAGGCCTATGGCCAAATAATTGCAGTAGTCTTCATGATAATTCTGTACCCAGATGGACCAAACAAAATACTGACAGGGGAAGTGATCAGAAAAGGAAGATGTTGGATTTTTTTCTTGGTAGTGTCATTTATGGTCTTGATTAAAATGAATATTTGTCCAAGCTTTGCAAGGTGAAGCTGATTTTATGCTTAAAATATAATAGAAGAAAAATTAATATACAAGATCACAAAGGACAGAAAATAAGTGGAATTGACTATAAAAAGTTAATATTTGTTTTAGATTTTTGTTGTTCTATCCAAGTTTCTTTGACTTCATTAAGCTTGTTAAGACATAATTAACTGTGTTTTAAGTAGGTGGGCTAAGGTGTCAGAGTAAGTGGGTTTAGATATTGGTTCTAATATCTAAATGATGTACCCAAATCGCTACCTATGTGATTTGGGTAAATCATTTAACTTCTCTGTGCCTTTATTTTCTCATCTGTAAGAGGAGTAAGGTTGCTAGGGTCGCTGAAAGAGGAATGCACAAGGCCAAAGGGATAAATAATTATGAATTTACTAGGTCATCTGGAAAACCAGATGGGCTGAGCCACAAAATGGTGCCAGCACCCAGGGACTGGGAGTCAGAGATTTTAAAGGACTCTAGGCGGGCTTTTTCTGGGTGGAGAATTCTCTGGGTGCATCCGGAGGGGAAAGATAATGGTCTTAGCAAGTGGAATGTGGTCTAAGCTAAAGGGAATGTTTCTTGTGAAGTGGCCTAAAGGTCAGTTCCCAGGAGACGGGGTGTTGATTCAATTATTTGATCAGATCTAACAAAGATAATAACTTATTTTGTGAGGATTTACATGAACTGAAATATTAAAGTACTTAGAACAGCACTCATTTGGCTCATCATAGACATTTAATAAATGCTAGCCTTTGCTACTATTTTCTGAAGTTAACAGTGATACTGCGAGATGAGCTCTTTATAATCATTAATACCAAACGTAGAGCCTTAGTTTTCCATTATTGGAAGTACCATCAAGCCCAATTAGGTGGAAAATGTTTTATAACTTGGTGATTATTTTATTCTTATGTTATAGGCCATAAAACATCTTTTAAAAAGACATTATTATTGTTATTTTTTAGTGTAAGAACATCCTTAAATCTTTACTCATCTCTTTATTGTCCTAAAGATGCTGAGTATCTGGTCTAATACCTTATGAAAATAGTAGGCTTATTGTCCTAAAGATTATTCTTTGTCATATAGTTTGATAGTTTCTCATTGAAATAGTTTATTGAGTTGATTTTCTTTCTCTCTCTGTTTTCTTACTGTTGTTTGTAGAGAAATACACACTTTAAAACTTATTTCTTACTCTAGTTATGATTTCCTGTCATCTCTTTGAGTACTTTCTTTTATGTGGCAGCAAGAAATATTGAGGTCCTACACAGCAGGGGTATTGTCTGTTTTTATAGTGTTATTCTCTTATGAGACTGTTACTCAATTTGAAGAATAAATTGCATTCTGTGTGAAATGCCGTAAGGCAGGGTTGTACAGATTTGTAGACTTCCAATTTTTAAAGATATACTTTTGGTTACTGTCCTTTTGGGATAGAAATATGTTCCATGTTTCCAGTCTGCAGTCGTCTATATTAGCAGTTTCAGTTCCAGACCATAAAAATAGGGAGATACAGAAAATAGTCAGAACTTGCACTATTTTCTCATGCTGCTAAAGTTTCTTTTAAATTTTAGAGATAAAACTGAAAGCTGATTTTGTTATGCTGACATAATTTTATTATTGTATTTACTTTTTAGAATAATTTTCTATATTAAAGGAAAAAAAGACTTTACCTTGTCTTTTAAGAGCGAAGAAATTAAATAATTTGGAAACCTGGTATGTGAATTTAGGAAGATTTTTTATTAATCAGGAGCAAATACAGCTGGAGGAACCTTCAAACATTCAAAGTTTAAACAAAATTCAGGTGTGTTTCCAAGATGTAGAGATATTTTTCTTTCACAAGAAGTTACTACAATCCCCTGCAATTATTTTTGCATCTACCTTCTTTCTGGAATGTTACTGATTTCATTTTCTATTGAGACTCTTGGTGTCAAGTAGAAACTTGCCTTAAGGCTGAGAATAAAGCCATGTTCCGATATTTGGCAACTTGCTGAGTCATTGCATTTGCCTTACTTCCTTATATAATACACTAGAGGCCCAGTTCACAAAATTTGTGCATGGGCGGGGGTGTCCCTCAGCCCAGCCTGCACCCTCTCCAATCTGGGACCCTTTGGGAGATGTCTGACTGCCGGTGTCAGACATCCCTCTCACAATCCAGGACTGCTCACTCCCAACCACTCGCCTGCCTGCCTGCTTGATTGCCTCTAACTGCTTCTGCCTGCCAGCCTGATCACCCCCTAACCACTCCCCTGCTGGCCTGATCGACATCTAACTGCTCCCCTGCCAGCCCTATCGCCCCCAACTGCCCTCCCCTGCTGGCCTGGTCGCCTCTAACTGCCCTTCCATGCCACCATCTTGTGGCTTTAGGCGCTGCCATCTTTGAGGGCATGGCAGTCAGTTAGCATATTCCCTCCTTATTAGATAAGATTATTTTTATTTATGTTGTGAGAAATATATTTTAACTAAAGTAGTTCCAGGAAAGTCATGGATTTAACAAAAATATCCATTTAATAAATTGCTTTTATCAATTTTGTTTTTTAAACTATTAGATTGCTTATGTCTCTAAATGAGAATTGTATGACATTCAAGATACTATTTGCATTTAAATAAGGTACCTGGAATGGAAGTTAAGTTTTTCAAGTTAAAAAAATGCATACTATTGAAAAAAACATCGCTAGTTTTTAATTAAAAAAAAAATTGTCATCAGCTATTTTTTCACTCCCGAAAGAGACATGTTCATATACCGATGGGAGTAAAGAATCCTACCATTTCAAATTTATATTGAATACATGAGGCAATATTTTGTTTGAAAATGAGAATAGTCTCCCTAACCAGTTTGGCTCAGGGGATAGAGCATCGGCCTGCGGACTGAAAGGTCCCAGGTTCGATTCCGGTCAAGGGCATGTACCTTGGTTACGGGCACATCCCCAGTAGGAGGTGTGCAGGAGGCAGCTGATGGATGTTTCTCTCTCATTGATGTTTCTAACTCTCTATCCCCCTCCCTTCCTCTCTGTAAAAAATCAATAAAATATATTTAGAAAAAAAGAAAAGAAAATGAGAATAATCTGATACCAGAGTTGTGAAGATTCCTCATGTCTTTTTACTATAATACAACATTTAAACTTTAACAAATGTTTGATGATAATGTAATTAACTTTCAATGTGAGAGAATTTGCAGATGGTGCTGAAATTTGAATTTTATTTTAAAGAACAAATTTATAGTGGTTTCTGAACATGAGAAACATTTAATCCTTAATTGGTACAAAGCAGAAAAAGAAATTGGCTATCTGGTTTCTACTTTTGAAACATTGACATTTAAATGATTAACTTTAAAAACTTTTTATTGCCAATTCATATAGAAAAACTAATAACTAATTTATTGCCAGTGAAGTGGGAATTAAATATATGGACAATAATAGCTATAAATGTATATAATTTTCACCAAGAAAGATTCATTCAGTCTTCATTAGATAGAAATTTATCTCAATTAGCCATACATTGAAGTGGGAAAGAATCACAAAACCAAAAGAGCAAAATGCCTGGGAAATAAAATTATAAACTTTGCTACAAAATATTAACTTCCTGTTCTTCAATTTCAGCAAAGAGGGAATATCACATTACTTTGTTTTTAGGAGAGGCCAGTAATATAAAACACTGACCTAGATTCTCATTCTATAAAACTCTGTAGGAGAATTATACTCCACTGGCAAAATTCAATCTGTAGAAGCAGAATCACAATTATTGTATTTTTTTCCTAGTTAAATTAATTCCCTGGTTGTTTAAATAGAAAAAAAGAGGTTCTTTGAAACTATTCAATAGCAAAATAGATTAAAAAACTATTTCCTTATAGTGACAACTTCTGCTTCCTTCACATCATTAGTTGATACAATCTTTCCCTTACTCAGTAGTAGCTTTTACCATCCTCATTTCATTTCTGAAAATGAAATTCCCATGGACTGGCAGAGGCAAATAATTTAGTTCAATAAGATTGTAAATTGAGATTTAGTAAGGCATCTCTCTCCTCTATTACAATTTTACAACCAGAGAAGCTAAGCCGCAGTCATCTCTGCTCTTTCTGAGAAACAAATAGATTATTGTATTTCAATTTTGTGGAATTAGAAGCTGCAAGCTTAATTTTAAAAGACCCATATTTTAAAAACTCAATAATGTTGGAAATTTCTCCTTTCACACTTTTACTCGATTGTTATAAATTCTGTTTGAGCAGTGAGTTTTCAATTTGAGAAAATAGAAAGAACATAGTGTTGGTTATTAGAGGATTTGCTTCTAATCCTAGTTTTGCCACTAGCTGACTCTTCAACTTTTTTCAATACACCTAACTCCTTGGGCTTAATTGTCTTCATTAGTAGAATAAGGATGTTTTGTAAAATGAACCGTTTTGGCTTTCACTTCCAGGGTTTGCTCCTGTTGTCATTTGCTCCAATACTGAGCCTACCTGTTTTGAAAGATTTTAAAGTGTCTGTTTGTAATTCATATTTATTATAGTATACTAGGGGCCCGGTGCACGAAATTCGTGCACTGGGTGTGTGTGGGGAGGGGAGTGTCCCTCAGCCCAGCCTGCCCCCTCTCACATACTGGGAGCCCTCAGGCGTTGACCCCCATCACCCTCCAATCGCAGGATCGGCCCCTTGCCCAGGCCTGACGCCTCTGGCCTAGGTGTCCGGCCCGGGCAGCGGGGACCCGCAGCTGCAGCGGCCCCGCGATCGTGGGCTTCGCTTTAGGCCCAGGCAAGGGACCCCTAGCTCCCGGGACTGCCAGCTTCGACCGTGCCCAGCTCCCATCGCTGGCTCCACCCCTACTTCCTGCTCTCACTGGCCAGGGCGGAAAAGGCGCCTGATTCTCCGACCATGGCTGGGGGGCAGGGCAAAGGCGGCCCCAGGGCCGCCTTTGCCCTGCCCCCCAGCTCTCAGCTCCCCCCTGGGTTTCCGATCACTGTCAGTGGCAGGGGGCTTCTTCCTGCTTTCCCTTTCGCCTCCCTGCATTGTGCCTACATCTGCAAATTAACCGCCATCTTGTTGGCAGTTAACTGTCAATCTTAGTTGTCAGTTAACTGCCAATCATAGTTGGCAGTTAACTGCCAATCATAGTTGGCAGTTAACTGCCAATCATAGTTGGCAGTTAACTGCCAATCATAGTTGGCAGTTAACTGCCAATCATAGTTGGCAGTTAATTTGCATATAGCCCTGATTAGCCAATGAAAAGGGTATCGTCGTACGCCAATTACCATTTTTCTCTTTTATTAGATAGGATTCTGTATTCACTTTCTGATTGTTGTGCGCTTTGTGATGGTCATAAAGTTCATATTTCTTATATAGTTACAGAAGCAGAAATCTGATTGTGTAATTCATTTAACAAGTATCTTAGGATACATCATCAAACAAAATAAGAAAAGATCTCAGCTTATACTTTACTAAAGAGATAGACAAGAAACAAGAAGTCCATCTATCCCATATAATAAAGAGCTAATTGCTAATTAGACCGAACAGCAGAACGACCATCTGGACGACCTTCCGGATAAAGCCAAGGCTGTGAGTGCTGGCCAGGGCTGCAAGGGCCAAGCCCCTTGCACGAATTTTGTGCATCAAGCCTAAGTGACCCAACAACCAAAAAACCGAATGACCGAACAACCGGTTGACCGGTTGCTATGACAAGCACTGACCATCAGGGAACAGATGCTCAACGCACAGGATCAGGCTCCCTCCTGTCTGGATTGGGCCTGCAGGGATCGGGCCCAAACCGGCTATCCGACATCCCTCGAGGATTCCAGGGTTGCGAGAGGGCGCAGGCCAGGCTGAGGGACCCCACAGGTGCATGAAGGATTCGTGTACCAGGCCTCTAGTAATATAAGAAACAAAAAAATGGATATGTAACACTATGTTAGAAGTCCATACATGTTATAAAAAAAAATTCAAGTAAGGGGATTGTGGTAGATTGCTTTATTAAATGGGGGACTAGGGGAAGTAGGGTCATCAAGGAGAAGTTAGAACAAAAACTTAAAAGAAGTGGAGTTAGCCAAGCCAATATGTGGGAAAGAGATTTCTAACAGAAGGAATAGCTATTAAGATCCTAACGTAGGAAGGGGTCTATTATGTTAATAAAACAGCCAGGAAATCAGTATGGTTGGGGTTGTGTGAGAAAAAGGAAAAATGTAGTAAAAAGTTAAAAGTGCAAATGATTCATGCCATTAATGGCCCCAATATTTTATGGCTTCCTGTCTCCATATCCTTTGATAGTGCTCAATAGTGACTCTGGGTTTGACCACGTGACTTGCTTTGGGCAATGGGATGGCAGCAAACTTGATTCAAGGGAGCTGGTAGAATGCCTTTTGCTTTCTCTTGGAACCTGCCACTGCGGCCATGGAAAAAGCCCTGGGAACCTGGGAGAATGGAAGACCAGATGGAGCAAAAATGAGGTATTCGCCTGAGGCCCTCCTAGACCAGACAACCCTGTGAACACTGACCGCGAACACTGCTCAGATCACCACGAGGCCCACGGGAATGAATTAAGTGTTATTCTAAGACAATTTGAGGCGGTTTATTTAGCAGCAGTAACTTGCTGATCCAAGAAGTATTGTTGGTCAGTGGAAATTGGGGGTAAATCCTGTGAGTCCCTGGTAGGATTGTAAAAACTTTTGCTTTTATTCTGAGTAAAATGAGCAATCATGATAAAGTTTGAGCAGACATGTGGGATGGTCTTTATTTTAAAGTGCTCACTCTAGCTGCTGTGTGTCTCAATGCCTCTTCGTTTGAATTCTCGATTCCATGGCCCATCCTCATTCATATCCCCAGAGTGTGGAAGAGGGATTGGTACCTTACTTAGCACATTTGCTCAGTTTATGAAGAGAAATGTTATTGTTAATTTATCTTGGATTCAGCATGACTTTCTTTAGGATGCAAAAGTTTGCTGTGGCTTTTCATCTTTCTTCCCAGAATTTTTTCTATTACCTTTTGCTCAAGGATGATTTTTGTATGTCATCTATGACTTTCTTATCTAATTCCCATGTTTAAGAGAGCTAGTGGCTTTACACGGAATTAAGTCTCATGTATGTTGTCAGAAAAGAGCCAAGAGGGGTAGAATCTTCTCATATTGTGGAATATAGGATTCCTGGGAATAAAGCAAGTAGATGAAATGACTTCTAATATTTAGAATTCTTCATTCATCTAACATTATAGTTTAATATCTCACACAAAGTGCTATTTCTTGGACACCATTGGCAACAGATATCACCCAGCACTCGTTCTAGAGCTCCAGGCTTCTATTCCAAGTCAGAAGAGACATATTGTTTTTGCTAAATCAAAACCCAAACTTCACATGTTTTTAAGGATGATTTTACTTATTGGTTTGAAAATTATTTAAGGAAAAGTTTTAGCTTAGGTGGGGTCTTTTCTATCTCTGAGATTAAATAAAATTTTGAGTAAATTCAATATTAGTAAGTTTTTCAATCTCTCCCCCACCTTTCTTCCCTCTCCTGCCTTCTGTTCTTGTGATTTAGTTATCTGGTTATCCTCTACTCAAGAAATACAAGGTCCTGAAGAACTATAATTCTTATTAAATTATGGGATATCAGAGTGCTTTAACCAAGTCCTGGTTCAATCATATAGTGTGGGGCATAGATCACATATCAATTTCTATTTTTTATTGATATTTAAAATTGTTAGTAACTTATAAAAAGAGATTTATTTTGCAAAGTAAACTTTGCATCATTTCAACTAATCCTCACAACAACAATTTGAGGAAAATATTAACATCATCTGCATTAGCAACATCTAGGTTACAATATATTTCTAGATATTAGAAAAGCCTAAGTATAAGGTAATTTTTCATTAAAGAGAAGAGAAAATAGGTATCTGACAATATTAAAAAGTAAACGATTAAGGCTATAGATGAAATAGTCAAGTGTGTAGCATATATTGGCTACACACTAGGAGACCTTATTTTAGAGACTAATCAAATAGAGATGAAATTTTTTTCACATTGAAGAAGCTTAGAAGTTAACAGCTTAGGGTCGATCTAGTGGCTTCGCTCTATTCTCTGGGATCCAAACTTCTACTTTTCTGCTCTGCCATGCTTTTGTGTGAGGCATTCATTCTCAACATTGGCACCTTGTATTTCAGAAGATGCTTTCTCCTCCTCCCCTTTTCTCATCCCGCCCCGGACTCCACATATAGATAGTTTATGCATTCCTGGCATGAGGAAGGGCAAGGGAATGTGACAAAATTATGTGCCAACTATTCTTCACACTTTTAAAGAGATCTCTTGGAATCCATACTCAGAGTTTTATGCTGAAATCTTATTGGTCAGAAATATAAGCCTTGGAGATATAACTGTTTATTGCTGTTCTTTACAAAATCTGGGTTCTGTTGGTAAAAGAAAAAGAAAAGAAAGAAAAATAGACATTGGTTAGTATGATGGTATGGTGCTCAGTTGTTTGGTCAAACACAAGTCTAGATGTTACAGTGAAGATGTATTTTAGATGTGGTTAACATTTGAATCAGTACATTAAGTAAAGCAGATTACTCTCCATAGTGTGGGTGGGCTTCATTCAATCAGTTGAAAGTCTAAGAAAAAAGATTGAGGTTTCTTGAAGAGAAAAAAATGCTGCCTTCAAACTCAAGATATCAACCCTTTCCTGGGTCTTTAGCCTGCTAGACTGCCTTACACACTTTGGAATTGCTATCATTCACAATTGTGTGAGCCAATTTGTTATAATAAATCTTTGCATATTATATATACATACTATTGATTCTGTTTCTGTGGGAAACCCTGAATAATACTGATTTTGCTTGGAGAGCTGTTCTAGGAGAACCAGATCTCAAGGATGCGTTTCATGAATTGACTCTGGTCCTTCTGGGATCAGTCCTCTAAACTGATTTATATATGGAGGCACTAAAGAGAACACCGATAGTCCATGGTGTGATGTGTCAATAAAGACATGCACAATAGCACCACTGGATACTCCTACTCAAATACTTATAGAAGGCAAGTTTTTGGATGATGATATAGTTGATACCTTATAACATTTTTGTCAAACTAACAAGTATAATGAGATTGTCTGTTCCTAATTGTACTGGAAATGGTGTGTGTGTGTGTGTGTGTGTGTGTGTGTGTGTGTGTGTGTGTGTGTTGGGGTTCGGGAGAAGATGAGCTGAAGGACATGAATTCTCAGTTAAAGAGTTATGACCCCTTAAACAATTCCCAAGCATGGAACAAAAGTTGGCCTATACTTCTAATACTCCTGAGTCTTCTTTGCCAGGAGAAGCAACTGCTTCACCTCCACAAGAAGAGACTATTGTGGCTATTTCTAGGGAAACTGTGATGGCTTCCCTTGAAACAGTTGCCTTGAAAGACACTGCTGATTCTTTTTGGGACCCACCCCCACTGACCATTTTTACTTCTAGACCATTTTTATAACTAGACTTGCATTCCAGCAGGCCCTGAAAGATGAGGTGCACAGTGTGACCAAGAGGAAGTGTGCTGTGCTCTGAAAGAACTACCTGATTTTTCCAATTTATATAGACAGAATTCTAGAGAACATGTGTGGGAATGAAAATTAAGGGTTAGGGATAATGATATAAGGAACATAAAGTTTCTCAGGCTACATTTATTGACATAAACCAAAAAACTAAATTCTGGATTTACTGTTGTAGCTGGTGGGGAGGGCGGGAAGATGAGGAGGTTGAAAAGGCTCTGTTTGTTTTCTTGGTTGGCTGAAACATGAACCAAAAGCTGACCTATACCAAATAACTTAAAATACTAAAACTTCCTTGGTAAACAGTAGAGAAAGAAATAAAAAAGTTTAGGAAGATGAGAATTTAAGAGTGGGTTTTTTATGTAAACTGCTCACTTATCCTGGAGAGTCCATTGTACACGCTTTTGACCACAACCATGAGAAATAATTTGTAAGGTGACATCCAGCATCTTTGAAGAGCTCTGCAGTCCATCTTCTCTGTAGTTCAGAAATTAAAGTAGGAACTTATGCCACTGAATTGGGAGATCTACTAGTATATGCAATGGGGATTATTGGATCTTTGGGTCACAGGATCTAAGAGGTGAAAATCACCAAAGTCAAGGAAGGTGTGGTTTTCATAACCCACAGCAGAGTCAAAGTAGTATTCAGAGTCAAAGCAGTATAGTCTGACTTGTGGAGATCTATGGCATTGGCTAGTTTAAGTAGGTGGGAAGTCTACTAAATTCTTACTTGGTCTGTGTAAGCAGAAGAGTTATAGGTCAAGTAATTAAAGTCTGACTTGAATGATAAAAATAGAGTTATGACTCTTTAAACAATTCCCAAACTTGAACCAGTTTACAGACCCAGAAGCCCTTGAATGAAGAGGAGGCTGAGTCACCTTGAGTAAAGACTCAGCTACACTGCCAAAAATTTATGCTTTAAATTTTTCTCTCACATACCCCAAAGGGACCTGAAGCCTTTTACCAGGTGACTGTGCATTGGGGAAAAGGAAATAATCAGACTTTTCAGGGATTATGGACCTGGCTCTGAACTGACACTTTTTCCAGGGGACCCTAAATGCCACTGTGATTCACCATTCAGAGTAGGAGCTTATTGAGGTCAGATTTTAGCTCATATCCATTTCATAGTGGGTCCAGTGGGTTACCTAATCCATACTGTGGTTATTTCTCCAATCCTGGGATGCATAATTTAAATGGACATATTGAACAATGGGCAACATTCCCATATAGGTTCCTTGATCTGTGGAATGAGGGCTATCATCATGGAAAAACCAAGTGAAGCCACTAGAACCACCTCTACCTAGGAAAAATAATAAACCAAAAACAACACTTCATTCCTAGAAATGTTGCAGAAGTTAGTGCTACCTACCACCAAAGACTTGAAAGAAGCAGGGGTGTTGATTCCCACCATGTCTCTATTCAACTTGCCGATTTGACCTGTGCAGAAGACAGATCAGTCTTGGAGGATGATAGTGGATTATTTTAAGTTTAACCAGGTGACAACTCCAGTTGCAGCTTTTGTACCAGATGTGGTTTCTTTGTTTGAATAAATTAATACATCCTCTCGTACCTGGTATATAGCTATTCACCTGGCAATTTTTTTTCTCCATTCCTGTTAGTAAAGATCACCAGAAGCAGTTTGCATTCAGCTGGAAAAGCCAACAATACACATTCACTGCCCTACCTTAGGGATATAGCAACTCAACCAGCTTTATAATTTATCATAACTTAGTCCACATGATATTACATTGGTCCATTACATGGATGACATTATGCTTATTGGACCTAGTGAGAACAAAGTAAAAACTACTTTAGACATATTGGTAAAACATTTGCATGTCAGAGGGTGAGAAATAAATTGAACAATAATTAGGGGCCTTCTACATTGGGCCACATCACAAGAGAAGGATAAGTTGTCACATCTGGCCCCTCCAACAACCAAACAGTGAGGGGGAGGGGGAGAGAGAGAGAGAGAGAGAGAGAGAGAGAGAGAGAGAGAGAGAGGTAATGTGTGGTGGGCCTTTTTGGATTTTGGAGGCAACATATTCTTCATTTGGGTGTCTTACTCCAATCTATTTATCAAGTTACTAAAAAGCTACTTGTTATGACGTGGACTCAGAACAAGAGAAGACTCTACAACAAGTCCAGTCTGCCATGCTAGCTGCTTTGCCACTTGGGCATATCATCCAGTAGATTCAATGGTGCTTGAAATTTCAGTGTCCGATAAGGATTTGGAGCCATTCATAGGCCCTATAGAGTAGTAATAGTTCAGAACCTTCAGATTTTGGAGAAAAACCCTGTCATCCTCTGTGGATAAGTACTCTCTTTTTGAGAAACAGCTTTTGGTTTGCTATCGATTGGGCCTTAGTAGAGACCAATTGCTAACCATGAACCACTAAGTTAACAGGTAACCTGAGATACCCATCATGGACTGGGTGTTATCTGACCCACCAAGCAGTAGCACTCAATCATTAAATGCAAGTAGTGCATATGGGGTAGGGCTTAAGCATGTTCTGAAGGCACAAATAAGTTCCACGAAGAAGTGGCCCAAATGCCCAGGGTCCCCACTCCTTTTATATTACCCTATTTCTCCAAGCCTTCCCTTGTGGCCAATGGGGAATTCTCTATGATAAGTTGTAAGAGAGAGAGAAGACCTGGCCCTGGTTTACAGATGGGTCTATACAATAGGCAGGTGCAACTTGGAAGTGGGTAGCGTAGCACTATAGCTCGTTTCTAGGACATCCCTGAAGGTGAGGGAGAAATCCTCCTGGTGAGCAGAACTTTGAGTATTTGTTAATTATTCTTGGATGGAGAAGTGGCCAGATATGTGATTGCCTACCAATTAATAGCTGTGGCCAATGGTTTGACTAGAAGTTCAGGGATTTGGAAGGAACATGATTGTAAGATTAGTGACAAGGAGATCTAGGGAAGAGGTATAGGACCTGTGGATAGGCCTCTCTAAATAGGTGAAAAATGTAAAAGTATTTGTATTCTGTGTGACTGCTCAAATAAGAATGACCTCAGCAGGGGAGAATTTTAATATTCAGGTGGATAGGATGACCAATTCTGTGGCTACCGGTCAGCCTCTTTTCCTAAGCACCCTTTTCCATGCCCAAAGAGCTTATGAATAAAGGGGACATGCAACAGGTATCAACCCCAAGCATCAATGCCTGTTAAAGAAGACTGTGGCTATGCGCAAATGTATAAACAAAGCCTAGTAGTCATTGCTAAACAGGAGACTGTCACCACACTGAACTGCAAACCTCCTGCACTGTACGCCTGCCATCTGAGCAGACCCTTATAGAGGAACTCCTGGAATCATATTTCAACCAATAAGACTGAGACCTTCTCCATTCAATAGGAGCAGCACAGCTACTCATTTGCATCTTCAATGATTAATCAGATTGACCAATCAGAACAGGGCTTTTTAGACCAATCAAACTGTGAAGATTTGGAGTCCTCATTTGTCTGAAGACAGACCAATCAGGGACCGGGGGGTAGGGGTTTTTCTTTATATAAGCTAGCTTCCCTCTGGTTGGGAGAGTGCCTTTCAGTTTTCATAGAAGACCCAGTTTCCCTGTCTGAAGCTCTCACACTGAAGCTATCTCCGCAGAGTAGTGGAGTGGAGCTGCCTTTCCAGAGAAGAGCTGAGCTGCAACACTGGAGCTGAGGGGAGCAGAGCTGCCTGGCCAGTATGGAGTGGAGAGGCCTTGCTCCTGAGTCGCCTTACAGCCATGCTGTTCCTCAGCCATGCTGTACCACAATTGAGATGTTTTTGCTGCATAAAGAAACTTCCTTTACTGCACCCTGAATTGGAGACTCCTGTTGTGGATTGGCAGTGATAACATTCAGTTGGCACAAGGATGAAGATTATCAACTTGCCCACAGCCCCTGCTGAGTGTCCAATCTGCCAGCAGCAGAAACCAACACTGAGTTTCTGATATGGTGTCATTTTCTAGAGTCATCAGCCAGCTACCTGGGGGCGAGTTGATTACATTGGATCACTTCTATCATGGAAGGGTCAGCATTTTTTAAAAATAATATATTTTATTGATTTTTTACAGAGAGGAAGGGAGAGGGATAGAGAGTTAGAAATATCAATGAGAGAGAAACATCGATCAGCTGCCTCTTGCACACTCCCTACTGGGGATGTGCCCACAACCAAGGTACATGCCCTCGACTGGAATCGAACCTGAGACCCTTCAGTCCACAGACCGACTCTCTATCCACTGAGCCAAACCGATTAGGGCTCAACAAGATAATTTTTTTTTAAATTTTGTTTTATTGCTTTAAGTATTACAAAGAGTATTACACATATCTCCTTTTTTTCCCCCTTGACCTTCCCCCGGCCTCCCCACCCCCCAGTTTCTTGTGTCCGTTGGTGATGCTTATATTCATGCATACAAGTCTTTCAGTTGATCTGTTACCTCCCCACTTCCCAAACCTCCCCAGCCTTCCCGCTGTAGTGTGACAGTCTGTTCGTTGCTGAAGGGTCAGCATTTTATTCTTGCTGGAACAGACACTCGGGATACAGATTGCCTTCCTTGCCATGGAATGCTTCTGCCAAAACTACTGCTTGAATGCTTTATCCACTTTCTTGGTTCTACATGATTGCGATCAGGGAACTTATTTCACAGCAAATGACATACATTAACAGGCTTATGAACATGGATTTCACTGGTCTTACCATGATCCAGCCATCCTGAAACACATAGCCGGATAGAATGGTGGGAAAGCCTTTTGAAGATTCAGTTTCAGTGCCAGCTTGGTGGCAGTACCTCACAGGGCTGTGGCAAGTTCTTTAGGAATTTGTGCATACTCTGATTAGTGTTCTATCTATGGTGTGGTTTCTCTCACAGTAGGGATTTATGGGTCCAGGAATTGAGAGCTAGAAATGGGAGTGGCACCACTCATTATTACTGTTATGATATGCTAGTAAAATGTTTGCTTCCTATTCACATGATCTTATGTTTTGATGGTTGGGAAGTCTTATTTCTAAAGGGAGAGTGCTTCCACTGGGAAATGGAAACAACATTTTTCCATTGAACTGGACGTGAAAACTGCCACCTGGCCACTTTGGGCTCCTCAGGCCTTTGAATCAACAGGCAAAGGAGGTGCTTACTGTAGTGGCTGCATGATTGACTCTGATTACCAAGGAGGAAATTGGACTACCACTCCACCATGGAGGTAAGGAAGAGTACATATCTGGAATTCAGGAGATCCCTGAGAACATCCTTCATTATTGCTATGCCTGTGGTTAAAGTCAGTGGAAAACTACAACCCACTTCAGGTACAACTAGCAATGACCCAGACCCTTCAGGAATGAAGATTTGGGTAATCCTACCAGGTAAGAATCATGACCAGCTGAGTTTCCTGCTGATCATGAAGGAAATATGCAATAGCTTATTGAAGAGTAAAGAAGATTACCTTCCAAAATATGATGGGTCTCATCCAATCAGTTGAAATCCTTAAGGGAAAAGACTGAAGTCCCCCAAAGGGGAAGAATCCTGCCCTGGGGTGCCTTTGGACTCCAGAGGCAGCATAAACTCTTCCCTGGGCCTCTAGCCTGCTAAACTCTTGCAGATTTTGCACTTGCCAACTCCCACAATTACACGAGCCAATTTCTTAAAATAAATCTCTCTCTCTACCTATGCAGTCTATTGGGTCTGTTTCTTTGGTGAATCATGGTTAATATAACTAGCACTGTCTCCCAGAGTAGACTTCAGCAGTGTTTGGATTATTTTTTCACCTTACAGTTTTACATTACACATTTTTTCAATAGTAATGCACTTAAAAGAAAAGAAAATGTATATGGGAAAATGTCATTATTTTACAGATGAAGGAATTTAGACTCTAGTGTGGCTAAGTGAATTTCTAGATATGATATAAACATTAAAAGTCAGGGTCCAGGATCAACACTCATAATCTAGGGCTGCAGCTATCCCAGTGCCTTTCCAAGGGGCAGCATTCATTTCCACATAGTAGATTTGACTTGACCAGGATTATTGCTTATACATAAAGGGAGCATAATTGTATCTAAAACAAAAGATTGTTTGCAAATTGACTGATATGTGTATGTCAAGCATTTCAGACAGTGCCTGATTGTACTGTCTAGTTAATAATGGATAATATTAAAACTCTATTTTTCTGTGATATATCCATGAATTTTATGAAGAAATCCTCTTTATTTTACTAAAAGTTAAAAATGACTTTGTAATAAAATTCATGGTTTGAAACCTCTTGCTTTAAATTTAAGAAATTTTTAAATGATTTGATTGATATATCTTTGGATGATTATAAAATCTAATTATGTTATCTTTCCTGATATGACAAGATATTGTTTGGGCACCGTGAGCTTAGGATGAGTCAGGTGGAGAATATCAGTGAAGAGTGATGCCAAGTATGAATTCATGCTCTTAAATGTCTAAGAAAGGGTCTAGATTTTTCTGTAAAAACCCCCACAACAACCCACAAACTCAGTATTAATGTTTAGAAAGCACTTAGGAAGGGTTTAATCTGTAACTTCCCCAAAAGAGCCGTTTGGAAATGATAGATTGGTATTTGGCAGACATCTTTTATTGTGTCACAGTTTTGTTGCAGTGTTTTTAGCCTTAATATTAGAAAAAAAATTCAAAGTATGCACTTGTGCACTGTTCCCAAAGGTAATAATGAGAGGATTAAATACAGTCAATTTTCTGGAGTCAGTCACAGCCATAAATATGGTATTGTACATATGTTGAAATAGTCTATAATGTTGCAGAGAATAAAAAAGAAACTAAAGACTTTTTTTCTTACTTCATTTTTTTTTTCTATCCAGGAGCAAAAAGCATTTGGAGGATGCTAAAAATTGTAGATTCAGTAGCTACCAATATTATGGACATGTTAGCTGTTGAAATCCAATTCAGATATGTCACATGTATAGAATGGTAATATTTTTACTAAAATCAGAGTTTCAGAACAGCAGAGATGCTAAAAAAACTTTCTAAATTTTGTAGACCTTTTCATTTAAAAGTTATGCTGGTTGGTAGTTTGATGAACAGCTTTCAGAACAAAATGTAATTCTGGCTAACTATCTAATTCTAACGCCATCGACCCATTTTTACTGGACATATTCAACCTACTAGCAGCATTTGATATAGTTGGTCTCTCTCTTCTAAATTGCCTTTAACATGTTACTTCTAGGGCACTGCACTTGGTTGGCTTTCTTCCTAACTCACTGGCTGCTGTTCTCGGTTGCTTCTCATTTTTTTCCTGACCCGTTGACATTGGCATGTCCCAGAGCTTAGTTTTTGGACTTTTCTCTTTTAGCCACAGATCCATGCTAATCTCATCCAGTCTCATAACTTTAAACACTATCCCTGTGCCGATGACTACCAAATTTTTAAAATCTCTTGGTCAGATGGTCCTCCTCATATATCTGTATACTCATCTATCTAGCTGCTCACTCCCCATCTCTACTTGGCTGTGTAATAGACATCAGAAACATGACATGTGTAAAACTTTTAAGGTTCCAAATATTCTGTCCCAAATCTGACCCCTCAGTTTCCCCTACCCCCTGGACGTCTGCTTCACTTTTATTCTTCCTGTTGTCAAAGCTGAAACCCTTGGAGCAACACTTATCTCCTTCCTTTCTCACACATTCTATATTAAATCTATTAGGAAATGACGGTGGCTGTATCTTCAGAACATATTCTCCACTGTTAACTTTTTTGTCTGAACCACCATCATCTCTTGCTTGGACACTGAGTTACTCTTCTAAAATATGTCATATTTTGTCATATTTTCATTTCACTCAGATTAGAAAAACAAGTTTGAAAATGGCCAATATGGTCTCATGTTCTGCTACCCTCCCCTCCTCTCTGACTCCTACAAATTTCCACACATGTTCAACCAGCTTCAGCACACTGGCTTCCTAGATGTAGTGTGAACATACAAGACACGTTCTTGTTTTAAGGTTTTTACTTTATGTTTTCTGAATGCTCTTCTACCAGATAGTAGTTTTGTTAAACTCGCTACCTTGTCTAATTATCACTATTTCAATGAGG
Source organism: Myotis daubentonii (assembly GCF_963259705.1). Classification (NCBI taxonomy): domain Eukaryota; kingdom Metazoa; phylum Chordata; class Mammalia; order Chiroptera; family Vespertilionidae; genus Myotis; species Myotis daubentonii. Next base: position 86,531,767 of record NC_081842.1, read on the forward strand.
TTTGCCCAGATTACCATAATTAATACTAAATTCTGACTCACCTTCCCCCACACCTTCCCCACTGCTCCCCACCTCCAAACTGGACCTTTTGACTTTCTTTACCATGCTTGATTATTTTTTAAAATTTTCATAGAATTATTCACTTTGATGCCTTTCCCCCACTAGAATATAAGTTCCTTAGGAATCTTTAGTTGGTCACTGATGTATCTAAGCACCTAGCACAGTGCTTGGCCCTTTGTAGACATTTGAAACAGTTTTTGAATGAAGGAACAAATAAGTTGACATGAGAAAAGTTATACCGTCTGGTTAAAATCCCATCTGCAGGCAAGCAAACTGAAGTAGGCAGAGTGATTTTGGAGGGGACAGTAGTTTGAAAGAAAACAAAAATTTCTCTTTGCAGTCTAGCAAGTCTGGCTTTCTCTATATTCTCTTTTATAAACGTAATCATTTTAATGCAAAAATGTTTAACATTTTCAGGTTGTCTGTTATAGATAACAACATTATGGGATCAACATAGGAAAACAATAGGACAACATAGAACTAATGAATGCATTGCTGTGATCTGAAGAGTGACTAAAACTCCAAAGCTGAGAGGACTTCAAAGATAAATTCAAAGTACCTGATTTTTAAAACTGAGTATGATGTCTAGCGTGATCTGGCAGGTTTTGAAAGGATAACATTCTGTCTGAGTCATGATAAAACTTTATAAAAATTTATGTGTTTCTTGAATCTTCTGCTTTGTATATTTCTTTCATCTTTCCCTTTATTTGTTATTATAAATCCCAGCTGTTTTGTAGGCATTTTTAAAAGGATTGCGTGCTATATATTTTCTAGAGACTGTTTGGATGATTTAAATTAATGAAATGTGTTTATATTTTGAAAACTTCACAACAGAAAGGAAATCCTTAGGAAATAGAAAAATTCAAGCCATAGCATATATTGTTAGCATCGTTGAGCATGAGGAAAGGATAGGTCAATGTTAAAGATAGCTATCTGAGTTTTTCTCAGAATATTAACATGTTTAATTGACTGATGTTGAACTAAGAATTAAAAAGAAAGGAGGGAATTGAATCAAAAACAGCAGGAATTTATTTTGGACCAGACGAGGAAAAACCTAAAATAGGTGAACATTTACAACAATATATATATTTAATTTTGAAAATTTTTGCATTATGATTTTGAGAATTAGATATAATGTATATATCAAGAATAAAGGTTTTAAAGACACACTTTAGATTAACCTAAAGCAAATTGCTTGGTTAAAATTCTTTAATGATGAAAAAATCCATTTTTGATGAAAAATGGGTTTAATTTATTTTTGTTACTTAAGATAATGAGATGCAATAATAAGTCATTTCTAAGCTGTACGAAGCAACTTGAAATGGGGCCATCACTCCAACATGATGCACAGGGCAGGGGATGGAGTCGGTGTCCCCTGTGCCACTTTCCTGACCTCGATTATTTTCTACTCATAGTTGCTGGAGACCAAGATCAACAGTAACTGATATAAATGTGAGGAGTCTGGCAGAAGGCTGACCAGGACTCCTTTTGATATTCACAGGGTGAATATCTACATTTTATTACCTGCTGCTGACTCAATGGCCTAAAGCAAACTCCCCAAGACCTGAGAATCTTACCGTTTGCTAAACATTACCATTGATGTGTCTGTTTGCATTCCTAAAGGCAATTGTGTGTTCTAGCAAATAAAAGCAGCTGGGAATGGAGCAAGGGAGAGAGCTTGACCGCTATGGTTAGGCTGTCCTCTGGTTTCCCCCAGTATTAAAAAATTAATATTTCGTCTTGTGTATCATTTGTGCATCAGCCCTTCCTCCAAGTCTTTGGACCCGCGAAAGCCACACTGGCCGTGGACTCTCGCACATAGTGTCTATGAGATTATGGAGATAAATCAAGTTGGTATAAGATTGTTTCCATGGGAAAAAATTTGGGATCCTTGGAAAAATACCATTGTAATAAGTGAAATTATTCACATTTACATGAAATTGTCTTTTTTTACAAGAACAAAATTATTATGAAAGTTTCTATTGTAAATAGAATTTGAATTTCTTTGTTATTTTAATTATGCTTAAATGTAACCAACTATAAAATGTAAATGTGTGTGAAGTCCACATGAAATCATTATTGAAAATGTCCAGTCTTTAATAAAATAGCTAAAATATGCAAAAGCAGAAAAAACTTTATTTAAAAACAATATAGACTTATATATAATATATTGAACATATGGAAAGATAGTTACATTTTAATCTTATTATTTAAACTTTGTATTCTTTGGTTTCCTAATATATAATAATATCACAATAACACCAAAAATAAAAAAGTTTTCTCATATTAAAAATACAAAGTATTTACAAAATACTTCTAGTGTGAAAAAACTAAGACTGCAGTCTGCTGTCTAAAGTGATTTATGATCTTCCAATGCTTATAGTAATGTCAAGTTTCAGTTCTGAATCACACTGTTATAATGTGTCAAATAATTTTTAAAGTACGCCAACAGTCGACCACACCTGTTTCCACTTTGCAAATCCTTTCAAGTTCATGGCACTTTGATGGAAGGGAAATACTTAACTTGCGTCTTTCTTTTTCAATCTAAAAATTGAAAAACTTTTTATTGTAGTTTTTTGTATGATATATTAACATTAGTGGATAATAAATTGTTAGGATTAGCAACTCTCTTTTATTTGATTGTTTGTAAAGGAATTTTCCACCCAGTTTCATTTGGGTTATTTCCAAGGAAGCAAGTAGACCAAAATGTGGTAAAATTCTACTAAATTATATTACGATATTCTAATGAATAAAATCTTTTAACACTTAATCAAAATATTTTGGCTGTGCATCTCTAAATTCGATATACACATCTACCTAAATACTCATTCTCTATTTAGATATTTCATCTTAACAGTAAGACACATTTGTCATGTAGTTATTATTTGGCATTTTGGCCAGCCTGCTTATTTTTGGCAGCTTTAAGCAGAATGAGATTCTTGAACCTTTCCTATGGTTTAATTGTCATTGGAAGTTACCATTTCCCTCTTCAGTCACACCTAATAGCTTAAATCATGGAGATAAAATAAAGTCATCTTATTATTATTTTACTCATTCTTGGCCCATGCATTTGACTAATTCTGGATTACATGAATAAGGATTCAGGAAAGCACATCTAAACTGTGGAAATAATGATGACAACATAAATTTTCCTAAAAAGAGACTGCGAAGCTTTTTGCAGATAAAATATTCATAGGGTGCTTCAGGTAAAGCTGGCAATGTTTGCTTAGAGAACATCCGTGTTTTTCTTATGACTTGGATTTTATGGATCTTGATTCTCTCATTTTTCAGACACTCTAGTTTTGTGAGGCACTTTGAGAAATTCTTTTTCAATCCACTATGGAATTTCAATAAAGGGCTTAACAATGTCTTAATACAAATAAGTTATAAATTAAATATGAAAGAATCAGGTAAAGCCAAGAAATTTTCCTCAACAGAAAGATCATTGTAATTATATGGTAAGACTTGGATGAGAATTTCAAAATACTGTATGTTATTAAAATGCTCAAGAGGATTTTAAAGGATGTAATAGTTTTAATATGGATTCCTGTCCTGTTATTCATTACTCAGGATATTAAAACATTTTATCTTATTTCATTTGATAATCTTCATGTCATTGGCAATTCCAGTCAATATTACCACTGTAGACTGCATACTAATTGTTTCTTAACATGTTTCCCCTTTGTCTCATTTTTCTCGGTAAAGCATCTCATTTATGATTTTTATGACCTGGACTTTGGGAGTATTTCTTCCTATTTTGTCTTTTCCTTCTTTTTCTTGACTTCAAGTCTATGATGCATTCTGAATATTAGTTCTTTGATCTTGTTGAGCTGCATTAAATTATGCTTAAAATCTTTAATTATTTAATATGCCACTAGGGCTAAGGGCGACTTTCCATCCTGGCCAACATGCTGAAGGGATCTCCCTGTACTACCCACTCATGTATGCGATTTCAGAACGTGCACTGTGTTTAGGACTTTCCCAAAACTGTGTACCCTCTTTAAAAACTACCGATCTGCTCTAGTTCCTAATCTATGGTGAAAAGCTAAAAATATCTAATTTTACCAAAAGAGATCCAGAAGGCCAAAATGATAAACTGCTACATATTCTGGATAAGGTATTTCCTTTAGACAAGGACCCTCTGAAAACACATACATTTATAGCCATAGAAACAAGCATAATGGCCGATACTTTTGGTGCAGAATGAAATTGATGAGGACATACTTTGGGGGCTTACAAGAGTTTTGGGAACTTTGAAGTTGTGTTTCCTGAGTCTTTTACTGTATATTTCTTTTTATGTAGGATTATTTGAGATTGTCAGCATAGGATTGATATAAGGAAGAAAGGAAAAGGGAATGAAATAATCTTCATAAAATGGAGAGCAGAAGCAAGTAACAGAGCAGAATTTCGATGTAGCTTACTGGTACATACACATCCTCAGAGACTGCCAGGAGGACTGAATCCCTGGAATGGGGCAGGAAAGTCTCCTCAGGGGTGGTGAAAGCCCTGTTCCCAGGCAGGGGAAGGAAATCCCTCTGTTCAGCACATGAGCGATAGGAACTAGATGATGTAATGAAACTTTTGAACATGTGGAATGGGAGTCAGGGTGATGAAACAGAGGGGCAGGGCTTACTGTGGGAACCATGGGAAAGGTAATTGGATTGGATAGAGGACATGGAACTCAATAGAATTTACTGGGAAAAGGGCCCAATTCAGGCCCAGGAAAAGTTAGAAATTTGGGTTGGATAATTTAAATAGTTCTTTGTCCTTTACCTGAACCAAGAAGATATACGGCAGAATAACAGGAGCTGTGTGGCAATGCTTTTAGGACCTGCCCACCCACTGAGGCCCTTAGGGTGTATTCATTCCCCTTATTTCACAATAAAACTTTACCATCACATTTAAATTTCTCCACCCATGTGTGTTTGGAATTCTTTCCTCATGTTGTTGCAAAAGGACCTATCTATCCACTGGCAACAAGATGATCTTCATTATTTATGTCAAACACACACACACACACACACACACACACACACACACACACACACACATATATATATATATATATATATATATATATATATATATATATATATATATGCTTTAATTGATTTAAGAGAGAGGGAGAGAGAGATAGAAACATAGAAACATCAATGAGATAAAAACATTGATGGGCTGCCTCCTACTGGAGATTGAGCCTGCAACCCTGGGCATGTGCCCTGACCAGGAATTAATGAGACCTTGGTTCTTGTTTTCTTGAAGGAAAGATTTCAATTAAGGGACAATGTGTAACAAAGTCAGTAACAGTTTATTAGCTGCAGCAAAAACAGACTTAGGACAGTGAAATGAGGAGGGCATAGAAGAAGTAACAGGAGAGCGTAGGGTGGGCTCCTCTGGTTTGCTGGGAAGTCAGGGAAAAGGGGGCCTTGGAGACAGATTCAGGGGGTGAGCCCTGGATGAGCTGCTGCTGCCCATTGCTCCCCTGGTTGCAAGTCTGGTGGGGTCCCTTGGAAGGAAGAAGGGGGAAGGGAATGGTTTGGGATGCACCTCTAGAGGCGAGTGGGCACTAGGTCCTTCTTCCTGAGCATGTTTATCTCTCTCTTGCAGGTGGAAATCGTAGGGGAGGGTCTCAGTAGAATATTCATCAGCCTCCCAGGTGTGCTCTTCCAGGATCGTGGTCTTCACTGGTTGGTCGGTACCAGGGCAGGAGGTCATTAGTCAATGTCACTGCTCCTGAGGCAGCCATGATGTCACTTGTCTGGTTTTGCTGTGTGTTTGGGCCTGGGGCTAAAATACAACTGAGGCCTAGACGTTATCTTTAGGTTAGGGGGTCTAAACTGCATGACTAGCGATATGAAAGATCAGGGGTCCAAACCCCATGACCAGTGATATGTGAGGGAGGATAGGTTACCCTGGGGGAGAGGTTCTTGTTTTCCCAGTTTTTCCCCTTGCAGGGCATCTGGGGCTTTCTGCCCTGGTGAGTTTCTGTCCCTGGCCCATTGTCCTTGCTCTGCTCCTGTCTGTCTGACAGAATGATCTTGTGGCGCATGGGTCCACACTCAATCAACCGAGCCACTCCAGCTGGGCAGTGAGTATGTATTTTTGAAGGATGTAGAATGACAATGATCAGGTATCATTATCCACATGAATTTTATTTGAACTAAGTGAAATAAAATTAGCATTACTAAGCACCCATTGTGTGCAAAATAATATGCTTGTGCCTGTGAGTCAACGTGATTGTGCTAATTTTACAAGAAGACACTTTCCTCAGTGTGCCTGAGATTTACAGGCTTTCTACCAAACCCCCTTGGACTATATTTTTCACACTGATGAAGACATGGGATGGAGAACACATGGTTTTCCAGGTATAAGAGCCAGTTTGGAATAGGCATTTTTGAGGTGAAAATGTTGAAATTTCTGGAATATTTTAATGCTTGTTGAAAAATACTTGAGATCTTGTACATATGGTAAGCATCATGACTACCCAAGTATTTTCACTTCCCACCCTGGCCCTTTGTAATTTTCAAAATGTGTGGGGTTAAGATGGGAATGACATAAGCATCTGGAACCTGCTCTTCCTTAATATGGAACAAAAGGTGTGAAATAGGGAATGCTTCTGCGTGCTGGTGTGTTTACAAATCACTTCGGGCTTTCCCCAGGATTCAATCACAGTGTGATTGAAGGGTGATGATGTTTACAAATTAGTATTTCCTTTGCTGTGAAGTTTCAGGCCTGAGACTTATGCATCTTCAGGAAAACAGTCCAACAGCTGCTGCCTTTCTGGTGAGAATCAGAGACAGGCCTCTATAAAAGGAAGTAAGGACAACAGCAGATGGGCAGAGTGAAAGAATGAATGCTGACTCACCCTTCAGGACACAAACCCCTAGTATTAGTCAGTGGCAAGTTCTTTTAACACCTTATTTGCACCAAAGATACCACATTAGATTCTTTTCCAAGGGAAGTTTCCTTAAATAGGATGCTCTGCCTTTAACCAAAAGCTGATTCATGTTCTTAAAACTGAAGGAGCATCTGCTGAAAATTCTGATTGCTGTTTCAAAGCTGAAAAATAGTGTATGTATCAAACAAATTCTTGATTTTTCTTTACTAAGATTCTACCTACCTAGGCAAATTGATAAAATCCTACTTACACAAATCAGTTATTTCACAATAAAAGTACAAAACAAAGTAAAATAAAAACATTTAAAAAATTCTGTCTCCAGATATCACATATATTTATATCAATAGCTGATTTTTTTTTAAATATAAATAATTCCTAACAAAAAATGTTTGAAATGTCAATAAATATTATCTTTATCATTTAATCCGATATTTTAAGCAGCTGCTGAATTATTGTATTGACCTTCTAGTTTTCTACCTAAATATCTAATGTTGATGACCTCATTAATGTAATAAAAACAATATTGCTTAAAGTAAAAGGATGCTGCTATTTTTGTATTGTGGGAACACTTAAAAATCCTGCATAAAATTTGCCTACACTACTGTCTGCACTGCACAAAGTATAATCATAATTGAGTACAGTACTTGGATATCCTATACACCATGCTATCTTTAGGGTGTAATGTTAATAAACACACTACATAGCCAGATTCATATACGTCCACTTAGATGGGCACCTTGATTGTAAATACAGTCTTGCAACCTGCCCTGGGTGTAACATTCTTACATACCACGTTTTAAACTAAAAAATAATGATCCTGTTGGGAAGCATTGGCATTGTCTTTTCTCAGCAAAGTGGAAAAGAACCTAGCTGTCTTTTTTGTCTTTTTCTTTTTAATCCCTTCTCCTTTGGGAATGTAAAGCTATTACACAGTTGTCTCAGCTGCTACTTGGCATTCAAACCAGATCCTTGAGCTGCCAGACATTTCTAAATCCCACTCTCTTCAATTTTGCCAAGTAGTTTACAGTTACAGTACAGCACCCATAAGCTGCATCTCTCAGGGGAACATCCTCCTGTCAGCAGCAAGAGCAGCCTTGACGCAGTTGGGGTCTCTCTATGAGGACTGTAGCACACTCATAAGTTGACATGCATCCAGCCATCTAACGCAGTGGGCTTCTCAAAGGCCAATTTATATTCCACGTTTGTTCCTCCAAGGTATTCCTCTAGGACAGAGATATTCCAAATCCACAATCCTGAAATTTCAAAGGCTCACAAAGTTTGTGGCAATATGTGTGACAATAAATCTTTTTTTCCAACATAAATGATGGAATGTTCATTTCGGTACTTTAAATGATTTGCAAAAGTTTCCAGTCCACATGTACCAATAGTGATGACATGCTTTTTACTTCATTTAATCAAACTGTGTGTTAACACCAATGTCTGAGTCAGAAAACCAAGTTGAAAACCTGCTATGTTGTGCTGAATATTGAAGTGACAAGGAACTTGGTTGAGATCTGTATTAACAGACAGTTTGTAAGAAGGCAACATTAATATGCCCCTGGAGCTACTATTTAAATGACTTTAACTTTATGATCTTTTAATGTGGAACCCTTCAGCCTGGAAATGAGGTGGATTTTCCATCCTCAGACTCAAATCTGCTCAGCAGGGTAGCTTCCCTGCTACCCTCTGAGCAGCTGTTAGCAGCAGCAACGCGTTCTGCAATAAAATTGATTGCTTCAGCGGACACTGTTCTACAGCCTCCGCAACTCCACTTTTTGTTGGGTCTCCTAGCACCTGCTCGTCAAAGCACCATATCTTACTTATCTCCAAATGGTCCAAATGTAAATTCCAAAAAGAGACTAGCTGCCCAGAAAAACCATACAGTGGTTCTGTGAGAACTGTGAGGAACTGAGTACCAGTATTGCTGAGGTCGTCATGAAGATAACAGGAAAGGTCTGCCCAGGAAGCAGTTTTACTGTGATTAAGATCTTAGTTCTAAATCAAGACATGGCAGCCAGTATCCCTAAATCATTCCTGTGTGGACACTGGGGAGAAGGACAGAATGCGTCAAGTGAATTTCCAGCAATATTGAGCTTTACGAATTCCCCTGCCCTTCCGGGAAGCCTTGCCTGTGCATAAGTAACACCTCCTTGATATTTCCTTTCAGATTCCTGCGGACCAGCTGTCAGTCCTTTGAAATGTCCCTTTCAGGATAAGACAGGAGCTGGTATTGTCATAATTTGGTAACACAAAGGAAGCAGCTCAGCCTCAAGTGTCAAGAATGATCAGTGTGATGGCAAAATTGTTCACCTTAATTTTAAAATGCCACAATACTTCATTTTAGCAATTAATAACTGTCACCATGTCTTTACACATGAGATTCTTGTTGTGCTGTATTCCAATTTAAGGCTGAAATAACATTTAAATAAACTGTCAGGCAACTGTTCCTGATGAGATACTCTGAATTATTAATTCTTATCACAATGCAGTTTATGGAAGGTGACTTGCACATACATTTCTTTCTTTCCTTTTGCTTGGACCATCACTTAGAATATTATAACATTTGGAAAGCTAATGAAATATCATTTGTAACTTATAAAATAGTCTACTAATAATTTGAATATTGGAACAATTTATGTCTTCCCATGCCATTTTAGTAAAATGTAGCTTTTAATTTTTTTTTTAAAGAAAAACATTTCCCAAGTTTTAAAAGAATTTATCTCAGGAAAAAACTAGCATGACACAGTAGTTGGCCAAGTCAAATAATAGGAATGGAATAATTAGTAGGAGAAATGCAGATCCATTTTTGGAATGGAAACATGGAGTTTATTTCCCATAAAGGAGAACTATTTGCCTGAAATGTTATGACATTTTGCTACTTTGTAGAAATGGGAAAAAATATGAGGGGTTACGCGGAAGTAATATAGAACCCGGATTTGCACACGGTTGTTAATATTACTCTTAGGCCACTCTGTTTGGGAGTTCCTTGAACATAACAGTGCGGTTTCTAAGGAGACAATTTGACCATTGACAGAATTATGTCACTCCCAAGACTATCTGCTTTAGGAAGCCATCATTTGCCTCACAGTTCTTGCTTAACAGTAAAGACAGCAGGTTTGCTTGCTCCAGATAATATTTCATTAACTTTGACTGAAATGTTTGTTTTAAAGGTGAATATGCTGATATATTCAAACCTAGAACTTTAAAATACAGATCATTCTCTATGTATTTTAATATGATATTAAAATAACTTATGTAAGAAGACCACAGGTACATACAAATTCCATGTTAAGGTCAGAACAAGAATAATTAGTGGTATGGAAGTAAATCCTACCTTATTTGTGAATAAAAATATCACGATCTGATTCTGAGGAACAGGCATTGTTACTGTAAAATGTCCCAATTAAAAACCATCAAATAGAATATGAGAAGTTTACTGACTTAAATCTACCTAAACAAAATGTACTAGATCTGTATTCTAATCTGCCATTTTCAAGGAGAATAAAATAATGGGTAAAGATATTGGCTAACTGGAAAAGGAGGAGTTATGTATTTCCACAGAAATATTCCCATAATTTAGCACATTGGGCCATGTTTACTTCTGGACATTGTAAGATATGACCCCTTTGTTAAGTAAGTGAAAATATTTCTAGTTATCTATTGCTGCATAACAGATTATCCTAAAACTTTGGGGCTGAAAACAGCAAGCATTTGTTCTCTCACAGTTTCTATGGGTCAACAATTTGAAGATGGATTAGCTGGATGGTTCTGGGTCAGAGTCAAATCAAGTTATTGGCGGGGATACTGTCATCTTAAAATTTAACCAGAGCTGTAGATCCACTTCCAACATGGCTCAGTTACATGACTGTTGGCCAAAGGCATCAATTCCTTGATGGGTTTTGGCAAGAGTTCCTGGCCACAGGACCCCTATATAAAGTTACTTGAGTGATATGGCATCTAGCTTCCATCTGAGCACCTAATCCAAGGGAGAGTAAAGAGACAGTTTCAAAGTCTTCAATTATCTGATCTTGAAAGTCATACACTTTAACTTCTATTATTGTCTATTTGATGAAAGCAAGTCACCAAATCCTGCCCACACTCAATGGGTGGTGGTGGTGGTGGTGGGGGGGGGGATTAAGCTCTATCTCTTAAAGAGAGGTATATAAAATACTTGTGGATATAATAAAGTCACCACTCCCTTTACTTTCACTTTACTTTAAAATTTCTCTCTCTTTCTCTCTCTCTCTCTCTCTCTCTCTCTCTCTCTCTCTCTCTCTCTCTCTATATATATATATATATATATATATATATATATATATATATAGTTGTATTTTTATACATTTTTTGTCTTTAATCATTTCCCCAAATCTCACTGGTACCTTCAAATGAGCTGAAAAGCACAATTTCATAATGACAGCCTCTTATCTAAAGAAACAAAGTTTCCAGTTAAAATATTAAAACATCAGAGAAAGTTGAAATCTGAAAATATATCAGGTAACATAACTGATTTACCAGATAGATAGATTATATAAACCATGGAATGTTGATTATGTTGATTATGAGTCCTCAGAAAAATGACAACCTTTTGTAAAAAACCAATGTGGAACATGTATTTTCTATAAACTATAGAAACCAAAAAGCATTTTAAATTGAAAAAGTATTGTTGTTTGATAAACCATAGTTTAAGGTTATAATCGAGTACAACTGCCTCTCCTCTGCCATGTGTCCTATTTTGCTTAGGTCTTGGTCCTACATAAATCACGCAATTTAATAGAGTTCAAAGGTATTAAAGATGAACAATTCTAAAAGTCTTTTCCCACCAATTTAAAGGTTAGCAATTAATTATTTTCTTATATGTCCCATTTTTCAGGTTCTTCTTTAAAGATAGTAGATTTTCACATCTTTTTTTTGCCATTCAATAATGAACAATGTCTGTGTCCTCCAAAATTTTAAAATCATGCAATGCTATTCAAATGAGGCAATGCATGTAGAGATATGATTAATAAGTATTTTTGCAAGATTGTAATTTGGCTTACTAAGATTTTTAAAATCATGTTTCACAGATAAATGGTTTCTATATTTATATGAATAATTTCACCAAAGTTATACAGGCCAACATTTTATATTTTTAAGTGGAATTTTTATTGTTTTCCATACCTACCTAAGAATTAAGGTTATAAATGTTTAAAAAATAATGAAAAATATTTCAATAGTCATTAAGATCACAGCAAATGTTTATTGAATAAGTTTTGGGGGCAAATTGGAAAGTAAGGAAATGCAAACAATTAGAGATAATATAGAAATTCATTTAAAAAGTATAATGTTGTATAGAATGTACTTTTTGATCTTTGTCCCTCCTCACTAAGTCCAACCATAGCTCCTTGCCATAGTTCAAGAGACAACTCAAGGAGAACTGTAACATGTAGCAAGAAAAAGGAAAAAAGCCTTGAGATTTCAACACTAGAGGAAATACAAAGTGGCAGGACATCTGCCTCCTCAAGCAGGTCACCCAGACCCAGTGTTTTCTAACCGTAACATGGCACCATACGCAAGCCCAGGTGGACTCGTTCCTGCTTCATACGTAAAGGGAGGAGTGTCTTTGACAACATCAGGTGAGCGAGATGCGACTGGGAAAGGCAACTGATGGAGAGCTCCACCAACAATAAGTGGTATGAGACTTCTCCACCAGGGGATACTGAGGCGGCAAGAGGAATTTTTAATAAGGACACAGATACAGCAAATGGTTTCACCTGGGAAGCCACTTTTTCCGCCTGCTGCCATGACTCTCCTCGCTCACCCACAGACACGGAGCAGGTAGACAGAGGTGGCAAGAGGAATCCACTCACAGCGAGCTGCCAGGCTGCACAAGCCTCTTCGTCTCAATGGGCCTCAAACTCCCTTCTCGGTTCAGAGATATCGGGGTAGCCTGAGGCACCAGTAAGGGGGAACCCCACCATACTTCTCATTCACTAGTCACCTTGGGTGCTAGGCAAACCCCTTCTACCTCTGCTGGCAGTATCAACAGAGACCAATGGGAGTCTCAGTAGCACCAGAAAAATCTACCAGATCAAAATAATGTCACAAAGGCTTTGAAAATTAAAGTGACAACGGGCCAAGACCTGTGTGCTACACCTAAGCAAGGTGATTGCCTGCTCAAATAAAACACTTAAAGAGGACGTAGAATCTCATAACATACTAGTAATAGACAAAATGTCCATGATAGAATTAGAAATTATCCATCATATTAACAGTCAAGAAAATCACAACTTGAATTAGAATGGACATTAACTGATGCCAGTAGCGAGATGAATCAGATGCTGGAATTATCTGACAATGAATGTAACGCAGCATTTATAAAATGCTTTAGCAATCAATTACAAATTATTTTAAAACAAAGAAAAACTGGAAAATCTAAGCAAAGAAATAAACACAAAAATATAAACAAATGAAAAATATAGAATTAAAAAATTGTAATAATGATGATGATTTTTAAAACAATTGCTGGAGCATTCAAAAGGACAGAGGATAAAAATCAGTGACCTAGAGGAAAAATGTATAAAATATACCTAATCTGAATAATAGAGATAAGATAATCTGAAAAAACATTGAACAGATACTTGGACCTCTGATATCATAACATTCATGTCATTTTATTGGCAGAAAAGAAGAAACAAAGTGAGGCTGAAAGAGTATTTGAAGAAATAATATCTGAATGATCCATATTTTAGTTATAGATACAAACCCACAGATCCAAAAAGCTAAGCAAATGCCAAAGAGGACAAACTGCCCTCCCCTCATAAAAAAGAAATCCACCCCAGACACATCATAATTAAATTTTTGAAAACTGAAAACAAAAGTCTTGAGAGTGGCCAAAGAGGAACACCAATTTATATGGCAACAGGAAATCTTGAAGGCCAGCAAGAAGTCGCAAAACATATTTCAAAAGCTGAAATAAAAGCATGGTCAATCACAAATTTTATATCTACTTTTTTTAACTTTCTTTTTTTATTGATTAAGGTATTACATATGTGTTCTTATCCCCCCATTACCCCCCTTCCCCCACTTATGCCCTCACCCCCCTGGTGTCTGTGTGCATTGGTTAGGCTTATATGCATGCATACAAGTCCTTTGTTGATCTCTCCCCCTTACCCCCACCCTCCCTACTTTTCCTCTGAGAGTTTTTTTTTTTAAATATATTTTATTGATTTTTTTTACAGAGAGGAAGGGAAAGGGATAGAGAGTTAGAAACATCGATCAGCTGCCTCCTGCACACCCCCCACTGGGGATGTGCCCGCAACCAAGGTACATGCCCTTGACCAGAATCGAACCTGGTACCTTTCAGTCTGCAGGCCGACACTCTATCCACTGAGCCAAACCAGTTAGGGCTCCTCTGAGGTTTGATGGTCTGATCGATGCTTCTCTGTCTCTGGTTTTTGTTTTTTTCCATCAGCTTATGTTGTTCATTATATTCCACATATGAGTGAGATCATGTGATATTTATCTTTCTCTGACTGGCTTATTTCACTTAGCATAATGCTCTCCAGTTCCATCCATGCTGTTGTAAATGGTTAGAATTCCTTCTTTTTTACCCAGCATAGTATTCCACTGTATAGATGTACCACAGTTTTTTAATCCACTTATCTGCTGATGGGCACTAAGGCTGTTTCCAAATCTTAGCTATGGTGAATTGTGCTGCTATGAGCATAGGGCGCATATATCCACTGAAACTATCCTTCAGGAATGAAAGAAAAGGAAGACATTTATAGATGAAAGAAAAAATAAGAGAATTTGTCACTATCAGATATACTATTAAAATTTCAAACAGAAAAGAAACGATAAAAGAATCTTGGAAAACAAAAAATAAAAGCAGAGGAAGGTACAAAATATACACATCCTTTCTAAATTTTATAAGTTATATTTATGAGTGAAACAAAATCAAAACATCATCTGATATCTCAGACAATAATCTTTAAAGAAGGGAATAGTAAAGAGCTATGTGAATGAAAATGAGGTTTCCACATTTCAGTCAACATGGTCAAATGTTGCTATCAGCAGACTGTTCTGTCACTTCTGTATATTGTAATACCCAGAACAACCACTAACAAAGCTATATAAAGAGATAAACTCAAAAACATTGTAGCAAGTCAAGATGGAGTTTTAAAAATATATTAGAGTAACTCACAAGTGGCAGGAAGAGAGAAACAGAAGAATGGGAACCATAGGAAATAAACAGAAAAAAAGAAAAAGCAGACATATAAGCACTAACATATCAGTAACTACCTAAAATGTAAATGGTCGAAAAACAAAGACTGAGAGGATTAACAAAATAACCCAACTGCATGCTGTTTACACAAATATCACTTCTAATTCAGTGATGAATATTGGTTCAGAGTAAAATAGTGGAAAAAGATATACCATGCAAAGATTGATGAAATTAAAAAAGCAGGAATGGTTATGTTGATATTAAAGTAGACTTCAGAGCAAAGGGATTACTAGAGACAAAGAGGGACATTACTGGAGACAAAGAGCAACATTATGTAATGATAAAATGATTAATTCATCAGGAAGCCATGTTTCTAAATGTGTATGCACCAAATAACAGAGCCTTAAAATATAGGGCTTAAAATTATTAGGGCTAAAAGGAGAAATATACAAATTTACAGTTAGGGTCTTTAACATTCCCCTCATAGCTATGATAGAAAAACTAGACAGAAAAATCACCAAAGAGGAAGATATGAACAAAGTCAACCAACAACTCTAACTGATATATACTAATAACTAACAAGTAATAAATATTTATATATTTTATAAGCACACATGACAATTCATTAAAGTAACCTGGGCCACAAAACAAGCCACAACAAATTTAAAAGAACTGAAATAATGTAGACTGTATTCTCTGACCAGAATGTAATCCATCTGGAAATCAGTAATGGAAAAATAATAGGAAAATCTCTAACACATAAACATCAAACACACTTCAAAATAATCCATGGGACAAAGAATGTATTAAAATACATAAAAGTTAATGAAAACAAAAACATAATTTATAAAAATACCTAGGATGCAGCAAAGTGTCCTGAGAGGAAAAGTTATAGCACTAAGTTCTATTAAATATGGGGAAAGACTTCAAATCAATAACCTAAGTTCCTAACTCAAGACACTAGAAAAAGAAGAGGGAATAAACCCAAAGCAAGCAGTAGGAAGGAAATGATAAAGAGCAGAAATCAATTAAATTAAAAAGAGTGAAACAATAGAGAAAATTAATAAAATAAAAAGCTGGTTCTTTACAAAAATCTATAACATTGATAAACTTTGTCCAGCAAAACTTACAAAAATAGAAAGTGAGAGGAACAAATCATCAATATCAGCAATAATACAGGGGGGGGGGTGCAAAAGTAAATTTATAGTTTTTCTGTATGGAAGATAATACCATAATGAATAAATAATAAAACAAGAACAAACTCTGTTTTTTGTACTCACAACTGTAAACCCACTTTTGCCCCACCCTATCTATATATGGGCTATCATTACAGATACTTCAGTCTTTAAAAATTAAGAAGGAGATACTCCGAACAACTTTTTACTAATAAAATAGACAACTTAGAAGAAACAGAATAGTCCACAATAAAAAGGAACAAAGCATTGATATATGCAACAAGTTGAATAATTCTCCAGAGAATTATGCTGAGTGAAAATAGCTAACCAAAAAGGTTACATACTCTATAATTCCGTAATGTTTTTGTCATAACATTTAGAAATGAAGGGCCCAGTGGTTGCCAGGGATGATTGAGTGTAGGTGTGTGTGATTCTAATAGAGTAACTGGAGGAATCTTTTTGGCAATGGAACTGTTCAGTTGCTTGTCTCTGGTGGTGGATACATGACGCTAACTATGTGAAATAATATAGAGGACTAAATACATATGTAATTGTGTAAAAGTAAAATTAGAAAAAACCTGGATTAGATAGGTGGATGATATCAATAACATAATATTATATTATAATTTCAAAATATTACCATTGGAAGAAACTGGGTAAAGTGTATATAGCATCTCAATATTATTTTTTTATAATAGCATATCCATCAATAACTTTCTCAAAATTTCAATGGAAAACATACTGTTTCTGGAATTTTGAAAATAGCCATTATCTTCAGAGATGCCATTCATCTATTTTTATTTTTTTCATCCTGATACCATGATTTTCTACTTCTTATTCTACCCAACCCTCCTCCCCACTGCCTGTCTCTTTCTTCTTCCCATCCATTCATACTTTTGGTTCTATGTTATAATATTTCCTCTATTCTCAAAATTATAAAGACTATATATGAAATACTTTAAAGTGAAAAAAAAAGTGTTCTTGAAACTCCTGAATATGTTCATTGCAAACAAAAATCTAACATTTATATCTGGTCAATATTTCAAAATTAAGAATTCTGCTAACTTTCCATCTTGGGATCCCTTTATGTAGCCAAAAAATACTTTGTAAAACACTACTGGCCAAAGTCTTATAACAGTGAGTTTCAGTTCTTGTTACCTATATGTTCGGTCTCTTTGGAAAAAATTTCATTAATGTCAATTCACTGACTGGTATTATTTATTGTTTATTTTAATGGAAAAGGGAAAAGAACATTTCATATGCAAGTTAAAAAACCAGCATAGAAATTCTGGCTTGGTAAAGTTCCAGCTGTGACTGTTTTATTATCATGAGATCCATAGTAAAAAAATTGTGCTTCTATTTAATATTTTAGTCAATGAGGCGCTACTGATGGCTTTGGAACAGTCATGTATCATAATTCATATTTGTAGGCTTCACATGAAGGGAGAGAGTCCACTTAGGAGGCTGTTGCTAAAGCACAGATGAGGTAGGTTGCCAATGTAAAAAGAGACTATCTCATAAGCAGTACAACTTTTAAATATTTTTGTGGTAAGATCAAATTTGTTTCTTAATTCCCATTTCAAACATCTTATTATTACTCATTTAGGCCTTGAGTAGTTGAAAATTAGCAGTACACTACTATTGATGTATAGAATAAACAATAATATAAATACTAAAATGTATATTTCTTTGAGATTATTAGTGTGATTTAATATTGGCTGGATATCAGAGATTGACTTATATGAAAAGATTTATAGATGTTTCTCAGAAGATCAAGAATTTTATGTCTCGCAACTCTTCTCTTCTAATGCTTAGGGTGCCCAAAAGTACTGTGAAAATTTTTTGTTCGTAATTCCTGTTTGTAAGAGAACGATGGAAACCTCTGATAAAAACCCACACATATTCTTAACCATAAAGACTCGTATTTTGTAGTATATAGTGCTGAAAGTTTGGGAAGGCTTTTGGTGCAGCCAGAACCCGAATGCAGCAAAAACTCAATTATATTTCTGTGGTGCAGTCAGCATTTATTAACCTCAGGTGTGCATGGGCTGACCTGTCCAACCACCTCACTCCCTCAGCCTAAGGGAGGTTAACATCAGCAACCAAAGTGCTGGGGTTCTCTAACATGGCAGATGGTGACTACAGGCTCTCCTGCTTGTCCACTACATATATTTGCACTTCTTCCCAGCTATGGTGACAGATTACTAGAGGGAGAATAACTTTACAGAGATCAAGTCTTGGAAAGGGGACCAACATTGGTAGTCTGATCAAGAACATAGGGGAAAAGGTGAAGGAAATAGTGTGATTCTCTAGAGTGTACCATGGATTTTGCAGCTCTACCATCTGTTGAAATTCTAGTTCTGCCGGTATCTGTATCACTTTGCACAAATTATTTACCTTCTTTATGCATCATTTTTGTCATTAAATAAAGATATAGTAGTGAGTACTTCACAAGATTATTGGGAAGATTAAATGAGTTCACATGTATAAATCACTCAGGACATTTGCCTGGCATGTGATAAGCCCCATGGAAGTGTTTTCCATTATTATTATTATTATTATTATTATTATTATTATTGTTATTATTATTATTGTTATTTTTATTTTAGTTTTCTTTATCTTAATTTAAATTCTTTTTTTTAACTTTCATTTATATGTTTTATTTTATTTCTAAGAAAAGAATTTTTTATTGTTTAAAGTATTACATGAGTCTCCTTCCTCCCCCCCCCCCATTGACCTCCCCTGGCCACTCCCACCCCCCAGCACATGCCCTCACCCCCTACTGTCTGTGTCCACTGGTTAGACCAGTGGTCGGCAAACTCATTAGTCAACAGAGCCAAATATCAACAGTGCAACGATTGAAATTTCTTTTGAGAGCCAAATTTTTTAAACTTAAACTATATAGGTAGGTACACTGTTATTAACTTAATGAGGGTACTCCTAAACTGGCCTTTGCTAAAAACATCCTCAATCTGATTGAGGAATGTTCGCTGAGGTTGACCCCTTCCAACTCTCCCATCCACACTCACCTTGTATACTTGTTTCATCTATCTCCTTTCGTTCATCCTCTCTATATGTTCAAACCATCTCAACATACCTTTCTCAATCCTAGACACTACATCTTCTTTCACTCCACAACGTTCCCTAAAATTAACTTAATAAACTTGACTTAAAGTTTTAAGTCTTAGTTACACTATAGGTACATTCAATAAAACTTGATATCATACTTAATAACGATATTATTTATTGATAAAATTAAATTCCTTACAATTTACCTTATCTACACTAATAAAAGAGAAACATGGTAATTGGCACACGACCGCTACCCTTTTCATTGGCTAATCAGCGAGATATGCAAATTAACTGTCAGCCAAGATGGCGGCCGGCAGCCAGGCAGCTTGAAACTAACATGAGGCTTGCTTGTCTCAGTGACAGAGGAAACCAATGTTCCCCGCCTGCCACAGCAGGCCTCTGAGCGGGTAGTTTAAGAAACTCTGTAACAAATACCACCGGACTTCAGCCAGCAGATTCGCAACATTGTAAGCAAAGGCCAGAAACCTACTTTCAGCCAGAGGCCTAAGAGCTGGAGCCAAGCCTCAAAGCTAAAGCTGGCCCAGAATGAAAAAAAAGAAAGAAAAAAAGGAGCGGTTGGGAGCTTCAGTCATCCCCAGCCTGAAAACAGCCCTAAGCTCCTCACCCAGACTGGCCAGGCACCCCGTGGGGACCCCCACCCTGAAGGATGTGTGACCAGCTGCAAACAGCCATCATCCCCTCACCCAGGCTGACCAGGCACCCCAGTGGGGACCCCCACCCTGATCCAGGACACCCTTCAGGGCAAACCAGCCGGCCCCCACCCATGCACCAGGCCTCTACCCTATACAGTAAAAGGGTAATATGCCTCCCAGCACCGGGATCAGCATGACAGGGGGCAGCGCCCAAACCCCCTGATCGCCCTGTGGCTCTGTGTGTGACAGGGGGCGGGGCCACAACCTCCCTATCCACCCTGCTCTTTTCCTGACAGGGGAAGGCGCCACAACCCCCTGATCAGTCCTGCTCTGTGCCTGATAGGGGGGAGCTCCCCCCCCCCCACAGGCCCTGCTCTGTGTGTGACAGGGTAGAGCCATAACCTCCCCATCGGCCCTGCCCTGAGTGTGAGAGTGGCGGCGCCCCAACCCCCTGATCGGCCCTGCTCTGTGGGTGATAGAGGATGGTGCCCCAACCCTCTTATGGGCCCTGCTCTGTGTGTGACAGGGGCAGTGACCCAACCCCCTGATTGGCCCTGCTCTGTGCGTGACTGAGGGTGGCGCTGCAACCTCCCCATCGACCCTGCCTTGAGTGTGACAGGGAACGGTGCCCCAACCCCCCAATCGGCCCTACCCTGAGCGTGACTGAGGGTGGCATCACAACCTCCCAATCTCCCTGCTCTGTGCATGACAGGGGGCGGCGCCCCAACTCCCCAATCGGCCCTGCTCTGAGCCCGACCAGGGGCTGCACCTAGGGATTGGGCCTGCCCTCTGCCACCCGGGAGCAGGCCTAAGCCAGCAGGTCGTTATCTCCTGAGGGTTCCCAGACTGCGAGAGGGCACAGGCCGGGCTGAGGGACCCCCTTCCCCCCCGAGTGCACAAATTTTTGTGCACCGGGCCTCTAGTAATATCCATAAAATTAAATCATGACAATGACTGACAAACACTAATCTGAACAATGGCCTTGCATCTCCTTGGAAGGTTTGTATGTTGTTGTTTTTAATTTTAGGCACAATTCCAGGTTCTCATCAATAAGACGACATCTCAATTACTCTTGATAAGGCTCGTGCTTGAAAATAATTGTTCGCATAAATATGTAGACCCGAATAAGGAAAGACCAGCAAACGCTAGTTTTTTCAGTTGATTATATGAGTCAGGAATACTATTCCAGGTGTTAAAAATCAACATATCTTCCTTCTCCAGGTCATTCAAAACAGACCACTTGTGCTGTGAACTAAGTTCACATTTGTTTTTCTCCAATATTCCTATATCAGCACAAAGATGTTCAAATTTTGAGCTCCACAGTTCTTTGTTTTTTAAATCCAGCAATTGCATTTCAAAGTTGCCAATGCCAATATTAAAGGGAGAAAAATTTTATTCTGTTACAGTAGCATTGAGAGGTTTTTTAACAAAGGCTAACGTCGCTTTGCTGTTTCTGAATTCCTGAAACCTGTTGAGAAAAGCTTCCCTCATATTTAAAAGTGTTGTTTTGAAATAGCAAATGTCAATATCAGAATTATTTTCTTGGTGATGTTTCAACAGGCTTGGAAAGTGAATCAAAGTTTCTCTTTCAAAATCTTGAGCAAAAAGAGATAATTTGTTTTCGAATGAAATAACTTATTCTAACATCGAAAAAACTGTGTTTCCTTTCCCCTGTAGTTTACGATTAAGCTGATTTAGATGAGATGTAACATCTACCATGAAATAAAATTTTTGGATCCACTGATCGTTCATTAGTTCTGGATAGTGAGCACCCTTCTCAAGGAGAAATGCTTTAATTTCTGTTAATAAGGGAGCGAAACGTTTCAAAACGTTTCCTCTTGATAACCAACATACCTTGTTATGCAGCAGAAGGTCTGCGTACTCACTCTCCATTTCAACTAAAAATTCTTTAAATTCGTGATGATTAAGAGCTTTAGCTGTAATGGAGTTGGTAATCTTAATCACCAGTTCCATAACTTTGCAAATTTCTTCTGGAAATGTCTTCGCACAAAGTGCTTCTTGATGAATGATGCAATGGTAAGTATCTCATGATTAATTTTTTCTTTAAAAATAGCATCAAACCCATTTCTTACGCTGGTCATACTTTTCAACCCATCTGTTGAAGTTTAGACAATCTTATACAGGGGTCCTCAAACTTTTTAAACAGGGGGCCAGTTCACTGTCCCTCAGACCGTTGGAGGGCCCAACTATAGTTTAAAAAAAAAAACTATGAACAAATTCCTATGCACACTGCACATATCTTATTTTGAAGTAAAAAAACAAAACGGGAATAAATACAATATTTGTATTTGCATGTGGCCCGCGGGCCGTAGTTTGAGGACCCCTGATCTTATATGATGTTTTTCTTTTTTTTTTTTTAATTTTTTTAATTAAATCTTTATTGTTCAGATTATTACATTTGTTCCTTTTTTTTTCCCCCCATAACTCCCCTCCTCCCAGCTCCTGCCCCACCCTCCGCCCTCACTCCCCACCCACTGTCCTCATCCATAGGTGCACGATTTTTGTCCAGTCTCTTCCCACATCTCCCACACCCCTTTCCCCCCCAAGAATAATCAGTCCATTCCCTTTCTATGTCCCTGATTCTATTATAATCAACAGTTCATTCTGTTCATCAGATTATTTATTCACTTGATTCTTAGATTCACTTGTTGATAGATGCATATTTGTTGTTCATAATTTGTATCTTTACCTTTTTCTTCCTCTTCCTCTTCTTAAAGGATAACTTTCAGCATTTCATATAATCCTGGTTTGGTGGTGATGAACTCCTTTAGCTTTTCCTTATCTGTGAAGCTCTTTATCTGACCTTCAATTCTGAATGATAGCTTTGCTCGATAAAGTAGTCTTGGTTGTAGGTTCTTGGTATTCATCACTTTGAATATTTCTTGCCACTCCCTTCTGGCCTGCAAAGTTTCTGTTGAGAAATCAGCTGACAGTCGTATGGGTATTCCCTTGTAGGTAACTGAGTTTCTTTCTTTTGCTGTTTTTAAGATTCTCTCTTTATCTTTTGCTCTTGGCATTTTAATTATGATGTGTCTTGGTGTGGTCCTCTTTGGATTCCTTTTGTTTGGGGTTCTCCGTGCTTCTTGGACCTGTAAGTCCATTTCTTTCACCAGGTGGGGGAAGTTTTCTGTCATTATTTCTTCAAATAGGTTTTCAATATCTTGCTCTCTCTCATCTTCTGGCACCCCTATAATTCTGATGTTGGTGCGCTTGAAGCTGTCCCAGAGGCTCCTTACACTATCCTCGCATTTTTGGATTCTTTTTTCATTTTGCTTTTCCGGTTGGATGTTTTTTGCTTCCTCGCATTTCAAATCATTGACTTGATTCTTGCGCTCCTCTGGTCTGCTGTCGGGCATCTGTATAATATTCGTTATTTCAGTCCATGTATGCTTAATTTCTAGTTGGTTCCCCAATATAAGATCGAGGGTCTTATTAGTTTTCGTGTAGATCTCATTAAGTTTATCGGCAGCTTCTAAACAGTTCTTGAGAGACCTTAAAAGTGTGGTTCTGAACTCTATTTCTTCCATTGACAATTTTGTCCTGTTTCTTTGTCTCCGCATTTTGTTATGCTTCCTTGGTGCACCCCCTAGTGGTCTTTGTTCACAGTCTTATAGTTAAATCTTGATTGTTGTAGCTAATTCCAGGGAGGGTTTGACCTCCAGGCCAAGTGGCTATGAGAATCAGCTGTGTCAGCAGTGAGAGAACTTCTGTCCTCTAGGGAGGTGCTAATCTAGCCTTTGCCTGAGGCTATCCGGCAAATGCCTCTGTGCAGGGCTTGGGCGGGGCGGGTCGCACAGGATCAACAGGGTGGGCCGGAGAGAGTAGTTATGGCGGCTCTCAGTCCTGTCCCCAGGGGCTCTGCCTCTCTGAGTCCCAGCACCCGCTGCAAAGCTCGGAGAGAAAGCTGTACTCGCTCTGACCGAAGCCAGACAGTCCCGCTTCTCCCGTTTGAGTCTGGGTCCCTAAAGACTCGCCCGGATCTGGAGCTCAGAGTCTGCTACTCCCGCCCGATTGAAAACGCCAACCGCGCCTTCCGCCGCCAGCCCGCTCCGCTCCGCGCACTCCGCACCTCAGAATTTGACTTCAGCACTGCGCCTCCTCTGAGTGTCCATGTGCGTTTCTCTTTCCTCCTATTTGTAGGACTTCCACTCAGCCAGCGTTCCTGTGGTTCTGGGTGATGTCCCTTCCGTTTTTTGGTTTCACTTTTGAAGTAGTTGTTCAAAGCAGCAAACTCCGGCGTTAACCTATGCCGCCATCTTGGTTCTCATATGATGTTTTTCAATGCACTCAATTACAGCATTTGCTATATCCTCTCCACGTGTTTGACCGTTGAGTGGCAATAACCCTAAAAGTTCTTCTTTAGGACCTGTAGATGAAATAAATCATACAAAAAGTGAAACTTGTGCTGTATCATTTATGTCACAAAGACTCGTCAACTGCTATTGATAAAGCTGAAACCAATTTAAGACCTTGGACTTGCTGGTTGGTTATATTTGAAGACATTTTGACTGTTCTATCTTCACTGTTTTAGCAGACAATGGTAACTCTTTAATTTTTTTAGAATATCTGCTTTGTTCTTAAAATCTCGAAATAGCTCTTTGGATGCATTTATAAAACATCTTCTTATGTATTCGCCGTCTGTATATGGTTTTCCTCTCTTAGCAATCTCTTGACTAACCACAAAACTTGCAATATTAACATTGTTGGAGGATTGCATCCAGTAATTAAATACAGAACTTGATTTTTCTTGACTCTTCTGAAGTTCCTCGACTGCTTTCTTCATTGAATCACCAACAGGATATTTAGTACTAAATGACACGTGTTTAGTTGTAAAGTGTCTCTCCAAATTTGATTTCTTGTTATGTGCCAATTTTTCCTGACAAATAAGACAGGTAGGAAGGCCACTTTAAGTTTTGAATAAACACGGAAGTCTCGGTCCATTCAACTTTAAATTCACGGTTTTCCTCTTTTGTTTTTCTTTGCTTCTTCTTTGTAGCCATGTCAAACAGGGCACCAAAAAAATGTTTCATTTTATAATAACAAAGCCACCAAGACAAAATAATTACAATTCTTAAATTGATGACAAAAATACCTGTAGGATTTGCAGCTGGTTGGAAAAATACAGGCAACTTTATGCTTTGAGTAGGTACTTTTGTCACCCGCCCGTGATTTGCGGACACGACTAGCACTAACCACTGCACATGAGACTGCTGACTGCCTGGCTCACTCAACTCGTGCATGAATCATGTGTGCCTCCCCTGCGCTGCATATCCCGTGGCCCGCCTGCACCGCATCTCCTGTAGCCCAACCGATACCCCCCACTTCCGAACCACTTCTTCAAAATATGCTCGCCCAGGCTGAAAACCGACCGCTGCGCATGGGCCACGAAGTTTCAATCGCACTGTACATGTGTGCCCGCACGTGGTATTTTGTGGAAGAGCCACACTCAAGGGGCCAAAGAGCCGCATGTGGCTCAAGAGCCATGGTTTGCCAACCACTGGATTAGACTCATGTGCATGCATACAAGTCCTTTTGTTGATCTCTTACCCCCTCACCCCTTGCCTTCCATCATAGGTTGGACAGTCTGTTCGATGCTTCTCTGTCTCTGGGTCTATTTTTGTTCATCGGTTTATGTTGTTCATTATATTACACAAATGAGTGAGATCATGTGATAGTTATCTTTCTCTGACTGCCTTATTTTGCTTAGCATAATGCTCTCCAGTTCCATCCATACTGTTGCAACTGGCAAGAATTCCTTCTTTTTTTTACCTCAGCATAGTATTCCATCGTGTAGATGTACCATAGTTTTCTAATCCACTCATCTGCTGATAGGCACTTAGGCTGTTTCCAAATCTTAGCTATTGTAAATTGTGCTGCTATGAACATAGGGGTGTATATGTCCTTTCTGATTGGTGTTTCTGGTTTCTTGGGATATAGTCCTAGAAGTGGCATTACTGGGTGAAATGGGAGTTCCATATTTAATTTTTTGAGGAAACTCTACTGTTTTCCACAGTGGCTACACCAGTCTGCATTCCAACCAGCAGTGTAAGAGGGTTCCTTTTAGTGGTGAGCACAGCTGCTTTCCATTATTATTTAATAGAATGAACAATTTATCTTTTCATTCTTCCACTTCTATTGCAGGACACACGTATCATTCAAATACTATTTCACAATAATTCAAGCATCTATGGGAATTTTTGTAACTGATTTTTTTAAAAATCAAAGAACCAGTCACATTTAATACGGTTTTCTTTACCTCTCAAAGTATTCTATTAGTAGGTAATTATAAAGTTTTGCATGTTTGTTAACCAAGATGACAGCTCATATTAGGCAAAAATAACTTTTGCGGGTGATGGTGAAGCTGTGAGAAGATGAAATGCAGATATTCTCAATATGGTAAATTTTAAATTTAGTCACTACCAAATGTCTCTTTCCTCTCCTTTTTCCTAGACCCTGGAATCAGTGCTGACTGAGCCCATCTGGGAAAGCACAGGGACCAGATGGCCACTGTGAACTGTGGCAGAGGCCCCGCAGCAATGACAACTAGTCTCAGAAAAGAAAGCTCTTTGGGGGCACAATGAGTAGAGGCTTAATTTACATTTTAGAGCTTTAGAAGGAGATTAAGTCAAACAATGGCATGATTTTAAACTGAAGTGGGAGGGACTGTTAGTCTTTATGACAGTAAAGTTGGATTATAAGTTTGAAGAGCTTTGAAAGTATGAAAAGTTGCCATAAAAAGATAGGCTGAATAATTGTATGGCTGTGCAGATTACAAACAGTATGTGAAAGAACTGAGGTTAAAGAGCCCATTAAAGCAATACCCTCTTCAGTCTCTTATTGTCACAGGGATTATGACTTTGGGAGAGGTATAATCAGCAGGGGATAAAGGAGTGGCATTCCCCTCCTTTTATGTCAAAGTATTTGAACAATTGATAACAAGGGATTAGAAACTGAAAATATATTGTGTCCTGTTCTAATCAGACTAATGTCAAGGTTGAAGGGACATGGTTCATGAACTTGAGAAGCATTAATGCACTTGTTATGGGGCAACCACAGACCTCATGTGTCTAGAATTCCAGCAAACATCAGGATAATAAAAATTAGTTCTGGCCTAAGTTAACCAGTAAATCAGATACAGATATTCATCTGGAATTTCAGACATGGATCTTAATCCTCCCCTCCTCTTTTCTTTATTAGATGGCATATATTAGATTTACTTATTTCATTGAAAATTCTTTTTCCCATGTGAAATGTCTTCAACACTGATGAAGGATTCTGGACTAATAAACTGATGCTCAATCAACACCAGTCTAAATGAAAGTTGAAATTAATGTTTATCATATTTTTTTCATGCTTGGCTACTCTAATTACAATTAAACTATATTTTGCCATTTGCAGTTGCCTCAGTTAGTTAGTGTGTGACTGACTCTAGAATGATTATTAATTATCCATTCATTAACAACAGCAATGTGTTCAGGACCCAAATGTGTTGGGTGCAAAGGAATGCAAAGAGGAACACTCTTCCTCCTGTCATTCATCTCACTGTCCAGGTTGGATAGAAACATTAAAACATCATATAAAGTGCTAAATGCAAGACCTTAAGATACCCAGCCACCCCTCTGCTCCCTCTAACATAAATAGGGTTATAGAAAGGCAAAAAATGGAAGTGGGCAGATGGAGTAAATGGAAAACAATACAGGAGTGAGCAAAAGTAGGATTACAGTTGTTTGTATGGCAAAATATATCATACAAGAATAAATAATAATCCAAGAATAAACTTTTTTGCATACTCACAACTGTAAGTCTACTTCTGCTTACTCCTGTATAATATGAGAAAGCTTCTCTGAGATGTCTATACTGGGGATATAATTTTTAAAATCATCTACCTGCATGGACTAGCTTCCATAATGAATGTCTTCCAGGTAGAATGTGGAAGGATTTGAAAGATGTTAAGTCCCTTTGCATTAGTTATCTCTTGCTGTATAACAAATTACTCTGAACTTTAACAGGCTAAAATACTTATTATCTCACACTTTCTGAGAGCCAGAAATCCATGAGTGGTTTAACTTAGTGGTTCTGACTCAGGGTATCTTACAAGTTTGCAGCCAAGCTATCACCTAGGTCATCTGAGGCTTCCCTGATAGAGAGTCCGCTTTCAGATAGGCTCATTTGAATGGCTGTTAACTGCAGTCCTCAGTTCCTTCAACATGCACCTCTCTATAGGATGTGTGACTGTTCTTAGAACATGGAAGCTGATTCCCACAAAGTAAGAGATCTGATCAAGAGAGCAAGCCAGAGAGAGTATCCTCCCCAAAATGGAAGCAACAATCTTTAGGGGCATGCCATTAATTTTGCCATATTTTATTTATCAGAAGCATGTCCTTAAATCCACCCAAACTTAAATGGAAGGAAAAAGTTTCAATGAATTTGTGGATATAATTTTAAAACTACCCAATTCCTATAACAACAAGAAATCCTGGATAAACTAAAAATACCCTAGTTTTCTTCAAAATCACTAGAGAGCCATGAATGCATTGAAACCTAAAGAAACTAAACTCCAGAGAATAAAGTCTTCTAAAAAGGTTGAAGGCAGGAGGAACAAGGCAGCCAGCAGAACAGCAGTGAGGGAGAGAGTGTGAGTAAGAGAGTGAGATGGGAGTGTGTGGACATGTATGGTGTGTATGTGTGTGAGTGAGGGACAGTTAGATATCGTAGGAGTCTCAAGGGCTGGCAGACCAGGCTCTCTTGGACTGGAAGCCCCTGCTACCACTGCAGGCATTCCTTGGGTGGCATGACTCTGGCACAGAAACCATGCCATCTTGAAAGGGAGATCAGCAGCGACTGGGAGCCCAGCCTTACCACCACCCAAAATTGCCTTGGACACTGCCAAAGATGATGCAGCCACTCCAGCCAAAGTTGAGCTGCCTCACCCACAGACCCTGGGACTTCTGCCTCCCTTGGCTGCTGGCTCCTGGGTGCTCTCAGTCACTGCTTCACCTGCAGACCTTGGGACTCCAGCCTCCCTGACTCTGGGCTCTGGGACTCCCAGCAGTAGTTCGCAGAGTGATGCCACCCCAGCCAGGGTTGACCCATACCGGCCAGAGATGTGCTACCCCAGTCATGGACTCCGGGACCCTCACTACTCAGGAACTGGATTCCAGGACCTCCACAGGGAGCCACATAATGTATGCCACTCTGCCATGAGCTCTGGGACCCTGCAGTGAGTCACATGCCAGTGAGACCTCAGGTGACCCTTGACACAAGAGCTGGGACTACGAACACATTCACAACAGCTTGCACAATGAGGCCGGGGGTGAGTCACATAGTTGACCTGTGAGGAGGCTCCATTTATGAATGGGAAAATAACACTTAAAACTCAACTACATCAGGAGAAAACCAAGTAACTTAAGTAGGGGGCTCTCCTAGAACACCTAGCTCAGGAGATCTAAAAGATTGTACCACCGGGTCCTACACATCACCTATTACATAGGTGAGTGGCATAGAAGTTGTATCTAAGACAGAAACAATTGTAATGGGACAGCAAAAATGGGAAGACAAAGAAACAAAAACAAAGGAAAGAAAAGGAAGAATCGCCAGAAGAGGAATGAAATGAAAAGGAGGCAAGTAATTTGTCAGAGAAAGAATTCAGTGTAATGGTTATAAGGTTGCTCAGACATCTGGATGACAAATACACACAACTCAATGAGAATTACAAAGACCTGTATGAGAATTTCACCAACATAAATAAGAATAAAGAGGATATGAAGAATGACATAACTACAGTAAAGAACACAATGGGACATTTCAACATTAGGCTAGAAGAAGCTGAGGAATGAATCAGCAAGTTAGAAGATAAGGTAGCAAAAAACACACAAGGAGAGCAGCAACTGGGGGAAAAAAACAAAAAATAAGCAGGAGAGTCTAAGGGAGATTTGTGACAACTTGAAACAAAACATCTGGATAATAGGGGTGCCAGAAGAAGAGGAAGCTGAGCAAGGAATAGAAAACCTATTTGAAGAAATAATGACAGACAACTTCCCAGACTTGGGGCAGAAAAAAGCACACAAATCCAAGAAGCACAGAGTCCCAAGCAAGATGAACCCCAAAAGACCTACATCAAGACACATTGTAATTAAATTGGCAAACATAAAGGATAAAGAAAGAA
Source organism: Myotis daubentonii (assembly GCF_963259705.1). Classification (NCBI taxonomy): domain Eukaryota; kingdom Metazoa; phylum Chordata; class Mammalia; order Chiroptera; family Vespertilionidae; genus Myotis; species Myotis daubentonii. Next base: position 86,562,014 of record NC_081842.1, read on the forward strand.
TCTTAATGGTAGCAACAGAGAGACAGAAAGTTGTTTACAAAAGATCACCCATTACACTATCAACTGATTTCTCAACAGGAGCACATCAGGCCAGAAGGGAATGGAATCCAGCAAAGCTATCATTCAAAATTGAAGGTAAAATCAGGAGCATCACAGACAAAAAAAGGCTGAACGAGTTTATTACCACCAAGCCAGTAATGCAAGAAATACTAAAGAGATTGTTATAAAAAGAAGAAATAGAAAGGGAGAAACAAAAACAGCCATAAAGAATAAAAATGGTAACAAACAAGTAACTATCAATAATAACTTTAAAATATATATTTTATTGATTTTTTACAGCGAGGAAGGGAGAGAGATAGAGAGTTAGAAACATCGATGAGAGAGAATCATCAATCAGCTGCCTCCTGCACATCTCCTACTGGGGATATGCCTGCAACCCAGGTACATGCCCTTGACCGGAATCGAACCTGGGACCTCCCAGTCCACAGGCCGACGCTCTATCCACTGAGCCAAACCGGTTTCGGCAATAATAACTTTAAACATAAATGGATTAAATGCTCCAATAAAAAGACATAGGGTAGCCAAATGGCTAAGAAAACAAGAGCCATATATATGCTGTCTACAAGAGACCTACCTTAGAAAAAAAGACTCACACAGAATGAAAATGAAGGGATGGAAAAAAATTCTTCAGGAAAATGGAAATGAATAGAAAGCTATGATAGCAATACTTATATGACAAAATAGACCTCAAAGTGAAGGCCATAACAAGAGATAAGGAAGGCCACTTCATAATACTAAAGGGATCAATAGAATAAGTGTATATAACTCTAGTAAACATATGCACCCAATACAGGAGCATCCAAATACATAAAAAAAAAACTTTTGGAAGATATCAAGGGAGATATTGAAAGCAACACAGTCATTGTAGGAGACTTTACTACCCCATTGACATCATTGGATAAAATTTCTAGACAAAAAAATCAACAAGGAAACAGCAATCATAAATTATATACTAGATCAGATGGAACTAACTGAAATCTTCAGAACATTTCACCCCAAAGCTACAGAATATACATTCTTCTCAAGTGCACATGGGATATTTTCAAAGATAGACCACATGTTAGGATGTAGGCTAAGTCTACTAATTCAAGAAGATTGAAATCCTATCATGCATCTTCTCAGATCACAATGGCATGAAATTAGAAATCAACTACAATAAAAACAATGATAAGCAATCAACCACATGGAGGGTAAATAGCATGCTATTAAACAGCAAATGGGTCACCAAAGAGATCAAAGCATAAATAAAAAGCATCCTGGAAACAAATGACAATGAAAACACAACAACCCAAAATCTATGAGACACAGTGAAAGCAATCCGGAGAGGGAAGTTCATAGCACTACCTCAAAAAACAAGAAAAAGTTGTAATAAGTTATCTAACACCACAACTTAAAGAATTAAAAAGAGAGCAATGAGAAAAACCCACCCAGAGTAAGTAGAAGGAAGAAAATAATAAAGCTCAGAACAGAAATAAATGTCATAGAGACCAACCCTCCACCCCACCCCCGCCCCAAACAATATAAAATATCAATAAAACCAAGAGCTGGTTCTTTGATAGGATAAGTAATATTGATGAACCTCTATCCAGACTCTCCAAGAAAAAAAAGAGAGGGCCCAAATAAAAAGAATCAGAAATGGAAGAGGTGAAGTAACAACTGACCCTACAGAGATACAAAGGATCATAAGAAAATGCTATGAACAATTCTATTCAAATAAACTGGAAAACATTGACCAAATGAACATATTCCTAGAAAAATACAATCTTCCAAAACTCAATCAGAAGAATCAGAAAACCTGAATTGATTGATAATTACTGATAAAATTAAAGCAGTAATAAAACTGACAGCAAAAAATGCCCTGGTCCAAATGGCCTCACAGGGGTTTTTTACCAAACATTCAAAGAAGAACTAAAACCTATCCTCCTCAGACTATTCTAAAAAAATCAGAAAGAGGAAACACTTCCAAGCTCTTTCCATGAGGCCAGCATTACCCTAATCCCAAAACCAGATAAAGACACTACAAAGAAAGAGAATTACAGGCCAATATCCCCAATGACTATAGATGCTAAAATCATCAACAAAATTCTAGCAAATTGGATTCAGCATTACATTAGAAAGATCATACACCATGACCAAGTAAGATTTATTTCAGGGATGCAAGGGTGGTACAATATCTGAAAATCAATAAATGTTATACATCACATAAACAAATTGAGACATAAAAATCACATGGTCATATCAATTGATGCAGAAAAAAAAGTATTGGACAAAATCCAACACCCATTTTTGATAAAACTCTCAACAAAGTGGGAATAGAAGGATCATATCTCAACATAATAAAAGCCTTATATGACAAACCCACCTTAGAACAAAGCAAGGGACTGAACCCAACATCAAACTCAATGGACAAAAAATAAAACCATTTCCAATAGGAACAGAAACAAGACAGGGGCACAATGGCATGTGCCCACTTTCACTACTCCTGTTTGACATAGTACTAGAAGTGATAGACATTGCAATAAGATAGGAAGAAATAAAAGGCATCCAAATTGGAAAGGAGGAAGTAAAACTGTCACTATCTGCAGACCACATGATACTGTACTTAGAAAACCCTAAAGACTCAATAAAAAAAATTACTAGATTTAATGAATGAATTAGGCAACATAGCAGGATATAAAATGAATACCCAGAAATCTATGGCAGTTTTATACACAAATAATGAACTCTTAGAAAGAGAAATTAAACAAACAACCCCATTTATCATTGCAACAACAAAAAATAAGATACTTAGGAATAAATTTAACCAAGGAGGCAAAAGACTCATACTCAGAAAACTGCAGGATGTTAAAAAAAAAAGAGATAGAGGAAGATAAGAGATAGAGGAAGAATATATTGTGTTCATGGATTGGTAGAATCCACATCATTAAAATGTCCATACTACCCAGAGCAATCTATAGATTCAATGCAATCCCCATTAAAATATCAATGGCATACTTCAAAGACGTAGGACAAATATTCCAAAAATTTATATGGAATAAAAAAAAAAGACCCCAAATAGCTGCATCAATCTTGAGAAAGAAGAACAAAGTTGGAGGGATCACAATATCATATATCAAGTTATATTACAAAGCCATGGTAATCAAAACAGCCTGGTGCTGGCATAAGAACAGACATATAGACCAATGGAACAGAATAGAGAACCAATAAATCAATCCAAGCCATTATGCTCAATTAATATTTTACAAAGGAGGCAGGAGCATACAATGGAATCAAGACAGTCTCTTCAAGAAATGGTATTGGAAAAATTGGACAGGTACATGCATAAAAATGAAATTAGACCACCAACTTACACCATAAACAAAAATAAACTCAAAATAGATAAAAGACTTAAATGTAAGATGTGAAACCATAAAAACCCTAGAAGAAACCATTGGTAGAAAATCTCAGACATCTCTCATAGCAATACATCTCCTAGGACAATGAACTCTAAGGAGAAAACAAACGGGACTACATAAAATTTAAAAGCTTTTGCACAGGAAAATAAACCATCAACAAAATAACAACTGACTCTCTGCATGGGAGAGCATATTTACCAAGAATATACTAGTATCCAATAAGGATTAACCTCCAAAATTTATAGGGAACTCATACAACTCAATAAAAGGAAAATAAACAATCCAATTTAAAAATGGGCAAAGGACCTAAATAAACAGTTCTCTAAAGTGGACATACAAAAGCCAAAAGACATATAAAAAAATGCTCAAAGTCACTAATCATCTGAGAGATTCAAATCAAAATGACAATGAGGTACAGCCTCACACCTGTTAGAATGGCTATCATCAACAAATCACAAATGTTGGCAAGGATGTGGAGAAAAGGAAACCCTCATCCTGCTGGTGGGAATGCAGACTGGTGCAGCCACTCTGCAAAAACAGTTTAGAGTTTCCTCAAAAAACTAAAAATGGAACTCCCATTTGACCCAGTGATCCCACTTCTCGGAATATATCCCAAGAAATCAGAAGCACCAATCAGAAAGAATATATGCACCCCTATGTTCATAGCAGCACAATTTACAATAGCTAAGATTTGGAAACAGCCTAAGTGCCCATCAGCAGATGAGTGGATTAAAAAACTCTGCTAAATCTATACAATGGAATACCACACAGCTCTAAAAAGGAAAGAACTCTTATCATTTGCGACAGCACGGATGGACCTAGATAGCATTAAGCTGAGCAAAATAAGCCACAGAAAGATAAGTATCACATGATCTCACTCATATGTGGAATCTAATGAACAATATAAACTGATGAACAAAAATAGACCCAGAGATATAGAAACATCAAACAGACTATCAAACCCAGAGGGAAGTTAGGGGAGCGGGGGAGAGATCAACCAATGAACTCATATGGGTATATGCATAACCCATAGACACAAACAATAGAGTTGTGAAGGCCTAGGAGAAGGTGGGGGGTGGGAGAGGTCAATGGGCGGGGGAAAAGGGGAACATAGGTATATAATACTTTCAACAATAAAGATTAAAAAAGAGAGACTGAAGGCATGGAGTCAGCTGATGAAGTTGCGGTAGAAATGATGCTGAAATGCTTTTTTAAATACTTTCTTATTTTTCCTTTAAAAAAGTTTTAAAATTGTTTACAGTAATTCATGATTAATTATAGCAAGACTGCCATCATCTCTCTTCAATGAATCAAGACATTTCAGTTGCATCCACCTAATTTAAGCTTTATTTTTATCATTTCCCTGATTTCTTTCTCGTATTAGATCTATTGTAGCAGCCAATGTGGCTTCTTATGCCAGTATTCCAAACAAGTTTTCCATTAGTGAAAGTTTTAATTATTGTCCTATGATAGGATGCCAGGGTTACCCACATTTACAAACCATGATTCTAATTGCTAGAGTGGCCATCATCTGAGATGGGCATGGTAACTAGGAACTCAGATTCGTCAGGAATGAGGGTCACCCCACCAAAAATTCTACCCAGTTCAGGAGAGATGTTAGCTGAAGGAAGGGTGCTCTTGAATGGACATAGAAAAAGATGGTAAGTATCAGTTATGGCCTCAAGATAAATTGCAGCAACAGATTTTGAAGAAGTTTTCCAAAATAAGGCAACATTACTAATATAAACAAGTGTATGTGAGTGGAGCAAGGGATGGAAGATATACTTCCAAGACAAAGCTCCTATTTTCCAAATATTGGTTGCTGATAGTTCACTGGCATATCTTTTATTGGAATTTCACTGGGCTGCTGAGAGCAGCCTCACCAAATGTTGTAACCCAGGAAATGGTTCTCAATTAATAACTGGCTTTGGTATTAGGGTTATGCTGGCTTCATAGAATGAGCTTGGAAATGTTCCTTCTTCTTGAATTTTTTGGAATAGTCAGAGGAGGATAGGTTTTAGTTCTTCCTTGACTGTTTGGTAAAACGCTCCTGTGAAGCTGTCTGTCCCTGGGCTTTTGTTTGCTGGAAACTTTTTGATTACTGCTTCAATTTCTTCCATAGTTATTGGCCTACTAAGACTTTTAGGATCTTCCTGATTGAGTTTTGGAAGGTTGTATTTTTCTAGGAATATGTCCATTTCCTCCAGGTTGTCTAGTTTGTTAGAATAGAGTTGTCCATAGTATTTTTTAACAATCCTTTGTATTTCTGTGGGATATGTTGTTACTTCACCTCTTTCATTTCTGATTTTGTTTATTTGGGTCCTCTCTCTCTGCTTCTTGGTGAGCCTGGCTAGAGGTTCATCAATCTTTTTGTCCTTGCGAAGAACCAGCTCTTGGTTTCATTGATATTCTGTATTGTTTTTTTGGTCTCTGTGTCATTTATTTCTGCTCTGATCTTTATTATCTCCTTCCTTCTACTCACTCTGGGCTTTTCTTGTTGCTCTCTTTCTAATTCTTTGAGTTGTAGAGTTAGATGATTTATTACCATTTTTTCTTGTTTTTTGAGGTAGGCCTGTAGAGCTATAAACTTCCCTCTCAGGACTGCCTTCATTTTGTCCCATAGATTTTGGATTGTTGTGGTTTTATTGTCATTAGTTTCCAGGATGTTTTTAATTTCTTCTTTGATCTCTTTGGTAACACTATCATTGTTTAATAGCATGTTTTCAGCTTCCGAGTGTTTGAATTTTTGGATTGTTTTTATTGTAGTTTATTTTTAATATTATGCCATTATGGCCTGAGAAAATGCTTGATATGATTTCAATCTTCTTGAATTTGGGGAGACTTTGTTTGTGACCGAATATGTGGTCTATTTATGAAAATGTTCCATGTGCACTTGAGAAGAACGTATATTCCATAGCTTTGTGGTGAAATGTTCTGAAGATGTCAATTAAGTCCATCTGATCTAGTGAGTCATTTAGGATTGCTGTTTCTTTGCTGATTTTTTTTGTCTAGCGGATTTATCCAGTGATATCAGTGGTGTATTAAAGACCCTACTATGACTGTATTGTTGTCAATCTCTCCCTTGATATCTTCCAGGAGTTTTTTTTTTATGTATTTGGGTGCTCCTGCATTGGGTGCATATATGTTTATCAGTGTTATATCCTCTTGTTGTATTGATCCCTTTAGTATTATGAAGTGGCTGTCCTTATCTCTTACTATGGCCTTCACTTTGAGGTCTATTTTGTCAGATATAAGTATTGCTGCCCCAGCTTTTTTTTCATTTCCATTTGCCTGGAAGATATTTTTCCATCCCTTCACTTTCAGTCTGTGTGAGTCCCTTCTTCTGAGGTGGGTCTCTTGTAGACAGCAAATGTATGGGTCATTTTTTTTATCCATTCAGCCACTTGATGTCTTTTAATTGGAGCATTTAGTCTGTTTACGTTTAAAGTTATTATTGAAAGGTACTTGTTTGTAGCCATTTTTATTTTTTGTGTCTGCTTTCTTTCTTAGCTTTTTATTTCTTCCTCTTACACCAGTCCCGTTAGCATTTCTTGCATTGCTGGCTTGGTGCTGATAAGCTCCCTTAGCCTTTTTTTTTTTTTTTTTTTTCTCTGTGAAGCTTCTTATTTCCCCTTCAATTTTGAATGATAGCTTTGCTGGATAGCGTATTCTTGAATTCAGTCCCTTGCTTTGCATCACTTTGCAAATTTCCTTCCATTCTTTTCTGGCCTGATGTGTTTCTGTTGAGAAATCATTTGATAATCTAATGGGAGATCCCTTGTATGTAACTTTCTATCTCTCTCTAGCAACCTTTAAGATTCTCTCTTTGTCCTGAACATTTGCCATGGTAATTATGATGTGTCTTGGTGTGGGTCTTTTCGGGTTCATATTGTTTGGGACTCTCTGTGCTTATGTGACATTTTTCTTCCCCACCTCAGGGAAGTTTTCTGACATTTTTTCTTCAAATAGGTTTTCTAAGCCTTGTTCCTCTTCCTGTTGTTCTGGCACCCCATTATTAGTATGTTCCTTCATTTCATGTTGTCCCATAGCTCCCTTAGGATCTCCTCCAGTGTTTTAATTTTTTTCTCCAATTGCAGTTCAGTTTGGGTATGTTTTGTTTCCCTGTCATCTAATTCGCTAATTCAGTCCTCTGTTTCTCCTAGTCTACTGTTGAAACTTTCCATGGTGTTTTTTATTGCAGCTATATCACTCTTCATTTCTTCTTGATTCTTACATAAGTTGTTGATTTTTTCCTCCATCTGGTTTATAAACTGTATGACCCTTATTCTGAATTCGTTTTCTAACATATTGCATGCCTCTGTTTTACTTAGCTGTTTTTTCTGGCAATTCCTTCTTTTTTTTCCTTTCAGGTTTTTTTTTTTTTTTTTTTTTTTTTTTTTTTTTTTTTTTTTTTTGTCTACAAAATGGTGTTGGGAAAATTGGGCAGATACATGGAAAAAAATGAAACTAGATCACAACTTACACCATACACAAAAATAAACACAAAGTGCATAAAGGACTTAAACATATGATGGGAAACCATAAAAATACTAAAGGACTCCACAGGCAGCAAAATCACAGACATATGCCTCAGCAATTTCTTCACTGATATTGCTCCTAGGGCAATGGAAACTAAAGACAAAATAAACAAATGTGACTACATCAAAATAAAAAGCTTTTGCACAGCAAAGGAAACCATCAACAAAACAACAAGAAACCCCACTGCATGGGAGAACTTATTTGCAAATGTTATCACCAATGAGGGTTTAATCTCCAATATTTATAGGTAACTCATACAACTTAACAAAAGGAAGATAAACAACCCAATCAAAAAATGGACAACGGACCTAAACAGATACTTTTCGAAAGAAGACAGAAGAAAGGCCCAAAGACATATGAAAACATGCTCAAAGTCACTAATCAAGAGATGCAAATCAAAATGGCAATGCGGTACCATCTCACACCTGTCAAAATGGCTATTATTAACAAATCAACAAATGACAAGTGCTGGTGAGGATGTGGAGAAAAAGGAACACTTCTGCACTGCTAGTGGGAATGCAGACTGGTGCAGCCACTGTGGAGAACAGTATGGAGTTTCCTCAAAAAACTAAAAATGGAACTCCCATTTGACCCAGTGATCCCACTTCTAGGAATATATCCCAAAAAACTAGAATCACCAATTAGAAAGGATATATGCATCCCTATGTTCATAGCAGCACAATTCACAGAAGCTAAGATTTGAAAACAGCTTAAGTGCCCATCAGTACATGAGCGGATCAAAAAACTGTGGTACATCTACACAATAAAATACTATGCTGTGGTAAAAAAACAAGGATTTCTTACCATTTGCAACAGCATGGATGGAACTGGAGAGCATTATGCTTAGTGAAATAAGCCAGTCAGAGAAAAATAAATATCACATGACCTCATTCATTTATTGAATATAATGAACAACATAAACTGATGAACAAAAACAGATCCAGAGACTGAGAATCATCAATCAGACTGTCAAACCTCAGAAGGAAGGTAGGGGAGGGTGGTGGTAGGGAGGAGAGATCAACCAAAGGACTTATATGCAAGCATATAGGCCTAACCAATGGATACAGACAACAGGGGGGTGAGGGCATGAGAGGAGGAGATGGGGGGTAATGTGGGGATAAGGACACATATGTAATAACTTAATCAATAAAGAAATTTAATAAATAAATAAATAAATGTTTTAAGGAGAAAAAAATTAATAACTGGCATACAAAGCTTTAGCCATATACCTTCAATTGGACATAACTCTGAAAGGTCACTCTAGCCCTGTACAAGATTCGCTGATGTCCTGGTTGCAACCCCATCATGGGAACCATGTTACTTTTTCACTTCCTTATAGGGAGACCTCTCAATATTGCTTCTATAGAAACCTTCTGTATACAACTCTACCTCCAAATCTGTTTCCAGACATTTCAGTCAATGATTGTTACATTTGAGTAAAAGAGAAGGAAATAATGTTATTGGAATGATTCAAGTAACAATGCATTATTTGCATACTAACTTTAATCATTATGTCATTTTAAATGGGTGACATATACTTTTATAGTAAAATTGTTTTTCAAATAGATTTTGATTTAAAAGTTATAAACCCATCTTGGATTGAGCTCTAGATCCAACTTTCCTTTCCAAATGCTGTCCAGCTGCCTGGCAGTGATCTCAGGCCCATCGCCAGATGCTTTGCTGTGATTTCACAGAAGGGTGGGAATAAAGAATCAGCTTTCCAAGACTTGTAGATCCGCCCACTTGTAGTTACTCTTCAGCAGCTGGATCTGACTAAATTCCAGATTTTTCTTTCAGTGCTGAGTCATTCATTCATTTATTTAGGGTTTGGTAATGATATTTCTCTTACCCTCCAACGCCTTTTATTTAGATCTTTTTTTCAAGCCCCTTCCACAATTGTTTAATGTCTAATTCTATAATATATTTCTTATTTTAAACTATCCATTGTGGTTTTGCTTTCCTGGTTGTAATTTCACCAGCTCAGATGTTCTTAAATTGCAGAATAATGTGTGTCTAGTTTTTTTTTCTTTTTTCAAAAGTTTGTTTGTAATTTGGTACTTTATAAACCCTCTTAATATCTTTTGCAACTTCAGATATTTTGAAATACATTTTTACTTGGGTTATTTCTTCCTGGTCAGTGTATTCATTTATTTTTTTTTCTGTCCCATTTGGATTCCATCAAAAAAGATGTTGGCATTTACACTCTTATCCTTTAGATTTCTTAGTTTTCCAATTTATGTTTTTCTATTTTTATCTTATTTTAATATCTTATGGAAGAGTTTCTAATAAAGTTTTAGCCTATTGATTTATTCTTCACCTTTATCCATTTTCATATTAAACCTGCCTTTTGAGTTATTTCTCATTTATTATATTTTATTGTGCTGTACTTTCAATTGTCCTTTAAGATTTTTTGTCTCCAATTCATATTTTCAAGATTCCCTCTTATTTCTCTGATGATATTTAACATGCTTGTTTTATAATACTTGTGCTGTTTGATCTTTACTTTGTATGTTATATGATGGTCAGTTTGTTGTTTTTTCTCATGGCAATGAAAACTCTAACAGTTTGCTTTGTGTAGTAAATTTATGGAATATATAATCAAAATACTTTCAATATTATTATTAAGTTGTGTGGGGAGAAATAAAAGAAGGATACCAGTTATTACCATCATTATCAATGTAGTGCTAGAGTTTGAAGTCTACGATTAACACAATAAGACACAGAGCATGTGAAGAAATACAATATAGATTTCTAATAGGTAGATAGACAAAACTGTTATTAGGGTGATATGATCATCTGCTTATAAAACTCAAAACATCTACTTATATACTTTTGTTACTAATACAAAATGCATAATGGGTGATACAATATCAACCTATTAAAACCAAACATTCCCTTTTATAAGCCAAAAATAACTGAAAAATATAATAAAGAAATTTATAATAGAAATAATAATATGTAAAAGGTTCAGGAATTTACCCAGTCTTTAAAAGGAATATTTGAAATCAGTAAAGAAATGCAGTTTTTTCATGGAGAGGATGACTTATATGTCCATGCAGTAGGTCATGGTCATGCACTACTAGAACCATGTGGTACAGATACAATATAGAGTTTATTGGAGGAAAATTTACAGCAGAGTAGCACTGTCCTAAACCCTCATGAATCCAAATCTAGGTAGAGTATATTGATGGGCTTTGTATATAATGGCCTATGATCTCACAGAGAGTGTTCTGCCTCTGCCAGTAGGTAGATATGCAATTGAGAGTACTCCAAGAGTATGAACAAGTTCTGCCACCAAACCTCATTACATCTCTGTAAGCTACTTTAAGAATGATAGGGAACCCTTAGCTTCTCTAAATAACAAGAACTATTTCAAGGAATTGTCTAATTAAGGAGCAACCTTGAGGGCTATCCATATGGGATGACCAAGGTCCACATATTGTGGAAACATCCTTGCATGCCAGGATGCTGACAGGAGCCAAAGGCTGAGCCAGTTCTCTGATAAGCTTATCATAAAGGAAAGGAAAGGGTTCTCCAGGCCATTAAGAGTTGTCTCTTATCCTTAACATTATTAAAATATTTATTCTTCCAATATTAATCCAAAAATATAACATTAATATAGCACCACATATTTTTTTCTTAAAGAGAGGGAGACTACATTCTAAATGATATGAAGATTTACTATACAAAACAAAGTAATAAAAATAATTTGGCACTGGGGAAACCACAGAATACAGACCATTGGAATAGACTAGTTTCTATTTAACTAGAAATTAGTCTATTCCAAACATTTTTAATAGAGATGTTTCTCAACTTTAGCACTCTTGATATTTAAAGCCAGATAATTTACAGTTGGGGATTGGGGCGGGGTTGTTCTGTGCATTGTAAGATCTTTAGGACTTTAATCACTGGATTCCAGTAGCACCTCCCTCCCTCCACCCCATTTTTTTACAAGCAAAAATTTGTCTGGGTATTTCCAAATGTCCTCTTGGGGTGGGGTGAGATTGCCACTAGTTGGGAACCACTGGACTAGAGTGCTAAAAAATAAAGCTATGTATTATGAGAGGCCCTGTTTTTGTTATGAAATTGGCACTATAAACCAAGGGATGGGGGAAAGATTAAGAGAGAAAATTAAGAAAACTGGCTCACATATAGAGTAAAATAAGGCTAGATACTGTTGTGGGCTGGATAATGGTTCACTCAAATATGTCTGCTTCTTAAGCTATAGAAAAAGGACTAAATGGGGACTTTGCATATCTTAAAAGTTTTACAATGAGAAGACTCTCTCAGGTTATTAAATGGATGGATTTAATCAGAAGGGTCTTTGTAAAAGAAAATATAATGGAAACAGAGAGATATTAAGATGCTGCTATTGTCTGTGAAAATGGAGAAAGGAGTCATGAGCCAAGGAATGTAAGGGGTACATATCTAGAAGCTGAAAAAAGTAAGGAAACGGATTCTCCTTTATAATCCCCAGAGGGAATAAGTCTCCACTGACACTTGATTTCTACCCATTTCAGATATCTGCCTTTTAGAGATATGAGGGAATAAATTGGTATCATTTTAAGTCAGTAAATTCATGGTAGTTAGTTATAGCAGAAATAGGAAACTAAAATAGACATCTACCTCCAATCATATATAATGGTGAATGCTAAAACGATTAAAACATGTACATAAAATAATAAATGGAATAAAACTAGTAGCAGAGACTTTTGGAAGATAATTCTTTGTACTTGAGTTGTGAGAAGAGTTTTTTTTTAACCATAATCTTTCAGAAACACACCACACACCACACACACACACACACACACACACACACACACACACACACACACAGATTTAACTACACTTAAATATCATTCAAAGGACATTTAATGGAGAAGCTATTTACAAAATCTGCAGAGTTAAGGGACAAAGTTTGATGAAGCACCTGGAGTTAACTAATGGTGAGTAGCCTTATCATTCATAGGCTTGAAGGGGCCAGGAGAAGGAATGGTTATCAGAAGGTACTCAGAACTGCATCTGTGACAGAGGGATATGGTAGAGGAATGCAGACACTGCAAAACAAGCCTGGAAGGGGGGAAGTTGGGAAATAACTGTTTCCTTTATTTTTCTTTCCTGCTGCTATCCAATCTCATGTTGATGTTTCCCAGTGTCTGAGCGTACCTGAAAACCAGGAGGCAGGAGAGACTGATTGAGACAGTCCATCAATATCAACTTCTTGGGTCACAAAGGAGGATGAAGAAAATTGATAGTTGATCTACAGGGCCATAAACAGATCATTCATCACAATTGAAACTATGAGTTCAATTCCAAAAAGTATACCTTGAAAAAATAACAGATGGATGAAAGATTAAAAATTAATTCAAAGTAAAAATGTAACAAGTAATGACATCAGCAGAGACTGCAGAATAAGGAGCTCTGAAAAGCCTCTTATTTATAAAAGCAATAAGACTACTGGTAAAAAGATCCATTTTAACTTTTCCAGAACTTTGGAAATCAACCAAAGGTTGCAACAAACTGAAGAGCATTTATTGAAGAGAAAAAGCTAGATTGCAGAAAGAACAATGAGTTTGGCATTTTAACATGCTATACTCCCATCTCCACCCCCCCCCCCACCAAGTTTTGTAGTAGCTTTGAAAACCAACAGTTTCACAAAATTAGTCATGAAATTAGTAGCCAAGCAGCCAGTCAAGGGAGCAGAAGAAATCTGGAGCTCCCCCAAACTTTGTCCCTGAGAATTGTTATTATGGACATTTTCTGGGATTCCCCAGAAATTCCCACTTGCAGGACTTGTCTTTATTCAATCTGATAACTTAATCACTGTAAACAGTTCTCTTCCTTGGGGTATTTGTTAAAAACAATCAGTGGTAATTTCTTAACATTGAAGCTGCCTGATGTAGTAATAACGAGATCAAGAAGCTGACCAAAAAGTTTAAAAGGAATATTTGCTGTGAAATGAGATGGTCATTGAGATATTTGAAAAGCTTTGAAAAAATTTTTGGACTCAAAAGGCAGCATAGATGTGATGTGCTATAAATATGTAAGTATGGAAGTCTCTGATCTCTCATCTTTGATATACCTTGAAGCTCTGTGCAAGTGGAAAGTAATGGCTAAGGCAGAATTTTGACTGTTTGGTGGATCATTGAAGATATGCCACAATACACACATGTAGTAGCCTCTTGGTGAAATTCTTCAAGGCATTTAAGGAAATCTGTTTAATCATTAGCTGACCACTAACCCAATCAAGCAGAGAATTCAGTGGTTATATGTGACAAAAGTACATACTTCACAAATTTAGTTCAAGAAAGTGACTGAACAAATAGCAGCCCCAACAATAAAACAAACAACAGCAACATAACACTGAGAGATGGGTGGAACTTGAGTGACCACATTATAGTATTTTAAATGTCTATATGTCAGTTAAAAATCATAAGACTTGCAAGAAACAAGAAAGTATGACATATATATTGGGGGTGGAGAGGGGGGAATGCAGGCAATAGAATGGAAACTGGCTCTGAAGATGTCCAGACATTGTAGTTACTAGAAAAAAACCCTCTATATCATTTATTTGTAGTGTGTTCAAAGAACTAAAGGGAACCACACCTAATGTATCAGGATGATGTCTTACTAAATAGAAAATATCAATAAAGACATAGAAATTATAAAAAAATAACAAGTAGAAATTCTGGAGTTAAAATCTTCAAAACTGAAATGAAAATTTCACTTGAAGGCTCAATAGTAGATTTGAGCTGGCAGAAGAGAGTATTGGCAAACTTCAGTATAGATCAATGGGGATTATCTAGTCTGAGGAACAGAAAGATAAAAGAATAAAGAAAAGTGAACCACATGATCTCACTCAGATGTGGAATCTAATGAACCAAATTAACTGATGACCAAAAATAGACCCAGGGAAATAGAAGCATAAACACACTGTTGAACCTCAGAAGGAAGGCAGGGGTGGGGTGGTGGGAAGAGTTCAATGAATGAACTTATATACATACTAGAGGCCCATTGTACAAAGAGATTCATGCAATAGGCCTTCCTTCCCCTGGCTGCCGGCACTGGTTTTCCTCCGGCACCCAGGACCCAGGCCTTCGCTCTGGCCACAGCAAAGAAGGCAAGCCTCTTCAGTCTTCAGTCGTCTTCAATCTTCTCTCAGTGCTTGCATATGCAAATTAACCACCATCTTTGTTGGTTAATTTGCATACTCATCCTGATTGGCTGGTGGGCATAGTGGAGTGACACCAATTTGCATGTTTCTCTTTTATTAGTGTAGATATGCATAACACCTGGACATAGACAATGGGGTGGTGAGGGCCTGGGGGTGGGGATGGGAGCAGGCTGGAAGAGTTTAATGGGGGAAAAAGGGCAACCTAAGAAATACTTTCAACAATAAAGATTACAAAAAAAGAAGAAAAGTGAATAGTAACTCATAGACTAGAGAGAAGAGGTTGAAATGGCTATGTTCCAAGGCCCCTGCTCCTCTCATGCTGTAGGCTTCAGCATAGTTCTCTTTTGTCAGGATTCAGCCCTTTCTCCCTGCACTTATCCTTTTGAAGCTAGAGGTTGTAGAAGTTCTGCTGCTTCTAACCTTGAGTAACCTTGTTGTTCTCCTAAGTCCTATCTATATCCTTTAAAAATAGTCCATTTGCCAATATTATCCTACAAATTGTCTTATTTGAGTGATAATTTTATACATGTTTCTTATAGTAGACTAATGGAAACCTCCTCGTTGTCTGTCATTAGGGGAATAAATAAGCAAAGCATGATGATATATACCATGGAATATTATTCCACTGCTAGAAGCGATGAATGAAACATATTCATAACAACATTCATATACTTTACAAGCATTGTGCCAAATGGAAAGAAAAACATGACATAAAATAAAACACTTAGTACCATAAAACTATCGTTTTATGTACATTTAAATCACATAGAATTCTACTATTTTTCAAAGATACTTAGATATTCAATGACCTATACTATAATGGGTACCCATTGAAAAAAGAGGGAAATGAGACTGATATCAGAAATGAAGGGGAGATTAAAATTGTAGTATATGTGAGGGAACTTTCATGTACAAATAGATATATCATGAGCTGAGGAGTTTGATCATTGGTAGATGTCCAGAAAAAAAGTGGTCTGGGTTGAGTGATTGCAAAGTATTTTTTGGGGTTTTGAAGTCCTTTTATATTATAACTATGAATTTAAGATTTCTTAAGATAAATTGGGCAACCCCATACAAATGGCACATTAATGATTATTCTGGTTATGATGTGAACATTCAATACCAAAGTGGAGAATTCAACCTAATGGAGGTTGTCATTTTGACCAGGTAAGAGAGGATGAGTGAAAGGGTGATGGGTGGGATAGAAGCTATGGATGGATTGAGGGTGAGAACTGTGGATGGATAGAGCAGAACTTTGGATGTGGTAATTATGAGATTTTAAGAAGCAGAATGAGGATACAGATGGAGCTAGGGCTGAGGTGACACTCAAGGAGGGGGCAAAACACTTTTTTGCTCATTAATTGACTATAAGTTTTTAGAGAGCTACATCATATTGTTCTTAATGCTATATGCCAATGCATTGTTATATTAGGGATATCCAATTGTCCCTGAATTAAAGCAATATTTAAATGACATATATTTGTGTCTTTTAATAGTCCAAATCAACAGAAATGATGTAAACCACTGGTAATTAATGGAAAGGATTTTTTAAAAAGGGTAGGTTTGATTGTCTGCTAAAGGAAAGGTCTTTGAGGAGGTGGTGAGGAAAGAGAAATGCCAGGCGTCACTCTCTTCAGAAAAAAAAAAGATGGTTTTATTTTGATTAACATTTAATGTGCCTGTCAGGCAAACCCAAATAATTTAGGTGTGGGAAAGTGTGGGCTGTGCGAGATTTATTTAACTTAATAAGTGTGGGAAGAAGATTTGGCAGGAAGATTCTAAAGACAGAGAGAGAACAGACAATTTTTAAAAGAAAATGTTTTTGCTTATGGCATTAAATTAACTAATAAAGTAGAAATTGTTTAATACCAACTGTTTTCTCATTGGGGGATATTATTGAATTTTTATGTGAATGATGGTAATTTAACTTTAATTATCATACCACTAACTTAAAAGTAGTTGTATTCTTAGTGGATTGGTTTGAGTAAACCTATCCACAGAAAATGACAACCCACAAGTACCATAAGAATGTCTTCCTTATTGGATGTCTTCGGAAAGGAAATCTACATACATAATTGCTTGCAGTATATGATCTGAGAGTAAACGTTCATTCTATGGAACAAAAGAGCCAGCGTTGCCAGTCCCTAACCAGAGATAATCTTCACCAGGTCTAGTTAACCTCCTTCCCATTGATGAGATTTCAGAGATAACTACAAGCACTGGATTGAAATTTTGGGTAGTTTCCATTCAGGGAAAAGGAAATATTTATGTGCATAAAAGGTAAAGGGGAAAGAGAAATGTGTCTTATATTGAGAAAATGGTTTGGAATCCAGTCTTGCCAGACAATTACATACTTGGCAGTCAAAAGCACTGTAAGATCTTTAAGACCCGGAAGTCATAGTCTTTGGTACTACATCTGTTTCACATGCATGCTCCAGCCCCTGAATCAGAATAGTCAACATTTCTGCTGTTTTATTTTCTCAGCCAGTTGCTATTTGTGCTCAACTGTGCAAGCAGCATGCCTCCTGGTTGATTTAAGTTTCTTGGCAAAACAGAAGAGCAGGTGGGGGATACAGTGATTCTGCAAGCTTTCAGAATCTTGCAGCTTCCCACCTCCCACCCCCACCCTTATCTGTGAGCAGGCAAGTGCTTTCTGAAGTGATGTGAACATTCACCAGACCTCTGTGTGACTTTGAAGTGCTTGTCTTTCCTGGCAGTTTTGATTGATCTTTAGGGGGAAGTGGAATTCTCTAAGCTTGGTGCCTTATGGAGCACGGAGAGGAGAGTGGCTGGTGTACAGCTGGTTTTAGGAGAGCAGAAGCCGAAGCCAGAGACAATTCTCTCTTCTCTGAAAGTTTAAATGCTCTGTAGGTTTGTAATGAAAGCCACACAAGCCATTGGCTGATTGACTTCTCTGCTTCCCTGGCGATTTAGCTCCTGAGACACAGGAGGGGCACTAGCTCATTGTGGTGTGGACTGCCATGAGGAACCCCATGCTGGCTGATGCCTTCTCTCTCCTGAATATTTATTGCCTGTCAACTGGAGGAACAAGGATATTGAGTTGTCACTGAGCTGTGAATGTTACCAATAAAAAAAGCCACAATATTTACCTGAGTATTTACAATAAGGCTAAAGGAATATTTTCTCTGAGTCCTTTGATAGTCTCAGGTTTGAATAATAGAAACTGCCTATACTTTTCAGAATCTAACATTTTGTAAATTGCACATTCAAATGATTATAGATGTAGAACAAATAGAAGTCAGAGGTCCAAAGTGCTGTGTGTGAATGATGAGAGAATTATCTTCTAAAGCGTGGTAGGGTACAGAAGCATGGAGCTCTTTATAACTATCCCTTAAAGTTTTAGAAGAGAATTAAGGGAAGCAGTTCTCTAACTGGATTGGAGTAGACAGCTTAGATGATTGGAGGACACTCTTGTCCATCAGCTACAGGAATATTAGTAAACTATAAGTGAGACCATGCTCTTCTCTACTTCAAACCCTCCAACAGCTCCCCTATTACTCAGGGTATAACTTACGGAATTACTACCTAACTCAATGGCCTATCTGATCCACTTCCTGTGCCAGCCATGGATTCACACCAGCTCCTCACCTCTCCAACCACATGTAATATACACCACCTACCTCACTCCATCCCAGACACACTGGTCTCCTCGTTGTTCCCCTAACAGGTCAAACTTCTCCCACAGGCTTTGGCACTTGCAGTTTTCTCTTCCTGAAGAACTTTCCTTCCCAGAAACCTCCATGGTTTGCTCTCTCATTTCCTTTAAGTCTTTTCTCACATGTGCCACCTTTTCAGTGATACTTCCCTAGCCCTTCGATCTACAGTTGCATCCCTCACTCTAAGATTTCTTATCTCTTTTCTATACAGTAGTTTTCACAAACAGAATAAATATTTTATACATTGTTTATTATCCGTCTTCCCATTTCATGAATGTAATCTTCATGAAATAAGCTATCTTAATCTCCTGTGTTCACTACTCTTTCAGGCAACTAGAACAATGCCCAGACCATGTAATCACTCCATAAATATTGGTCCAAAACTAAATAGCTGACATCCATTTATGCTTCTGCTGTTTATGCACACTTTTGGCTGCTTTATACATATATCATTTACTACTCACAAGAATACAATAAAAGCAGTGGTTCTGCCTCTTGATTTTGCTGAAGGGAAAACTGTTGCAGAGTTTGAATAACTTCAAGATTGTATTACTAGAAAGCAGTAGAGAAGAATGTAAACTCTGATAACCCTAATCTTACAAATCAAACTGCCAGTTCTATTTCACTCTATTAACCATAATAGTACTTAACCTACCCTAAAACTATATTTTATGATGACTTAAAGGGAACATTTACATTTGTTTTCCTTAATTTAATCTATTGTAGTATTTAATTTGTTGAATTTATTGGAGTGACATTGATTAATAAAATTATACAGGTTTCAGGCATACAATTCTATAGTATATCATCTGTACATTGTATTGTGTGTTCACCACAAAAGTCAAGTCTCCTTCCATCAGCATTTATCTCCCCCTTTACCTTCTTCTACCTCCCTGACCCCTTTTCCTCTGGGAATCACCATACTGGCCTGTGTGTGTGTGTGTGTGTGTGTGTGTGTGTGTGTGTCTATGAGTTCATTTCTTTTTCTTAATCCCTTCACCCTTTTCACCCAGCCCCCGCTCCCCTCTGACAGATTTTAGTCTATTCTCCTTATCAAGAGTCTGTTTCTATTTTGTCAGTTCATTTTGTTAATTAGATTCCACATGTAAGTGAAATTGTATGGTACTTGTCTTTCTTTTACTGGCTTATTTCACTTAGCATAGTACTCTCCAGATCCATCCATGCTGACACAAAAAGTAAGATTTCCTTTTTTTATGGTGGAGTTGTGTTCCATTGTGTAAATGTACCGCAGCTTTTTTTTTTTTTCCATTCATCTACTTAATGGATACTTGGGATGCTCCAAATCTTGCCTATTGAACATAATGCTGCAATGAACATAGGGGTGAATATATTCTTTCAAATTAGTGTTTCAGGTTTCTTTGGATATATTCTCAGAAGTGGAATCACTGGATCATAAGGCAGTTCCATTTTTAATTTTTTGAGATAACTCTATACTTTTCCATAGTGTCTTCACCAATCTGCATTCCTACTAGCAGTGAACTAGCATTCCCTTTTCTCCACATCATTGTCAGCACTTGTTGTTTGTTGACTTATTGATGTCTCAATGTGGTTTTAATTTTCATCTCTCTGATGATTAGTGATGTTGAGCATCTTTCTGTATGTCTATTGGCCATCAGTATGTCCTCTTTAGAGAAGTGTCTATTTAAGTCCTTTGCCCATATTTTAATTGGATTGTTTGTTGTTGTTGTTTGTGTTTGTTTGTGTGTTTTGGTGTTGAGTTTTAAAAGTTATTTATAAATTTTAGATATTAACTCCTTATCAGATGTATCAGTGAATATGTTCACTCATTCAGTGGGTTCTCTTTTCATTTTGTTGATTGCCTTTGCTGAGCAAAGACCTTTTAGTTTGATGTAGTCCTATTTGTTTATTAATTCTTTTGTTTCCCCTGCCCAAGAAGATACATCAGAAAAAATATTGCTAGGAGAGATATCTGAAGTTTTATTGCCTATGTTTTTTGTAAGATTTTTATGATTTCAAGTCATACATTAAGATCTTTAATCCATTTTGAGTTTATTCTTGTATATGGCTTAAGAAGGTAGTCTATTTTATATTTTTTGCACATATCTGTTCAATTTACCCAACATTAATTTATTGAATAGGCTATCCTTATCTCATTGTATGTTCTTTTTCTTTTGAGACATTTATTTTATTTTTATTTTAAAAATTCTTTATTGTTGAAAGTATTATATATGTCTCCATTTTCCACTATTGACCTCTCCCAGCTCTCTCCTACACCCCAGCACAGGTCCTCACCCTACTACTGTCTATGACTCTATGTCCATTGGTTATGCTTATATGCATACATACAAGTCCTTTGGTTGATCTCTTACCCATATCCCCTCCTGCCTTCCCTCTGAGGTTTGACAGTCTGTTCTATGCTTCTATGTCTCTGGGTCTATTTTTATTTATCAGTTTATGTTGTTCATTATATTCCACAAATGAGTGACATTATGTGATATTTATCTTTCTCCGATGCATTGTATGTTCTTGCTTCCTTTGTCAAATATTGTCATCAAATTGACCATAAGATGTGTGTTTATTTCTGGGCTCTCCATATTGTTCCATTGAGCTATATGTCTATTTTTATGCCAGTGCTATGCTATTTTGATTACTATAGCCTTGCATTATAGTTTAGTATCAGGTTGCATGATTTCTCCAACATTGTTTTTCTCTCTCAAGATTACTGTGGCTATTCAAGTTTTTTTGTGGTTCCATATAAATTTTTGGAATATTTGTTCTAGTTCTGTGAAATACACCATTGGTATCTTGATAGGAATTGTGTTGAATCTATAGATTGCTTTGGGTAATATGAACATTTCAATGATATTATTTCTTACTTGGCATGAACACAGTATATACTTCCACTTAGCTGTATCTTCTTCAATTTCTTTCCCCAGTTTCTTACAATTTTCTAAGTACAGGTCTTTAAAATTCTTCTTTCAATTTATTCCTAGGCATTTTATTGTTTTTGATTCAATTGTAAATGAGATTGTTTTCTTAGTTTCCCTTTCTTATAGTTCATTATTGGTGTATAAAAAATGCAACTGATTTTTGCATGTTTATTTTGCATCCTACTGCTTTACTGAATTCATTTTTCAGTTCTAGTTGTTTTCTGGTGGAATCTTTAGGGTTCTCCACATAAAGTAATGTCATTTACAAATAATGACTGTTTTACTTCCTTTTTTCCAATTTAGATGCCTTTTATATCTTCTTGTCTGATTGCTGTGGCTAGGACTTCCAGTATTATGTTGAATAAGAGGTGAAAGCAGACATCATATCCTGTTCCTGATCTCGAGGGAAACACTTTTAGTTTTTGCCCATTGAGTATGATATTGGCTGTGGGTTTGTCATATATGGCCTTTATTACATTGAGATATATCCCCTCTATTCCCACTTTGCTGAAAGTTTTTATCACAAATGAGTACTAGATTTAATCAAAATTTTTTTTGTATCTATTGATATGATCATTTTGTTTTTATCCTTCATTTTGTTCATGTGGTGTATCACATTTATTGGCTATGGATATTGTATCAACCTTTCATCCCTGGAATAAATCCTACTTGATCATGGTGGATGATCTCTTTAATGTATTGCTGGATCTGGTTTTCTAATATTTTGTTGAAGATATTAGCAACTATGCTCATCAGGGACATTGGCCTACAATTTTCTTTCTATGTAGTGTCTTTATCTGGTTTTGGAATTAGGATAATTCTGGCCTGGTGAAATGAGATTGGGAGTCTTCCCTCCTCTTGAATTTTTTGAAACAGTTTGAGAAGGATAGGTGTTAGTTCTTTGAATGTTTGCTAAAATTTATCTGTGAAACAATCTGGTCCAGGACTTTTGTTTGTTAAGAGTTTTTGATTATTGCTTCAATTTCACTAGTTGTAATCTGTCTATTCAGAATCTCTGGTTCTTCCTCAGTTTTGGAAGATTATATCTTTCTAAAAATTTATCCATTTGTGTAGATTGTCAATTTTGTTGGCATAGAGTTTTCCATAATAATTTCTTTGTATTTCTTTGGTGTTAGTTGTTACTTCTCCTATTTCATTTATGATTTATTTATTTGGTTTCTCTCTCTTTTTTTCTTTATGAGTCTGGTTAAAGTTTTGTCAATCTTGCTTATCTTTTCAAAGAACCAGCTCTTCGCTTCAGTGATTTTTTGTATTTTTTTTTTTTTAGGATCCATTTTATTTACTTCTGCTTTGCTCTTTATCATTTCCTTTTAAAAAATAACTCATTTTGGGCATTGTTTGTTGTTATTATTCATGTTCTTTTAAGTGTCAAGTTAGCTGTTTATTTGATATTTTTCATGTTTCTTCAAATAATCCTGTAAGGCTAGGAATTTCTCTCTTAGAACTGTTTTTACTGTGTTCCATAGATTTTGGATTATTGTGTTTTCATTTTCATTTGTTTCAAAGTATCTTTTGATTTTTTTATTGATCTCATTGTTAAACCATTCATTGGTTAGCAACATGTTATTTAGCCTCCATATCGTGGGGTTTTCAATTTTTTTTCTTGTGATTGATTTCTAATCTCATACCATGATGATCAGAGAGAATGCTTGTTATGATTTAAACATATATATATATATATTACTGATTTTTACGGAAAGGAAGGGAGAGGGATAGAGAGTTAGAAACATTGATGAGAGAGAAACATTGATCAGCTGCCTCATGCATACCCCCTACTGGGGATGTGCCCACAATCAGGGAACATGCCCTTGACTGGAATTGAAACTGGGACTCTTCAGTCCGCAGGCCAATGCTCTATCCACTGAGCCAAACCAGTTAGGGCTTATTTTTATTTTTTAAAAAAATATATTTCTTTATTGATTTCAGAGAGGAAGGGAGAAGGAGAAAGATATAGAAACATCAATGATGAGAGAGAATCATTGATCGGCTGCCTCCTGCATGCCCCTCACTGGGGATCAAGCCCACAACCCAGGCATGTGCCCTTGATCGGAATCGAACCTGGGACCGCTCAGTCCAGAGGCCGATGGTCTATCCATCGAGCCAAGCCAGCCAGGGCAAAGTACAGAAGTTTTTAAAAATAAATTTAATATTCTCTTTCTAAAGAAAAAAATAATGACTTTTCATATGTTGTTATAAATAATAGGATTGTTCATGCTGTTCTATTAGAATGCAGATGAGAAAATTAAATTTCACAAGCAGCGATCCCTAAGCCGAAATAACTCATAACAGTAAAACTTGGACTAGGATCTTGATAATTATACCCATGGTTTGATAACTCAGGAAGTACTATATCTCCTAAAAACTAAAGTTAGTTGTTTAGAGTAATTTTTATTATAAATAAGAAATACCTAAAACAAATTTGAATTATAAGTCTAAATATTTAATATTTCAAAGAAAGACAAAATATATATGTATGTTGGTTAAAATATATTGTTATCATTTATATTCTTCTTCCATGAATTTCAATAATTTTCATTTGTCTTTACATGTGCACATGTAGTATTCACCTTTGAACACTAGCTTGAATAAGGGCATACATATTTCTGATTTCTTTATATTGGATGAAATTGAGTAAACTAAATTCTAAAAAAAGTTTTCCCTAATAGTTTTCAGATAACATGCTATGGGAGCTCAATAAATGCTTTAACTTTTTATATTCAAGATGAAAATTGCTAAATTTGTTAAACTCAGTCTCCCAATTATCCAAATGATATGACATAGAATAATGTACACTTGTCTCCATCATATTTGTGTTCAGATTGGATTACTTTAGAGAATACTGGAATAGCCATATGTTTTCAAATGAGAGGATGCTCCCCTATTTATTATCATCAATGACAACATGGGCATTATTCCAACCTGCTCTGTATGTTTAGTGCAAGTCCAACCTAGTTCTTAGAGTAGGAGATATAAATTAGACGAAAATGGGGAAAGGAAGGGAAGAGCAAGGAGAAGAGAAAAAGTAGCGTTCCTTGTTTCATATTCCCAGGAAAATTGAGCGTTTAAGGAACTTTCACTTCACATCCCAGGCAGGAGACTTTGGAATATGCTTTCTCTGTTAGAGTAGCCATTAGCCATAGGAAACTATTTCTGCTCCAGGAACCACAGGAATGTGGGCGCAGGGATACAGTTCTCAAGGCAGAATAAAGGAGACTACTTTCTTTTTATACTATTACAAGGTCCTGTCCTTAGCACAATGAGGAAAAGTTGTCATCTTAATATTTAAGTAATATCTGCATGAACATAACTCATCTGGTCCATAACTTTTGAGCATCTTTCTAATGTGAGTTAGTTACTTGGCCTCCCCTTCCCTATCTGCCTCCGCAAATTGACCTGGCTCTCATTTTGCAGCAAATTGTTGCTTGTCCTTCCCACAGACAGCTCCTTGCTGTCTGTTCCTTACTTTATGATCAGACTGCCTTGTTACTTTCTCTCTCTTCCAAAGTCGCATCTTGACTTAGTTACTGTCCTGTGTAAACTCTAAGGGTAAGCCTCGGCGACATGTTAATTTGGAAACACGGCTTGCAATCTGTGGAGCAACAAGAACAGCTGGTGCTGCTGCTGTTCAGTTTTTCTTGGCAGATGGGCATAGAGGAAATTACAAATGGGGAAATGCGTCTCAGCTTTGGCTACTATTTCCTCCAGAAATATTACATCAACTAGCTCACACTCTCCTATACCATTCGAGCACCAGGGCTTAATACTTTAATGCATTCTCCTAAAATCATGGTCCAGAGCTTCCTGTGTAGCTTTTGTTCTAAGCTTCCTCCTCAGTAGCCCTCTGGCCACTTGGCCACGATGAGAGGCAGTTTCAGTTATACTTAAGCAATTTGAAGTATACCTTAAGTAAATGTTTCCCACATCCCCAATAATTTTAGGTCAATACCTACGTGTGTTGGTTTGTTTGCCTAATTATTTATTTAAAATAACCTTCAGTGAGTGTCTTAGTTTGTTCAGTCTGCTATAACAAAATACCATAGGCCAGATGGTAAACAACAGACATATTTTTTGCAGTTCTGGAGAGGTCCAAGATCAAGGTGCTAGTCAATTAATTCAGTTCCTGGTAAGGGCCCTCCTCCTGGCTTGTAGACAGCCACTTTCTTGTTTCGTCCTCATGTAACAGAGAAGTGGCAAGCTCTGTGTTTCTCCCTCTTCTTATGAGGCACTAATTTCATCATGGGAACTCCACTCTCATCTAAACCTAATTACCTCTCAAAGGCTCCACCTTTTCCTACATCACATTAGGGCAGGGGTCCTCACACTACGGCCCGCGGGCCACGTGCAAATACAAATATTGTATTTGTTCCCGTTTTGTTTTTTTACTTCAAAATAAGATATGTGCAGTGTGCATAGGAATTTGTTCATAGTTTTTTTTTTTTAAACTATAGTCTGGCCCTCCAACGGTCTGAGGGACAGTGAACTGGCCCCCTGTTTAAAAAGTTTGAGGACCCCTGCATTAGGGGTTTGGCCTTCAACATATAAATTTTGAGAGGGGCACACAAACAATCAGTCCATAATAGTGAGTTATAATCTATGTACCCTAAGAGTTTACAATTGCATGTTTATAAAGTAATGTGGTTGGAAAAATGAGCACAATTATGATATCAGAACACGATCTGTACCCCCAAAACTACTTCTTCCCCTTTGAAGTTAATCCATACTAGTTATCACAAGCCAGCCTCTGCATACCACTGTGCTTTCTATTTCAATAGTTTACCTTTTTTAGAATGTCATTTAAATAGAATCGTATAGCATGTACATAATCTTCACTGTCTTTTTTATTTAGCTTGATGATTTAAAATTCATCCATGTTCTTTTGCATATCATTAGTTATTTTCTTTTTATGTCCACTTTTAGTCATTCTCCAGTTGATGAACATGTAGCGTGTTTCCAGTTTTGTCTTATAGTGAATAAAGCTCCTATGAACATCAAAGGGCAAGTCTTTGTAGGGGCATAAGCCCTCTGGGGCAATATGTAGGAGTGGAATTATGAGGTTGTGTGAGTGTAGATTTAATTTGATAAGAAAGTGTCACCCTGTTTTTCAAATTGCATACCTTTTTGAATTTCCTCCAGCAATGTATGAGTTCTAGTTGCTCTATATCCTCATCAGCACTTGTCAGTCCTTTTAAATTTTAACCATTCCAGTGGGTGCATTTTCATATTGACTAGTGATATTGGTGATTTCTAATGTGCTTATTTGCTATTTATATATCATATTTGAAAAATTTCTATTAAAATATTTCCCAATATTTTATAGGATAAAATATTTGTCTTATTATTATGAGTTATTTGCATCTTTCTGCATACCAGTCCTTTATTAGACATATGTTATGCAAATATTTTTCCCAGTCTCTGACTTGCTGTTTCATTTTCTTAACTGTTTTTTAACTGGAAAAACACCTTACTTTTGGTATTTTGTTATTATTACATTTTATGATTAGGGCCTTTAGTGCTACCTAACACATCTTTACTAACCCCAAGGTCACAAAGATTTTATTCTGTTTTCTTCTAGAAATTTTATAGTTTTAGGAATTCATTTAGATTTATGACCAATCTATTTCTAGTTAATATATTATGTGTATATGGTAAAAATTTGTGGCTCATTATTTGCATTTGGATATTCAACTGTTCTAGCACCATTTATTGAATTCAGTCCCTATATTATTCTAAGATGTCCAAAAGCAAAAATCTTCTCCTAAGTGTGGCTTTGATAGAAAAATGAATAGAAGAAATGACAATAATATTAAAAAGTATTTTTAAAAAACTGCTGTAGGGGAGGGATCCCAGACACAGTGTGTATGATATAGTTCTAATTTAATATGATTATATTTCCAAACAGAAACAATCATGTATATTTTACTTTTATGACTTCTCATTTAAATGAATAAAAATGAGAAGTAAATTCCTTTGTTACTGTAGATCTCTGAATAATTAGTTCAGAAAACATGGTCAGCATATATACTCATTGGATTTTTCATAATTATTTCTCTCCAAATTTTTGATATAAGCATATTATGAATTTAAATGTGGCCTCTATAAATGGCATCTGCCTTTTTTTTTTCATTGTAGAACTCCTAGTAATTTTCCACGAGTATGTATCAGAACATAATCTCCCACTTTTTCAGTTCTTCCAACATAGAAGTGCTTAATCATCTTTGTTCAAATGTAAGCAACTCAGAATTACTTTGGATGCTTAATTAAGTTGACATAAAAAAATAGGAGGTGTGTGATTTCCATAACCATGGAGTAGATACATTGTCTATTTTCATGTTTTGTGTTTGTAGATTGTCATTATTACAAAGGTCTTTTCACTTTGTTTCAGTGATAAGTTGTTTATATATTAAATCGACATATAAAGCCTTCTGCCTTTGTGTTGCACAAGTTTAACTGACTCATCACCATTTTCAAGTGGGTAAGCTCTGTGCACACACCACAACAATCAGATGCCTTATTCTGGAGCACTGTAGGATGTTCTGGCAAGAGACATCATAGCTGAACACATACACTTAGTTCTGCTCTTTAAGTAACCAAAGTGTGTGACAGGCCCGAGGAGTTCATTTAGGTCTTTCTCATGTGGTAGGAATGTAACACACACTAAATCTGTTTTAAATTCCACAGTATGCAGCCTCACAGCAAAATTTCACACATGCAGATGAGAGTTTGTAAAGAAAAAAGCCTCACCCCCCACCCAAAAAAAATCTGTTAGTTTAATTTAAGCAGCATGGTGATGTGAGAACCAACTTTGCATTTTAATGCCAAATTAACCAAATAATTACTCTAAACTTGTGCCAATTTTCATCTTTTCATTACGATAAGTGATTTAAAGGGTTAATACATAGACACTGCTTAAAACAGGGCTTGGCACATAGTAAGTGTTCAATAAATGTTATTATCAATGCCATCTTCAGTGGAAAAAGGAAGAGACTCACGAATTTATGCTTAGGTTTGCTCAGTAAAGAAAAGCCACATGGTCCCAAATGAACAGTTTGAAGAGTATCAACATTAATTATTAAACAAAAGTATTAATCAGTTGCAACTAAGAAAATAAAAGATGGTCAAGAGTACAAAACAAAAAATATTTAGAAGATGCAGAATCTGATTATTGTATGATTTATATACAATGAAATGTTAATGCCTAATTCCTTATGTTTAAAAACTAACCATTTGGTTGCAATAATAAATTTGTAGAAAATGTGGATCTTATCAAATTCTCATTTAAATTTTCTTTTGTGCTTTGCAATAGATTGGTTGGTATAATGTCCAAAACAATTTCTTTTCTTTTTCCTCTTTGTATGACACAAGCATTTTTCTTTCCTTTAGGGAACCTATTTCCTGTGGCTTGGGTGGACCGCTTCTACCAGCCCTCCCTTAATTGGGTATATTAATAAGGAATAGCAAATGGCCAATCAGGGTATCTCATTTTCTCCAACAATAATTATTGGTTTAATATTTGTCATATATATCCCCTTTCTCCAAAGCACATGCAATTTGATCTTTTTTTTCCTACTTCGCGGGGTGTGCAGTGATAACATGCTGTATCTAGTGAAGTAGAGCTTGCTGGGGTAGGCCCATCTATGATGACTAGTGGACAGTGTCTTAAATAATAGGGAGAGAAGTTTTCCTATTCAAAAAGTGAAAATGATTGATGACTGAGTTTCTTAAGCACAGATAGGATGAGGATTTTAGATACATTGTGGAGTATCCTTTCCTGATATGTTAGCTCTAAGCTGTAGTACTAGGCATTTTGAGGAGAGATCCTTGGGATTCTACAACATTTTAATAATTCAAACAGAAATTTTTTTTTATCATTTTATAGTAATTTTGCTGTTGTATCTACCAACAAATATACTAGTCATCCCTGAGTTACTAGTTTTTCTTTATTATATCCTTTATTCTGGCTGATGTGCAATCAGTACATTTTTCTTTAGTTCCATTTGTTGTTACACTGGTTGGGGTGTTGTGTTAGTATTACTTTTATATTATTGAATATTGAAATATATTTTAAAACCATGGAAAATTACAAAGGCTAATATATTGACTTTGTATGATTAAAATAATTAGCATTATGTCATAGTTGTTTCATATTCCTCCTTTATGTTATTTTCAAAGAAATTGAACTTTAAGTAAAAAGTGGTAATCACTTTCATATATTTGCAAATGAAAACAAGATTGAAGGTATTTTCCCAAGTCACCCAGGTAATCAATGGCAATGCAAGTTCCAAAGCACGAGTCTCTAGATTTTTGATATGCTCTTCCATCTATAGGACCATTGCTTTAATTATTGGTTGAAATAAATATGAAGTCATATGCCCTGGCCAGGTGGCTCGGTAGGTTGATGCATCTTTCCATGCACCAAAAAGTTGTGGGTTCCATTTCACAATAGGGCACAAGTTGTGGGTCACTCCCAGGTTGGGGTGCATATGGGAAGCAACTGATTGATGCTTCCCTCTCACATTGATGTTTCTCTCTCTCTCTCTCTTTCTCTCTCTCTCTTCCGTCCTCTCTCTAAACATATCATTGGGTGAGGATTTAAAAAATCATATAAATAAATGTCATATTTCTATGCACTCAAATTTAAAAAATGGCATTTTTGTTTAGTTTAGATTTAGATAGTGGTAAAAAATTTACTCTCATCACCAAAATAATCTAAATAACCTACAGAATCTAGTTTTATAAATCCATGAGGGATCTGAGTATAGAAAGAAACACAAAATGAACTAAATTCCAAAAACACACATCTGCTCTCAACTGTGTTAGCTTGGAAAGAGGAAGAGAAATCAGCTGTAGAAAAATAATAGAAATACTAGCATGAAGACAACATTGTCAGAAATGAATAATTCATTAGACAATAGGAGCTTGGAAGCAGAAGAAGAAAGCATAAATTAACTTAATACAGGTCAGTAGAATATATTCTCTCTGAAACAAAAATATGTGCAAAAAACCAAAAGATTTCTAGCTATTTCCAATTTATTTATAAGTAGACTCTGATAAAGAGAGGAAAAAATGTAGAAGAAAATATATTTGAAGAGATGAAAACCAAGAACTCTCTAAAGTTGATAAAGTATATCAACCCACTCTACCAGAAATCTTAGTGACTATTTAATTGGATAGTACACAGACAATAATACCTCATCTCAAGATAGTCAAGTGGCTAAATATCACAACTAAAGAGGATAACCAAAAGCAGCTAGAGAAATGAAACATTAAAATGAGCAGAATGAATGCACAATTTATGGCTGACATGTTTCCAGAACTGTTGGCTAGAAGAATATAAATTATCTTTAAAGTGCTGCTGGGAAACAAAATAAACCACATATACACAAAAGTAACAAGCCCAAAACAAGTTGCTTTTCAACCTGGGACTTAGTATACAGTAAAAAATTCTTGAAAATTTAAGGTGAAATGAAAATGTTATTTACTTTTTAAACACAAGTAATAATATATTATGAGACTTATAGAATATATAATAGTAAAATATAAGACAATAAGAGGTGGGAGGATGTATAGCATTATGCTATTATAAGGTGTTCATACTGTTCATGAATTTGTATAATATTTGAAGGCAAATATGATAACTTAAAGAAACATTTTACAATCTTTAGAGCACACACACACACACACACACACACACACACACACCATAAAGAGGTATAGCTAAAATATCAATACAAGAGATAAAATATAGAATTAAAAATAAGTGGTCCATCCACAGGAAGATAAAATAAAAATGAAAAGACAAAGAACAGAGGGACAAATAGAAAATAAATAGCATGTGGATATTTTTGAAAAGACAATACATACTATATGTGGTTTACAAGAAAGAAACACTAATTGTAAGGGCATTGTCAAATTAAAAGTAATAAGATAGAAAAAGGTATGCCATTAAATAGTAAGGGGCTATAATCATATCAGATAAAGTAAAATATAAGGCAAAGTGTATTACTAGAAACAATAGAGACATTTTGTAATGTCTCTTCTTACACAAGAATAAGAAGCCAAAAACAAGTTGTTTTTCAACCTAGGATTTAGTATACAGTAAAACATTCTTTTTAAAAAATTGTTTAAAGTATTACATATGTCTCCTTTTGACCCATCGAACCCTCCCCGGCCACTCCCACCCCCCAGGAAAAGCCCCCACTGCCCCAGTGTCCACGTCCATTGGTTATGCCAATATGCCTGCATACAAGTCCTTTGGTTGATCTCTTACCCTCCCCCATCCCCTGCCTTCCCTCTGAGGTTTGACAGTCTGTTCAGTGTTTCTCTGCCTCTGGATCTATTTTTGTTCATCAGTTTATGTTCATTATATTTCCACAAATGAGTGAGATCATGTGACATTTATCTTTCTCTGACTGGCTTATTTTGCTTAGCATAATGCTCTCCAGGTCCATCCATGCTGTTGCAAATGGTAAAAGTTCCTTATTTTTTATAGCAGTGTAGTATTCCATTGTGTAGATGTACCAGTTTTTTTAATTCACTCATCTGCTGATGGGCACTTAAGCTGTTTTCAAATCTTCCTGGTATTGGCACAAGAACAGACATATAGATCAATGGAACAGAACAGAGAACCCAGAAATCAACCCAAGCCATTATGTTCAACTAATATTTGACAAAGGAAGCAAGAGCATACAATGGAGTCAAGACAGTCTCTTCAATTAATGGTGTTGGGGAAATTGGACAGATATATGCAAAAAAGTGAAACTAGACCACCAACTTACACCATACACAAAAAACTGAAAATTAATAAAGAACTTAAATGTAAGACAGGAAACCATAAAAATCCTACAAGACTCCATAGGCAGCAAAATAGCAGACATATGTAATAGCAATATCTTTACCGACACAGCTCTTAGGGCAATGGAGACTAAGGAGAAAATAAACAAATGGGACTACATCAAAATAAAAAGCTTCTGCACAGCAAAAGAAACCATCAACAAAACAACAAGAATTCCCATTGCATGGGAGAACATATTTCCCAATGTTAACTCTAATAAGGGTTTAATCTCTAAAATTTACAGATAACTCATACAACTTAACAAAGGGAAGATGAACAATCCAATCAAAAAATGGGCAAGGGACCTAAATAGACACTTATCAAAAGAGGACATACAGAAGGCCGGAAGACATATGAAAACATGCTCAAAGTCACTAATCATTAGAGAGACGCAAATCAAAACAACAATGAGGTACCGTTCACACCTGTCAGAATGACTATCATCAACAAATCAAAAAAGGACAAGTGCTGGGGAGGATGTGGAGAAAAAGGAACCCTCGTGCACTGCTGGTGGGAATGCAGACTGGTGAAGCCACTGTGGAGAACAGTATGGAGTTTCCTCAAAAAACTAAAAATGGAACTCCCATTTGACCCAGTAATCCCACTTCTAGGAATATGTCCCAAGAAATCAGAAACATTAATCAGAAAGGACATATGCATCCCTATGTTCATAGCAGCACAATTTACAATAGCTAAGATTTGGAAACCGTAAAACATTCTTAAAAATTGAAGGTGGATTAATTTATAACAGTGTTAATAATGCAAAAAATGAAACTAGGTCACCAAATTACACCACACACAAGAATAAATTCAAAATGTAAGTTATATCACCATAAAAATCCTAGAAGAATACATAGGAAATAAAATCTCAGACATCTCTTGTAGCAATATTTTTGCTGATTTGTCACCGAGGACAAGAAAAATGCAGGAAAAATAAACAAATGAGACTACATTTTAACTAAGAGCTTCTTCACAGCAAAAGAAAACATCAATAAAGTGAAAAAAGAATGCATTTTATGGGAGAACTTATTCACCAATGATATGTCAGATAGGGGGTTAATCTCCAAAATATAAAATAACTTATATAGCTCAACACCAGGAAGACAAACAATCTAATTAAAAAATGAGCAAAAGACCCAGGTCAGGTGGTTGGAGCATTGTCCCATACACCAAAGTGTGTGGGTTTGATCACTGGTCGGGGCATGTATGGGAGGCAACTGATCGACGTTTATCTCTTACATAGATATTTCTATCTCCCTTCCTCTCTCTCTAAAATCAATAAAAACATATCCTCGGGTGAGAATTTTTAAAAAATGAGTAAAGGAACTGAATAGACACTTCTGCAAAGAGGACACAGAGATGGCCAATAGACATATGAAAAAATGCTCAATGTCAAAATCATCAGAGAGATGCTAATTCAAACACAATACGATATCATTTCACACTGCCAGAATGGCTACCATCAATAAATCAACAAATAACAAGAGCTGGCCGGGATATGGAGAAAAGGGAACACTTGTGCACTGCTGGTGGGAGTGCAGACTGGTGCAGCCACTGTGGAAAACAGTATGGAGTTTCCTAAAAAAAATTAAAAATGGAACTGCCTATTGACCCAGCGATCCCACTTTTGGGCGTATACCCTAAGAATGCTGAAACACCAATTCAAAAGAATTTATGAATCCATATTTCATTGCAGCATTATTTACAATGGTCAAGATCTGGAAACAGCCCAAGTGCCCATCAGTAGAGAAGTTGATAAAAAAAAGTTGTGGTAGATTCAGGGGTCCTCAAACTATGGCCCACAGGCCACATGCAAATACAAATATTGTATTTGTTCCCGTTTTGTTTTTTTACTTCAAGATAAGATATGTGCAGTGTGCATAGGAATTTGTTCATAGTTTTTTTTTAAACTATAGTCCGGCCCTCCAACGGTCTGAGGGACAGTGAACTGGCCCCCTGTTTAAAAAGTTTGAGGACCCCTGATTTACATGATGGAATACTACACAACCATTAAAAAGAAAGAAATCTTCCTTTCTGCCACAGCATGAGTGGACCTGAAGATTATTATGCGCAGTAAAATAAGCCAGTCAGAGAAAGAAAAACAATATATGATCTCACTTATATGGTGGAATTTAATAAACAAAATAAACTGATGAACAAAATAGAACCAGAGGCATGGATACACAGAACAGACTGACAGCTGTCAGAGGGGATAGGAGAGGGAGGACTGAGTGAAAGAAGGTGAAGAGATTAGCCAAGGAACATATAAGCATAACCCATAGACATAGACAAGAGGGTGGCGAGGGCCAGAGGAAAGGGGGTTGGGGGCTCAGTGGAGGTGGGCAAAGGGGGAGAAATGCAGACATATTTAATAGTGTCAACAATAAAGATTTTTAAAAATTCTCTACGTGACTGCACTGAACACAGAGCTCAAAATACATGAAACCAAAATTGACAAAATAAAGGGGAAAATAGGAAAATCAACAAATATTTTTGCATATTTGAATGCTCTTCTCTCTATAATCACTTGATCAGGTAGACAAAAAATTCTTATGATGAATATATAAGACTAGTGGCCTGGTGTACAAAATTCGTGCATGGATGGGGGGTGTCCCTCAGCCCGGCCTGCACCCTCTCCAATCTGGGACCCCTCCAAGGATGTCCTACTGCCAGTTTACAGAGATTGGGCTTAAACCGGCAGTCGGACATCCCTCTCACAATCTGGGACTGCTGGCTCTTAACCGCTCACCTGCTTGCCTGCCTGATTGCTCCTAACCACTCTGCCTGCCTGCCTGATTGCTCCTAACCACTCTGCATGCCAGCCTGCTTGCCCCCAACTGCCCCCCGCTGCCTGCCTGCTTGCCTCCAACTGCCCCCTTGCTGGCCTACTCACTCCAAACTGGCCCCCCAGTCCTGATCACCCCCAACTGCCTCCCCCTCACTGGCCTGATCACCCAAAACTGCCCTCCCCTCTTGGCCTCTAACGGCCTCTACCTCAGCCCTGCCACCATGGCTTTGTCTAGAAGAACATCCGGAAGGTCTCCCTGTCTAATTAGCATATTACCCTTTTATTAGTATAGAGCAGTGATGGCGAACCTTTTGAGCTCAGAGTGTCAGCATTTTGAAAAACCCTAACTTAACTCTGGTGCCGTGTCACATAGAGAAATTTTTTGATATTTGCAACCATAGTAAAACAAAGACTTACATTTTTGATATTTATTTTATATATTTAAATGCCTTTAACAAAGAAAAATCAACCAAAAAAATGAGTTCGTGTGTCACCTCTGACACGCGTGTCATAGGTTCGCCATCACTGGTATAGAGGCCTGGTGCATGGGTGGGGGCCAGCTGGTTTGCCCTGAAGGGTGTCCTGGATCAGGGTGGGGGTTCCCTTGGGGCATGGGGCAGCCTGGGCGAGGGGCTGAGGGCTGTTTGCAGGCTGGCTATGCCCCCCAGCAAGGACACTCACCTCATGGGGGCATGGCAAGCCTGGGTGAGGGGCTGAGGGCTGTTTTCAGGCTGGCCATACTCCCTTCAGGGTGGGGGTCCCCACTGGGGTGCCTGGCCAGCCTGGGTGAGGGGATGATGGCTATTTGCAGGCTGGCCAGGTCCCCCCAGGGGGGACTCTTACTCCATGGGGGCATGGCCATCCTGGGTAAGGGGGTGAGGGTCATTTTCAGACTGGCCACGCCACCCGGCTACCCAGGCTCCCAGCCCCTCCTTTTTTTTCCAGCCCCTCCTTGGGAGAAGGCCAGCACCTCCTTGTTTTGTTTTTTTTTTCCAGCCACTCCTTGAACAGAGGCCGAGGCCGGCTGGAAGCCTGGGTCACCCCTGGTGACCCAGACTCCCAGCCACTCCTGCAGCGGTGGCCAGAGTGGGCGGGAAGCTTGGCTTCCTCTGTTGACGGGGGCAACCCAAGCCTCAAGCTCTGTGGCCACCGCCATCTTTGTTGGGTTAATTTGCATACTTGCCCTGATTGGCTGGTGGGCATAGTGGAGTGATGACCAATTTGCATGTTTCTCTTTTATCAGTGAAGATGTGAACAAGATTATCAACCAACTTGATTTAATTGATATTCACAGAACACTGTGTTTTATTGAGAGACAACTCTCCATGTTTTTTTTAAACATCTCTGGATGTTCTACTAGCAGAGGCATGCCTACTTTGTCCTGGAATACCTTTCAAAGATATTTATTTAACATACTAGAGTCCCGATGCATGAAATTCATGCAAGGGGCTTGACCCTTGCAGCCCTGGCTTTGTCTGAAAGTTCTTCTGGAAGGACATCTGGAAGGATGTCTGGAAGGTTGTTCGGCTGTCCGGTCTAATTAGCATATTATGGTTTTATTATTATAGACTAGAGGCCCGGTGCACAAAAATTTGTGCACTCAGGGGGGTCCCTCAGCCTGGCCTGTGCCCTCTCGTAGTCTGGGACCCCTTGGGGGATGTCCACCTGCTGGCTTAGGCCCTCTCCCAGGGGGATCAGGCCTAAGCTGGCAGTCAGACATCCCTCTGGCAGCCTGGGAGACCTCAGGGGATGTCCATTTGCCAGCGGGGAGTAGGCCTAAGCTGCAGTCGGACACTGCTGAGGAGGCGGGAGAGGCACCCACTACCACAGCTTTGCTGGCAGCTGGAAGCCTGGCTTGTGGCTGAGCAGAGCTCCCCATATGGGAGCACACTGACCACCAGGGAGCAGCTCCTGCATTGAGCATCTGCCCCCTGGTGGTCAGTGTGTGTCATAGTGACCAGTCATTCCCAGTCATTCTGCTGTTATGGTCAATTTTCATATTGCCCTTTTATTATATAGAATAGAGGCCTGGTGCACGGGTGAGGGCCAGCTGGTTTGCTCTGAAGGGTGTCCTGGATCAGGGTGGGGGTCCTGCTGGGGTACCTGGCCAGCCTGGGTGATGTGCTCAGGGCCATTTTCAGTCTGGCCACACCCCCTTTAGGGTGGGGATCCCCTCTGGGGTGCCTGGCTAGCCTGGGTGAGGGGATGATGGCTGTTTGCAGGCTGGTCAAGCCCCCCCATGGGGACCCTCACCCTATGGGGGTTTGGCCAGCCTGGGTGAGGGGCTGATGGACGTTTTGAGGCTGACCACGGCCGTGGGCTGGAAGCAGGTATCTGGGATTTATTTATCTTCTATAATTGAAACTTTGTAGCCTTGAGTGGAGCTCATGGCTGGCAGGGCAGGTGGGAAGCTTGGCTTCCTCTATTGCCAGGGGCAACCCAACCCTCCTGCTCGCTCCAACCCTGTGGCCGCTGACATCTTAGTTGGGTTAATTTGAATATTTGCTCCTGATTGGCTGATGGGCGTGGCTTGTGGGTGTAGCAGATGTATGGCCAATTTGCATGTTTCTCTTTTATTAGATTAGATTAGGAATATAGATGTAGTGTCTCCTTTTGGAACAAAGGGTGTGCATGCTTATTGTTCATAACAAATTAAGGTTCTGTATGCTCAGAGTTTCTCTTCTATAATACACCCCAGGGTAAGTGACTTTTCAGGTACCCCTGTGGGAATAGGGGCTCAGGAAACTGGTATACTGGCTAATTACAACACTTGCTCTGAATAATAAAATAATATTTTTCTCTGACAGAATTTCTTGCCTTCTGTTAGCATTCATAAATCTATGTCATGCTTGTTACCTTGGAAGGAAGATAAAATCTTAGATACTTCACAGTTCTTGACACATTTAAAATTGTAGAATATACATTATTTTTTAAGTGCACATGGAAGCTTCACCATGATAGACTATTTTTGGGTCTTGAAAGAAGTTGCAATAAAATAACACAATTTAACATGGACAAAATATATTCTCTGACAGCAGTTTTGTTAAACTAGAAATCAATAACAAGATATCTTGAAAAAGTACAAATATTGGGAGATTCGTCAACATATTAATTTATAATCCATGGATCAAAATAAATAACAAGGCAAATGAAAATATTTTTCTAAATGAATAAAATTAAAACATAATATAAGTATTTTTTTGGAATAAACAAGAGCAGTACTTAGGGAGAGTTTCTAGTTTCTGTAAACATGTCTATACTTACACAAGAAAAGAGGTTAAATCAATGATATGATATCCCACTCAAAAGAAAAAATAAGAATAAATAAGTAGTTCCAAAATATATGTAAGATAAAAAATCAAAACAAAGTAGGTATCAATAACAGAATATGGACTAACAATAAGAAAAAGCAATAATGTCAACAAATTCTTGTTCTAATATTATTTAATACATATTCTGTACTTGAACTTTTTGGATTACCCCCAGGAAGGAGTGATAATAGAGAGTTTTATGTTGGGGGTGAGAGGAAATTCTTCTGTATGAGACAGAGAACACAATGATTCAACTGAGAAAGCTATTCCATGTTAAGCTCTTAAAACCTAATACTAGACTGTGGTGACCTAATTTTGGTCTTCCAAAATATGAGTACTTATATATGCTGAGGCAGTAACCCTGAGGTAGGCCTATGTGCAGGTCTCTCTCTCTCTCTCTCTCTCTCTCTCTCTCTCTCTCTCTCTCTATATATATATATATATATATATATATATATACTAGGGGCCCGGTGCACGAAATTTGTGCACTGGGTGTGTGTGTGGGGGGGAGTGTCCCTCAGCCCAGTCTGCCCCCTCTCACATACTGGGAGCCCTCAGGCGTTGACCCCCATCACCCTCCAATCGCAGGATCAGCCCCTTGCCCAGGCCTGACGCCTCTGGCCTAGGCGTCCGGCCCGGGCAGCGGGGACCCGCAGCTGCAGCGGCCCCGCGATCGTGGGCTTCGCTTTAGGCCCAGGCAAGGGACCCCTAGCTTCTGGGACTGCCAGCTTCGACCGTGCCCAGCTCCCATCGCGGGCTCCAACCCTACTTCCTGCTATCACTGGCCAGGGCGGAAAAGGCACCTGATTCTCCCATCATGGCCGCCTTTGCCCTGCCCCCCACCTCTTAGCTCCCCCCTGGGTTTCCAATCACTGTCAGTGGCAGGGGGCTTCTTCCTGCTTTCCCTTTCGCCTCCCTGCATTGTGCCTACATTTGCAAATTAACCGCCATCTTGTTGGCAGTTAACTGCCATCTCAGTTGGCAGTTAATTTGCATATAGCCCTGATTAGCCAATGAAAAGGGTAGCTCGTACGCCAATTACCATTTTTCTCTTTTATTAGTGTTGATATATATATATATATATATATATATATATATATATATACATATATATATATATATATATATATATATATATATATATATATATATCAGGTCCTCGGGTTATTTCAGAGACCCGTTCCTATGATGCGACTTAACTGATTTTCTCCGTAAGTCGGAACCCATCTACATAAGCACCTACATCATTCACATGGAGCACGTACACAGCAGTAATAAAATGAAACAGTAAAAAAATTTTAAAAGAAAGGTAACAATTCCTGATCTTTACTTGTGGTAAATAAATAATAAAAAACATAAAGCACATATGTACATACATCAAAATGATGAAACTTTTTTTTTTATAAATAAATGGAAGATGGTAACATAACCACGAAATGACGTATGTCGAATCCAACGTAACCCGAAGACTGTATATTTGTATACTCTAAATGTTTGTGCCTGGCCCCAAATTCATATGTTGAAATCTTAAGCCCAATTTGGCGATATTAGCAAGTTGGGCCTTTGGCAGGTGATTAGGTTGTGAGACAGAGCCTTCATGAATGGGATTAGTACCCTTATAAAAGAGATTTGGAGAGCTCCCTCATCCCTTCTGCCATGTGAGGACATAGCGAAAGGATAGCCATTTATGAACCAGGAAACAGGCTCTCACCAGACACCAGCTATGCCTACACCTTGATCTTCCTTGTCTCCAGAAATGTGAGAAATAAATTTCTGCTGTTTATAAGCCACCTCTCTATGGTATTCTGGTATTACAGCACAAATGGCTAAGACATACATGTTTACATACATGTGTGTATAAATAGATAATTCATACACATACATATATACATATATATTTTCTCCCACTTTAGCACAGTTAGGTAAGTGTTTAAAAACAACTGAGACATAGAGAGCTAAGGAGTCCATCACATCCTTTATCTATTATACTATCTAATTATTAAAGAGACTACATTATAATTAAATGAATTTTGGGACCATCTTCTAGAGATGGAGGGACGCATTCATAAACATGGGTCAATGCAAATTTTAAATCCTTGCACATTCTTAATTCTTGCCAACTCCACACTTTATAATTTTACATCACTGTCTATTTTGGAAGAAAGCCATTTAT
Source organism: Myotis daubentonii (assembly GCF_963259705.1). Taxonomy (NCBI): domain Eukaryota; kingdom Metazoa; phylum Chordata; class Mammalia; order Chiroptera; family Vespertilionidae; genus Myotis; species Myotis daubentonii. The sequence continues at coordinate 86,602,895 of NC_081842.1, forward strand.
TTAGATGACAAGAAGTTATCATTACTATTCAGCTGTCAATGGAAAAATGTTTGCTGAAAAATTAAGACTTTTATACTTCCTAGAAAATAAGAAGTCCAAGAGCAGATTATCTAGGGATGAAATGTCATCTTTCCAACCTGCTCCTTCTAACTTTCTGTTCAGCAATCTTTCTCATATGTGAGTTGCTTTGTAATGGAAAGATGGCTCAACCATGGGTGGCAGGGGAAGATGAAGAACACGGGGCAAAAGGCACATACCATTGAAAACTCTCTCTTTCATGGATGTCCCAGTGAAAAACGTTCTTTTGTTGTTCTTTGACTGGCACTCTGTCTCATGACCACCCCTATATATAAAGCAAATAGGAAAATGTGAAATTTTACTGGGCATTTTGTCATACTTAACAAAGTAACAGTTCTTATAGCAAGATATCTTGTTAGGCAATCAACAACTTGTAACAAGCAATCTCTGCTATAGCCAGTGTTAGTAATTTCTGACTTTTCAGTACTGGAAAGGCACGATGAGAACCCCAACTTTTTTAAATCTCTGCAATCAGAATTGATTATACTAGAAAAATTGAATAGCCTGAGGTGGATTGATTAAAAAATAATAGAATAAAGGCAGCAGGAATTTTAAAGTCAAGTAGCAATGGATGCTTTGCCTGAAGTGACATAGAAGCAACGAATATTATCTAGAGAGAAAGGGAAATAATACCATTAAAGTTTATAGGATTTTCAGTGAAGTCATAGTCAGCATCTAATCTGAGTAAAAATGAAGCTCACTAACAAATTTTAAACAAAGGTGGAAGAGGCTATCTCAGAAGATATGAATTTCCTGTTACTGGATGGGATCAGGGTTGGCTCATGTCCAGTTGACATGAAATCCATGCCTCAGGTGTATTGTTAAAGCGATCATTGTGATCCTATTCTCAACTTAAAGTGTTTGATTACAAAGAAAGAAGACCCAAGATGCTAATCAGCCAAGTGTGTAAGTAAAATACAATAATATTTTTTGCCTTTAACTTTTTAAACAAATTAATAAAAATATTCTCTTTAATTGCTCATCAAATAATCTAAAATAACCTAATTAAACTGTAAAAGAAATGAGGCACAATACTTCTAGCTACAGAAATATTTGTCATGACTATACTTAGCATTTAAGGAGCTAATTGGTTATGACTAACTTGTTATATAAAATCTATCTCAAAATAATTTAAATTGTAAAGGGATTTACTTATATGGCTTAAAAGTTTCAGAGCAATAACATATTTAGGTATGGCTTGATCAAGTCTCTGCCCCACTCTGTTTCAGTTTTACCCTCAAATTGATGTCTTTCAGGGTGGCAAGGGAATGGCACACCCACAAATTACATTGCGCTGAGGGGATGGGCAGCCAGTTCAAAAAGTCTCTTTATAAATACCATACCTTCTGTGACGACTGGCTACTCTTTAATTCTCTCATTGGCCAGGGAAATGTGATGCACTGATTAAATTGGTCTTAGATTGCCAGAATTTACCATGTGGGTTGCTGTAACCATAGCTGTAATAAGGATTTGAAATTATCCCAAAAAGAAGAGGATCACTCAAGGTCCACCCATCCCACCCAATTCACAGAGCAGTTTCATGATGGAGAATGTTTGGAATGGTTGTTGAGGGGATAACCACAGTAGTGATTGCTGAAGTGAAAAACACTCCAAATGGTTTGAAATATATGGGAAGATATGTGACTTTATGGTCCCGACTTCAGAGGTTATGAAAGAGACTAAAAGCTCAGAAATTGAAATTGTCTGTTCTACAAATGGATTGCCAACCATCTTATAACTATTACATTCACAGAACTTGTATTTTCAAAGATAGAGGCAACTGACACATTTATTGAGGGTGGATGGGTGAACAGAGGTTACAAATTCCATTGTGCCTTCCAAATAAGTTATAAAGTTACCAAAGACTCAGTCTAACATTGCACACCTTGGAAAAAATAGCTTCAACTGTCGACTGCTGTCCATGGCCACAATGGCTGTCAAATGAGCTACTGAAAAAAATGTTTTTTTGAGCAAGAATAATCCTCGGATAAAACTCTATTAATCCTTAAAGATAGATATCTTCTTTGGGATTTCTGTCAGTACACACCATGAGCTTAATCTAAAATGAATGATTTTAACTGACACATGCTTTCAATACCCTCGGTCTTTTCCACATATCTTGAAGAAATAACTACCATCAGTTCTCACTCTATCTTTCTTGGGTCTCACACAAATTGCTGCCAAATGACAAAAGAGAAATACAGGAACTCAATCATCTTTGTGTTGAATACGTTTTCTATATAAATTGGTTTTGGAGAATGAGTTATTGTACCCAATTCCAGTAAAAGCACAGAAAACTTAACTTTCATTATCAAATGGCAGAAAGCCATAAATCGTGTACTATGATGAAAAAGTTATTAAGGAGGTTTTCAATGTTTCTTTTCAATATATATCTGTGTTAGTCTAGTAGTTTGAAATTTACAAACATATAGTTGTATCATTTAAGACTATTATTTATACTTTTCCCATTGTCATTTAAATGATTATATATCTTCATATATACATACTATATGTATTTAAGATACTAATATAAAATATATGATGTAGTAGGAAAGGCAAGGAAGTTCTAAATTAGATTTTCACTCCAGCATTTAATGTCAGGTAAGCTTGAATAATCACTTAAATCATTTTGGAACCTTAGTCTTCTCATGTGTAAAGTGAGGCAATTCTATGTTTGCATAGTTTTGCTGTGAACATAATAGGATATATCATAAAACAGGTAGTTAGTAATATTCAACATGTTCATTCTACTCTTGACATAACTTAAAGGGTTATTATGAGAACAGAAGAAACTATATCAATAAAAATAGTATGAAGATAATCGTCCTAGCTAATAAGAGTAATATGCAAATTAACCATCACTCCATGACAAAGATGGCAGCACCCAGTCCTCTCAGGCCCGCTGGAGTCCCCCAGTCCTGGGGGGTGGCCACTGAGAGCGGGAAGCATGAGCGGCCTGGTGGAATGCTGCCCAGAGGCCCTCCTGACCCTTTATAAAAAAACAAATTCACTCCCCAAGGAATGATCCCCACCACACACACCTGCAGCCTCAGGGTCTCAGCCTCGGAAGTGTCCGTGCCCGCAGCGAGTGATTGGAGGGGGGGAGGGTAAGGGGAGATGGGGGAAGATATCTGGGTGACACTGCCCAGCAAACCTCTCCCATTGGGCAGAAACTTGTGACCGGGTTAGGGAGGTAAATGGCTTTTGTTTAAAACCTTAACAAACAGCAAAGGAAATGTCTGAGATAGAGTTTCACATCGGAAGTAACTTACACCTAATTTCTGAAGGCAAACTGCTGCATTGCGGTGACATTACCAGAGAGTACCCCGTGGTCCGGAGGTCTCCCAGCGGCGTGCGGCGCTCCCCGCCCTGGTTCCTCAGCACCTCGGGCCGGGCTCGAGCCCACCAGGAAGGCCTTTTCCCTACGGTTTTCACCGAGGCAGGCAGGTTCTGTAGACATGCATACGAAGTGCCCACGCACAAGTCCTGGAGATGCCGGGGCCGGCAGAAATGACAAACAAACGGGGAAAGAGCAAAACCAGAAACACCACCGATCCCAACATAGATCATCTTTTTCTTCAGATGACGGTGTTTCCGTCTTCTTCGTCTTCTGGAAGCGAGACAGATTCAAGTACTGACGATTCTACCAACGGAAAAGTTAAGAGAAAGAGAGGACAGAAAAGGAATAAAAGGAGAAAAGAAAGAAAGGACAAAAGATGAAACATCAAGAAAAAGAAAGAGAAGGAAAAAAGGAGGAAACAGCCACATGAGATCCCCTTCCCAAGGTCTCATGAAACTCCTGTTTAAGGATTAGGGCCAATCAGGCAGGTGAGCGTTTGGGAGTGAACAGTCCCGGATTGTGAGAGGGGTGTCCGCCACTGCCGCTGTGCTTGGTAGCCATGAGCCTGGGTCAGGGATTCTGGCTGAGGGGCGCTCCCCCTGTGAGAGTTCACTGACCACCAGGGGGCAGCTCCTGCATTGAGCGTCTTCTCCCCTTGTGGTCAGTGTGCATCCTAGCGAGCAATAGTTCTGCTGTTTGGTTGATTTGAATATTAGCCTTTTGTTATATAGGCTATAGGATTTTAGCAACTGAAAACAAATCTTTCTGCAAAGGCTTATCTTGACCCCTCACAGAGCTTCAGGCCAAGACTTTTTTGGAGCAGTCAAGCGTTGAGTTACATGGTGACTCTCCTCTATGTGAGGAGATATTAGAAATCCTAAGGACTGGTTACCTCCTAAATCTGGATGAGGGAATTGGATTCCATATAATCTTTCCCTCTGTGATATGTGAAGGACATAAATGTGTATGATCAATCTTTAAAACATTCCAAAAAAGTCATTTGGTGATACAGTATTCATACTCTGTTGACATCTAAGATGACTCTGAGATGCCACAATGATTTTGAGCGCCAAATTTATTATTTGTCAACTAGAATTTATATATATACTAGAGGCCCTGTGCACAAAAATTTGTGCACTTGGGGCAGAGGGGGGTCCCTTAGCCCGGCCTGTGCCCTCTCGCAGTCTGGGAGCCCTCGGGAGATAACGACCTGCTGGCTTAGGCCTGCTCCTGGGTGGCAGAGGGCAGGCCCAATCCCTAGGTGTAGCCCCTGGTCGGGCTCAGAGCAGGGCCGATTGGGGAGTTGGGGCGTCCCCCCTGTCATTCACAGAGCAGGGCGGATCAGGAGGTTGCGATGCCACCCTCAGTCACGCTCAGGGTAGGGCCAATTGGGGGGTTGGGGCACCGCCCCCTGTCACACTCAAGGCAGGGTCGATGGGGAGGTTGTGGCACCACCCCCTGTAACGCACCGAGCAGGGCCAATCAAGGGGTTGGGGTGCTGCCCCCTGTCACAGAGCAAGGCCCATCAGGGGGGTTGTGCTCCATACCCTGTCACGCACAGAGCAGGGTCGATCAGGGGTTGGGGAGCTCCCCCCTGTCACACACAGAGCAGGGCGGATCAGGGGGTTGGGGCATCGCCCTCTATCACCCACAGAGCAGGGCCGATGGGGAGGTTATGGCTCTACCCCATCACACACAGAGCAGGGTCCGTGGGAGGGGGGTTGGGGCACCACCCTCTATCACCCACAGAACAGGGCCGATCAGGGGGTTGGGGCGCCTTCCCCTGTCACACACAGAGCCGCAGGGAGATCAGGGGGTTTGGGAACTGCCCCCTGTCACACTGATCCTGGTGCCGGGAGGCCTTGTTGCTCCCCTGATCCTGGTGCTGGGAGGCATATTACCCTTTTACTATATAGGATAGAGGCCTGGTGCACGGGTGGGGGCTGGCTGGTTTGCCTTGAAGGGTGTCCTGGATCAGGGTGGGGGTCCCCACTGGGGCGCCTGGCCAGCCTGGATGAGGGGATGATGGCTGTTTGCAGCTGGTCACACACCCTTCAGGGTGGGGGTCCCCACTGGGGTGCCTGGCCAGCCTGGATGAGGGGATGATGGCTGTTTGCAGCTGGTCACACACCCTTCAGGGTGGGGGTCCCCACTGGGGTGCCTGGCCAGTCTGGGTGAGGGGCTGAGGGCTGTTTTCAGGCTGGGGGTGACTGAAGCTCCCAACCGCTCCTTTTCTTTTTTTATTTTTTTTATTCTGGGCCAGCTTTAGCTCTGAAGCTCCATCTCTTAGGCCTCCGCTCCTGAAAGCAGGTATCTGGTTTGTTTCAGTTCTCGAAACTCTGTATCAACTCCAGCTCTGACATCCCAACTGGCTGAGGTTTTGTTTAGCGTCTGTGTTTGTTACAATGTTTGAAACTGCAGGCTCAGAGGCCTGCAGCAGCCGGCGGGAAACATTGGTTTCCTCTGTCACTGAAGCAACCAAGCCTCATGTTAGTTTCAAGCTGCCTGGCTGCCGACCGCCACCTTGGCTGACAGTTAATTTGCATATTCCCTTGATTAGCCAATGGGAAGGGTAGCGGTCGTACGCCAATTACCATGTTTCTCTTTTATTAGTGTAGATAAGCCTAAGCAACCATCACAACTGAACGGATGGCCGAACAGGCTGTGTGGGGCAACCAGGCCGGCAGGGGGGTTAGTGAGGGGCTACCAAAGGACTGAGCAGCAGGCTGTGTGGAGTGACCAGGCCCATGGGGGGGGCAGTTGAGGGCATCCAGGCCAGTGGGGGGGCAGTTAGGGGTGACCAGACCAGCAGGGGGGGCAATTAGGGGTGATCAGGCAGGCAGGCAGGTGAGCAGTTAGGAGCCAGTGGTCTTGGATTGTGAGAGGGATGTCCAACTGCCTGTTTAGGCCTGATTCCCAGGAGTCCCGGATTGAAGAGGGTGCAGGCTGGCCTGAGGGGGCGCTCCCCCCTCCATGCACGAATTTCGTGCACCGGGTCTTTAGTAATTTAATATTTAAATAGATTTAGTTTCAGTCTATGTTTCTATATAAGAAATCTTCCATTTCTCTTGCTTACAAGACATTCTTGTGTACAGCATAATGATTCTGTTAACAATCCAAAGAAACAACTCTTTTATATTTACACACAAACACAATACCTCAGCATTCAATATTTTAAAAAAATAAATATTAGCATCATCATTTCCCTTAATCTGCTGGTACATATTGTTGAGATTTGAAAGTCTGGTTCATTGGAATTATAACCCCCCAAAATCTAGTTGTATTATTTTGGCCTTGATATGACTCTTAAGGGGAATTATCTTTGCCACAGGAAACAATATTATTAGAGTATTCTCAATGAAAAAATATCTTCCTTAAATTATTGTGGATTTCATTCACTATGGGTTTTGTCACAGACAAGATTATCATATATATAGCAATGGGTTTTAAATGCTAATGTTGGAAATGGTGAACAGAATAGAAACAAAAGGTAAAGTAATTACCTTCTAATTCATGATGAAGGCCAGAGTCTGAGCTGCAAAGAAGAGATATGGAAGGTAGGAAAAATGGGTGATTTTACAAAGTACAAGTTGCTTAGAGTGTACAAGGTTTCAAGATTAAACCCTATAGGAAGCTAGTCAAGCAGGAGTGGAAAAAGAGAAACTTTGTGGAGTTGACTGAGGGATTCTGCTCAGGAAGGTGTGATTCTTACTCAGGAAAAAGTCAGAGAATCATTCATTGGCATCAGAAGGGTGTGCTCAGTTTTCTATTTTAAATATTAAAATAAAATTAGGAAAACAAAATATAATAGAGTTTATATTATTGGTGACTTACTTGAAGAGACCAAAAGAAAATAGCTTCATTTTGGATTGAGGAGAGATGCAGGGAGGATAAACAAAGGTAGAAAGTTAAAGAGAAGGAGGCAGGGAGTTGGGTGGAGGAGAGAAAATTCCTTGAGTACCACCCAGGTATTGGACACATGAATGAATATTTCATTCATGCTTTGTCCTCTAATCCTCATAATAGGGCTATTAATAGATTATTTTCTCATGGACTTCTGGTCAAGATGGTGGAGGAGGTAAACATTGTGTCCAGCCCCGTCTATGACTACATCAAAATTACAACTGAAGTATGGGGCAATCATCATTGAAAACCCTCTTTGGTTTAGGTCTGGCTGAACCAAAGTCCTAACACTAAGGATATATAGAAGAAGCCAAGTCCAGACTGGTAGGAGGGGCAGAGACACAAAATACACTGGTCCCACGTGTGGTCGTTACAAATCAGGAGTGATATCAGCTGCAGAAGTCCCCCCTGAGGAGCAAGGAGTCCCAGCCCCACACCAGGTCTGCAGCCAAGGGTTCTGATGCTTTGAAGAGAAGTTTATATAACTTCTGGCTGTGAAAACAAGCCAGGATGGTGGATGAGGGTATTGTAACTGAGTGAGACAGAGGGCTACTAGAGTCCTCGTGTTCTTCTTAAAGGTTCCATGCATGAACTTACTCGCTGGCAGACTCACTGCCTTGAGGTGCAGTGCTGGGGCAGTAGCTTGAAAAGTGCCAGGGACACAAAGAGAGGAACTGAATTGCCTGGTTTCAGAGTGAGGACTGGAGGGGCAGCTTTGACCCAGACAGAAGAGCTGGCAGAAGCCATTGTTCTTTAGTTGAGACTTGCCCACATCTAGGCTGCAGGTGACATATTTGAGTCTCCACCAACCTGGCTAAAACTGTTTGTCCTGCCCTGGTGATTCCCTGAGACCTTGAACCACCCAAGTTTAGGGTCCTCCCAAGCTGCCTTCAGTAGTTTTTCCATATGAAAGGTCTGTTTGGGCTTATGCTATGACTTTCCTAAAAATCCAGCAACTGGCCTCTGTGTGCCCCATATCTCTTGCTAGGCAGCCTTAGGCCCATAAATAGTGGCAACAGGTCTTAGTTCATGGCTTAGCCTCTCCCAGACACCCTCAAGCCCAGCAGAAGTTATAAATATCTGCATATTACTTTATAGCTCCTGCCAGGTGGCCCCTGCTAGGGCAAAGACACGGGTTGGATTTGGCCTGCACCAGAGCCCCTCCTAAGAGGTCCTACAATAAATACAACCAGTGGCTAGCTTAAGACCACACCATAGCACCACCCTACCACCTCCACAAATGCCACACCCAAAAGGCAAACTCAGCAGGCGTCAGAGCCTCGATAAAGTAAATCCTAATCTGTGGGGCCTACCTCTGCACAACAGCTCCTCTGCTGTAGTCAGGATCAGTCCTCACTGCCAATCAGCCTGACAGCCAATCCTTCCCACTGCAGTGCTAAGAGCAACCAAGGTTCAACTATAACAGGAGGGCAGACACAACCCACACAAGGGACATACCTGGAGCACCCAGCTCAGGCGACCAGAGAGACTGTGGCTCTGGGCCCCACATGACACCTACTACATTAGGCCACTCTACCAAGATTGGGAGATGTAGCAGCTCTACCAAGACTTGGTTTGTAACAGAAACAAACTGAGGGAGGCTGTAAAATAAAGAGACTAAGAATCATGCCCCAAATGAAAGAACAGAACAAAATTCCAGAAAAAGAACTAAACAAAATGGAGATAAGCAATCTACCACTTGCAGAGTTCAAAACACTGGTTGTATGGATGCTCAGTAATCTCAGTGAGAATTTTATCAAAGTGATAAAACATATAAATGGAGATAGGAAACATAAAAGAACTAGTCAAAAATTAATACAATAACTCAAGTGAAGAACATATTAGAAAGAATCAACAGATTAGATGAAGCAGAAGATCTAATCAGCAATTTGGGAGACAAGGTAGCAGGAAACACCTAATCAGAGCAGCAAGAAGAAAAAAATCTCTCCCCCAAAATAACAGTAGTTTAAGGGGCCTTTGGGATAACATCAATCATACCAACATTTGCATCATCTAGGTACCACAAGGAGGAGAGAGAGAGCAGGAAATTGGAAACCTATTTGAAAAACTGATAAGAAAAACCTGGAGTTCAAATTCACAGAGGGCAATAAGCAACTGAGGCTGATGAGTAGCCGCTGTCTACTCGAGATGGGGCATGCTCCCCCTAATTCTCTACTGGGCAATCCACTCATATTTGTCCCTGGTTGCCTTCTATTTAGTCTTGTAAGCATTTGAGTTTCTGTGCTTCCCTTGGGATATAAATATAACACTCTATTTTGTTCTAAACCTTATGCACATAACCTCAGGTTGGTGGGCACTGGGAAATTAAGGAATGGAATGCTTCACTTTGGTCAGTAACAAGAGAACAAAATGAGAATTCAGCAAAGGAAGAAACTAGAGATGACCAGCGTCTGCTCCCACCTCACCCTTCCTGTACACTGGGAAATAAACGGGGCTCCCTGAGTTCCTTGAAATGGAGACTCTAGATTATTTTCCTTTAAATACAATGTAAGTTCTGAAAACCAGAGGGAACACAGATATCCAAGAGTCTGACAAAGTAGTTACAATAGTTAAAACATTCTATTTCAAACCTCAAACAGGAGGGGCCTTCTTTAATTTCAGACTTTGTCTAAATAATTTTTGTTCTCCAATCATAACAGCAAGTAATTTGTCTGAAATAATTTCTGTTGACATGGCAAATGTAAGCAGCAATAATTCCTACTATCTGAATATGTTAAGGTCAATACAAACTATGGTAGACTCACATCTAATGAGAAAATTAGATTCTAAAGTAAGGACATGAAAAAATCACATACATTTAAAATTATCCTTGAAAAGTTCTTTCACTGCCTTTAAATCATCATGATGGGGTTCTTTGCATTAAATTTGTAGCCTCATACCCTCGGGATATGGATGACAAGAGCAATAAAGGTATCTCTTCTGACTCCCTCAACCATTCCTGCCCTTCCAAGTGCACGTAGGTAGGATAACAAATTGAGTGTCTGTCAGTGTCACTCCACTATATACTTAATAGCTTACTTTTGAGAATTCTATGGTAGTGTGATTTTTGGTAATATTTCATTTTATTAAAAATATGTTTTTATTAATTTTAGAGAGGGAGGAAAGGAGAGGGAGAGAGAGAAACATTGATCAGCTGCCTCCTGCACGCCTCCCACTGGGGATTGAGTCCACAACCCAGGCATGTGCCTTGGCTGTGAATCACCCACCCTGGCGACCTCTTGGTGCATGGGTGGAAGCTCACCCACTGAGCCACCGTGGACGGGTTATTTTTGGTACTATTTTACAAGCTCATTGTTTTGGGTAACCATGAACATTTTTTGAAGGGGTAGGCTGTGTTGCATCTAGATATGAAACAACTAATATTGTGGTCCTTAATGCAGTGGTTACCCTTTGTGTGTGGGATGTGTTGATGTGTTTTTAACAGCCTGATGGGACACACTCTATGGTCCCAATTTTCTTTTTAAATCTGCTCTTAAAGGATGCTGAATCCATCCAAAGGAAGATTAATCAACCCAAAGGCTGCCTACACATTAGTACATGTCTCTTCACAGCTTGTAAAATACCAGTAATTCTCCTGCCTTTAAAACAAACAAGGCAGCTGTTTTCACACACTTTTAAAGTGGTGAGTAAAGGATGCAGAAAGGCGTGTAGCTGTTAAAGTTTTATGACTAAAAACGATTAAGATTGACCTGATTCTGAGATCTTCAATTTCCTCTTATATTTTCTTCTCTTAAATACTTTCATTTTTCTTCTTATAATTTATACACACTTCTTATCTATAGCCTTGTTAACATTTAACAAATCATGAAAACATCTACAATTCAGCTAAGACACTATTGTTTTCTTTAGGATCCTGAAACAAAACTTTATAAAGGATTTATAAATATTTTGAATAGAGCTAAAATCAACACATCTGTTTTTTGTTTAGTGACAACTTTTAAGGTGTGGTTGGGGATAGGATTCATCCATCTTTGGGTTCACTCAACTTTGTCAAACTGGAGTTTAAACATCAACCTTTCTGTGTTTCTATAAAACTGTTGCAATGTCAACATGACTCTGGGAAAAGGTTTGTTTTCTTTTTCTTTTCCCAGATTATATTTTACTACTGCTGGTCCAACAAAGATTGAATGATATTATAAAATATATGTTTGGAGTGCATTTCTGTTGAAAGGAAAGCCTGGGATAGAATCAACCCTAAATAAACTTAAGTTAAAATATTTAATTCTCAAGGGTATGACAAATTTAGAGTGCGCTTGTAGTGTGGCTGAATTACTGTACAGAAAAATAATCTGAATAAACAGATGATTTTCATTTGTCACACTAATATATAAAACCTGCAGTAGTGAACACTGAATGCATAGTCCCAAGAAATATCACAATGAACTGACCAGGTTGTTCCTGTTCATTTGGAAGAGTCATGTAAAGTGCTAAAGCCCTGATAACTCAATGAAGAACTTGGCCACCTGCTCACTGAGTACTTGCAAACTTTTATCCCTGCAAAAATGTCTTTTTAAAATCATTATATTTTCATTTTAGGCCATAAAACATCAAATATGGATGTACACTGCATCTCAGAATAAGTTTAGAAAAAGTTCAGCTTATACATTATGGTGCTGATGAAAGTACTTGAGCTAAAAAGAAGCTATACTAACATATACAGAGTAGGGCAAAAGTAGATTTACAGTTGTGACTATGCAAAACATAGGGTTTATTCTTGTATTAGAGGCCCGGTGCATGAAAATTCATGCACTGGAGGGGGGTACCTCAGCCCGGACTGCCCCCTCTCACAGTCAGGGAGCCCTCAGGGGTGGGATGCGACCTGGCAATCAGGGGAAGGTGACGCCCCATTCACACCTCTGTTGCTGCCACTGCTGGCAGCACAAGCCTTGGCCTGCCCTGGTTACTTGAGCTTTGGGTGGCCCTGGGTGGCTGGGGGGCTGAGCGGACTGGAGGTCTCCGGAGGCTGGTACGCAGAGTGGCCAGGCCCGCCTGGGGGTAGGCCCAGCCTTGCTGTGCACCTGCTGCCCTGGTGTGGCTGAGGGGACTGGACGCCGCCATCTAGTGGCTGTGGGAGCTGCCAACTTTGAGGGTGTGGCAGTCATTTAACATATTCCTCCTTATTGGCTCTGGACGCCGCCATCTTTGTGACATTGTGAGGGTCAATTAGTGTATTCTCTCTTTATTAAATAGGATTATTACTTATTAATTACTAGAGGCCCAGTGCACGAATTCATGCACCAGTGGTATCCCTCAGCCTGGCCTGCGGGATCAGGCCGAAACCGGCTCTCCAACATCTCCCAAGGGGTCCAGCTTGCAAGAGGGTTCAGTCTAGGCCGAGGGACCCCACCAGTGCACTATCGGGGCCAGGGAGGGATGCAGGAGTTTGGCCAGCCGGGGAGGACCACAGGAGGGCTGCAGGGCGTGTCTGGCCTGTCTCACTCAGTCCCAATCAGCTGAACCCCAGCAGCAAGCTCACCTACAGGTTGGAACATCTTCCCCCTGGTGGTCAGTGCATGTCATAGCGAGTGGTTGAGTGGTCTTAGCATATCATTAGCATATTATACTTTGATTGGTTGAACAACTGACCAGATGACAGGACACTTAGCATATTAGGCTTTTTATATATAGGATTGTACTATTCTCCATATGAACAACTGTAAACCTACTCTTGCCCCACCCTGTATTCACATATATATATAATTACTGCATTATAGGTAGAAACTGCAACTATAATCCATTCTCTTTACATTTAACTCCAAATGGGCAATTTGTTAGGCTCCATTGAAAGTACAAAATGATAACACTCAGTGTTCTTAGACCCTTAGGTATCTACTAGTATACTGCCATGTATACTAGTTATAATTAAAGCAGTGTGTCTGCCTTGAACCTTATATTCATGAGTACTTTTGGATTCTAATCAGAAATGTGGGCATTGCAATGCATTTTCTTTATTGCAGCTCAGGGCCACATATTTTATGTAACTATTGTGCCATTTATTTTGCTAATATATTTTTTTAATGACAGGGAGTTAATGACAAAATAAAAACAGTTGATAGCTGATTATCAAGTAAAACAAGTCAAAATGCATTATCCTCCTGTGCAGGGGTAATGTTAAGTCACACATGCACTGACTGGGAAAGGCTTTCTTAGCTAGGGCATTTGTTTCCATTTGATTTTGAACATCTTGGATATTGCTATGAGTGATAGAGTGGTATTAGAAGGATGCTATAGTGCTAACAAATCAACCTTGGAGGGCTCCGAGTTGCCTATTGAGGTAATCATTTGAAATTTATTTATACAGTGGGGCCTTGACTTACGAGAGTCCCTACTAGAGTTTTTTGAGGTACCAGCTGTCTCTCAGCCGATTTTTTGCATTGACTTGATAGAGTAATTTGAGTTAACAAGCTCCTTAATGAGCTAGGTCTTGGAATGAATTAAACTCGTAAGTCAAGGCCCCACTGTAGTTGATTTCACTTGGAGAGCTGGGAAATCCTTCTATTCTGCTAAACTCCTGTATTGTGTAGGTTTTACTTCCTCTCTCTCTCTCTCTCTCTCTCTCTCTCTCTCTCTCTCTCTCTCTCTCACACACACACACACACACACACACACACACACACATACACACACACACACACACTTCACATATACTTACTCACACAGCATTTCCTTTTACATTATAAAGATATCCTTCCAAATTGTTTTACTATTGTTATAGAGTTTAGCTTACAAATCTGAATGTATTATTTTACAATGGTGAAGAGGACGCTTCTGTTAAAACCATTAAAATGAAATGTGTGAGCAGACATTTCTTTGGGCAACAGGAAATGAACCAGTTTGTGATTGGGTTTGAAGTTTATATCATTTCCAGGGCTAAGGAGACTCTTTGATGAGTAGAAACTGATTTGACTGTAGGTTTTCTTGTCAATTTCTCACATTCATGATTTATGAAGCTTTATTCTGACAGCAGAATATTAACTCACTTTGAGCCTGGATTGCTTTCCCACAGTGCTCCCTCCATGGCTCTGTACCAGCAATTGTTGTAGCAGGAGAGTGAGAGTGGGTTTGCTTCCTGGTGGTTGGCTCCGTCCCCCATGAGAGTGAGGAATCTGATATGGGGAAGGCTGGCCAAGAGGGAAGTCTTTCTCATTATTTCAGTAGTCAATGGCAAATTTTAGTAGAGACTTTTATCCATGTGAAGATGAGGGGGATTTTGTTTGCCTTATCCGTCTAAGATGGAAAGGCTAAGCAGTTTGACGATCATTTCCTTGTTAATTAAGATTTAGGGTAAAATCATTTCCTCTTTTATGAAGGCCAATGGGAACATGTATGGCAGGACATTTTTAACTCAAAGCCCAGTAATAGATGTAGTACAGAAATACTTTCCAGCATTGGGGGCATTTGACGGTCACTAAACAAACACTGGAACATTATCTTGATTTCAAATGGAAATGCGTGAGAAGGTAGAATTTTTTAGCCCTGAATAATGTGACATTATTCCCACATTTGGGAAGATTACAAAGGGCTCAGGCTCACCAGGAGCTAGGAATGTCTATGAAGAAAAAATACATTGTTTATGAAGAATAGTTTTCACACTCTTTATGATTTCTGGGAGGTTTGTTTTAATGAATTTGACATCAGTTTATAAGGACCATGCACAGAATAAGTAAGTAAATAGGATTTTGGTTTTGTTTGAAAGATTTATAATGTAGATTGTCATCTTTGGGTCCCTTCCATTCCCCTGTTGGACAATATAAAGAGCCGTGGATTGGGGCCTAACAAAAAGGGACTAATTATTGATACAAGGAAATTACTGAATACAGATCATTACCTCATATGTAACATACATATTTTCCTATCTAAGCCTCTCTACTAGAGGGAGGGTGGGTAAAGGAATGGCCCTTTATAGGAACCTTGGCACTTAATCTGAAGAAATTAATTTCAACTACATGATCTTTTAGATATGCCATATTATCTTAACTTTTTTTGACAATTTTGAAATTTTCTAATATCTCTCAGTTGGCTTTAAATTAAAAGTAATAACTTATTACAAGGAAGAAAATAATTTTTTATTTGTTTCATTGACTTATTACAATTATTCAATAGCTTGTGTAGCATATATCTGTATAAACATATAGTTATGCATACCTATAATCTGTGGTCTTTAACAAAATATATTTTTTTCATGTGAGAAAGTTGGACTTGTTTATTTAGTACAGATTTTATTTTAAAAGCAATGTCAAGGCATTAGAAGGTCTTAAGAAGTATTATTCCATCAGTCACATGTTAAATAAAAAAATGAGTTGAATATGGATTAAGATAGAGAAATAAAAATACCAGTGAGGAGGCTATTGCTTAAATCTAAGTAAGGAAAGTTGTGGCCTGGACTAAAGTGGTATATTCCAGCTGGAGAGAGATGAGCAAATTATATTCTCAATATGATGCCAATTTGATTTACTGCTAAGCAATGTGGGATATGAGGGAGAGAAGAGTCATAGATGATTCCCTGGATTTTAATCTAAGTAACTTTCTAAGTAGAGGTGCCATTTACTGAGATGGGAAAGACTAGGAAGAAATGGTTTATGAGTTGGAGAAAAAGAAACTTGTTTTGGCTATGTTATATTTGAGGTGCCTATTTTATATTTAATGATAATCATCATGTAGCCCCTAGATATGTAAGTCTAGACCTCAGTGCAGAGTGTGCAAATTAATAAAGATTAGAGTTAAGAGGGCCTGTGACAGGTGCACTTATGCCTTCCAGTCATGGTGGGTTGCCTTTAACAGGAAGAGACATGCTTTGCATCTTCAACAAGACGTTTTCTATTCTCCTTCCCAGACAACATCTTCATCAGTAAGAGACTGTCACAACCTAGTCAATGAAAAGCCACCACACTTCGAACCCCCAGTTCTCTCCCCTGGACTCTTTGTTTATAACAGCCTTTCCCATCTTTCCCTTTCCTCTATAAGGGACATTCCTCTCCTTTGCTTCCCAGACTTGCATATTGTTTTGCAATAGCTTGTGTGTCCCGAATTGCAATTCCCTGATATTCCTGAATTAATTCATTCTTTTGCTGGTAAAATAACCTTTTTAAGACCAACAAGAGTCAGGGACCTAAGATATGAATTTACTTCTACATTTACATTTTATTTAAAGTCATGCTAGTGGGTGGGTTATGTGCAAATAGAGAGGAGAAATAATATAAGACTCAGCTCGTAGCCACTATAATATGTTGGTTGGGAAAAAAGAGTCAACAAGCAAGACAGAAAGAACAGTTAAGATGCCAGGAAATAAAGCAAGAGAGTGTGGTTTCCCAGAAGCTAAGAGACAAGTTCTGAAGAAGCAAGTAACAATCAACAGTGAAAATGCTATTTGACTAAGTGAATCGTATGAGAAATGTGAGGATGTAAAAAGCACTTATCTGACTTTGCAAATGGCGGTTATTGTTAACCAGGATAGATTATTGGCATTGTAGGAATTTCACTCTGTGTGAGGTAGGTTCAAGAAAATGTGAGAGAGGAGAAATATGATAAGTACTGGCAACAAATTTAGCAAAGAAAAGGAACAGACTAATGAGGCAGTAAAGGAAAAGGAATATGTTCCAAATGACGGATTTCTGTGATGAGAGATAATTCAGCTTGTTTGTCTGTTTATGGGCATGGGCCAATAGAGAAGAGGAAATTATGAGGAGGGGGTGATTTTAGGAGCGAAGCCACTGTGTAGGTAAATAATTGGTGCTGGGAATGTGGAGGAATTCTGACCATTTCCATTTTCTTAATTAATTAACTAATTAAAAAGTGAGACCATCAGCTAAAGGGAGAAAGCAGGGGTGTTGTTTTGAGGAAAAAGGAATGAAATAGTCTTGTCAGATAAAGAGAAATTGAGTTCATAGAAAAATGTATTAATGGTAAAGCTGTTAGGTATGGTAGTAGATCTTGGCACTTGAGAATTCAATGTTCAAGTTTTGATGGCTCTTAGGGTGTATGAGATCAGCAATTTTCAACCTTTTCATCTCATGGAACACATAAACTAATTACTACAATTCTGCAGAACACTAAAAATACATTTTTTTGCCGATCTGACAAAAAATAGATATAATTTTGATCCATTCATACTGGACAGCTAATATTGTGCTGGCTGTTGTCACTCTTTTAATTTGACAGTCTAAGGGAAAAGAGGTCAGTGCTCCTGACTAAATAGTCAGGTACTGCATGTTTTAAAAGTTCTTGTGGTGCACTGGTTGACAATCGCTGTTAGATGATATTTGTCATTTTGCAAAGATATGAATTTTAGTCACATTAAAAAAGGGCATGAAAATGTATCACCTGGGTAGAAAATAAAGCTTCATAATAATTATGTTATTAAAGAGATTCAAAAAGAAAAACTAACAATAAAATCAAACTTTTTTTCTTTTCATATTACCCCTAAAAATAAATTATAGTGTTGAGGTTGAAAGTGAAGCAAATATCAAGGAGCCTAAAAGAGTGATGGCTCTTATCCAGACAGCAGAAGTTTTAGGTAATTAAAGAGCGAAATGTCTATTTTAGTGGAGACTTGGACCAGTGATATGAGCAAACATACGCCCACTCCTTGTGGAAACAAGATAAAGTATGCCTGGAATGTTCTTGTCAATGCTCCAACTACTCACATGAGGATAGTAGTCTCAGGAAACATGCGGTTTGACTAAGATGTGACTTGAGACAAAACCAAGAGTCTAGGCAAATATTTCTAGTTAGTGGAGTCACAAAGGCCTTAGAATGTATCCCTCATTACATTCAGGGTTTATTTCACCCTCTGGCCCACAGTTTTCATGCTCCTCCTCCTTCTGGTTATATTATGGGCTTGTAAATAAATCCTAATAATCACTAAGTTACTCTCTCAGTACCATCCTGAATAAGTATAAAAGTAATTGTTTTCCTTTTACCTTATTGAATGTACTTAAATATAACAACCTGCATTTGTTTCATGCTTTCCTTTAAAAATCACTTTCAAATTTGTCATATTGTCCTCAAATCAATCCTATAAAGTAACTAGAGGCCTGGTGCACAAAAATTTGTGCACTCGGGGTTGGGAGAGGAGGTCCCTCAGTCTGGCCTGTGCCCTCTCACAGTCTGGGACCCATCAGGAGATAAGGACCTGCTGGTTTAGGCCTGCTCCCGGGTGGCAGAGGGCAGGCCCAATCCCTAGGTGCAGCCCCTGGTCGGGCTCAGAGCAGGGCCAATTGGGGAGTTGGGGCACCGCCCCCTGTCATGCACAGAGCAGGGCGGATTGGGAGGTTGCGATGCCACCCTCAGTCATGCTCAGGGTAGGGCTGATTGGGGGGTTGGGGCACCACCCCCTGGCACACTCAAGGCAGGGTCTTTAGGGAGGTTGCAGCGCCACTCCTGTCATGCACAGAGCAGGGCCGATCAGAGGGTTGGAGCTCCGCACCCTGTCACACTGATCCCGGTGCTGGGAAGCCTCCCTGCTCCGCTGATCCCAGGGCCAGGACGCCTCTCGGCTCCCCTGATCCCTGGCCCGGAGGCCTCTCTGCTCCGCTGATCACCGGGGCTGGGAGGCCTCTGGACTCCGCTGATCACCGGGCCGGGAGGCCTCTGGACTCCGCTGATCACCGGGGCTGGGAGGCCTCTCGGCTCCCCTGATCCCTGGCCCGGAGGCCTCTCGGCTCCGCTGATCACCGGGGCGGGAGGCCTCTCTGCTCCGCTGATCACCGGGGCCGGGAGGCCTATGGACTCCGCTGATCACCAGGCCGGGAGGCCTCTCGGCTGATCACCGGGCCCGGAGGCCTCTGGACTCCGCTGATCACCGGGGCCGGGAGGCCTCTCGGCTCCCCTGATCCCTGGCCCGGAGGCCTCTCGGCTCTGCTGATCACCAGGGCGGGAGGCCTCTCTGCTCCGCTGATCACCGGGGCTGGGAGGCCTATGGACTCCGCTGATCACCGGGCCGGGAGGCCTCTCGGCTGCGCTGATTGCGGGGCCTCCGACTACGCTGATCACCAGGGCGGGAGGCCTCTCGGCTCTGCTGATCACCGGGGCGGGAGGCCTCTTGGATCCGCTGATCACCGGGGCCGGGAGGCCTCTCGGATCCGCTGATCACCGGGGCCGGGAGGCCTCTCGACTCTGCTGATCCCAGGCCCTGAGGCCTCTCTGCCCTGCTGCTTCAGGGCTGTTTGGCTTCGCTCTGCTTGGAGCCTGAGTATGCAAATTAACTGCCATCTTTTAGCTTCTATAATTAAAACATTGTATCTTTTGGAGTTGTTGCTTCAGGAGCTCAGAGCCCTGCAGCTGCGGGGATCCTTGACTTTCTCCATCGCTGGGGCAACCAAGCCTCCTATTCTCAGCTGCCTGGCTGCCAGCCGCCATCTTGGCTGACAGTTAATTTGCATATCTCGCTGATTAGCCAATGAAAAAGGTATCGGTTGTACGCCAATTACCATTTTTCTCTTTTATTAGTATAGGATTATTATTATGATGATTATTATTATTATTAATGGAGTTTTAAAGATTTGTTGATACAACTGTGCTCATATACTTGGGGAAGAGGAAAAGATAATACTAGAAACTAAGTTTTCAGACTCCAAAATTGCCCCACTGGTTACCATCACATGCAGCCATGCAATATAATAATGATCATAAATCTTGCATTTTTAATTATGCTTTTCTTAGCTAAGTACTATGCTTAATTGTAATATTTACCTGTTTAAAATCTAAATTTTTTTTGTGTGTGGCAAAATAAGTATTTGTAATTGGGGAAATCTCCAAAACTAATAAATGATAAATAAATAAAAATAAACTCAGAGAGGGAAGCCCTTACAAATCATCCAGCCTAAATACCACTGTTACATATTGCAAAACTGAGTCCCAGGAAAATTGACTTGCTTAAGGTCATTCAACTGGTTAACAGAATTACAGCTGGGATTATATTTCTTAACAACTATCTCAACGTGTTTTTCATTGTGTTACATTGTCTATAGAAATTGAACTACAAAACCACCAAATATGAGAGCTCGAAAGGACTCTAGAGATTGAGTCCAACCCTCTCATTTTATGGAGGAAATAGAGATCCAGAAAATTAAACTGTTTTTGCAATGCTATGTAGTGAGAGTAATAGGAAGTTACCAGTAGTATGTGACTGCGCCTGCCTCAGGTTTCAACTGAGATACTATAAGGAAAAGTATCAGATAGCAGAGAGTGTGTGCGGACAGCCCAGTCCCTATATGCTGAGTTTTAAAGGAAATTGCACACATACAGACACACAAAACCCCAAAACATGACTCTTTCACCCCTCTGCCAAATTAAGAACATAAAAGGATATCAAACAATGGACACAGACAACAGGAGGTGAGGGTGAGGGCAGGATTGGGGAGGTAGGGGGACAATGGGAGGATAAGGACACATTTGTAATACCTTAATCAATAAAGAAAAATAATAATAATCTATATAATAAAGAGGTAATATGCATATTGACCATCACTCCAACACACAAGATGGCCGCCCCCATATGGACTAAAGATGGCCACCACAAGATGGCCAACAGGAAAGAGCAGTTGTGGGCGATCAGGCCTGCAGGGGAGGGCATTTGGGAGGGACCAGGCCTGCAGGGGAGGACAGTTGTGGGTGACCAGGCTGGCAAGGGAAGGAAGTTAGGGGTGACTGAGCCAGCAGGGGAGGGCAGTTAGGGGCAATCAGGCCAGCAGGGGAGCAGTTAGGCATCGAGCAGGCTGGCAGGGAGTGGTTAGGGGTGATCAGGCTGGCAGGCAGGCAAGCAGTTGGGAGCCAGGAGTCCTGGATTGTGAGAGGGATGTCCCAGATTGGAGAGGGTGCAGGCTGGGCTGAGGGACACACATCGAACCCCCATCCCTGTGCATGAATTTTGTGCACTGGGCCTCTAGTAATAATAATAAAAGATATCAGAGACAGTGGAAAGAGGGAGGGATTGGGAAGGAGATTTCTTTGGATAAGGCTGGTGCTCTGCTTTGAGTTCCCAAACGTTGGGGGAAATGGTGGACATTCTAATTTCTAAGCCCAAGCCCAATGAGTGAGTCTTTGAGAGAACCATTTGATGTGCCACCTCTGTTTTTGGTGGGACAGTCAGAAGAGCAGTGCATTGGGATTGCTTGAACTGTCAGGGTTTGCACAGAATATACAACCATTTCTTGTGGGTCAGATGTGGCCCATTTAAAATGAAAGAGCCCACCTGAGACTTGTGGGCCCTGTCCTGTCCCACAGTGCCCCCCTCAAGAGGCAAGGAGACCACACCACTACCTAGAACAGAGTCTTGGTCCTTAGGGTTAAGGGCTCTTTAGAAAACAGGAGACTAGGAAGGAAACTGCAGAGGCCAAGAGAAAAAGTTGACTTTTACCACCTCTCAGTGCCAGAGAGGACAGTCAACATGCGATGGCACCATCTACTCTCTTCATTAACTTCAAATGGTGAGTGATGCAAGATCTTAACCAGGACAGATGGAGGGCAGAGCAATGACTGTGGGCTTCCAGCCTTAAGCACATCTGGGTTGGGGAAGAGAAGAAGATTTAGTGACAGGCCAAGGTCAGAATTTTTCAATGTACCTTCTACATATGTAAGTGAAGCTGTTTTTACATGGATTGTGAGATGTTGTGTTACCTAGGAGTACGTGGGAACAAAAGCCCTGGAGTTGTTGGAATTTTCACCAGGAGTAGGGAAGCTTGCAACCAGAGGGAGATGGAGTTAAAATTGCATTTTGTTCATAGTCCATAGGCCCAGCACACTGGTTACAAGAATAATCTCACAATCTCATCTAGGACTTCTCCCACTGCACCCTGCTGTCTCAAAATTAAAGGTGTAACAATTGAAAGAAGAACAAATTTATTTGGTTTCTATGTCCATCTGCTACAGAAAAGTAAGAAAATATCTTGAAAGTTTAAAAAAAAACACCTCATTTCCTAGTGGATGTTCAGTAATGCCTGGTGATCAAAAGAACGGATGAAATAAGCACTGCCATCAACGGGAGGCACGAGAGGGGTGTCCCTACCCCCAGGCAGGCATGAACAGCTGCAGACACCGGTGCAAATCAGGAGGAAATCTAATGACTGAGGCACCAAGGGAAGAAAAATACAAACACCGCGCTATGTGCCAAGACTCGCCACCAGGCCCGTGCTGCCGGTGCTCAGGACCCCAGCAGTGAGACGTAAACACGGGTCAGCTGAGCTATTTCACTTGGGCCAAGGTATGTGCACAGTGTGTGACCATGCTTTCAATCAGGGAAATAGCACGTGGAGCTTGCCGGCCTGCTTTTGAGGACATGCAATACATCTTGTTCGCTCCACCGCAAAGGGACCAACAGGGGCAGCAGAGCCTTGCTGTTCCCCACCACAGCTGACTCTTGCGTATGCTCAATGCCATCATCCCTGCCTTATGCTCCCACAGCTGAACTGCAGGCACCAGTTACCTTCTAGAGGTAACGTACAATTACAGCATTTCTGCCAACCTGGAGGACTTGGGGACCGAAATGAGTGACAATTAGCAAAGGTACAAGTGTTTCTGAACTGTCTGTCTCGCACACTGCGGGAGAATCTGGTTATGGGTGCAGGCTTTTGTTTTTAGGCTCAAGCCAATATCCTGATAACACAGGCAACATTAATGCTACACCCTCAGAGCCATGGTGTCTCTTAATGGTAAAACTGGACAGAAACTTGTAGAAAAGACATGACAAGAAATCATCAAGAGGCAGCCAGCCATATTGTTAGAATTGCAGTAAAGTATATTAAAAGGGAAACTTCTCTTAATCACACATGGAAAGCTTCTAGATCACACACGGATGCTTGATGTTATCGCACAAGATCTGAAGTCTGGGAATAAAGGGGAGCCCAAAGAATAGTTAGACATAAAATTATTAATTTTAAATTTTGTTGGAATTCTCCAATCATATGGATTATCTGTGAAAAGTAATGTTTTTGTTTTCTTGATTAGCCACACTGTTTCAAGCACGCCCTTAGTTAATATAAGCACAGATAGCCCCTCTTATCACACTGCAAGCCACATTACATTTTGTCATATTACATCATCCAGTACCGTAAGGAATACATGATGACAAAAATGTGAATATACACAATGCTATTTAAATTTTCTTCTCAATCCTCTGATGTGGGAGCTTACAAAAATGGCCACAGTTCTTTACCTGTTCCTGTACACAGGACCTTGGCAATATGACGTAGGGCATCTATTTCCCCGTTTCTTGAATTTGAGCTGACTGCATGAGTGGCCGTGTAATGCGTAGTAAGTCATGTTGTGCCTCCTCTGAACCTGGTCTTCAGAGGTTTCCTAGGTCTCCTCACTGTCCTTGAACTCTATGACTAAGGCAGCCTGTTGAAGGATTAGAGACATATGGCATGATTGTTTGTATCACCCTGATTAAAATTATGCCCACTGGCACTCATCTAAGTAAGCCCATCCTAGATTAGCAAGTACCCAACCCAGCAGCTAACTGAGAGCATAAGTGAGCCCAATGCAGATCAGATGATTAATTACCCTCCTGACCCACAAAATTGTGAACCAAAAAAGTTATTGCCTTAAACCACTAAGTGTTGGGTTATTGGGTAGCAGTAATTAATTGATATGCCTGGTTATATCATTTATGGAGTTCTTTTGTTTCTGTCATTCTGACAGGTTTACATTCCATGGCTGGATCACTTAAAGATTGCCTCAAGTCTTACAAATGGAAGAGACCACCGCTAATGGGGAGACTCTCTGTATGCCATTGCTCTGGCTCACTATTACTTTGGGAAACCTCTGCCCATAAATATTATTATTTTCATAAACACAAGAAAGAAAGGGAAGAGTAGAAAAGGATTCCTTGTTCCCCTTCTTTCCAGCTATAATACCACTGACCACCAAGGTCACCCATTAGAGTGGGCCATCCAACCTGACTTGGGGTCATGAGCCTTGAGGGTAGCGCTTGGGTATTTCTCAATGTTTTATTCCATATAGGCCTTCCCTGTTTTAACACACAGTAGTGGCTAAATACAATTACAGGAGCTCAAATTGAATTCATCTGAACTCCTATTATAAGGGAGGCACAGTACTTTCTTCATCCAGCAGTTGCATTCAGGTTTCACAACACTACATAGCTCTCTGACCTGTCTTGAAATGCTTAGGACTGACTGGAGCTTTGGTCAGATTTTTGAGCAAAAACCATCAACTGTCATGGAACTTTCAATCTAACTTTAGGAAAATCTCTAACATCCAAGATAACTATAACTGCAGATTACCCTGAATAGACCCAAATGAACCGGTGGGAGTCCTGGAATGGTCTCAAATGAAGAAGAAAGCTCCCAGAAAATGTTTAATTCATTAAGTCCTAAATGCAGGGATTAAAATTCTTCAGGTACAGGCTGTGATCTGAGAACTGATTACTCCCCAGGTTTTATTCCATGAACTGAATATCCTAAAGTAGACAACTCTCCCAGGCTAGCACATGAGAGCTACTTCAAATGCAGAGATATAGTGTAATAATATCTCTCTTTAAGAAGTTGTCCATAAGATCCCTCCATGAGACCCCTGCTCACCTCATCATTCATCACTGCCCCCTCAGGCATTTCTATGATCCTGAGCACTTCCTTCTGTTTCCTGCTTCTGTGCTTTGTGAATCTTTTCCTTTCTGCCTGAACTATACTTCTCTTTATGTGTTCTCCAAATGAGTACCTTTTCAACTTTTGAAACTCAACTCAAGTACTTCCTTTTCTACAGAGTTCTCAACTGCAGCCCTCCACACTATTCTCTAAGTAGATTTCTCTATTTCAGCAAAATTTTGTGTGTGTGTATGCGTATGTGTGTGCAAGTGTAATATTTTATTGTTGCCTTTATGGGGCAGTTTTGACAGGTTTTATTACTAGATTTTCACCTATTGGAAGGGAAGAGCCATTATTCATAAATTATCATACCAAATGTCTAGCTTAGTGCCTGCCATTTATGATATTCAATGAGTTCTACTGAAAAAAAGTGTAAATGAATATTATTATATTGTCTAACACTTGCTTTTTAGAAGAAATGCTTAAGAAATCAGTCTGGACATATGATTTTCTAAGTTTTGTGGGTTTAAATGCATATTATTTCATTATGATTTGTTATTTAATATCTCCATAATGGGAGGACAAACTCTCATGAGCAGCAATATTTTATAGTACCTACAGGGAGTATATTTTCTCTTTAGTCAGAGCTTTGTGTTTTAAGCTAATAATAAAACAGAAGATTATTTACATTGATGATTCATGCTTTTTTCACTTAGAATTTTTATTAATGGAGTGAAACTTGCTATATAAGAAAGTGTGAGCAATATGCAATCAATGCATAGCATTATGAACACATATAAAACTAATAAGTAAGCATAAATAATAATACTTTTCTACATTATTTATATAGAAAAAATAAGTTATTTAAAAAGAAAACTGAATCAGGAAAAATACACCATATGGCTTATATTAGCAAGTGAGAAAGTCACTTGACCAGATTTAAATTCTCCTAATTTTAGATTTTTTAAATATAAAAAAGGTCAATAATATATAATTTTACTCTTTCAGGGATTGTAAATCATAATTAGAAAAAATAGAGTAAGCATTTTGATCACTAAGAAAATAGCAAGCAACTCATATAGGGGACATATATGTAGCCATCTTGATATAAATAATATATTTTAACCTGAAAATTAATGTGCAATGTATTGAGCTGACTTGGTGACATTAATATTTCAGGATATCTCAAAGCCTATCATGAATATGTTCCATGTAATAAAAGCTGATTCATTCTTACTTGGTGGCAAACTTGAGGAATATGCCAATGTCTTAAATAGAGAATAAAGGAAATGACCTAAATATTTTAGGAATAAAAACCTGCTTATGAAAAACAAAACAAAACAAAAACACGCACACAAATAAAAACCATGCCAAAACAAATCTGTGTCTGAATTATTTAGGTTGGCTTTCAGCATGGGTCAGATTCCCTGAATACATTTTCATCTCCTACTACATTCATATTAATACATATATCAATGTGTATGATTGGCCAAAGGGAAGCATGGGAGTGAGGGGGCCCTAGAATGGAAGGTAGAGCTACTGGAGAAGCCATGCTATTCTTCCCCCTTCTCCCAGCTTCCACAGACAGGATTTCCTGCAATATCTACACTAACTTACGGCTCTATTTGGAACAATTCAACTGTACTCTTGAAAATACCACTACCTGCCTGATGGGTCAGTGGGTGTGAAATCACCAATGAGAGCTTAAAATAATTTTTCCCCCCAAATTCACTGGGATCAAATGAAAAACAAATTGTCTCTCCTCTCCACTGTTCTTTAAGCCGATAATAATCCCATCTGCATTTGATTTGCCTGTTACAAATTTCAATATGTAAAGCAAGTTTACTCTTGAGCTCTTCCAAGATAAGGAATATTCTCTTACACTTTCAGCATGTAGGGAATAAATATTTTATCTCTTTCTGATTGAAGTGAAAGAAACAAACACTGTATCAGAGCAGTACACTCTTGAATTATAAATATTGCAGTGCAATAAGCAGTAATTATCATGAATGGAAAGGTGATATATTTTGAGGTTAAAAATAACAAGATGTTAGAAATGATTACAATGAAAATAATGGCATAACAATGATTTAGACTTTGATACTTCAAGTAAACTTTTTACTTATATGAATTCTATGAAGAAGGAAAAAAGATACTGTCATCAGATCCTTTAGGAGCTTTCATCAACTATGACACCAAGAAATAAATGAAGATCCAATAAGTACTGAGAAAAGGTTAACTTTCTATATGGTTGATTAAAACAAGCAACATGAGAAGTTCAGGAAAATTCTTAGATAATTTCTGGCTTTTGCAAAATACATAATAAATGTCATATAAATAAGTGTAATTGCATTTAAGCAAAAATTAATTATAATGTCTGCTATGTTACTTTAAAGAAGAGCATTTCTTATTTAATTACTAATAGTCCACAAGCTCTTGAATTTTGCTTTTTAACTATATCCAAAAGAGACTCTTCCTGACTAAAACATTTTGCCTTCTTTCTCAAGATGGCACTTTTCAGAGGATGAAAATTGTTCTCAAACCCTGCTGACAATTCAGTCTTGTGAGTTGACACTTAATCTGCAAAACAGCAATACTAATGATTATCAAAGAGGATCATCTCCAATTCAGTTTCACGCAATACTTATCAGTAGATCAACAGAGAGAAAGATTATTCATAATGTGTTGCCTTATGTCTCTTGTCATTTTATCTCTAGATATTCATCATCCTATATAGCAGCCAGTAGCCACATGTGGCTATTGAACACTTGAAATGTGAAAAGTTCAAGTTGAAATATACTCTAGGTATTAAATACTCACCAGGTTTCAAATGCTTAGTAGCAATAAAAAATATAAAACACCTTATCAATAATTTTTATATTGATCAATTACAAGTTGAAATGACAGTATTCTAGACAGATTAGATTAAATAAAATATACTAAAATTACTTTCACATGTTTTAATGTGGCAACCATAAAATTTAAAATATGAGCCTTTGCCCTAACCGGTTTGGTTCAGTGGATAGAGCATCGGCCTGTGGACTGAAAGGTCCCAGGTTCGATTCCGGTCAAGGGCATGTACCTTGGTTGCGGGCACATCCCCAGTAGGAGGTGTGTAGGAGGCAGCTGATCGATGTTTCTCTCATTGATGTTTCTAACTCTCTATCCTTCTCCCTTCCTCTCTGTAAAATAAATAAATAAATAAATAAATAAATAAATAAATAAATAAATAAATAAAATATGAGCCTTGAATATGTGACTCACATGATATTTCTGTTGGGTGTCATTATTCTAGAACAGATTCTTTAGCAGTAGTTCTCAACCTTCCTAGTGCTGCGACCCTTAAATACAGTTCCTCACGTTGTGGTGACCCCCAACCATAATATTATTTTTGTTGCTACTTCATAACTGTAATTTTGCTACTGTTATGAATCATAATGTAAATATCTGGTATTTTCATTGTTTGCAACCCACAGGTTAAGAACCGCTGCAGTGTCAGATATCTAAACTCAAATAACAATTATTATATACAGTGAGTTCATATTCCTGTTAATTCTTTCCATGGCCGACAGGAAAGTGTCCTGCTCAAGAACACTTAGAATCAACTTTTGAATTAAATAAAAACCAAATGCAATGCTTGCATTATTTTGCTATCCTAACTCAACACCTCAAATTTGCTTTTGTGAACTGCATTTGGAGGTAATACCATAGGCATCGGTTTCAGAATGATATAAGAAATGTTCCAAGTTCTTTATTGGATTTACCAAGGGTGTTGTTAAGATGTTGCTCGTTGCATCATGATACTCCAGAGGCATACCACTTTTCATATTACAGACACATTCCTGAAAAGTTATGGGAAAATAATCTTGTAAATGTAAGTATGTTTTCACTTGACCAGCTAATATAGAAAGGTAACCTCTAATAAATCCTTTAGTAAATGAAATGATAAAATTAATTACTTTGTTGTTCATTATTTGACCAAGACCTTAATTTAACCTTTAGAAAAAAAATAGGGTAATTCCCAAATACCAAAAATACAACATGCTAATTGAAAAAAAAGAGTGAACCTTAATTTATTCCTCATCTAATTCCTTTCTGATGACTAACTGCTTCTACAACTCTGTTCAAGCCAAAACGCTGAAACAAAGTCCTCAGGTTTCATTGGTTTCTATTTCTTCTTCCATAGAAATAGCAGATTGTACTCAATGATTTTTGAAGTCCCTCTTATCTCTAATGTTCTGTGACATTTTCTTTTCTTTTTTTAATTTAAATTCTTTTGCTCTCTCAAAAGGATCTAGGTGTCAGCCCCCAAAGGTCCTGAGAGATCTAGCTGTCCCTCACTCACACACACACACCATCTTCCACACACTCCCATTTCGCTCCCTCACTCACTCACACTCTCTACCTCACTGCCATCCTCCTGGCTGCCATCTTGGAAAACCCGACATTTTCTTCTTAATCCAGATGTTTGTTATATGAAATATTCTTAAAACAGAATATATAACAGTTTCTACTGTTTGTGATTCAAGACTAAAGTGTACTCATAAGTATACTTTCTCTGTTGCATTACAGTAATTATGCTAATATTTTTCATATTTAAGAAGCAATTGGTTTTGCATTTTATTTATTTTGAATATTGGCACTTGCAAAATGTCCGTAGAGTTAGCAGAATCTATTCAAGGCTTAAAATTGAGGAATCTGAAGCAGTTGGTGATTAAACTCTACTTCATTCACTTCTATTTTTTGTTCTCTTTTTTCTTTATTCTCCATTAATCAATTCTGAATCTCCTCAAGAAATTTATTTAAAATTGTATAGGCATAGAAGCATTTGACTTCTATTCTACAGTATTTGGCTGCTTTCAAAAGAGGAGCAAGTAAAATCTTTTTAATAGTACAATGGTCATTATAAGATATTATATTTAAAAGCTTTTAAAACATGCTCCACCTGAAAAAAATACATCTAGCACTGAGTTCTCTGTGGGAGAGTGAAGAGAACACAAGTAGTAGTGTCTTTTGTTTGTCTTAAATCACAAAGCATTTACTTACAGTCTCATTACCTTAATTGATGTGTAGTAAATTCTGAAATTGCCAGGGTGTTGGGAGTGGTGGTGGTGGCGATGGTGGTGGTGATGGTAGTAGTGATGATTGCAATTCCTCTAGTTTCACAAATACGTCAAGGTTTACCTGGTTATGGTGAGACTGTCCCTGTCTTGTGGCCTAAGGATTTCAGCATAGATTTTTATACAGGATGCAGGGACAATGACAGCCCTTTTAAATAAGGAAGTATGCCTATGAGGACTTCTCAGAGCCAGTGATGAAACATGAGTTTATTTTTTACATTTGACCTTTTAAAGATAAATTAAACTTTTGTAGCTATTTACTTATTTTCAGGATTTTTGTTTGTTAATTGAGGAAGGTGAATTTAGCATAAAGAACTTTTCAAGAATACTAGTATTTGAGAGTCTTCAATTGCAGTCGAGAATGGTCTGATTATTTATGCCATAGAGTTATTACAAGTCCAGAATCAAGAACGCATTGGCTAATAGAAGCATCGGTTGTGGTGTGCCATGAGGAGCAATCATAAAACTCTTAAACTGTAACTGCTTTTCTGCCCTTTAGTGAAAAGTATCATCTTAAATGTGATTCATGTTAGCAATGGACTTCAGCCTGTTCTCTAACCTGAGAGGATCTTCCAATACCTGTCAAGAGTCAGGCAAAATGTATGATACTTTTGCACAATCAATAGGTCAGTAAAATTGCATTGCCCTTGTGACTAAAGAGACAGAACAACATTTCTTGCTTTTGGACCGGCACAGGAAATACAGAAACACCAGTCTGTGGTTTCACTGAGCATTCCAGCATGTTGAAAGTAACCTCATTTGCATGTTTGAGAAAACCAAGCCACACTGCTTTTACTAATAGCAATTGGCAAATGATATGGTGAATGACCTGGGGATTCAATGTAGTTTTGAATCAATCATTGCATAAATCATACAGCTGTTACATATTGCTTTTCTTCCAGGGAAATGGATGGGGAGAAACAACTTTGCGTAACAACGTTTTCCCCTGATGACTTCTTAAATGTATTTGTTTCAATAGCTCTTGAAACCACAGTAACATGATTTTCTTCTTAGCAATACCAAAAGAGTAGTCTAAAAACAGTTTCAAATGTGATTCCCTGATCCATTTTTCCTCCCAACATCATAATATCTTTCTTAGATATAATCTTCTGGTTTGGGAAAGGAGAACACTGGAATATATCAACAGTAAAGAACAATTCTTATTGTAACTAATAGATTGTATTGAGGTAGGGTGGAATTATTCTTTCCTGAGCCTGCACATTCTAAATCTAATCCATGTGATTGCAGTGGATTGAAGTGGTAAGAAGTGCAGTATATGAAAATGGCAAACAGCCTATATATTATGCATTTAGGAAATGTTCAGGCATTCTTTCTTCCAATGAATTCTATTCCCAATGTTAAGATTCTGAATTTTATAAGGATATACTCTTTTCCCCATTTGGGAAAGTTACCAATATAATGAGTGCTATAGATCTTATTAACATTTATTCATGGCTGTTTATACCCCAAATACCAGAGAACGTGTATGTAAATATGCATAACCCATGGACACAGACAATAGCGTGGTGAAGGCCTGGGGTGGGGGGTGGGAAGTGGGCAGGGGTGGGCTAGAAGAGGTCAATGGGGGGGGGTAAGGGGGACATATGCAATACTTTTAACAATAAAGATGAAAAGTTCTAAAAGATATACCTGTGTTATAATAAAATTGATCATTAGCAGCAACAGTTAATTGTTAAAATACTTACCAATAATTGGAGGAATATGTATGTCACCACAGAGGTGGTTTTATCTTCATTGAAGTTAAAGATCTTTGTCTATGACTTTATTTATAAGAAAGACTTTGCAGGTAAATAAAAGGTAGTATTAATTTGGATTTAAGTGTCTATTTCATGATATTAGGTTTCCACATTAAATAATCATTGTAAACATACATTTACTAGCATAGAATATTTTAGCATGTGATCCAGATAGTCCATTGCAACATTTCTATACTAACCAATTTATGACAAGGAATATACATGCAAGGGTCAAAGGAGACTTGACAGTAGAATTATGTGATATATCAAACTCTGTGCTAAACATGATTTAATTAGGGAGATAGAAACATATCTATGAAAAATAAATTGTTCTTAATCTAAGGTCACTTACTTAGACTACAGAGGAAACACTTGTTAAACATTTGAAACACTATTGATACAGCTTTTATAATATTTCTCATTATCTTTTAAAATAGGGATCTTTAAATATATCTGCACACAAAATCTGAATAATGCATCAACATTTAATTTTGAAAACCTAAAAGAATATATATCAGTTAAAAAATAAACTCTTAAAATTTTATATAGAAGCAAAAGATTATGTTAAGCCCTAACTGGTTTAGCTCAGTGGATGGAGCATCGGCCTGCGGACTGAAGGGTCCCAGGTTCGATTCTGGTCAAGGGCATGTACCTTGGTTGCGGGCACATCCCCAGTAGGAGGTGTGCAGGAGGCAGCTGATCCATGTTTCTCTCTCATCTATGTTTCTAACTCTCTATCCCTCTCCCTTCCTCTGTGTAAAAATCCAATAAAATATATTTTTTAAAAAAGATTATATTAAATTCCTAGTAATAAGATCATTTGTTCAATACATTTTTTAAAAGCTTTCATAAAACAATTACTAAAACTAGCATGAAAGTTGATCAAAAATTATGTTTTATTTTTTGAGAGAATTATTATTTTGAGACATTGAACAGCAATTATATAGACACAATATACTTTATATGACAATTGATTCCCTTTTCATACCATCAAGACATATCCACCATCCACTTCTGTCAGTTTGTTGTGTGTTCCCGACTGCTATTGGTTGCTATTGTTGTTTCTTGTTACACTTCCTTTATTTTGGAGTCTATACTCATTCTTTTGATTAAATAAGCCAAGATTTTAGCTTTCTATTATCATGCAAACTTACCCATTATAGCACTTGAGGGTTATTGTATTAATTGCCATCATAGTCATCATTAGATTTTTCTTGTTACCTTATATTTGGACCACAACACTCACCCCAGCTTACAATAATTTATCATCATCTTTTTAGGCTCCAATCAGCTATTGAATTATAGCAGAAATATCTTCCTCATACACAGTTTCAATGCATCATTTCCCAACTCAAAAAACTGCTTCTTTCCACCTAGTGTTTAATATAAGGATTGTCATAAATTTTTCTTTTTATATTTTAATGTGGTCAGTTACATTGATTTATTTTTGAAAATTGAACAAATCTTGCTCTCTTGTAATGAATCTCATTTCATTTGGATTTATTATGTTTCTCATGAATTGTTGGATTTTCTTTGCTGACATTTTGCCTCTATATTCCTAACTGATATGGTTTAATTGATTTTCTTTTAATGTCCTTTTAGAGTCTTTTTTCCTTTTTTTTTTTTTGCCTCATGAAACAAGTTGGGAAGTATTATTTGCCCTCAGTTTTTCTAAAGAGTTTAGGTAAGATGTTTGTGTAATATTAGTATTCTCTCTTCTTTAAATGTTTGATAGATTACACAAGTGGTGCTATCTGGTGCTAAAGCTTTCTTTCAGGGAATATTCTTAATTAGTTATGATAACTTATTTTCTCAAGGAACTTGGCCATTTTATATATATTGTTAAATTTATAGGCATAAAAATTTTTCATAATATTTTCTATTTTCTTATTCTTTTTTTTTTTTAAATCCTCACCCAAGGATATTTTCCCATTGATTCTTAGGGAGAGTGGAAGACAGAGGGAAAGACAGAAAGAGATACTGATGTGAGAGAAACACATCGATTAGTTGCTTCCTGCATGAGCCCCAACAAAGGCTGGGGCCAGGTAGGAACCTGTAACCAAGGTATGTGCTGTGCCCTTGACTGGAACCAAACCCCGGAACATTGAGTCCGCAGGCCCATGCTCTATCCCCTGAGCCAAACCAGCTAGGGCTCTTATTCTTTTAATATCTTTAAGATTTGTAATGATGTCTCTTCCAATAGTATTAAGAGTGGCAAATTGTGTATTTTTTTTTCCTTTTTTAAATTAATATATCTAGAGATTTATCAACTGAATTGTTTTAAAAAAACAATTTTTGATTTGATTTTCTCTTGTTTGTTTTTAATTTTGTTCTTTTTTCTCTGTTAGTTTTGTTTTATACCTTTCTTCTAGTTCTTTTGAGTTTAATTTGCTTTTTAAAACAAACAAACAAACAAACAAACAGACTATTAAGGTAAAAGCTTAAGTCACTGGTTCTGTTGCTGGAGAAATTAATGGGCCAGATTTCCCAGGCACGAGTGGGATTGGGGTTTCGGGTTACTGCTGAAATGAGCGTTTTCAGAAGCCCCCACCAGAGAATGAGATGTAGGAGAAGACTTTATTTGTGTGAAGTTTCATTCCTGTGTCCAATGTCCCATTCCTGTGTCCAAGTTAAACTGGTCCTGAAAGAGAGGCAGTTGTGGGTTCAGCAAAGCCAAAAGGAGGGCCAGTGTCCAGAGCTGTTCCATGTTGCAGCCCAGTTCACTAAAGTCCATTAGTGCATTGTGCCAGTCACATGGGCGCAGTGGAGAGCCAGGAACCCCCAGCGCCCCAGAGAGCAAGGCTCCTTTTTTAACAAGTTTAGATATTCAGGTTTCGCGCCCTTGCACTGGCCATGCCTATTTTGGCCACCGACTCACTCACAAGTGTTACTGATGGGCAACCTTCCCACTTAACTTAGACCTCATTGGGCATGCAGCTCAACTGCCTTTGTCTCTAGTCCCTTCCTCCACTGATCTGTGGGGAACAGACTTGGAGAGTGTTACATTAGCAAAGCTGTGTAAATGGCATGCCTATGTCATCTAGTCTTCCCTTTACTCCTTTTCTGTTTAATAATAAGTAGGTTATTACCACAGCATCAATTTTAAAACTTTATTCTTTCTTGATACTGAATTTGAAGTTATAATTTTTCTGTTAAGTGTTGCTTTTGTGGCCTTCTACCATCATTGGTATGTTTTGTTTATATTACTATTCAGTTCAATCGTTTGTAATTTCCCTTGTGCTTTATTCTTTAATATATATACCAATACATATACCAGTTTTAAAGCTTATTTAGTATTCCCCTAAGTCATAGTCCATCATTTATTTTCGACAGATGAATCAGACACAAATGCCTTCTAAAATTAACAATAAGGGTTTTTTCCCTTAATATTCCTGTGTCTTCTACACAGATTTTTTATTGCCCTTAAATCAAATATAATTTCCCATAGACTGAAGGCTCAACTAAAGACTTGTCAAGAATCCCGTGGAAACTGGGTTAGAAAGTCAACTTTTTTTATATGCACCATAAAAGGTAACCAGTCCTAAAGTACTTCTTTGACTTTCTTACTACTCTGGGATCACCACAAGAACCTCATGAACAAAAGATCGGAGAAATTACTATGGTTAATGGGCTATTCCAGAAATTCTAAGAAATAATTCTCTTGAGAGAATTAGAGTCACAAAAAGAGAAAGTACCCCATTTCTTTAGCATTAAGTGTCACAGAGATGTGTCCAAATAAGCAATTTGCAGATTTAGTGAGGAAAGAAGCTTTATGTTCTCTCTGCTTTACGTTATCCCACCCTTCTTTTTTAGATTTGTTTCATCACTAAAATTACTACTGTTTCTGTCATATTATAGAAATCACGAATCATTAATCTTTCTGATACCCTTGAAATATTTTCTTGGACAAGATAACTATATAAATAAATACATTTACTTAACCTCTCTAAGCTTCAATCACCTTCCCTTTGTAAAAGGGAGAATAATTCCTATTTCATGAGACTTTTATGAAGACTGAATGAGAAAACATATGTAAAACATCTAGCAATGTGTTTAGGCCATAGTAACTATTTAATACATAATATCTTTCTAGCCTGTCCCATTTAAGTTATTCTTTAGTCATATGGGTCCTATTAACATTTCTTCCCTCCATTTTGGTAGACTAAATGATGCCAAAGTAACTTCTAAAGTGT
This sequence comes from Myotis daubentonii, assembly GCF_963259705.1. NCBI lineage: Eukaryota > Metazoa > Chordata > Mammalia > Chiroptera > Vespertilionidae > Myotis > Myotis daubentonii. The sequence goes on from NC_081842.1 coordinate 86,638,847, forward strand.
TTGGTTTTAAACTAATTTTATTTAATTAATTATTTTTTCCTAAGTCCTTAAAATACAATGCCATTTTTCTTTCTAACAAGTTCTCTTACTTTACTCAGAAGTCCCTGAGCAAAAACCCATTGGGAAGCTTATTTTTAAAAAATAAATGTACAAATTCAATGTTTCATTCTTTTGCTGCCATTCTCCAATCTGAGAAACACATCTGTTTTGCTTTTGCCTCAGTGGGATCTCTGCAGGAGTCTACCTCTTGACATGATTATCCCAGCAATCTCATTTTTAGTTCTACCCTGGCAGCTCCCTCTTGAAATGCTTTAAGATATTTTACAGATTTTTCTCTTAGTGACTCTTGCGAGACTACTTCTGGTTGGGGGAGCGGGGGCTGGTAAGATTCCTGAGTTAAATCATCTGCTGAAGTGTCATGCTTATTTCTATGTTCAGCCTTATTCTTAAATGAATGATGTATGTTCTGTGGCTTCTGTGTGAGGGAAGGTGCAAACATGCATCTTCCTTCTAAAGAGAACTCAGCAATCAGTCCTAACTCTTGGCAGTTTATCTGATGGCACCCTTAGCTCTAAGGCATTAGCTAATGTGTTATGGCCATAGGTGCCTTTTTAGACAACGATGAGATGGCAGATTTCCTTTATGTCTGAGAATTCCACAAGAGAAGGTATTCTTTCTCCACTGGAACATTTTTCTCCAGAAACCAAGAATTTCTGACTCACAGTTGTTTTACCATCTGCAAGCTTCACCTTCTCTATCACACACTAGAAGCCCCGTGCATGGATTCGTGCATGGGTGGGGCCCCTCAGCCTGGCCTTCACCCTCTCACAATCCGGAACGCCTCAGGGGATGTCTGGCTGCCAGGGTTCAGTCCGATCCCCAGGCATCAGGCCAAAACCCGGCAGTTCGACATCCCCCTGAGGGAAGTAGCAGTCCTGAAGTGGCAGGTGACCGGGGAGGAGGCCCCGATGAGGCTGGACGCAACTCTGCTGCAGCTCATCCCAGCCCTGCTGCGCCTGCTGCCACCACCACTGCTCAGTAGCATTGCCACGGAGGCGGGAGAGGCTCCCTCCACTGCAGCTGTGCTCGCCAGCTGTGAGCCCGGCTTCTGACTGAGCGGTGGTCCCACAGTGAGAGTGCACTGACCACAGGGGGCAGATCTTGCATTGAGCGTCTACCCTCTGGTGGTCAGTGTGCGTCATAGCAACAGGTTGGCCTGTCGTTCTGGTCGATCTGGTCATTCCAGTCATTCCGGCCATTTGGTCATAACAGTCACTAGGATAATATATATGTATTATATATGTATTATATATATTATCCTAGATGACATGTGACATCCCCCACTTCAGAACAGCTTCATCACATTTTATCCTGTACCTCTGTAATGTCAGTCAAAGTGACAGTCATTCACTTTGATAATCCTACTGAATTATAAATTTCATATAGCCTGTGACTTTGTCTTTGAGCCTATCATTTTCTTAGAATCAACAAACCTACAAACCTATATTCTGATTTGTTTTAGCACTTTTCTCTACTGTTTACTTTTAACTTTTGCCATAGTTAAGATTTTCAGCATGGCATAATTGGATGTGTGTAACTACTTCCTAATTCTTTTCCCCTGATTCTTATTTTTTCCTCCTCTAATCCACCCTCTACACTGTCAAAACCATTCCTTATAGCTTATTACATTATTCTCCTTTTTAAAAATCTTTGAGTAAAGGATCTGATTTTTTTAAATTTTTTTAAATATATTTTTATTGACTTCAAAGAGACAGAGAGAGGGGGGAGAGAAACATCAATGATGAGAGAGAATCATTGATTGGCTGTCTCCTGCACGTCCCCCACTGGGGATTGGGCCTGCAACCCAGGACTGTGCCTTTGACTGGAATTGAACCCAGAACCCTTCAGTCCACAGGCCGACACTCTATCCACTGAACCAAACCAGCTAAGGCAGGACCTGATTCTTAATGTGCTATAAAGTGTTCCTTGCAATTGGTTCTTACATGTCTTGTGAATTTTATCTTTTGCCACTTTCAAAAATGTACCTATAGTCCAGCCATTCTTCAAAAATCATAATGCTATTTCAGATTCTACGACTTCACATATTGTGCCAACTGCCTCTGGAATGCCAGTAATACTAATCTCAGGTTCTTCCTTTAAGTTTAATATACAAATGCTAACTCTCCAAACATGATGCACATCCCTCCTCTCACAAAGTTCTTGTATTTACTGTATTTTGGAAGCTTTCTCTGCAGTGTCTATTAACAAGTTGCATAACAACTTGCATTTATGCTTCTCTTCAGTTTAGAGGAAGTACCTTGGGAAAAACATCTTTAAAAGATGACATCAATATTTTTGTCCCCAGGGCATGGCACATATTTTGCTATATTACAAATATTTATTGAATTAATGATTGGAGAAAAGAGTTTAATAGGAATAAAAAAATGCAGTACACTATTATATGAAGTTACAATGTATTTTTAGAAACAGATTAAAAACAGCAAAATAGGACTCTGGGAATAAAACAAGGATCAAATACATAGAGAGGGTGAAAAACAAAACCCAAGGGGACTAAATGAGTGGGAATTTATGGAGCATAAAAGAAATAGAGAGGGGTTTACTGTTTTGTATATATTTGTCTAAGCTTATGCGTGACCTTTAGGATTTAAATCTAGCTCTCTTCCAATGGTGCCTGTCTCCTTAGGGAAAATGTAATTTGTGTAATCAGATAGTTACTTTGCCAGGTCTCTTCTGACACCCTATATAATATGCAAATTGATCAAACGGTGGAACAACGGGTCGCTATGATGCGCACTGACCACCAGGGGGTAGATGCTCAACGCAGGAGCTGCCCCCTGGTGGTCAGTGCGCTCCCACAGGGGGAGTGCCGCTCAGCCAGAAGCTAGCCTCACGGCTGGCGAGAGCAGCGGTGGTGGCGGGAGTCTCTCCCACCTTTGCGGCAGCTCTAAGGATGTCCTACTACTGGCTTAGGCCAGCTCCCCTGAGATTTTATTATATAAGCCATCAGTTGGACATCCCCCAAGGGCTCCCAGCCTGGGCTGAGGGACCCCCCTGAGTGCACAAATTTCATGCACCAGGCCTCTTCTTAAATAATTAACAGAAAATGTGTGAAATCCTATATAATAAAAGACTAATATGCAAATTGTCCCCTCGGCCAGGAGTTCGAAAGGGAGTTCAACCGGGAGTTTGACCAGGGGGTGGGGCCGGCCAGCCAATGGCCCATGGCCCCTCCCCCAGGCCGGCCCCACCCACCCCAATCTGAGGTGGGGCTGGCTGGCCTACCACCTGCAGCCCCTCCCCCAGCCAGCCTGGCCCAATCAGCCCCAATTGGAATGGGCCGGCCAGACCCCACCCATGCAGGAACTCAATAAAGGGGTAGGTTTACTCTTCTAGGAGCATGTTTCAGTTGGCCAAGGTTTAGATTATTCAAGCAATATGGTACTTTGCCCTGCATGAAGGGATGAAGCCTGCAAAGAATGGAGTACTGAGCATAGAGTTAGGAGCCCTGAGTTGGGTCCTGAAATTGCCAGTCTCTAGTTATGGGTCCTTGGGCCAATCATTTAATCTCTTCAGTTCTTATCAGTAAAACTAAGACATCGATACTTTACATATGAAAATTTTAGTATACTCTATAAATACAAGTATTTTTCTACAATTTTGACCACAATAAGGTTATGCTTTATTTTTAAAAAGTTGAAAAGAACACAGCAAATGTATAATGCTTAGAAAATAAAAATACTTAGATCCCTCTTGCTTTGGACAATTTTGTATTTATATAGAAAGCAACAGAATTTTATTCATAATTCTAAAATAAAATGAGTGAATGCTTAGGCTTTCCCTCTAGTTAGAAATTACTTTAATTTCTCTTTGGTTTTATGCTTTCCCACAGGCAGTTTATAATGTCACATACACTTAGAGCAGATACATTGTACAGTGAAATTGTGCAAAACGTTCATGACAATCCTCATCTGAGACATAAACACTTCTTGTTTCCTGCTCATGTTTTCAATAAGGCCATATTATTTCAAGCAAAATTCTCATATGTGACTGAACACATGCTCTGGAAAACAACATATAATAGAGTCATTTCCTTTTGTTGCATGAAAGAGAAAAAAGGCATCCCAAGTGTTTATTTAACTGATGGTTTTGAGAATAGAGCTAATTATCATTGAACTTGTATCTACTAATTCTTACTACTAATTCTTTCCCAAGCTCTCTTTGCTACCAGATCTTCCTGCCATTTTTTCCATTTAAGATATCCAAGGTGCCTACTCTTTTTCCAATAATGATTTCCTTTTTCAGTATTTTTTTCAAGTTCTTATTTTCCTTGTCTTCATTGAGGGAGAGAAGGCACAAAGCAGGGACTTGATTTGGCAAGACATACTCAGGAAAGGAAAAACAATATCTTCAAATTAATTGAGTAATATCCCAAGCCTGAGTATTTTTTCCTCTCATGGTCCCTCATATACAAAGAGGTCTGAAAACATTCATCACCTCTTTGGACAGATTTATACCTATTCACAGAGGAATAAATTTTCTAACATGTCAACAAAAAAGATATATTATTTATCTGTTTCAATATATATTACTCAGAAGCTTAATTTTAAAATGTTTGTTTATTATCACAAAATTAATGAGCAATATAAGCATTCTTTGAAGGCCAATAGCTTCGGGTGTCTAGATCAGCAAAGTGCACATATTAACTGGTAAGAGTCTAAATTCCTTTTGGACAGGGACCGTTTCTATTCTTCTGGGTATCCCCAAGTCCCAAGCATTCATCATACAAGTTTGATATATGTACATTGAATTAAAGTTAACTATCTCCTAACTCAAGAGAAATACATGAATCACAGAACTAGTCCCTACTTTTAGTAAAAAAAAAGGCAGTGATGTGAGGGGAAGAAAGATTAAAAATGTTAGACTATTACTGCCCTCTTTAAAGCATAATTGATAGGTGATTCTTTAGATCTGAGGTCAATAAAGTAATATAAGTATAACAAACAGGTTAATATGTATTCCCATTTCTGTTGCTCCTTTTCATTCTTCCTTGGGGGTTTTGATAGAATCAAAGGCAGGAACATCACAATAGCTGCAGTTGTTGACTTAGGGAATTTTGTTACATATTGCTATATGACAGAGCTGGGCCAAGACAGCGAAGTCTCTGCTGTCTCCACTATCTTTTTAGTATAACCAAAAGTAATACCTAGTTGTGGAATAGCTCCTTAACTGTTTATTTTTGCTTTCCTCTTTATATAATTTTATTGACCAAATGATCATAAACTACTATCCATGAAGTGACAATCATTTGGGAATGATGGTAATTCTTGCTTTGGTGCCATTTGGGATTGTGCCACGGGTATCCATTTCAGTCAGTAATACATTATGCAGTTAATGTCATTTCAATACATAACCCATCCAAATGAACTAGAATTATGTAATATTGCTTGAAAGTTTTAAACAGATGGAAAAACGCTGTGACAAAACACTTTTTAATTGAATACAGAAAATTTCTCTTTGGGTAAATGATGTGTATTTCACAGTTAGGTTCCAGTGTGATTTCACCGGAGTCCAGCCAGAAAAAGGGCGCGCAATTCTGTGAATTATACTCACGGAGCGTGCTAAGCCTTTGTGCCTCTTTAGAAATCCCTACCCCCTTCACACCACAGCTGGTGCTTGTTTCCACCAGTGAGTTTTAAATAATTCAGTGAAAGTCTTGAGAAACAGGGAATGTTTTGCATAATTTTGAAGCTTGATTACTATTTGCACCAAATGTTTCTGATCAGCAAGATTGCCTCAATGGAAATAGTGAAGGTTCCCTTTGAACTGATATTCAACCCCAACTCATTATCTTAAAAACTTGTGAAGAGCCGAAACCGGCTTGGCTCAGTGCATAGAGCATCGGCCTGCGGACTGAAAGGTCCCAGGTTCGATTCCAGTCAAGGGCATGTACCTGGGTTGCAGGCACATCCCCAGTGGGAGGTGTGCAGGAGGCAGCTGATCGATGTTTCTCTCTCATCAATGTTTCTAACTCTCTATCTCTCTCTCCCTTCCTCTCTGTAAAAAATCAATAAAATATATATTAAAAAAAAACTTGTGAAGAATCATTTCAATATCATTTTGCATTTGATATTGGAAAATTATAAAGGTAGATCAGAATATAATGGGAGAAAGAATCCAATTTGGTGAGCTTTTTTTCTTGTGGCAGTTATATTAAAATTTACTATTTGTTTTTCTTATGGTTTTGTTCATTTATTTGTGGGACTATCTCTTTACTTTACCCCAACAATTATTATTAATAATAAGGCTTCTATCATTATTCAAGAAGTTATAAGCATGCACCTCATTTGAATGTTCCTTTTAAACATTTTTATTTCTAATTAAACAGAACCCAATTCTTCAAACACTATTATAGGCAAATGAAACAAGACGCATAAAAGATATAGAGGAGTAGTTAGTTTAGAGATAGATGATTTCTAATATGAAAAATAATTACACTTTGAGCATATTGACTAAGAGGGCAGCTCAAGTCCAGACATAAAATGAAAATACATCAAAGAAATTGGAAAGTTAGTTTAGAGAAGAAATAACATACGCATCTTCCTTAAAACATTAGAATTGGAGGATGGACTAACTCTATGTCTTATGCACTGGGTCAAGAAGAATGGAACTAGGTTTGAGGATATTAGAAAGACATTCCTAGTTCTACTCATAGGCATTATCAATCAGAAAGGATATAGCATTCATGAGTGAGGGCAGATTTCTTGGGTCTGACTTCTGTCTTTCAAATGGATGTGCTAGTAGTCAGCAAGCCTTGCAGGTGAGTAAACTTCCAGGTCTGAGGAACTCTGAACAAATAGTTTTCCTCACATGGGCTGGAATGGTTAGGTCTTCACATGTGGAAAAAACTTTGCAATACAAATGAATAATTCTGCTATTCAGGAAGTCCTGTCAAAAAGGCCTACATATCCAGGGATTTTAAAGTCCTGAAATTCTCAATACACCATACGTATGCAATCCTTCTGATTTCTCTGAAAGAAATTTTATGCCACCACCCATTATCTCTGCTACTTTACAATATCTAGAAACTGTCTATTTATTATACACGAGGGCTTTTCTAACAAAGGCAAGGTGATGGCCTGTGTACCACTTTTTGTCAGCATATGCTTTATTAGATATATCAAATATGAATTTGTTAGTTTGCATGATATAACATGAAGGGAGAAGGAATCTTTGTTTTATTCAGTGATTGATCCCAAGCAATATTTGAATAGAGTAGGAACTCAATAAATATTTGTTTAATAAAAAAAATGAAATGGAGCTCTAACATATTCAAGTAGATATAATAAACCATATTATAATATGATTTTTCAACAATAAGAGGACTTTGGCTTTTTAATGAAAGCAAAGAAAATGATTTTCTGTTAAAGGTAACAATTCTTCAGTTATTGTGTTGTCACTTAGATATGCAACATCTAGGTCATCTGAAGTCTTATTAAAGCATTATGAAATTGGGGTTTAATTATACCGCTATTTTATTTGTGGCTACTTTGCATCCCATTTGTGGTAACCAACTATTTACAATGGCTTTGGATCCTGGATTCAGAGATTGCTTCTTCTACATTTTAGGAATGTTTTTAACCCACCTATTTGCTTCTGGAAATAACTTAGTGTGGTGAGTGGATGAGTGACCCCATGATGAGTGCCATAAAATGATTTCTGTGATTCAATTAACTGTGTTTAATAAGCATAACTATGACCCAGTAAAGTAGTGACTAGAAAGCAATTAAAATAGTCCAGAGGCCCTCCTCCCCAGCTTCTTCAACTTTATAGGAAGCACAAAGAATATAAGTAATGAACTAATTTTATGTCTGCTCTATGCTGTGGGAACATGTGCTGGACACTAGGATACCAGAATTTTGGCCAAATTCTCATTATTCCCCCTCTCTACCAGATGGTGAATATAGAGTTGTACTGAAACAAAAACAAAGTGAAAAAAATTATCACTTGGAGAAAGCCTTTTATTTAGCTTTGGTAGCTCTTCTTAAAAGAAATTATATGAAAATCTAATTTCTATCTAATTTCAAACCACATCTGAAAGTAAATGCTGATTATGAATAATCTGAACAAATAAATAGACATTAAAACGGGTTGAAGTAAAACAACTGGAAATAATAATAATAACAATATTTGTTAATAAGTGTATGATATCAATATTTACATATGTTATGCATATATAGGTCAGCACACTAGCAACTTTTAATCAATTTGTAGACTGATGAAAAGAGCCTGAAATGGACCATGGAGCAATCTAGGGAGGAAAAGAGCTGTACGTTCTGATTCTAGGTCTCTCATCAACTAACTGACTTAAAGCAAATATCAAATTACCTGATATTTTATACTTTTGTTTATAAGATCTTTGGAAATAACACCTCCCTCAAATTGGAATACAAATGAAATGAGACATGTGGATGCTTTTGAAAAATGCATATGCAGTCAAGAGTGTTATAGATGGTAAAAACAGTGAATGACAAAGAGGAAAAAAACGAAGTAAAAATTCTAAGGACATAAAAATTCTATTGTCTTCAATACTATGGTTTCTAATTTCCTTAGACTATATGTGTGTGTGTTTTTTTCCTAGTCATCAAGACCTTGGAGTTAATCAATCATAGTTTTCAGGAATTTTTAAGAAATGCCCTTTTTAGAGAAGGCCTGATGCTTTGAATTTAGTGTCTTTTATAGTTTAAGTTTAAATGACATGACTTTACAAATAAAGCCAACGTGTCTCAGACCACCCTATGGAGAAAATAAAGCTTTTAGTGATTAAAAAAAAATATAGTTCCCTAAAATAATCAAGACTGTCTGCAATAAACTACACAACAAATCCAAAGTCATTAAAATGAGTTTTAATAATTCAATTGCATTTTATTATCAAGGAAAGTCAATATTGTACAATCATAATATTTTAATCAGTAGAAGAAGCAAAATTACCCTAAATGATAATCTCATTAGTGTCTATGAGGAAGTCAATAAAAGAGAAGCTCTTCTTTTTAAACATACATTCAGATTCCTGTTCCTGATTGTCCAATTAAGAAACTTGCATCGTTAATTCAAGTCAAGTGATCAATAAACTTTTCAAATGTAAAGCAGATAATCAACCATAGCAGATTCTTGCATTTATTAAAACTACAATGTCAAAATATGCCAATATTTGCAGGGATGATTAGAAGAGCTTACCAGATCTGATTTCTTTGTAAACATTGTTCTTAAAGTATTTCATTGCTATTTGCCTCCTGGATCCATATAGGGACAAACAGCTGTTTGAAGTTCATTTGTTGTTTTAACATAAAGAAAATTCAAACCTGTAAAGAATTTTTGTGTTTATTTGAGCCAAACTGTCGACAATTGCTGGCAAGCAGAATCTCAACATATTGGGATAGTGCTCTGGAGAATGGCATCCTTGCACCTTGTTTTGTACATTACAATCAAAGGAGAAGTAAGTGGGTTACATGAAACCCATTAGTGATAGATTAGAGAGGTGGGAGAAAGCGAAGCGGGGACACCTCTGGGATTGGATAAAAAGTGTAATGATAGACACATACTTCTTTTACTTAGGTGGGTGCAGGGGAGTTAATAATCAACAATTAACATAATAATAATAATAATAATAATAATAATAATAATAATGTAACAATAACAATAGAGGAATTTGTGGTATCTGTCCTGGTGCCTAGGGCATTTGGTTGTGCCCTGAGGAGCCCAGAAAAAAGGGAAGCTACAAGTTACCCTGACATTTCAAAGAAACGTTATCATAGATGCAAAAAGACAATAGGCCCAGTTAAGGTAAAGATTGACCTTGTCAGGGAAGATACTGGTCTCGGATATGACTACCTGCCATAACTGCTTTTAGTTAAAGTTTTAATTTCAGAACATCCTTTGTGATTACTTTAGGTCTTTGAGTTTGTGCAGAGGCTGACCGGCAGACCCTGAACTATGGATGGATGGTTACTCTAACACATGTTTCTGTGGAAGGGAGTGCTAAGGCACTACTTGGTTGTCGCCACCAAGTAGCCCTGTTTGCCTGCCTCCTTTGGCTTTCATTGTCATAACAGCTTGAACTAAAATTAATCTCTAGATACAATCAGCAGGGCAAGTAGCCTTGAGAAAGTATATGCTTCTACAAGGTCAGGTCTTTAAAGACTAAACATAGATATTTTAGCAAAACACCCCAGGGATGGAACTTGTTTGGAAAAGTCAAGGCAGGGGCAGCCACTTTAGGTAAGGCCCCCTCAGAGGCCCTGCGGCCTTTCAGAGAATCCCCTTACAGACATTCCAACCAAGTCCCGAGCTTCCCCACAAGTTTGCAGAACTGCCAGGCAGGCCTTCCCTGAGCTAGTCAAGTTAGCATGTGGCCCCTTTCACCCATAGTTGAAAGAGAAAAATGCCATACTGAATGAGTTTTATTGAGCTTTCACTGAATAGATTGCTCTGGATATTCAGATGCTATTACCTTATATAGGTGAAAGCACACACCTACTAGTATATTAGCAAAGCATTACAAATTAAATTCTGTAGGTTGCTTCCTGATGTAGAGGACCAAGTAATTCCAGACTCTGACTACACATAATTTGAAGCTCAGAGGCAGCAGGCTCCATCTATGTCATGGTTTGGATCTGCCACCATATAGTATGGGCTTTATCCTGATGCTGGTTCTGTTCATGGTTGATAGTTACCTGTCAGTGGCAATTTAAACTCTGTATATTCTTTGTTGATGGCTGGGAGGAGAGAGGGAGAAACTTCACTACACACATGAACTATCACTCTTTCCTTTGGTCTGATGGAAAATTGAAATCACGAGTGTACTCCTGCATTAATAACAGCCACAGAGGAATTTCACACACAGATTAGCCTCAGATCTAACCTTGAAGTAGGGTTCGGGTTATTCTTTGTGAGTATGTACTTAGACTTCATTCAGGAGAAGCTGCTGCAGGGTCCTTGGCAACCTGAAGGCCCAGTTGCCACCTCCCTGAGCCCATCACTGTTTGCTCTGAGGTCATGCTTCTCCAGGCCGATCCAAGACAATGATCTTGATGCAAGCTGTGGGGCCGAAGACAGGCTGAACCAAGATATTCCATAATGCATATTATTTTTAATTAAAGTTACTTAAGAAATGGCCAGTGTAAGAACACCCTGACCTCTCTTTTCCCTTATAAACTGGATCTATAGTGTGCCACCTGTCCAGTCCTCCTTCCTTTCCCCTCTCCTTTCACATGCCTTCATGGAGGTCTGGAGACTCTCTCTGCTTTCCACTGAGGATTCTGCTTTTTCTTTCAGAGATTTTTCTGTCCCAATATTGAAAACCATATGTGGGACATAAAACTAAAATTTGTCAACACAAACAGCAGTGTAGCGGTTGCCAGAGGGAAGGGGGTGAGAGGAGCAAAGGGTATTAATATATGGTGACAGGAGAAGATTTGACTTTGGGTGGTGGGCACATGTGCAATAAACAGATCTTGTAACATAGAAACCCACACCTGAAACTTGTATGATCATGTCAACCAATGCCACCCCAATAAATTTAATTAAAAAAACAAAAAAGAAAATGAGGCATGTGTTTCCTGTGTACAAACCAACAAATACTTAGTCAACTAGAAATTATCCTGGGAATATCTACGAAGTTTCTTAGGCACCATCAAAGGATAACCACTATAGTATAGTTCAGCAATCATTAAATTTTTTGCCAACCATAAATATTCTTAAACTTTCTTCTGCTTGTGCAATATATGGAATTTCTGGCAATTTTATTTATTGAAAGTAAGGATAAACCTGTTTATAACAGTTTTATTATCTATCTAATAATAGACAAACATGGTAATTGACTGTACCTTCGCTACGCCTCCCATTGGCTAATCATCGTGATATGCAAATTAACTGTCAACAAAGATGGGGGCTAATTTGCATACTGCAGGCAGGGCGGGACAGTGTGAGCCACCAGTGAAAGCCACCATCCAGGCCCCCAGAAGCCCCGTGCCTGCCACCCATGATTGGTTCTGATCCCTGGCTGAAGGCCGGCCCCAGTAGCCCCAGAAGCCACCTGATATGGCAGTAACTCTATCAGTAAGCACTCGGAAAGTCAGCAGCATAAATGCACCAAATAAAAGACAGATTATGAGGGTGAATCAAAAACAAAAGCCACTTTAAGTATAAAGACACATATAGATTAAAAGTAAATGAATTAAGCTGCAGCCTGTTTTTTTCAGTGGATAGAGCATTAGCCCTTGGACTGAAGGGTCCCAGGTTCGATTCCAGTCAAGGGCGTGTACCTCAGTTGCAGGCTTGATCCCCAGTCCCTGTGAGAGCATGTGCAGGAGGCAACCAATCAATGTGTCTCTCCCTTTCCCTTCACTCTCTCTAAAATTCAATGGAAAAATATCCTTGGGTGAAGATTAACAAAAACAAAGTAAATGGATTAAGTAACATTAAAGAGATTATAAGAAAAATATATTCCAAATTTTGTTAGTTGTATAATGGTTATGTTTAAATTATTAACACCTAAGAAATTGGGTGAAGGGTACATATAATATGCTGTAGTATTTTATAGTTTTTTTTACATGTATATTATTTCAAATTAAAATATTAAAAAATTAAAAATTAATAAACTATTAATTGAAATGTGTATGCATTATATGAAAAATCTCCTAATTGCTTCTAGCATAATTTATTAAATTGCGCTAAAATTTACAAGGGTTCAATTAAAAAATATCTTAATTCTAAATGATATAATAGAAAATATATAATAATGCAGTTATAAGCACTTATCTGAAAATAAAAATTTAAAGAAGTGAATTTAAAGAAGGGATTAGCTAAAGAAAATATATGCACAACCCATGAACACAGACAACAGTATGGTGATGGCCAGAGAGAAGTGGGGGGCAAGAGCTGGGTAGTGGGGGCAAAAGGGGGGAAATAGGGACATCCTATATAATAATAATAAAAGGCTAATATGCAAATTGACTGAATAGCAGAATGACCGGTTGCTATGATGCACACTGGCCACCAGGGGGCAGGCACTCAATGCAGGAGCTGCCCCCTGGTGGTCAGTGCACTTCCATATCGGGAGTGCCACTCAGCCAGAAGCTGGCTCATGGCTGGCCAGCACAGAGGTGGTGGCAGGAGCCTCTCCCACCTTTGTGGCAGCACTAAGAATGTCCAACTAACGGTTTAGACCCAATCCCTTGGGGGCCTAAGCCTTTAGCCGGACATCCCCCGAGGGCTCCCTGGCTGCCAGAAGGATGTCTGACTGCAATCTTAGGCCTGATCCCTCAGGGAGTGGGCCTAAGTTGACAAGTGGACATCCCCCAAGGGGTCCTGGACTGTGAATGGGCACAGGTTGGGCTGAGGGACACCCCCCCCCCAGTGCACAAATTTTTGTGCACTGGGCCTCTAGTTATTAATATTTTGGTTGCTCATTTGCATTCATAAGGTATACCATGTTTTCAAAATGCTTTAGTTACTTTGTATTAATCAATTCAGCAACCTTAGCAGATAGTGATAGTGTTTCCCTTCCTTCAATCACATGGTGAGATAAGTATAAATGGAAATTTACTCTGGCAAAATAAACCAATATGTGATTAGAGTAGAAATTTCAGGTTTTTTTTATTTTAAAAAGATGTTACCGCCTTTTATTCTAATCATTTCATTATTTACCAATGTAGTTAGATGTGACCTATGACAGAGGAACTCTACATGCACATTTCCTAGAAGAAGTTAAAAGAAAGATGTGTGTGTGTGTGTGTGTGTGTGTGTGTGTGTGTGATATGGACCAGCATATTCTTCAATGTTTGGTTATAGTTTCTGTTTCTAATTTCTCTGGCTATGAGAGGCCACCTAAAGAGTCTGAAATATAATCGAAGAAAAATTTTAAGAAGTAATGGAATATACTAAATGAACTATAACAAAGTGATCTATTTATAGGAGAAATTAATATTTCTTTTGATGATCTATGTGAAAGAATTGAGACTTCTATACACTTCTCATCATAGATGAACACATCCTCTTAGGCAATGCAAAAATGACAAAGCTATCCTTCTCAGAGCACTTCAGTGACATTTGCCATAGGAGACTGTTGGGTAGGATCCAGGTCTAGAGTCACTCAGCTCCTCTCAGGGTAGAGTAGTAGGAGTGGGATGGGCAAGGCAATACATTTCTCCAAGGTTATCATTTTCCTTAATCTTCTTCCTAACACTACACCAATTCTAAGATTATTAGAATTTTAAAAGACAACTAATGAAAGAGTATGTAACTGGCTTCATTTTCCAGTTCTTTAACTAAGACTTTCTGTAAATTTCAGATATGCTAATTTTACTCTGTAGTCTAAATTTTATAACTACTCATTGATAAAATTCTTAATTTACATATAGATATATACATAGACACAATACACACAAGAACTCAGCACTAATACATAATACACACAGAGATGTAATGCTCTTAAACACAGCTATTAAATTTTTGTGTTATCTTTTACATAAAGCTATGTATTCATACAAAGGATGTCCCCCCAAAAAATGTGCATGTACTTTGAATGATTGTAAAGGCAGTGTTTATTAACATACAGTTCATTTTAAATATTTAAAAGAATCTACAGAAAGGAATAATTATTTTTTTGTTAATGCCTATTTTCAAAGAGATGACTGCTCTGGTCCAGACACTGCTAATAACATGAAGCAGTGGAATCACAAACATCAAGAATCACTTTGTTCGGTATTTGTGTGCCCTCAATTTGTCAACTATTGTGGTTTTGTAGTGTAAACTTTCTTTTATGTATCACCATAAAGAAAAGTCTAGTGGCACTTTAGGATAAACTTTCTTTGTTCAAAGCTTAGTTAGGCTTCACCCATTACTTCAAATCAGTTAAGCCTGAAAAGGAGTGAAAAATAAGTGAATTATCAGCTGTTAAAATGTTTTGGGGACACCCTATATTTGTTTTGTTTGTTGATATGAATACAGGTTATCATTTGTCTTAGATATTAAATGGCTAGGAGAAAATGATATGTTTGAAATGTGTATGGATTAGCTTAATATGATTTAATGACAATTTTAAGGAAGCATAATACATTTTATTATTATAGTTAATTCCTTTTAATATCCTTATAGTATGAATCATATTGTTTTTTAAAAAGCACACACGTTAATTTTCTTCATGAGAAATACATAGAAGTTGAAGAAATACAATCCTTACTGTAAGGGTTACAAAAATGTACTTCTCCTTTATAGCATTAGGATCTTTAAAATTTAATATATCTGACAAAATTTTATTATAGAAAATGGGTATTGAAATGCAATTTCAGATAAAGAAAATCTTATCACTTGATTTAATCACTTAGTTAAAACTGTAGTTTGAATAAAATGAGAATAAAATTTATGCACAAATTTATTACAGGACAATTTCCACAGGAAAGAACTATAGGAAGTGGAGAGAGCACTACCTATTGCATGTCTGTGAAACAAAACATTAGAGTGCCATCACCTCGTCATTGAAAATGGTGTCTTTTCAAAGTTGATGAGCTTCTTGTTGGACATTTACATAGATTCTCAATCTTATATGCATGTGTGCCTATGTAAGATGAGCAGAGCTAAGGAAGGAGGCAATGAAAATAGATATCGCCAAATCAAAATAGAGAAGATAGGTTCCTAATTAATTCAATTATGCCCTATATACAAATAAGCAAGTAAACTAAACTAAAAGTAACCAACTGTGCCGGGAGCCGGTCCATCCTTGCTGTTTCAAAGGACCTGGCATATATGGCATACTGTTCTTAATATGTTTGCTCACCTTCTTGGCACTATGTGTTTTAACCAAGGTCTCCTCTCTGAGAAAGGTTGTTTCCCCAGGTAGGGATTTTCCCCTGAAGTTAGGGAGGGAATAAAACCCTCTAACTAAGTGCCAGGCGGGTAATTAATCACTTTAACTACGAACAATCATGCTTAAGCTACATAATCTTTACTCCCGGGAATGGAGATAAGAAATGCCCTAACCTTTGTAATAGAGATTGATAGGATTGAATCAACTGGTATAAATACAGATGCAACAAGACAACAACAGACAGAATTCAGAAGACAGAGCCTACACAGAACCTAGAGACAGAAGAACTTCACTGGAGAGAACATGGCAAAAGATCCTGGACTGAACCTGACTATAAAACATGGCAAGTGAACCTGACTAGAACCTGGTGACAGAACCTGGCTGGAGATCCTAAGCAGAACCTCTCTGGAGATCCAGACCAGAACTTGGCTGGAGATCCTGGCTAGAGATCCTGGATAGGCTGCTGATCAACTGAACGCTGTCTCCGTGTCATTCCTTCTTCGCCGACTCTGTCCACACCTTTGGGGACCCCTGGACCTGCTGGGGTTGGACCCCAGCACAACTGAACCTGGTAATACTTATTATGCCATTGTTATTTCCAAAACACATAAGTCATTTATTGTTTAAGTATAAAATAATAGAAAAAAATTTTCATTGGTTTTACTAAAATAAGTTTAAATTTCACTAACAATAATCAAACTATATAGCAAAAGCTAAAATATATCCCTATATCTCTTATAGACTTTTTGTTCATTTATATGGGTAAAGTTTAATGGAACAATTTCCAAAGCTGACTTTGGATATACTTTCAAGTTCTTTCAAAAGTGAAACATTTTAAATATAGTTACTAGTATTTCATCAGTTGCATGATCTTTGTCCTTAAAGTCTTATATGCTCTCCAATCTATACTAATAACAGGGTGATATGCAAATTAACCTTCACTCTATGACAACAATGGCAGTGCCCATAGCTACAGAGATGGAGGTGCTGGCCGGAGCCACAGAGCCGCCAGAGCGGGCGGGGCACTTGGCTTCCTTCATCACCCCAGTGAAGAAGGAAGCCAAGCCTCCCGCAAGCCCCGGCCGCCAGCGGAGGGCCGGCCTCTGGGTGGCGGCCACAGAGCTGGCCGGAGCAGGTGGGAGGCGGCTCCAGCCCAGAGCGAAGGCGGGAGGCAACAGCCAGAGCAAAGGCCCGGGTCCGGGATGCCAGAGGGAAGCCAGTGCTGGCAGCCAGGGGAAGGAAGGCCTATTCTTGCACAAATCTTTGTGCAATGAGCCTCCAGTTTATTTATATTTGTTTTCCCCCAAATGAAGTAATTTATACCAAGTGGTTTTAAAAAATGCTCACAAATCAAGTTAGATCCCTATTTAATATGTTGCTGTAAATATTGAGCTATGTAAGGACTAGTAGGTAATAAATGCTCTCTCTCCAAATATTAGTTCAAGGCATTGTTAATGAGTTCAATTCTATTATCTTTCAGACTGCAGCTTCATTAGTAGTGTTGTAATACCCAAGATGATTCGTGTGGGCTTTTCAGCTTGATTTTTGCTCACATTATGGCCTTTATTTTGTACTATATTTTTTAAGGATTCCTCTGGGACAGCGGTTTTCAACAGTATGCTACAATAATTTTTAAAACATGCAATACCTGACTATTTAGTCAGGAGTACTGACCTCTTTTCTTTTAAATTGTCAAATGAAAAAAAATAACAACAGCCAACACAACAACTGTCCAGTGTGAATGAATCAAATGCTGTGTGTGTGTGTGTGTGTGTGTGTGTGTGTGTGTGTGTGTGTACGTGTCAGATTGGCAAAAAATGTTTTTTTTGGTGTGTTGAAGAATTTTAGTAATTAGTTTATGTGTGCTATGAAATGAAAAAGGTTGAAAATTGCTGCTCTGGGGCATAGTGGATCACTTTGTTGGCCAGGCAGACACTATTCATTCTGGCTTAACAAAAGCACACTACAGTGAAGAAGCATTCTGCCATTCATTGTGTACTCTACAATTTTGATCTTAGCCTATGAAGGCTAAGATTTGTCAGATTTAATTTATCTTCTCTAATTTCCTATCAGAGAAAATGTGACACCAGGCATAGATCCAATTTTCCTTTCTATTAGCATTTATATTGATAGAATTAATTATTTTATTATCATCTTTGGCTTGTTGCTAAATTGTAGACATCATGTGCCTTCTTGTGGATGGTCGCATATATATTGTAAACTCATTGTCCCAGGAGGAATTAGATTGTATTAGATTTTATGTGGTGGGAAAAGAAGTCAGAAAGTACTGGAAAATGACAGTGTTCCAGAATAAGAAGAGATTATTATTTTTTTCTATATGAACAATGCATCCAAATGGATAGGCTGGTAGATTCTAAGATTCTTCTAGCAGGTTGAATTGTAATGCTTCTGATTCCTAATAATTCTATGGAACTGGAATATTAAGAAAGTATAAATCCTGCATTTTCACTTTCCAAAAAATATTGGAATGGAACTATGAACCCCCATTGAATTTGAAACAAAATTAATAACATTAGGGTGTGGTATACCTTGCATATATGTCTTACCTTTTGGAAGGGAACACCTTCCAAAATAATCTAATCATGTAGATGATTAAACTGTGGTTTACTTATTAAATTATTTCTCAAATATTCAGGTTGGAGCCTTTCAAGTCCCTATTCATGAATAACTTACCCATTATTTAAGTGAAAGTGAATTAGTTGTATGGTTTTATGGAGAAAAAATACCATAATGTGGCACTCCTATTTAATGTATTTCTTTTCTTTGTTGGCTATTACAATGAAGCACTTCCTGGTAGTCACCTTAACATTTAATAGGGGTCTCAACATTCTCAAAGTTACAGTGGTTATATATTAGAAATCTTAACATCAAGATAAAGCTAGGACATTTTATCATAAAATTTTATTTTACTTTTTTATCTAATGCATTGATGTGCATATTTAAATATATTTCTCCATGATTTGTAGTAATGCAAAATTTAAAAATGGAGACCAGTCTGTTTGTATTTTATAAGCACAGGAATAACCATATTCTTGCCACAATTAAAGTGAAATGGGGATATATTCATGGAATGTAATTAATATATTTAATACCCAAATACTGTCTATATGCAAATTCCATGTGAACATTTTCTAAATTATATACACCCCCTGAGACATGTATAACTAACACTATGATTTCAGTGTGGTGAACCAAATCAGCCACTCCAGAGAGTTTTAAAATGAATTTCTAGAGACATTGAAAAACAGAGTCTATATGTCTATTACCATTCACACCTATTGCTTACTATTTTAAATCAAAATAATAAAATAATAGAATAGAACAAAATGAAATAATCATACAGGAAATATATTAGCTGAGGGGGGGGGAGAGAGAACAAGTGCACTTATTATAAAGCTGGCCCACTCAAATAAAAAGAAAACTAGTAATTTAAATATTATGTACTAAAGCAATTATATCAAATGCTCCAAATTGTCCTTTGCATACAGAGTTCTAGTTAAGGACTGCTGACTGGGAGTCAGAAGATTCAGACCCTAAGTTCCTTTCTTCTTTCAATATATTGACTATTCTGAAAAGGTAAATACAATGTAATCAGAAAGCTGGAGTTTCAGCACAGTGCACTTGTAAGCCCTTAACCTCTTTGAAATCCGTTTTTCTTATTGGCAAAACAGTAAAAATAACAGGTATTCAGTATTGTGCAGGAATCAAACGTGAAATTAAGGTGTAAATTGCAATGTTCTACCCAAATGTCCTGGTGGTAATGTTATTGAATTTTAAAAATGTGAGTAGATACCTATTCTCATGCTTAAGCTATTTTTTGTATCTTTAAATTTCACTTACCATTCATTTATAGCTACACAATAATACTTCTTTTAGCCGAGATAACAAGGTTAGTGGCTTATACAATGATACCCTTATATGTTCCGTTATTCTCCTTGACAGTAGTGTGTCTTAGAAAGATGCCTAGCCAGTTTGGAGTTTTGCTTTTGAATAGTCATTGAATTTGGACAGTCATCTTTTCAGGCATTATGTGAGTAAAAAGATAATAGGGTTACTTCATCAGCATGAGAAATTTCAGAGTGAAAAAAATAAATAACACAGATTGTAGGAAAACTTGTAATTATGTCATAGAAGATGAGTGAAATTCGAAGAAATCCTGGCTCTACCACTTGGTTACTGGAGTTGAGGAAGAACCATTTAGCTAGTCCACGGTGTACTCAGGCAGTGGTGTTGAGGTCACTTGGGAGGAAAATCAATCTGTAGGAGTCAAAAGGAAGAGTAAGAAGGCCCCTCTCCAGACCTCCAAGCCTCCATCCACAGGAGTGAAGGAAAGCCACAGGGTGTAAGATTTTCTCTTCTCTAGTTTCTACTTTTCCTAATACAAGGTGGTAGAGGAGGCCACTGACTATACTAATCTAATTTTTCTCCAAGAATTATGGCCTTGCCTCCACTCTGTCTTGAGTCCACCAGAAATAATATCAACATTTCTCTAGCCTGATTATACAAATGAGGAAGCACAAACTCCCAGGTCATTCCCATCATCTACACTCAATGTCAGTGAAGACAGTCTACACTTGCAATTCTCTATCGCTTAGCCATTCCCAACTTCTGAAAGTCCTCTGGTACATACAATAAATTTGTAGAAAATAAATTCCCACATTTTCAAGCTTTTTCTGAATGTTCCCATTACTTACTGCAGGGGTCCTCAAACTATGGCCCGCGAGCCACATGCGGCCTGCCAAAACATTTATCCGGCCGGCCGGGTGTTTTTGCCACCGCTGCCTGTTGCTTAGCAGCTGACTCTCCCAGGCCCGCAGTGCGCATGTGTGGAATGTGTGCCACACTCTCCGACTCCCCTCCTTCTCTCTGTCTCTTGACTCCTCCTCTCAGTCTTGGGTGTGATCGGAGGAGTCACGAGCTTGCCTGTGCAGAGCCTGCTGCTGCCTGAGGACCGAAGTAAGAACAAGTTAGGCTTTATTTTTTTTGAAGTTAGGAGGTCTATTTTTTTTTAATTTTATTTTGCAGTTAATAGGGCCTTTTTTTTTTTTGAAGTTAGGAGAGCCTTTTTTTTGAAGTTGGTTAGTTGGTTGGGGTGGTTTCTAGGGGGGTTGCATCACAGTGATAATGCAAATTGTCAGTGCTCAGAGGTAATGCAAATAGTCAGTGCTCAGTGGTAATGATAATTGTAAGTGCTCAGTGTTAATGCAAATGGTCAGTGCTCAGTGTTATCGCATGAGGGCCCTAAACTGGTAATCTGCCTAGGGCCCTATGGGAACTTGATCTGGCTCTGCAGACAGCCGAGGAGTAGGAACCCCAATTTAACTGACAGTAAGTGCATTTATATTTTGACTAGGGGCCAGGTGCATGAAATTCGTGCACTGGGTGTGTGTGTGGGGGGGAGTGTCCCTCAGCCCAGCCTGCCCCCTCTCACATACTGGGAGCCCTCAGGCATTGACCCCCATCACCCTCCAATTGCAGGATTGGCCCCTTGCCCAGGCCTGATGCCTCTGACAGAGGTGTCAGGCTTGGGCAGGGGACCCTCATTTCCCCCCATCACTGGTTCTGCCCCCAGTTTGAGGACCCCTGACTTACTGCATGTTCCCTTTACTTCCTAATCTAACAGCTTTAAATCTTCCTTGAGATCGCTGCTTCCTCAGCAGTCCTTTCTCATACCACTATGCCAGAAAGTAGGTGAATATTGTCTTTGATACAAATTGCTGTTTCTAGAATCTAGACCATTCTGCCTCCCTCTACTCTCCGGCCCCTTATCTTTGAATATCATATACAAGACATATCCATTACCTAAGTTGTTGCAATGATATACCTAACACGGGATCATAACCTAGCCACCCTATGCCAATGCCATTCTCTCTCTCTCTCTCTCTCTCTCTCTCTCTAAATTCATCAATTTTCTTCCTCAGTCCCTTCATCTGATCTCCACATTATTATTTTATTTTACTCCCCTCTCATCCTAATTTCTATTTTTACCAGCTTACATTTCTTAGTCAATCATTATATTTACTCCCTTGCACTCATTTTCAACTTTCTTGCCCCTTTCTCACTTCATTACCTCAGTTACACTACACTCCTCTGTGCCACACCTGTATAGCAGAATATGGCTGTTTCATTTTAATTATTTTTTACAGGTAAATAATTTTTTATTTTCAAAGCTCACCAAAAAAATAAAAAATCCTGCTATCATTTACAAGATAGTCTTTTAAGATCTATGTGATTTAACTTCTTCTGGGGTTTCAAGCCATTTATTTAACTATTAAAAAGTGCATGCAGTGGCAAATTTTGAGTGCATGCAGTGACAAATTCAGAAAGAAACATACAGTATGATTTACTCAAATGAGTAGTAACTCTTGCTAGTCAGGTTCTCTGGAAACTCTTTTTTAAAAAATATTTTATTTTTTTCAGTTATCATTGACATGAAATATTATTTTGTATTAGTTTCATGTATACAATATAGTGATTAGACTATATACTTTACAAAGTGATCACCCCCAATATTTCAAGTACCCACCTGGGACCCTACATAGCTATTAAAATATTATTGACTATTTTCTCTGTGCTGTGCCTTTACATGCCCATGCCTATTTCTTAACTTCCAGTTTGTACCTCTTAATCCCTTCACCTTTTCCACCCATTCCTCCAACCCCCTGTGCTCTAACAGCTATCAGTCTGTTCTCTGCATCTAGAAGTCTCTTTCTACTTTGCTTGTTCATGTATTTTATTCTTTAGATTCCATATGTAAGTAAAATCATATGGCCTTTCTCTACCTGATTTATTTCACTTAGCACAATAAATAACTTCTAGTTCCATTCATGCTATGGCAAATGGTATGATTTCTTCTCATATATACTCAGAAGTTGAATCACTGGATCATAAGACAGTTCCATTTTTAATTTTTTGAGGAACCTTTATACTGTTTTTCATAGGGGCTTCACTGGTCTGCATTCCCACCAACAGGGTGTGAGGGTTCCATTTTCTCCACATCCTCAGCACTACTTCCTGTTTGTTGACTTATTGATGGTAGTCTTTCTGATAGGTGAGTGGTGGTAACTCATTGTGGTTTTCATTTTCATTTCTCTGTTGATTAGTGATGTGGACCATCTTTTTTCATTTATCTATTGGCCATCTGAATGTGGTCTTTGGAGGAGTGTCTATTCAGGTCTTGTGCCCACTATTTATTTATTCATTTCTTTACTTACTTATTTAAACTTCAAACAAATTTTTATTACATAAAGGTCACATAATTGTATATTTCTCTACTTTGTACACAATTATTCTTACTCTCCACAGAAAGGCTGCTTCTTCACTTCTCATCAGGTGATGACAAACACTAAAATCCTGATTTTAACAGAATAGTAGTAGAAATGTCTCAGTGATTTAAGTTGAAAGCAGTATATTGGTACATGGCTCTTGCACTTATAAGGAATGTACAGATGTATTTTTATTCAAAAATACAAACTAAATTATCTGTAGGCATGGACAATGACAGCATTAAACCATTGTATGTTGTCAACTGAAACCAGTAACTGATGGTTAGAGTGATTTTCTTGAACATCAGCCAGCCTTTCCTTCAGTAATTTCCTTCAACTGACTTCTCTGAAGTTATAGGGGAGGAGACTGCCCTGAGCTTCCTCTCACGGTTCTCAGTAATGATGGTAAAGCACTATGCTAGGGCTAGAAACATGCCGCCTCCCTCCCCTCCTCCCATCCCACCCATCCCGGGGTCCTTCTCCTCTTTAGGAATTTCTGTGACCACAACTTCTCCTGTTGGATCAATGATTCTTTTTACATATTCCTTTTATCATATTCACAAACTCTCCAAGTATGGCATCATTACCAATTTCTGAGGAACTCTGCATAATTTTCTCTCAACTATCAAGGATCCCTCAACACCTGCATTCTTAGCAATGGTCATTGCAGCAATTTTTAATGCTTTCTTTATAATTTCCATACCAATTTTTTTGATCTTCATTAGTTGGAGTTAATGAGTCCAAAGCTGGAATCCACCGAAGCAGGGTACAAACCCCTCCCAGAACAATGCCTTCCTCCACAGCAGCTCGGGTGGCATTGAGGGCGTCTGTGACTCTGTCCTTCTTTTCATTCACTTCCACATCACTTGTCCCACCAACCGTCAGCACATCTACTCCATGTGAGACTTTGGCCAGGCGTTCACTTAGTTTTTCCTTTTCATATTCACTAGTTGTGATATCTAACTGATTGATGATTTCTTGAATATGTTTTTCAATTTGAGCCTTGTCACCTTTTCCTTTCAAGAGCATGGCATCATCTTTGGTCACAATGACCTCTCCACCTTTTCCTAAGTCGTGAGGCTGAACATCTTCTAGCTTCAGAGTCAATCCTTCTTCTCTAAACACTGCACTATCAGTAGCAATAGCCATGTCTTCAAGTTGGTTCTTTCTATTGTCACCAAAACCTGGAGCTCTGACTGCTACAAACTGAAGACCAACTTTTAGCTCATTCAAAATAAGTGTCCTTAGAGCATCTCCATCAACATCTTCAGCAATTATGACCAGGGGCTTACGGTGAGCATTGGCTATCTCAAGAGCAGGTATGATGGACTGAACACGAGAAATTTTTCCACTCAATAGAATGTATACATCTTGGAATTCACATTTCTGACCTTTTTCTGTATTAATAAAGTATGGAGAAATATAATGTAGATCAAACTTCATGCCTTCAATAACTTCTAATTCACCACTCAGTGTTTTTCATCCTTTACTGTGATGACGCCTTTCTTTTCAACCTTTTCCATCGTCTCGGAAATTATGTTGCCAATTTCTTTGTCTCCATTTGCAGGAATTGTAGCAACCTGAGCTATTTCTTCAGAGGTTGTCATAGGTTTAGACTGCGTCTAAAGTTCAGAAATTTCAGCATCAACAGCCAACATCACACCTCTCCTGATTTCCACTGGATTAGCACCTTTACTAATCTTCTCACAGCCTTCGTTGGCAATGGAGTGTGCCAGCAAAGTAGCAATGGTGGTGCCATCCCCAGCCTCTTCATTTGTATTATTGGCAACATCTGGAACAAGCTTAGCACCAATATTTTTATATTTATATTTTAAGTCAATGGACTTTGCAATGGTTACACATTCTTTTCTTACTTTGGTACTTTCCCAGCTCGGTTCAATAATCACTGTTCTTCCCTTTGGCCCCATAGTAATGGCTACAGCATTGACTAAAAGGTCTACACCTTGAAGTATTAAGGCTCAACCCTCTGCACCAAGTTTTACATCTTTGGCATAAGCCCAGGTGAGATGAGGAGTCAGTGCCTTGGACATGGGCCTAATCCTGCAAAAGACGGTGTGTAATCGAAGCATTTCTGCGGGGTGGCAGGCGTGCGGGCAGTGAGTGAGGGCAAATGCCCACTTTTTAAATTGGATTGTTCATTTTTTTGGTGTTGAGTTATATGAGTTTTTAAAAATATCTATTTTGGATATTAACCCTTCATTGAATGTATCACTGGCAAATACGTTCTCCCATTTAGTAGGTAGTCTTTTTGTTTTGTTGATGGTTTCCTTTGCTGTGCAAAAACTTTTTAGTTTGATGCAGTCTCATTAGTTTATTTATTTTTTATTTCCCTTGCCTAAGGAGATACATTACAAAAATATTGCTAAGAGAAATGTCAGAGATTTTACTGCCTATGTTTTCATCTGGGAGTTTTGTGATTTTGAGCCATGCATTTACTAGTAAGTCTCTAATCTATTTTGTATTTATTTAATACCATTTCTCAGTGTCATATGCTACTAAAACAGTAGAAGATACTAAAATTGGAAATTGGATTTCTAAATAAGTTTCATGAAAGGCAAAACCCTACTTTGAAACATATAGTCACAATTTGATTCTCTTGCATTTATTCCCAAGAGTAAAGAGGGTAGGCAAATCACTACAAACATAACATGCCTAACAGCCATAGGCCAAGCCCCAGTCAATCACATTCAGCAACCATTATTCCCTCCAGTTGGATGGTAACTAGAAGACAATGGACATGTTGGGTGGTAATGAGAGATGAGCTTGGAAAAATACAGTAGCTAGTTGATAGAAGGCCTTGGTTTTGATAAATGGGCATGGGATGATTCCGTTTCCTAACCAGATGTATGTTGCATATGGAAACAGTTATGACTCTCCAAGAGAAATTCATGTTCAACACTTCATTGTGCAACATTAGGAAATAATTTTTTTCAATATGAATTTTAAGTTCAAATGGATTACAGTGTTTCTGCAGTCAGTACAGAATACTTCACCATTTTAGACATTCTTAATATAAAGACCCTAAAGCATTGACCTTTCCTTGGTTCTACATTTATTAGAATCATCACATAGAAAAACATAAAAAGACTGAATCGCAGTATCAACACACCTTTAAGAATTTATTTATCTGAGAAATTCCAAACACTACCATCTTCAGACCACATTTCTCCCCAAAATTTAAATTCTATGCCAGAAGATAAATTTACAAATGAAACACTAGGAATATAACAACAAATGTAGGGCTTAAGATCCAATCAGTGATATTTTAATAATAGGGATAGTGAAGAATTAAATCTTTCCAAAATCATGTCTGCAATAGCAGAAATGAAGCTTTTTTCATCTTACATCTATAGAACTCTGTTATGGTGACAAAACATAGTTATATTTGAACAGTTGTGAAATGTCCATTAATTTCTCAAAATTTAAACTATTTGAATAAGTCATATTTGTATGATCATAATTTTAATTTCCAAGCAGATGGGTAGTGAGCCATTCTTTTCAAAGGATGATGATGACTTCAGCAGTCAGAGCATAGGTTCATGGGATAAAAGGGTTGGCAAACAGCACATCTGGTAGTTTATATTTCCTGGAGACTTCACACTTGTCCTTACTCTTCATCTGTCAGATTCAGATTTATTCTAGCAGAGCAGGTGCTGTTTTTCATAATCTTATGTAATATTTTATGTCTTTAGGGAGGAAAATAATATGATATGGCATTTTGTTGAAAAGCATGCAGGACATGTTCCTGAGAGTCTATAGTTTCTTTTGCATCTAGTGCCTTAGCTTCATATGGCACCTTAGCTTGAAGGAGCATACTTTAATACTTACTTTTACTAGTATGTCCCCCCAGGTTTATGAGGGTATACTTGACAAACACAATTGCATATACTGAAAGTGTATAATGCGATGATTTCATATACTTGCTTTTATTTTATTTTTAAATGTCTGGGTAGCCAATTTGCTTTTGGCCAACTTTTAGGCTAACCTAAATTATTTTCTTTCCCACATAACTCTGAGATTTTAAATATGACATTTTAAGTAGATTTTTAGTTTAACTGGTTAACTGCTCGGTACACTTATTACATCACGCTGTTATTATTTTGTAAACTACTTGAGGGCATAGCTCTAAATTCAGCACTTAGTACAATTTGTGACAAATACTATAGATTTCCAAATTGATTAACTAGCTTTATTGACTTGATCAATGATATTTGCAAACTCTGTGTTGTTATTGCATAATCTATATTCAGAACATGTTTACAAACATAGTGTATAAGCTATATGTATGTCTGAAGCTGTAATATTTTCTTGCATTTTAATTGGTTTCCATTAAAAGCAACATTACAGAATTTTAAAAAATTCCTATAAGTTCATCAGCAAATTTCTTTTATATTTTTGATTTATACTTGTGATTTAGGCAAAGGCTATAAAAAGTTTACTTAAAATATTTTTTATATTTTATGAGAAAGCAGAAAATAATTTTCTTATTTTTTCATTGCAAATGTAATACAATCAGCGTATGATTTTTTATTGCTAACTTAATTGTCTAATCAGCAGAATTTTTACTGGAATTTTATTCTTTCTTCAGCCACAATTGTAAGTGATCACATATTTTATGGAATGGTCTTTTGTTTAGATTCTGAACTAGTAAAACTAAAAAAATTTTTCACTGCCATCTGGAAACACAGAGGTATTCTTAAAAGAAATCAGGCAAGTGTATTACTTTCAGTACTAGTTTGTATTAATTTTCCTCTATTAATTTTTAATTAATCTTACTGCATTTATCATTCAATGCAGTTTATATTCATAGCAAAATATTAAAGAGCATCTCAAATTCAGTATAGCTAGCTGGTCAGTTAAGTTTGTTAACATTCTCTAGGTTTACACTAAGAAAAAAATCCAGGCTAACCACTCAGAAAGTTGAGCTTGGCCCTGCTGTTTACATAACAACTAATTAATATTTGGGAGGGACATTAAATTTGATTATGTCTTGGGTTTTTGTCAGCTCTAAAATTTCCATGGTTCTTTTTTTATCATTTCTTTTCAGTATGCTAAATATAAAATTTTAGGAAAATAATCTTTTAAGTTGTTTAGTTATAGGAAAAGATCTTTATCCATTAAAGGACTATTATGTGCTATGCTAATAAAAAAGGTAAGAGACAAACTAGCAACCATTTATCGTCTGAAAAATCTATTCACAAATCACTGTAACAAAAATAAGAACTTAAAATCATCACAATGAAGTATTGATCAGAACTTCCCTTGTTGTAGCTAACAAATAGGGCTCAAAATTACTATAATAAACAAGGGTAAAGGGGCCACGGTTTCTTATTTTACTGTGCATTTCTATTTTTTCTTTTTATCCATAAGACCTTCATCCTAGTACACTTGAAGTACCCATCTGTCAGAGTAGGAACAAGGACTCAATAAGGTAAAGAAAAATTACTAGTTAAATGTAATTTTCATACTCAAATTTCGATTATAAGACAGTATAGTTTCAAGTTATGGTGCCATCTAAAGAAACTTCTCAATTTTTGTGTCTCTCTGAGCTTAAATAAACTTCTGTCTATGATTAACTTATGTGATTGAAAGGGGATGTGTTGCAAGGCAATAGGCTGATCTATTGGATTGTGAAAAGGAAAAGTGGGGGAGGTAAGTAGCGTGAGAGCAAAGTGATCAGATAAGTGTTCTAATTTTGCTTCACCCAAGATAGAAGAAGAGTATTAGACAAATGTTGGTGATACAGAAAATAGAGTTAAAGACTTGGACCCCTGTTCAATTTTAAGAGTTCTGAAAAGGTGTGATCTCAAAGCTAGCACCTGTATCACCCTGGGGGGTCAGTTTACCAATTTAATGGTGCATGTTGATGGCAGAGGGAGACCTTGAGATTGAGAAATCTCCTGCTTCCTTTTATTTCTTAGGTCTTAGGCAAGAAGAAGTAGACATATTGACTAAGAAGGTTTCAAGTGAGGGTGCAGTGGTGGGAGTGAGGCGGCTCTGTGCCTGCAGCTGCAGCGCTGACCATGTGAGCTGGGACAGATGAGTCACAGCCAAAGAAATCCCAGGAGTCTGTGGTGAAGCACTGGTATAAACCTCAAACTGTAACTCAAATATGCCAAAAAAATAGATTTCTTCTATTATATGTGACTGATTTGATCATCTTCAAAAGTTCCATCCCATAATTTATTGTGGGAGAGAGAGGAATTTTTCATCTTTATTGTAAATTTAGCCAAATAAATGTTCAGTGGTTCAGTCTCTTACATAGCCTCCTTCGCACCCTGCTTGTCTCAGCTAAATAGGGGGTGGAAGTAGGAGTAAAAGAGGTTTCTTCATCCTCATTGCTTGAGAGAGATGGGACCTCTACTTCTCCTCTACTTCTGCATTTCCTGGTCCACCTGAGTTGGTCCTTGCAAAGGAGGAATCTGTAGGTGCTATAACTCTGATCTGGTTATGTTCTTTCCAATCCAGGGTCCAGCTTTGCTAACGCTATAGACCCCTAGAATTTAGCTGTGAATTACATCTGTCCAAGCTCACATGGTCAGCTCTGCAGCTGCAGGCACAGAGCCACATCCCCACCATCGCATCCTCACTTGAAACCTTCTTAGAAAAAATAATCTACTTTTTGTCTAAGACCGAAACAATACAAAGAAGCAGAGGAATTCTGCTCTTTCTGAGATGCACCTGCATATTTACACTCACTGTGATCTCAGAGGTAGAGAGTAGGTCTTTGTCTGGGTGGATATTGCAACCAGGCTCTCCCCTATCTTCCTTATTTGAACACTACTCAGAGATACATCTTACCCCATGCATTATACACGTACACACACACATGAACACATACACATAATCTATTCCTAAATATGTATAAATTGCTTTAAACCATCATTATATTTTAGAGAAAATTTGTGAACATGATAGGAGGAAACATCATATAATTAAAAAATAAGATTAATCAAAATACTATATTTATACTAAAAAGTTTTGAAAATAATTTCATTTATTGAAAACAAATCCAGTTTTCTATATAATAGACATTCTTTTTCAAAAAATTATAAAAGAAAAAAATTCAGGCTTTGGCCCTTGAGTCCATTTGAGAGGCAGTTTTGATATCTTCCTTGTTTTCCACTATGACAATATGGTACAGGCTCATCTTGGGCATTTTCTGACTCAGATTTTACATTACAGTTTTCCAAGGATCACAATTCTTAGTTGGAAATGGTATCTGGATAGTCTTTTCCATAGACTGAGCTATAAAATATGCATATTTTAACAAAACATATCATGAATTCTTATTATCATTTCCAATTTAAATTAAAAACAAGAGATGTTATTAAACTCATCCATCTTACATTTATATCTCTTTTTCCTGTTTTCAATGACAATAATACAATTACTCATTTAATTTATCCCATGGCCCACACATACATACACACTAACTCAGAATAAAATTAACATCACTATCACAAAAAAAAGAACTACAGAGAAGAGTTTAACATTTTTTGAAATTATTTTTTCTTTCTAGAATATACCAATAGTCAGATCTCTGTGTTTTAATGTTATTTTGTGATTATCCCACTAGATATGCAATTTGGTTCATTACTTTCATTTTGCTTCCAATGTTTATGGATAACTTATAAAAACCCAATTTTGCTTTGTATATGTTCAAAATTCCAAATCAAATCTATATACGTTTTATATGCAGATAATTCTAGCTTCTGTCCAGTTCCTTTTCTATTTCTCCACATGCACTGCCTCTTCCCCCTACAATTGTAGGTAACTTTATTTTTGTGAGTTTTCTATCCATCTCTCAAGAAATATAATTTGGAATAATTTAAATCTACAAAATGTCTGCAGGAATAGCACAAGGAACTGCAGGCCACTCACCCAGAGAGCTCCATTCATGTTTTGTCAGTTGCCCTATGAATCAATCCTTGATCATGCAATGCACCAGTTGCTGTGGCTCTCTAGTCTCCTACTCCTTCATCTTCTCTTGACTTTCATGACCTTGACATTTTTGAAGATAAGAGCAAGTAATGTTGTGGAATATCCCTCAATTTATATTTGTCTGATGTTTCCTCATGTGTTGCTTCAAGTTGTCTGTCTTAGATTTGGATGCTATGTTCTTTTCTTGCATCCAAGCAGAGAGTGTAGAATGCAGATTTGATTAAAAAGTGATTGTCAATTTTCTGCATGATAAAGTAACTTTGTTATTTTTCTTCATTGTTATTAACAAACTAGGGGCCCAGTGCACAAATTTGTGCACCTTTAAAGGAAGTGTTGGCCACGAGGCTGCAGTGGGCACAGGGGTGGGTCTTGGCCCATCCTCCGTGGCCCTCCTGACCACTCCTATCACAGTCTCTGGCCCCCTGTCTACCAGCAGCCCTGCTCCTGCTGCTACCACTCCCAAGTGCTGATGGTGCTGGCCCTGCTCGCACGCGCTGATGGTGCAGAGCGATTGGGGCTGGCACTAGCAGTGGGTGCAAGTGGTGGCTGCCAGCTCTGATCATCCTTCAGGAGCAGGGGGAGGTGGAGAAGCCCACAGAGGCAATCGGGGCCAGCAGCCACCGCTCGCACCGAGTGATTGGGGTTCAAGCACCTAGCGGGACCGTAGAGTGCAGAAGCAAAGAATTTTCAGTAACCACTAGTGGCTTGCCACGATGACAGTGACCGGCACCCCGCCTTGGTCTGGCACCCCCACTCACCTGCTCCACCATCCCACCACAGCTGATGCCCACCATGTTCCATGCTCTGCCACCTGCCTCTGATGCCCGCCATGTTCCGTGCGTACCCCCTGGTGGTCAGCGCACATCATAAGGACTGGTTGTTTAGTTGTTTGGTTGTTTCACTTTTCGGTCTATTTGCATATTATGGTTTTATATATATGGATAACTTGTGGATAGACGGCTTGAAATTATATAAGTATTTTATTGAATTAATTTTTGAATTATATTGAATAAACTTTATTGAATTCATTTATTTATTAATTTTATTGAATATCCTGGAATAATTATTACTGTGATGGTTACAAGATGGTGATTATGTAGTTCTACCATTCCTTCTACATATATTTTTTAGTATTATACCTCATGGATAAGTTTTTTCTTTTCCCT
Source organism: Myotis daubentonii (assembly GCF_963259705.1). Lineage (NCBI taxonomy): Eukaryota > Metazoa > Chordata > Mammalia > Chiroptera > Vespertilionidae > Myotis > Myotis daubentonii. Next base: position 86,671,147 of record NC_081842.1, read on the forward strand.
TTTTCTCTCTCTTTATTTACTAGATGTTTTATCTATGTGAAAACATGAATCATATCACATTCATTGTTATAATATGTTTGTATATTTTCTATCTATCTCTCTACCTATCATCTATTTATCTGTTTATCATCTATCTACCTCACATCTACCTATCCATTTTAAGTATACATTTAAATGAAGTTTTGTAAATTTGTTATACATTGTGAAGGTCAACTTTTTCTAGACTTGGGTGGGGGTTTCTTCAGCTTAGCTTCTGTACTGCTTTGCTATGTTTCATTACCCTTTGAGTACTGCTTTAATTTTGAGATTTACTATAAGGAATTGGCTCACTGATTATGGAGGCTGAGAAATCCAATGCTCTACTATCTGCAAATCTGAGACCCAGGAAAGCCAGTGTTATAGTTGAAGGCCTGAGATCAGAGAGCATACAGTGTAGATTCTAGTCCAAGTTTGAAAGCTTAAGAACCAGGAGCACAAACAGCAGGAGAAGAAGACCAGTGTCCCAGTGAAAGCAATTGGGCATAGAGTGAGTTCGATTTTCCTCCTCCTTTTTGTTCTATTCAAGCCCTCAGTGGATTGGATGATACTCATTCACATTGGTCAGGGCTATCTGCTTTACTCAGCCCACCAATTCAAATACCCATCCTTTTTGGAAACATGCTCACAGACACAATCAGAAATAATGTTTAACCAGATATATGTGAGTCAAGTGGCCCAGTCAGGTTGAAAAATAAAATTAACCCTCACTGGACACCTATTCAAAATTGTGTCACAGGATGTCATAAATTTCTATTAGTTATTTGAAAAAGCAAGTATGGCATAAAGTAAATATAGTATAAAGAGGTCATTATTTCAAGACTGAGTATTAACATTTTTTTATAGACTGGCTGGTAGATAAATACTAATTCAAATAATATGTTCTTATTATCTTTATTACTTTATGTTTTAGATAAAGGAAAATATATCATCACTCTAGAAATCAGGCAAAAATGATTGAGTTAATGGTGATATTTTCTATTTTTAACTTTATAAGTATAAAGGTCTCAAACTTTATCAAACAAAATGAGGTAGAAGTCAAAATAGATGAACCAGTGAGAAATGGATATTTCATGTTGAAATTGGATAGCACTGACTAAAGATTTAATCTTGGATAAGAAAATTCATAATATTAGAAACACACATGATTTTGCAAATTTTAAGAACTTTTGTTTCCTTTATTAATCTACACTAATAAAAGAGAAACATGGTAATTGGCATACGACCGCTACCCTTTTCATTGGCTAATCAGCGAGATATGCAAATTAACTGTCAGCCAAGATGGCGGTCGGCAGCCAGGCAGCTTGAAACTAACATGAGGCTTGCTTGCCTCAGTGATGGAGGAAACCAACGTTCCCCGCCTGCCGCTGCAGGCCTCTGAGCGGGCAGTTTAAGAAACATTGTAACAAATACCGCCGACTTCAGCCAGCAGATTCGCAACATTGTAAGCAAAGGCCAGAAACCTACTTTCAGCCAGAGGCCTAAGAGCTGGAGCCAAGCCTCAAGATAAAGCTGGCCCAGAATAAAAAAAAAAAAAAAAAAAAATGAAAGAAAAAAAGGAGCAGTTGGGAACTTCAGTCACGCCCAGCCTGAAAACAGCCTTCAGCCCCTCACCCAGACTGGCCAGGCACCCCAGTAGGGACCCCCACCCTGAAGGGTGTGTGACCAGCTTCAAACAGCCATCATCCCCTCACCCAGGCTGGCCAGGCACCCCAGTGGGGACCCCCACCCTGATCCAGGACACCCTTCAGGGCAAACCAGCCGGCCCCACCCATGCACCAGGCCTCTACCCTATATAGTAAAAGGGTAATATGCCTCCCGGCACCGGGATCAGCATGACAGGGGGCAAGCCCAAACCCCGTGATCGCCCTGCAGCTCTGTGTGTGACAGGGGGCGGGGCCCCAACCCCCTGAGCAGCCCTGCTCTGTGCCTGATAGGGGGGAGCTCCCCAACCCCCCCGCCCAAGGGCCCTGCTCTGTGTGTGACGGGGTAGAGCCATAACCTCCCCATCGGCCCTGCCCTGAGTGTGAGAGTGGCGGCGCCCCAACCCCCTGATCGGCCCTGCTCTGTGGGTGATAGAGGGCGGTGCCCCAACCCCCTGATTGTCCCTGCTCTGTGCGTGACAAGGGGTGGCGCCGCAACTTCCCCATCGACCCTGCCTTGAGTGTGACAGGGGACGGTGCCCCAACCCCCCAATTGGCCCTACCCTGAGCTTGACTGAGGGTGGCATCACAACCTCCAGATCCGCCCTGCTCTGTGCATGACAGGGGCGGCGCCCCAACTCCCCAGTCGGCCCTGCTCTGAGCCCGACTAGGGGCTGCACCTAGGGATTAGGCCTGCCCTCTGCCACCCGGGAGCAGGCCTAAGCCAGCAGGTCGTTATCTCCCGAGCGGTCCCAGACTGCGAGAGGGCACAGGCCGGGCTGAGGCACCTCCCCTCCCCCTTGAGTGCACAAATTTTTGTGCACCGGGCCTCTAGTGTATATATAAAAGGCTAAGTGTCCCTCCAACTGTCCGACCAGTAGCTATGACGCGCACTGACCACCAGGGGCCAGATGCTCAATGCAGGAACTGCCTTGACACGCACTGGCCAGTACCAGGGACCTGGCACTGACAAACTAACACTCAGCTTCCCCAAGTCACAGGCCCCACCACCACCCCGGAGCGACACCCCATCAAATAGCAGCCAATGCTGCCAACACCCCTTGGTGCAAAATGCAGCCCACAGCCCAGCCCAGCCGAGCACGGAAAAACCATAATGATGTCACATAGCATTGCCTGGCTTCCTCTCCCTAGCAACTAGCCTCCTTGGAGTTTCTTCAGTGCAGGAACACAACTTGCTTATAGCCAGGTGCAAACATTTTACACTTTAACCAAATGATTGTGAAGCATTTTTCCATGCCTCATCTCATTTGATCCTCACAGAAGTCCTGGAGTAGGTAGATAGGGGACTTGGTGGAATACTATTTTCTTTTCATTAGCTGGAAAATGGATACTTAGAAAGCTTAGAAACTTGACCCAACTGAAAATAAATAAGAAGTGGTGGACCTTGAAAATGACTTCAGGTTTTCTCACTGTGCAGAATATAGTCAAACACTGCTGCAGTTAAATATTTCACCCTTTGTTCTCCCTGCGTGATCTACAATAATCTGCTTCATGTTGATATTTACTGCTGTGTTGCTGACAATTACCTGAAAGAGAAATTGGGATGCTTCACTGGGCTGGAAGAAGTTTAGCTAATTCAGAAAGCAGGTCTAATTAAGCATGTTTATTCTATACATATAAAAGGCTAAGTTGGCTCGCGCATGCACGATACATATAAAGCTCTCACTGGTGCCAATCGTATATGTGTGTTCTGATCTGTTATTGTCCATTGTGAATTTGGTTGACATTTCTATTATAGAGAAAGGGTGAATAGCAATATTAAAATATTTCTTCTAATTCATTTCCTTTCAATGTGCATGAATCTGTGCACCAGGCCTCTAGTATAAATATAATAAATTATTAATGATTATATAATATTAACTATGTGCAAAGTATTGTTCTTAGTTTTTAAAATATATTTAGCCCTTTATTTCTGACAATAGTCTTACAAGTACTATTATTTTTTTCCATTGGAACATAAGGAAACCAAAGCTGAGAAAAGTGGAGTGACTTGCCTAAGGTCACATTCTGTTATGTGGGAGAAGCAGGATTTAATCTGGCAATCTGGTGCTGGAAGCCGGTCCATCCTTGCTGTTTCAAGGGACCTGGCATATATGGCATACGGTTCTTAATATGTTTGCTCACCTTCTTGGCACTGTGTTTTAACCAAGGTCACCTCTCCGAGAAAGGTTGAATCCCCAGGTAGGGATTTTCCCCTGAAGTTAGGGAGGGAATAAAACCCCTCAACTAAGTGCCAGGCGGGTAATTAATCACTTTAACTACGAACAATCATGCTTAAGCTACATAATCTTTACTCCCTGGAATGGAGATAAGAAACGCCCTAACCTTTGTAATAGAGATTGATAGGATTGAATCAACTGTTATAAATACAGATGTAACTAGACAGCAAGACACAGAACTTAGGAGACAGAACTTAAGAAGAGAGCCAAGAAGACAGAACCTACACAGAACCTACAGACAGAAGAACTTCGCTGGAGAGAACATGGCAAAAGATCCTGGACTGAACCTGACTACAGAAATTGGCAAGAGAACCTGACTAGAACCTGGTGACTGAGCCTGGCTGGAGAGCCTGGACGGAGCCTGGCTGGAGAGCCTAGCGAGGGAACATGGCCACCGAACTTCCCTGGAGATCCTAACCAGAACCTCTCTGGAGATCCTAACCAGAACTTCGCTGGAGATCGAGACCAGAACTTGGCTAGAGATCCTGGCTAGGCTGCTGATCAACTGAACGCTATCTCCGTGTCGTTCCTTCTTCGCCGACTCCATCCACACCTTTGGGGACCCCTGGACCCACTGGGGTTGGACCCCGGCAATCTGGCCCACAAAGCTGTCCACTTACACACTGTACTACAAAGCTCTACCAATTATAAATTAATTAATTAATGTTCACCAAATACCATTGTACTTTTCTTTATCTCTTTGTAGAACAATATGACATTTTCTTTGAAAAGTTCATCCATTCAGTGACTCAGAAAATACATGTTTAAAAAGTAAGAACTCTGCAGTGAAATACAGGAATTTTTTTTAGCTCAAGATCAGATATTAAGATTTTATCTTATGTTTCATCAATTTAATATGCTTTCTAAGGGGCAAGAAACTTTGATTCACTTTTTCATTATCTTTGTATATATTTCTGTCTTTGTTGTTGCTTTTTTGTATCTTTAATGAGAAAATATATCTGCTCTAACTGAAAAAGGACACAGTGACTATGGATAGCAAGAAGAAGGTTGATGAAATGATTACTGCTGCCTGACTCATACTTATTTTTTCAGTTACCATACTAAACATTAATATTATCTTTATTAAAGACTGGGGTGGTTAAACACTTGACCAAATAGTATTTTTTATAAAAAGTGTTAATTTGAATGGTCAAATATGCCTATACTGACAAAACTTTTCTTTTTTAAATCCTTACCCAAGGATATGCTTTTTAATGTTTGTTTGTTTGTTTTGTTTGTTTGTTTGTTAGAGAGAAAGAAAGGGAGAGAAAGATAGAGAAACATCAATGTGAGAGAGAAACATTGATTGGTTGCCTCCTTTATGCATCTTGACTGGAAATCCAATCTGCTACCTTTTGCTATGGGATGATGTTCCAAGCAACTGAGCCACATGGCCAGTTGCTGCTTAACTGTTTATTTTATCTCATGAGAAACAAATGAGGATGCAGCGTTAGTCCTCCACAATTATTTTTTAAAATGCTAGAGGCTGTGGTATTTAAAGATGAAATTTTTGAAGCAAAAAAGAAAAAGTATGTGGCAGAGTGTGCTATGTCTTTTCATTTTGAATGAAGTATGTTGTTTTGGGACCGTCAAGGTATTAGTACAAGTAACACTAAGACATCTTGTAGCTATTTAAAACTTTTTTGATCTTGGCAAACTCAAAGCTGGGGGAGAAAGCATGAAGGACATTTATAAATAGACGCACTAAAGGAAGAATAGAAGTTAACTAAGCACTTCCAGTTAAAATAACATTGTAACTTTTAAAGTTCTAAAACTCACGTCTACTTCATTTTTTTATATTAAAAGGAAGATATGGCCATATTAAAAAAAAATCTAAGCACCCCTATTGACATAGAACAAAAGAACACCCATGACAGGATTCACAATGCCTGGCCGTGGGCATAATTGGCCAGTGGTTATCCAGAATCTCCTTCTATGTGGTGGCTCTCCTAATGTGGGGAGAGATAAAAGCCAGACTCAGTACCTGAAACCAGGATGGGAGAGCTCTCCTATTTAGGCTGGGAGGCGAAAATAAACTGCAACCACTCCTGAGTGCAGGGACCCTCACTGATCTACTAGAAATGGCATGAGGGAATAGAGACATACATGTCCATACAGTAGGATCGGGGCAAGCCCACACCCCAACTCCCTTGTGGATTTGGTTTGTTTTCATGGGTGAACAGTCTCCAGGTACAAATATTAGATCTGGTTCTGAATTGGGGCCCATGATGGGAAAGCTGAAGGCCTGTCAAACCACTAAACTGTAAAGTGTATGCATAGGAAGAGGAAAAGGAAACATGCATGTGTGTCACCTGCACTTCACACATCTCAATACCTTCAGGCAAAAGCAGACTACTGGAAGCTTAACCTTTCAAACTAAGTTCCACAGCACTGAGTTCATGGGGAGGCAAAACATGGAAGAACAAGCTTCCAAAGAAAATTTGAATGTTATCATACTAATCTGAGAAGCATATATCAAGGTGTGTTTAAAATCCTCTAAGAAAAATAAATGAAATAACCAATAAAGAGAAGTAGAGGGATATAAATTAAAAGTAACAGGAAAAATAATAAAAATAAATAATAAAAAACTTTAAAAGAATAATTAATTTACCAGGCTTAATGGAAGAGATAAGTATTTAATAGAAAGATAATATTGAGGTATTGACATAGAAATACAAACCAAAAATGTAGAAATAAAGAGATGGCTAAAATATAAAGTTAGTGCTGCAATATCAGTATCAAATAGATTAGAATATAAAGTGAAAATCATTTAAGCTAATAGGAGATACTGTATAATCTATACAAATAAAAGGGTAATATGCTAATTAGAACAGACATCTTCCAGACGTCCTTCCAGACAAAGCCATGGAGGCGGTTAGGGGCAATCAGGCCTGCAGGGGAGAACAGTTAGGGAGATCAGGCAGTCAGGCAGAGTGGTAAGGGCCGATCAGGCAGGCAGGCCCCAGATTGCGAGAGGGATGTTTGACTGCCGGTTAAGGCCTGATCCTGCAGGGGTCCTGGATTGGAAAGGGTGTGGGCCGGGCTGAGGAACTCCCCCCCGCCCCCCACCGACCTCCCTGCACGAATTTTGTGCACTGGGCCTCTAGTGGAAAAATAATAAAGAAGTCAAAGTGTATATTTATGAGTAAAATAATATATTTGTTTAAATTTATAAAAAATAAGAAAAGATATTACAGGGAAAATATCTTAACATCATGTTGGAAAATTTTATATGCTCCCTTCAAAAATTATTAATCAAAAAGTTAAAAATAAGTAATTCTCAATGACATAAAACAGCACATTGAAAAGTTTGACTTAATAAATATATGCAATTAGATTAGAAATCAATAATAAAATGATGGTTAAAAATTTATGCCAAGTACATTTGGAAAATAAAAGGCAAATTTTTATGTAACATATAATCAACACAAATAACAGAAGACAACTCTTCTCTACTGGATAGATTGGTCTATAGTGTTTAAGGACTTCCCCTAACACAAGGTCAGATTAATGAAAAAAATCTACAGTCATTCCTCAGCTTCTAAGTACTAAGTGCCAAGATAAAATCAGTTTATCACCATAGTTCTCTGTGGCTTTCAAAACTATATATGAGTAGACTAATATTTGCAGGCTATTGTTAGAAAATATTTATCATAAAAAATTCTACTGGGCCCTGACCGGTTTGGCTCAGTGGATAGAGTGTCAGCCTGCGGACTGAAGGGCCCCGGGTTCGATTCCAGTCAAGGGCATGTACTTTGGTTGTGGGCACATCCCCAGGGGGGCCGTGCAGGAGTCAGCTGATCAATGTTTCTAACTCTCTATCCCTCTCAGTTCCTCTCTGTAAAAAATCAATAAAATATATTTTTTAAAAAATTCTACTGGGCGTATGCATGCATATAAGCATAACCAATGGACACAGACACTAGGGTGGTGGTGGGAGGGCATGAATGGGGGGTTTAGGAGGGCAATGGGGGGATAAGGACACATATGTAATATCTTAATCAATAAAGAAAAAAATCATTAAAAAAAAAACACATTTAGAGAACCAGTGGGTTAAAGAAAAAAATAAGTTAAAAAAAATTCTACACCCAGTCCAGATAAGCTAACACTACTGTTGTGCTTAATATGCTAAGCATCATTTCATGTGTTTTATGTGCTATATTTCAGTCATTTGAGATAGATAAATTTATTGTCTTCAATTTGCATGTGAAAAAACTAAGGAACACTCTCTCAGATAGGAAGAAACAGAATCTGGTTCTAGATTCAACATTAAAACATATTGGTTTCTTTATTTGAAAATCACTTACAGAACAATGCAAAAGAAAGATGACTATAACTTAGTAAAAAACACCATGTTATCTACAGAAAATACTTGAAGGATATTCTAAACAAGTGTAAACTTAATAGTCATTAACAAGCATTGACTCTTATGTATAGATACCTCTAAATGGATGATAACATGCCTAAGATTGCATACCTTTTAAGGGTGGTTAAATATTTTTGAAAAAGAAGAGGCACATTGTAAATATAAATCTCAAGGGCTTAGAATTAAGAATTAATTACCACAATATAAGTAATAAGATTTAATATTTGAGATGGTTAAATGGGGCAGAGAGAGGGAATAAAAATAGTATAAAGATTTGTTACTAGTGGGTTTGGAAAGAAATAGATAAGTAAAGCATCTTAACTGAAATTGTTTTATATTTTTTCATATAATTATTTTTAAAATTTTAATTTTAAATATGACTGCAAGAAATGGAAAAAGTAACATGCTATGGCCTGAATGTCTGTGCTAAACCCAAATTCATATGTTGAAGCCCTAACCCCCATAGCGATAGTATTTGGAGAGGGGGCCTTTGGGATGTAATGAGTGTTAGATGAGGCGATAATGGCAGGACCCTCATAAGGGGATTAGTGGCCTTATATGTAGAGACACTGGAAATCTGCGTTCTCTCTCTCTACCACATGAGAATGCTGCCAAAGGGCTGCTGTCTGCCAGCCAGGAAGAAAGCTTCTACCAGGAACCGAATTGGCCATGCAGCATCTTGCTCTGGGACTTCAAACCTTCAGAACTGAGAAAATGAATTTTTGTTGTTTAAGCCATCTAGTCTATGGTACTTTGTTATGCAGCCTGAGCAGACCAATACATAGCAATTTGCATAAGCAAAAAGCATAGCAGAAATTTCCAAATTATCAAGGGAAAAAAGTAATAAAAATAAATTTAATTAAGACATAAAATTAAAATGTAGGAAAAGGAAAAAATTAAAGAGAGAAAGACATTAGTAAAAGTAGTAACCAAATTAGGATTAATTAATTAAAAATGGAAGTAATAGTCAAAGGTTAGAGTCAGTGGTACATGGGTAGTCTAAATAGCCATCTCAAACAAGAAAAACTGAACTTATTTAAGGAAAAGGGGTTGGGGATGGGGCTATCCAAAGGGAAGGGCTAAACAGCACTGAGCCAAAGGGTATTAGGTCAATGGCTGCTTTGGCTCACTGAGAAGTCAGAGAAAGGAGGCCTTGAAGACAGGTATGGGGGTTAGCCCAGAGTGAGCTGTCACTGCCTATTGCTCCCCTGTTGCAAGTCTCCTGGGGTCCCTTAGAGGTTGGGGTACATATGCCTGTGGGGGAAGGGCACAGGTGTGCTCCTTGGAGGGAGAGCACACTGGGTCTTTTGTCCTGAGCATATTAATCTCGTTCTTGCAGGTGGAAATCTTAGGGGAGATCTCAGGGGAAGGTCTCAATAGAGTATTCATCAGCTTTCCAGTGTGCTCTATCAGGGTCCAGGTCTCCACTGATTGATTAGTTCCTGGGTGGGGTCAGAGGTCATTAGTCAATGTAGCTGGTGCTGAGGCAGCCACAGTGCCACTTGTCTGGTTTTGCTGCTTTTCTGGGCCCGGAACTGAAATACAACTGAGGCCTAGATGTTATCTTTAGGGAGAAAAAGGTCTATGGGTCTAAACCACCTGACCAGCGATATGAAAGATCAGAGGCCCAAACCACATGACCAGTGATATGCGAGGGAGGACAGGTTACCCTGGGGGAGAGGTCCTTGTTTACCCAGTTTTGTCCCTTGCTTGGTATCCTGATCTTTCTGCCCTGGTGAGTTTCTGTACCTGGCCCATTGTCCTTGCTCTGCTCATATCTAACAAATAGTATAATACTTTACCCAGCATGATTGCAATAAGTAGAAATTATCAAATTTTTTACATGCCTTACATGATATCCCCATGACTTATTTATTTTTATAACTGGAAGTTTGTACCTTTACACTACTTTCACCCATTTGGTCTATCTCCTTTGATTTAAAAAAAAAAAAAAAGAGCCAAAAACATCCTATATAATAAAAGGCTATTATGCAAATTGTCCCCTTGACCAGGAGTTTAACCAGGACTTTGACCAGGGGACAGGGCCAGCTGGCCAACCACCCACAGCCCCCCACCCCGGCCAGCCCTGTTACAGTTAAGCCCCACTTGTACTGGGGAAATGAAGCCAACTACAGTTGAGGGTAGTCTAGGGTACGGGGCAAGTTTATATTAGTAGCTGGAGCAATGGGCAAAGTTGATTAAAACCTTGGTAACAGGGCAGTATTGATTAATGTAGCCCTGGTAACTTTGTGTCTGTATCCCAGGTAACTTTGTGTGTGTTTAGACAACCATTTTGTAGTTTCTGTGTATAAAAGGCTGGCCTAGAACCAGGTTCGATGCTGTCGTAGGAGAGAATGCCTACGGAAGTCACTGGCCAGTTTCAAGAAATCCTCGCTTGCTGCTTAAGACCTAATTGGAGTCGGTGGTCTTACTCTTGCGAACATTGGTCTACAACAGCCCTGCCCCTGATTGCTCCCCATATCGGGGGCAAGGCCAGCCCGCCAACCACCCACGGCCCCTTCCCCCTACTGGCCATGGCCCCTCCCCCTTGCTGGCCCAACCCCAGATTGGCCCCCCACATGCCAACCACCTGCAGCCCTTCCCCACAGCCGACCTGGCTCGATCCGCCCTGATTGGGGAGGGCCGGCCAGACCCCACCTGTGCACGAATTCATGCACTGGGCCTCTAGTAATTGTTATAAGAGACACACCTAAATCAAAGTGAAAACAACAGTTTCAAAATAAAGGAATGTGCAATTCATACCAGGAAGAACATAAAGATAGTTGTTTCATATTAAAAGATACACTCACAAAAGGGATGATAGTCAGAGACCCTTTATGGATGAAATGATGTAGCATTTAAACATATATTCAAGGAGAATTTATTAAACACAGTTATAGACATACTAGGGGCCTGGTGCACGAAATTCGTGCACTGGGTGTGTGTGTGGGGGGAGTGTCCCTCAGCCCAGCCTGCCCCCTCTCACATACTGGGAGCCCTCAGGCGTTGACCCGCATCACCCTCCAATCGCAGGATCGGCCCCTTGCCCAGGCCTGACGCCTCTGATAGAGGCGTCAGGCCTAGGCAGGGGACCCTCATTTTCCCCCATCACTGGTTCTGCCCCAAGCCCAGGCCTGATGCCTCGGACAGAGGCGTAGACCCCCATCACCCTCCGATTGCCTGATCGGCCCCTTGCCCAGGCCTGACCCCTCCGCCAGAGGTGTCAGGCTTGGACAGGGGACCCCCATCTCCCCCCGATCACTGGCTCTGGCCCCCGCCCAGGCCTGAGGCCTCTGGCCCAGGAATCATGCCTGGGTAGGGGACCCCCATCTCCCTCTGATCGCTTGCTCCACCCCCCGCCCAAGCCTGACACCTCTGACCCAGGCTTCAGGCCTGGGCAAGGGGACCATCATATCCCCCCAATCCCCGGCTCAGCCCCCCGCCCAGGCCTGATGCCTCGGCCAGAGGAGTTGACCCTCATCACCCTCCGAGCACCAATCACTGGATCGACCCCTTGACCAGGCCTGAGGCCTCCGGCAGAGGTGTCAGGCCTGGGCAGGGGACCCCCAGCTCCCCGCGGTTGCAGGCTCCGCCCCTGCCTAGGCCTAATGCCTCTGGCCGAGGCATCCGGCTGGGGCAGCGGGGACCCGCAGCTGCAGCGGCCCCGCGATCGTGGGCTTCGCTTTAGGCCCAGGCAAGGGACCCCTAGCTCCCGGGACTGCCAGCTTCGACCGTGCCCAGCTCTCATCGCTGGCTCCATCCCTACTTCCTGCTATCACTGGCCAGGGCGGCAAAGGGGCCTGATTCTCTGATCATGGCTGGGGGGCAGGGCAAAGGCAGCCCCAGGGCCGCCTTTGCCCTGCCTCCCAGCTCTTAGCTCCCCCCTGGGTTTCCAATCACTGTCAGTGGCAGGGGGCTTCTTCCTGCTTTCCCTTTCACCTCCCTGCATTGTGCCTACATATGCAAATTAACCACCATCTTGTTGGCAGTTAACTGCCAATCATAGTTGGCAGTTAATTTGCATATAGCCCTGATTAGCCAATGAACAGGGTATCGCCGTACGCCAATGACCATTTTTCTCTTTTATTAGTGTAGATATCTTTATATATACACTCAAAATTAGAAGATATAAAAATAATTAAGAACATAAGATCTTGAAAATATAATCACTGAGCTTATATGTTTGTATATGTATGGTTGTGTATGTGTTGGATATCTGATTTTACTCTAGTTACAAGCCAATTAGGTTATTATTATTTAACTAGAGGCCGTTGCATGAAATTCGTGCATGGGTGCAGTCTCTAGGCCTGGCCAGCGATCGAGGTGTGAATGTCTGGCATGGAAGGACATGTCCCAGGTGACCTCTTGGCCCCTATGCATGCCCCCTTCCATCTGAGTCATCAGGCTCCCACCTGGCTCCCTCAACACCTGGGAGCTGGATGGTGGCCCCACCCCCTGCCACTGCTGCAGGTTGCCATCTGTGGGACGATCAGTGGGGCGATCTGGCCCCACTCGCACCCGCCTTGGCCTGGCACCACCTTCTCACCTGCTCCACCATCCTGCTGCAATTCTGCTCTCATCTGGGCCCATTGGGGCTTGCAGTGCCTTTATTGCCGCCCGCTGCCAGCACCACTTTGCCAACACCTGCCATGTTCTGTGCCTCCTGGTGGTCAGCACACATCATAGTGAGCAGTCAAACTCCCGGTTGAACTCCTGGTCGAGGGGACAATTTGCATATTAGGCTTTTATTATATAGGATGGATTCTGGCAAAAGACATGAGACTCTTGGATGAGGGAAAAATGTTTTTCTTTTCCTGATGTCCCAGCAACAATATGAACATTTTAAAATCTTTTTTATTGTTTAAAGTATTACAAACATAAGTACATATGTCTCCTTTTTCCCCCATTGACCTCCCCCTGGCACACCCCCTCACCCCCTGGCACATGCTCTCACCCCCTAGTGTCTGTGTTTATTGGTTATGCTTATATGTCTCTGTATCTGTTTTTGTTTATCAGTTTATGTTGTTCATTATATTCCACAAATGAGTGAGATCATATGATACTTATCTTTCTCTGACTGGATATTTTGCTTAGCATAATGGTCTCCAGTTCCATCCATGATGTTGCAAATGGTAAGAATTCCTTCTTTTTTTAAAATATATTTTATTGATTTTTTAGAGAGGAAGGGAGAGGAATAGAGAGTTAGAAATATTGATGAGAGAGAAACATTGATCAGCTGCCTCCTGCACACCTCCTACTGGGGATGAGCCCACAAGCAAGGTACATGCTCTTGACTAGAATAGAACCTGGGACCTTTCAGTCTGCAGGCTGACGCTCTAACCACTGAGCAAAACCGGCCAGGGCTCCCTCTCTCTCTCTCTCTCTCTCTCTCTCTCTCTCTCTCTCTCTCTCTCTCTCTCTCTCTTTAACCTTCCGAGTCCTATGTGGATAAAGTAGACAACTTAGGTGCAGGCCTGCCCTTGCTATGGGTTGTATTATAAAACAGGAAGACTGAGTCAGAGGAATCTACTACTTTTATGAGGAGCAAGTAAACCTGCTCTTTGTCTCAGAAGGAGAGAGGACCTCATCCCTGTCCTGCAAGTGCACCCCTTTTCATTCTTGGCATACCCAGCAAGGATCCGCAGGGACAATCCATGGTGGGTTGATTCTCACAACAAATACACTGGAGGTTTTAGCAATCTCTTTAAGAACATTAAGCAACTGTCCCCCTAAGAGAAAAGTAGACCCTATTATACAGGACCTAATAATACATTATGTATACATTAAAATAATTGAAATATTTCAATAAATCTAAATGACTAAAAAATGTGGCAGAGCCGAAACCGGTTTGGCTCAGTGGATAGAGCATTGGCCTGCGGACTGAAGGGTCCCAGGTTCGATTCCGGTCAAGGGCATGTACCTGGGTTGCGGGCACATCCCCAGTGGAAGATGTGCAGGAGGCTGCTGATCGATGTTTCTAACTCTCTCTCCCTTCCTCTCTGTAAAAAATCAATAAAATATATTTTTAAAAAAATGTGGCAGAAACTAATTCTAAAACAAGACCAGAAACTTAGAAATGGAAAAATATATAGGATTATTTAACTATAAAAAAAATTCATGTCATACTAGTAAATAGGGTCAATGGATAAACAAGATACATAGACGTATGTTTACAGCACAGAGGATTAATATATTTAATGTCAAACTGACAAATTATCAAAATCCAAGAACAAAAAAAATGGAGAAATATGAGTAAATAAATCACAGAAGAGCAATTCTAAATAGTAAATATTAGTAATCAGACTAATACAAATTGTAGTGAGAATGAGATGAAAATTTTTTGTAAGACTGACATAAATTATAAAAAGCAATACCACTTATTCGATAGGCTGGATCAAAAGAGTACACTGATAAATTCTAAAATTTTTATGATAGTCCCACTTCTGAGAAACTATCATATAAAATTTAAAGAAAGAGTATGCATATCCATATTTTTCTTATGTAATGTTTCTTGTAGTAAAAATTTTACTACAAGATGTCCATTAAGAGGGAGACACATACCAAGGACTAAGGCATTTTTGACACAGGATGACCTCTAAATGCCAGAGGGTGACATTGTAAAGCAAGAAGATAGGAACAAGTAAATTAATATGTAGAAGTCCCTCTCCCTGGCCTATCCCAGGGACCCCAGGTGTCTTGACCTGTCTAGATAACACAGAATGAAGCTAAAGAGACATTTAGAGGGAAGGGGTTGAGGGTTCAGTGTGCCAGTGGATCTCCTTCACCATAGACTTCTGCAAATGCCAGCTGGGGTCTAAATTGAGAGCATATCTTAGGTTAAGATTTTTATCTACCAGTATTCACCTGAAATATGCCAGTGATGTATGATTAGGAGAGAAAAGCAAGTTGAAAAGTAATGTCTATAGCAGCTGTGGGCAAACTACGGCCCGCGGGCTGGATCCGGCCCATTCGGCAGTTCTATCCGGCCGCAGAGCCGAAAGAGCGGAGCGTTCTCTTGCTCTCCCCTCTGCTCCTTCACCAGCAGCAGCGTTAACATGTATTAGTTCACACAAACACTCCATCCATGCTTTTGTTCCGGTCCTCCGGTCCAGTTTAAGACCCTATTGTGGCCCTCGAGTCAAAAAGTTTGCCCAACCCTGGTCTGTAGTATTAATACAATTCCTTAAAAAATTTATTTTTATTTTTTTAGAGAGAGAGGAAGGTAGAGGGAGATATTGATGTGAGAGCAAAACATCAATTGGCCGCCTCCTACAGGCTAGGGATGGAGTTTGAAACCCAGGCATGTGCCCAAATCAGGAATTGAATGGGCCACCTTTAGGAGCACAGGACAACACCCAACCATTGAGCCACACTAGCTAGGGCTTACTACATTTTCTTAAATATACAGATTAACAATAAAATCATATATATGTGTGTAGATGTTCGCATATTTTAGAGTAGGGCAAAGATAGTATTGATTACCTATTGGAGACAGGGATTTAAATGCAAAGGTTTGGGGGAAGCATATATTAGCTTTCTTCACACACCATTGTACTATTTACTAGATTTTTTTTTGTGTGTGTGCAAGTATTACTTCGATAATTTTGAAAAGTAATTTAATAAAAAAATAATAAAAAATTGGTGTATTTTATGCGTTTCACACATGGAAGGCACAACATTTTGACCAATTGTTGAAACTATTCTGAAAGGACTCTATCAATTGTATGTAGTAGAAAGAGCATGCAATAACACTAATGAAGGAAAAATCAAAACAGCCTGAGTTTCAGTTTATATTTCACCTTGTGTGTGAAATTAAACTACCTGAATCTTCTATCATTTATCTGTCATGGAGGAAATTAGCTCAGTGATCTTAATGAGAGGAACAAAAATGATACTATGTGGTTCTGAATGTGCTTTGTGTACTGGATATTACTATACCATTGCTTTCAAGATGGTAAGACTAATTTTATTATTCTGTTTCCAATGTGTGTATGAAAAACAGGGGTGGGAGAATGGATGAGATGGAAGGGATAGCTCTGGAAGACTAGAACCCAATTACCCTTGTAATTTTAATGGGATGGATAAATACCTTCTTAATAATCATATATTACTTAGTGAACATATTTACCTAGCAATATAGACATGTAAATATAACATTAAATCAAAATACTGTCTTTTCTGTATGTAAAAAAATTAAGAGAAACAAATGTTGATTAGAATAAAAAGAAAATAGATTAGACTGAAAATAAAATAGATGTTAAAATATGAAATAATTTCTTAATGATGCTATGTAAAGGTTTTATGTAATATTTATTTCTATGGTACATGTGCATCTCTGGAGAAATTTGTGCCCTTTAAGACCACAGGGAATTAGAGGTAACTAAAAAAATGTTTTGTTCCATTTCAAGTGTTGCTTAACAATCTGTCGAGAATGCAATGTGAACTAAACAACAATCAGGCACATTTTACTCACTTTCCAAGAGCGACAGGTGCAAAGAAGCATTGAGGAAAAAGCATTCATTATGGGGAAGGTTAAAATTAGGTACTTAAAAAACAGTCATCTAATTTAGGTCATTTATCATTCTCCTCAAAGCCCCTTTTGTATAATTGAATACTGAAGTGCTTAGCTTACTATTAGATCATCACAGCTGCTGCAGTATCACTCAAAGCAGATGTTTCACAGACAGAAGGAGCCCAGCTAATTTTAAGAGGAACATGGTAACTGCAAGTCACTTTTTGTCAGTTCCAGCAGTGAATGCGAACATGCCATGCAGGTGCAACTCCACAGAGTGACTTGTAAGGCTCATGTATTGAGAACAGGAAAAGTGATATTGGTGAGAGATCCCTGAAAGGGTTTTACTCCTCCTGGGTGAGAAATTCAGAGCGTGTACACTGTGGTTTCCTGTGATGAGACTCAAGCTATTCCTTTCCGTTTGAAAGAAGAGAACAAATTAAAATGGGCGGGCTAATTATAGGGCATTCTCACAATCATTTTCCAAATCAGTTTGCACTCAGAAAGAGAATACTGAGGGAATTTCTTTCACTTAAATTATGATTTCATATGTTAATGTCTTCTCAAATTCTGCCCTTAATGATATCAGTATATGTATTTGTATTTCTATATGTTTAGAAATATTTACATGTTATGTAGAAATCAGAGAAACTCAGAAATATTGGACACAAAGCATAAATTCCTTGTTCAATTTCTTGCTATTATAATTCATGGAATGACATTTCTGTGGGAGAGAGAAAGTCTTTTGCACTTACAAAAATATGCTAGAAATATTTATGATGAGAGGCTAATTTAATTCTCAATGTTTAGAAGACAATGAAGTGGATTTGGGCTAAATGGGAGTGACTCCCTTGCTGCATTAATTATTAGAAGTTTAAAATTATTAATTGCTACCACTAAATTTTAATTTCTTGTTGAGTCATTGTCTTCCACTGTATATATAAAAACATTATATATGATATATTAAATATATTATATATGATGTATTCCCAAAGATATATTCCTAAAGAATATTTGTGATGATATTTTTGGAAGTTCACATAAAAGTACAGAACTATAGGATTGTATTAGTTTTCTTGGGCTACTGTAAAAAAATTACTGCAGGCTGAGTGGTTTAAAACAACATAAATTTATTCTCTCAGTTCTGGAGTCCACACTTCCTCCAAGTCTCTAGGGGAGAATCCTTTCTTGCTTCTTCTGCCTCTGGCCACTGCAGGGCATTCCTTGACTTGTGGCTACGTCTTCACATGGTCTTCTCTGAATTCTCTCCACATCTTCTCCTGTGTCTCTTGTAAGGGTACCTGACATCAAATTTAAGGCCCACCTAGATAATCCAGATAATCGCATTTCAAGATACTTCGCTTAATTATATCTGCAAAGATGCTTTTCCAAATAAGATCACAGTCACAGGTTCTGGGGGTCTCCCATTCTAACTCACAACAGGCATTATAGATGTAAATGAATATGTTAAGCAGTGTTAGTCAAAATCTAGTCCTCAGGTGGCTGTCAAGGTTGTGTACTATTTGCTTCTGGTGTGCAACAAGATAAGAAGATTGCATCAGGATGTAAATCAATTTCATTACAAAGCACATTTAGATCCAACTGACCTTTTTATGAAAGATTTCCTTGATGAAGGAAATGATACATTGATTTATTTTCTAGAGCAAGCTCCTTATCTCATAATGTATCAGCTCTTTTTGAGTCGTACATTTTTAAAATATAATGGCCAAATTCAATCTACCTTTGTATAGACTGTGATTCTAATAATGGTCACTATAGAAAGATTCTGCTGGTTGGGAATGGGTCATTACATCACATACCTGGTCATCACAGAAATCACTGATTTATTAGTCCTAATTAGGCAGGTACGGGGTACCTGGTGGCATAGAGCAATATCATGTAACTAAAATGGAGAGAAAGGAACATCAAGTTTTTGGAAATACACCCTTGCCCAACCATACATGGATCTGTTTTGCCTTTGTTTACTATATTGCAGTTTTCTTGCAGAATAGTGAGTACAATGTGCAACAAGGTGTAGTAAGTTATTTTTTACTGTCATTAAATGGAACTCATGCTATCAAAATCCCAGCCACTGGACTTTTAACTTTCCTAGAAAGCTCATGTTATTATCTCCAAGGTACCATTTGTGAACACACCTTCATCTCTATTCAAATCCATGAGTGTCTCTGTTGGCCACAAAATTGATTTGCCTTCAGTTGTGTACAAGGCAATACAATTCATCTCCTGGATTATCTTGTAGTTTGATGCTTCCTAAAGCTTTTAAGCTAAGATAATTAGCAGAAACTGAAGTGATATTTCTCTATGCAATGCCATATTCACTTTTCTCTATCAACCATCAGCTGTTCTCTCCAAATAACTTTTGCCAAGAGTGACTCAGGGAGATGTTTCTAGCCAATTGGTTCTTAAGCCCCATTCATTTTTGTTATGCATTTCTGTGTTCATCTGATTACATATTGTTTTCATTTTCAAAGTTAAGAGCATAAAATCATATTTCCCAACGATAAAAAGGGCCTAAATCAATTTCCCTAAAATACATTCTGAAAGCAGCATTAAGTACGGCATCCAGCTTCATTATGCTATTGAAGTTGAATTTGTTGAACTGGGAAGTTAAGATGTGAATGTCACTAAATCACAGAATTAAAGTCTTGGGTCATCACGGTCCATTCAGAATTGTCACTTGAGTATACAGTTTGCAGTGTGTCTCTGTAAAAATCCCAACATCATTTAAAAATAATTTCCTCTTTTTTCTCTGTCCCTAGGGAACAGTTTTAAGCAAATCATTTCCATATGGAAAGAGTGAGGAGATTTAAAGGGATGTATAGCATCACTCATGAGTAGTACTTAAGTCTCAAGAGCATAACTGGGGCTTGCAGATTAGGGTATGTAAAAGCATTTCATTCCCTTGTATGTTCATATACTGTCAGGGCATGGAACTCCACAAATACAAATATAAACAACATCAAAAGCCATGAAATCAAGTTTACTGTCGCTTGATCTAGTTTGACCATGGATATTCCCATTGTAACAGTAAAAAGGAAATCAATACATTAGCTTCCAGGCATTTATTCTTGTGAAATTAAGGGTAGAATGTGCATTTCAACAATAATATTTGCACAAGCTGAAAAGGATATCCTGGCAAAGATGATCATTTGTATAGTTAGTGAAGAAATAATCATTCCTAGACTATGGAAATGAGAAAGGATGTATTCCCCTCTCTATGGTTCCCTATGGACTTGAAGACAGGCAGTGATTCTCAGGCCTGAGTGAGTGCACAGGTGAAGTGGAGAAGCTGGTGAGCTCTAACAATATCGATGCTCAGGCCCCATGCCTACTCAAGTTTCTGAGTCACTTACTTTAACCTTTGCAAGGCTCCCAGGTGAGCTAAATGTGTCAGCAGGTTGGAGAGATGAAATACATTTGCAACAGCATGGATGGACCCTGAGAATAGTATGCTAAGCAAAATAAGTTAATATGAAAAAGCTAAGTACTATATATTATTTCACTCATATGTGGGATATCAAACTGGAACTCATAGACACAGATAATAGTATGGTGGTTACCAGAGGGAAGGAAGTTGAGGGTAGGAAAGGGGGGGGGGCAAATATATGGTGATGGAAGATTATTTGACTTTGGGTGGTAGGCACACGATGCAATATGAAGATCATGTATCATAGAAATGTACACTTATAATCTAATTAAGCAATATCACCCCAATAAATTTAAAGAAAAATAAAGAATCACATGGGAGCTTAATAAACTGCATATTCAGATACAAAACCTCCAAAGATTTTGATGGAGTAGGTCTAAGTAGAGGTCCCATAATCACATTTTTGCAACATCCCAGGGGATCCTATACCCATGGTCTATGTACTTTACCAGTTCAGAAAAATAAAGCAGAATCCTTAGGGAGATGTCTTACCAATTTGACTTTATACAACAGTGATCTTGCCTCGAGTTTCATATCTTGGTTTATGTAATCACATCCATGCTGTTTCCTTTTGAGAATGTGAAACAAGTCATATGCAAAATCCAAATTTATAAATGAAGAAATCAAGGCACAGAATGTTAAAATGCCTTCTCTAATTCTATAAAAAGAGATATATCGTGCCTAGTATCAATTCTGTTCTTGTTTTGTGAGTCTACCTAAATAATTTCAGACCACCTAAGTACTATCCAAATACAGCTACAATGGCCTGGCTCTGGGGTCAAAATGAATAATGATTAGACTAAAAACCTAATACTGGAAGACGTGTAAGCATAGAAATGCACACCTCTGTGAGAGGTAGAATAATCTAGTGGATGAAATCATTCAGGGTGTACATGAATCCTGGCTCTGCTACCAACCAGCTGTGTGACACTAGGCAAATTACACAGTCTACCTGTGCCTTGGTTTTCTCATAGAGTTTTTGCAAGGATAAATAGATAATTATGTGAAAACTCCTAGGTCTGACATAATATAAGTGCTGTGAAGTTGCAAATGTTGTAGCAGTGGCTTTTACCATTTGACAAATAGTAATAAATATTTGTAGGGACTATATTTGGTTGGGGTACTGTAATTTAAGTCACATGGAAAAGATTGCATTTTTGTTTTCAGTAAAATTTATCTAATCTTTAGTTATATTTAATCACAGGCTAGATTGATAATATCTTTCCAGTTAACCAAATGAGTTGAAAATTACAGAGTGGGAGTGGGAGTTTATTTCTTAAAATGTTAAGGCTTTGGTTCTATTTAGTTAATCATCTTCCCTCTTTCTTCCCCCCAAAAAAAGAAGAAAAAAAAAGAACACCTATTTTGTTTTGTTGTAATGTAGTAATATTCAAGAATAAATCCTAACTGAAATATTGAAACAAATCCCACTTTGCCAAAGGCAACGAAAGCTTTCAGGCCTAGTTGTAAGAGCTTGGGATGCTGAGCTGACTAACTTCAGACACATTGCCAGTGGGTTCTAGGAGGGAAGCCTGTAATGTATTCTTTACATAGTTCCAAGGGGGGAAAATGAGCCAGCCGTTCCAGGGCACTCTCCTGCATCCAGTTCAGAAGCAACACTGACTTTCTTTCTTTTTTTTTTTTAATCTATTTTTTTTATTATTAGTTGAGGTATTACAAATGTGTCCTCATCCCCCCCATTAACCCCCAACCTCCCCCCCACACACACAAACTCATGCTCCCACCCCCCTGTTGTCTATGTCCATTGGTTTGGCTTATATACATGTATACAAGTCCTTCGGTTGATCTCTTCCCCTTACCCCCGCCCTCCCCTACTTTCCTTCTGGGGATTGATAGCCTGATCGCTGTTTCTCAGTCTTTGGGTCTGTCCCTTTTCATCCTCATCCGGAGGGGCACCCAAGAGCAACATGCATCCAGTCATTCTGACAAACTGAGTAAATGCCTCTGAGGACCTGGGTGGCAGCCACGGAGCATGGAGCACAGGCAGAGTGAGGAGCAGTTTTGAGATGATAATCGTTATGGTCAATGAGTCTGAGAAGAAAGATTTCAGAGCCTATTTCTAGGTTTATCTAAGGATCATCTCCTGCTTTTAGCAATATGACTGGACCACCTGGTATGGCTTATTGGGCCTGGTTTCATAATTGTCCTCTCTTATTTTCTCTTCACTGTTGGTCACTCAACTATACATAAAATCATTTTGGTATTTGTGTGTGCGCACGTATGTGCAGGTATGCATGTGTATGACTCTGGAACAAAGCAGGGTATAAAATATATAAATTAATAAAAATAATGTTAATATGTGTGGAGTAAAATTTTGGCAGCAGTATCTGGACATGACATATCTTGCGGCCACATTTCAAACTACCTATGGTTTGGTGGTTTCCTCTATAATAGTGACAATGACTTAGAAAAGAGGTTCTCAGAGTGGCAACTCCAGAGGGGATATTATTCTGTTACTTATAAACAATCTATCCTTTTTGAGGTAAGGAATGAATACTGTTGTTTGCTGTCCCCATGAGTAAATAATTTATGTTCTTATCTCCACAGAAAGATTTATTTTGGTTCAGAGTTGGATCAAGTATGTTATTTGGTTTTGTTTGTGTTATAGATGCTTTATGAGAACAGTGAGGGTTTGTAGTATCAGTTTAATAGAATTACTTCCTGAACATTGAGTTGGCATAAGAAGCCAGAACTCTGTGTGTATTTAGGAACAAGCAGCACCTACTTCATTATTTGTGATAATTATTTTAAACACATTTTGAATTCTGCTTATTTTTTGCCAAGTGCTTTAAATATTGAAGTGTTTATTGCTTGGGTTGCTAAAAACACTAGCTGATCTAACATTACTTGTGACACATAAATCTTTAATAATAAAGTTGTGCTCATCCTTGGAATAAAAATAAAATGCAAAGGAAGATAGCAGGGTCACACTAGCTATTTTTCAGTGTGTTGTCCAATCCTTTCCCTTCTGTTCTGCTTTCCTTCTGCTGTACTTCTGTTTATGCTAATTCCTGGCTGCTTTTCCCTCTCCCTGTCCCCTGTCCAAACTATTGTGTGTGGAAAGAAATATTTAAAAATAAAGATGTTTAAGGTTAGAAAATAGCTGTTTCACGCTTAATCTTCATAATCTATTTGGGGGAAAAGATGAGTCTTCTTTAATAATTGAGGGCATTAATGATCATTATTATACATATTTTAACTGATATACATATTTTAACTGAAACACGGCACTATTTATTGATTACATCTAAAGTTTAGATCTCTATAGTTTTATTTGTACAGTCAATCCAGGCCAGCTCCTCCTGCTAGAGTTCTATGGCCACTTGGTGGCGATGTTGTAGAGGGGTCTCAGCAGGGTGGGGGGTGGAGGGGGTGTAGAAAAACCTGAGGCCCTTTTCAACCCCTGGCTTGCACAGTGATTTACTGAATCACAGCCCTATGTCTTAATTATTCAGAGGGCCTTGTAGAATGGGGACTGGCTCAAATTTCCAATGGCAGAGTAATAAAACATGTTACACGTACTTATTTTGAACATAAATACCTACCATACAAAATTACCTAAACCTAGCAAAATTAAAGCAAGGCCTTTTATCTTTCTTTTTCTTCAAAACAACTATAAAAATACAAGAAATTTAAAAATTCATGCATAAATACATAAAAACAAAAAAACAAATTTAAAAAACACACAAAAACACTTAGGCTCATCTTCTTTGGTGTAAAATATTTAATGACATATCAAGTCCTAGTCTGGATTTAATTTACCACTACAGCTTCATATTCTGGTGTTCAATTTTCCCCATGAACGAAATACTAAGGCCACAGTAAACTCATTTTTTCCTTATAGATTTTATGCAATTTTACATCTCCATATCTACGTTTATGTTATTTTTTTTTGCACAGAATCCTCTCCCACCCACCACCTCCCCAAACCTCTGCAAATCTCCCCTTCTTCAGATAGCCATCTCCACTCCACACCTCTTCTTACTCCTCAACAAAATGATGCAACTATATTTTAATTAAATGCATGCATATCTGTCTCCCTGAGATAATTTGAGTTTTTCAAGGGAAGTGACTATTTCCACTCACCGTTTTTACAACTGTCTTGCTTTCCTTCCTTCCTTCTTCCCCACTGTTCCTCCCGGCTAACTTTTCCTAAGTAATATCACAGTTATGATAAATCCAATACAGTACCTGATCTCATGGTATTTACCACCTTGTAAGGAAAAGAGTCAAGTAAAAAACAATTATATACCCGTGTACCCGTGTCTTGATAAGGGAAAAGCACTTGATTCCTAGAAATAACAGTGAAAACTAAACAATACTAAATATTTACTTTGTCATTGACAGTTCTACAATAATTTTACCTACATTGACTTTCTAATCTCATACCAATCATAAATCTGATGCGATTATTATGCTCACTTTACAGATGAGGACTTAGAAGCCTAGGGCGGTTAAAATAAATGCCCTATGACAAACAGCTGCGTGCCAGCTGAGGTGCTGTGCTTTCCGGGTGGACACTTTCAACGACTGTGCATGTTGCCTCTCATTACATGTAGGGTAGAGATACAAATGCTGCAATGTTGAAGCAGCTTCTTTTGCACATATGATAACCAATTCCTAACTAATAAATCATAATCTGAGAGATTATTATTTTATTAACACATACTATACTTTTATCTGTATTGCAAGTGCTTATTTTTTTCTGATGTAACTCACATTTGTATATTTCCAGTTAAAATGTAAATTTTTATAAAATGATTCATTTAAGACTCTTTTGTCCTTTCTACTCTGGCACAGTGCTGGATACATACATGGTTTACTTACGATAAATACTTGACCAGGAATTGATATATTTCCAATGCTATTTAAGTTCACTAAACTTTTTTTCAATTACTCTTGAATGTTTTTTTTTTTAATATATTTTATTGAGTTTTCACAGAGAGGAAAGGAGAGAGATAGAGAGCTAGAAACATCGATGAGAGAGAAACATCGATCAGCTGCCTCCTGCACACCTCCCACTGGGGATGTGCCTGCAACCAAGGTACATGCCCTTGACCGGAATCAAACCCAGGACCCTTCAGTCCGACGCTCTATCCACTGAGCCAAACCAGTTTCGGCTTGAATGGTTTTTAACAAAGAATGTAAATCAAAGTTATCTGTGGAACTTTATTCACAACACATGTAATTGGACTTACATGTCAATTTTTTTTTTTGGTAGGTATCATCTTGGATCCAAATACTTAATGAAGAAAAACTTTATCTTTTTGTAGGAATTAGGGCTTGAAAAACCAGCTTAAGAATATACTGACACTCTTGCTGCTGCTCCCACTGTGAATCATTATGTTCTTTCCGTCTGACCCAGCAGGCTTGTGTCTGGTACCTGAACCCATGAAACTGTGGCAGTCTAACTTAACTTGCCAGTAGGGCAAATCTCAGATCTTTCCACAGTGATCGACCCATATTTTTTTCTGAAAGAGGCTCATCAGAAAGCAATAGGCACTCACTTTTAGTTAAAATTTTAACAAGACCTAGAACAATGTATTGAGATGTTATTTGAAATTTAAATCCATAATTAGTCCACTTTCTAAGTTAATATTTTTCTCAGCAACATATCCCATCCTACTAACTGTAGCATTCAGCTCCTGGCATCCACAATCATTGTCCTTGAAATAAGTCTCTTTGATCTGCAATCTTCTTCCACAATATTGTTATCCAACTGCCTCTTCCACCTTTAACTTTCCCTTAAACATTGTTTCCTCTGCTGCTTCTTGCAAGTTCTCCCTTCTAAGAATTAAAACTCAACCATGAAACTCCTAAGCAATTTTGTTTTCTCCTCATCTGTTTTGGTTTTTGTGGGGAAGCAGGGCTAGGGAATTTCATAGTATTTATTTTATACTACTTTGCAGTACAGCTACTATTATGCTTTCTCTCTTTCTATATTATAAACTTCTTAAGAATGTTAATGCAGTTTTATTCATTTTGATGACCTCTATCCCCCATAGCGTGGCATAATTACTTGAATTTAATGGTTAGTAAAACCCATTCTGAATGAATGAATTTTAAGTATGTAATTAACATATAATTATTGCATGTTGACCAAGTGTGTAATACGATTCCAATATAGGCACTTTTTTTTATTACTTTTTATAAGCCCAAAATACATTAGATAAACATGGTTTGTATTTATAGAGGAAAATTGGTACATAATTCTATTGTTTTCCAAGGGTTTTAATTGACTGGTTAGAATAGTTCAAATAAAATATCAATAGATCTTTAATATTAGGCTAAGTATATATATATTTAGTTTTGTTTTAATTTGAAAATTCTATGAACAGTAAAATGCGTGTTGGTGATACAAACACACCACAAATATTAAAACTAAATTATGCCCTTTTAAATATATGACTTTAGATTCAGGTGAATAGCACAGTGGTTAGACACATATAATTTACTAAGTGATCCCCCAAAACTCTAGTACCCATCTGGCACCATACATAGTTATTACAATATTATTGACTAAATTCCTTATGTAGTACTTTGCATCCTCATTATTATTTTGCAATTGCCAATCCAAACTACTTGAATGTCAACTCTAATTGAAAAAAAATAGCTTTAGGCTAAGGCCTTCAATCAAAAACCCACAAATATTTGTGTTTCATGGATCACAAGAGTTTTGCTAAATCAATGATGGTTCTGCTCATAATGAAGTCCCTTGTTCAAGGCTTTAATGATAAGGTATGAAATATATCAAAGAAGTACGTAATAAGTTTGTAGGGAAAAGTATTTTCTTGGTGAGTTCCATGCATTCTATTATATAGCTCCATGTTTATGTGAGATCTCAGTTTATATGAATGTTATGTAAGATCTTAGATCTAGAACCCAAGCATTGATGTTTATGTATCTACTAGTGGCCCGGTGCACAAAATTTGTGCAAGGGGGAGGGTGTGTTCCTCAGCCGGGCCTGCACCTCTCCAATTTGGGACCCCTCGAAGGACGTCCTACTGCCAGTTTATAGGGATTGGGCCTAAACCAGCAGTCAGACATCCCTCTCACAATCCAGGATTGCTGGCTCCTAACCGCTCACCTGCCTGCCTGACTGCTTGATTGCTTCTAACCACTCTGCCTGCCAGCCTGCTTGCCCCCAACTGCCCCCGCCACCCCCGCTGCTGGCCTGCTTACTCTCAAATACCCTCCCGCCAGCCTGATCACCCCAAACTGCCCCCACCCCATTGGCCTGCTCGCTCCTACCTTCCCTCCCCGCCAGCCTGCTCATCCCCAACTGTCCTCTTGCTGGCCTGCTCACTCCAAACTGCCCCCCGCCACTGTCCTGATCAACTCCAACTGACCCCCACTGATGGCCTGCTTGCTCCCAACTGGACCCCTGCTGGTCTGCTTACCCCCAACAGCCCCGCCCCCCCACCAGCCTGACCACCCACAACTGCCCTCCCCTCTTGGCCTCTAACCGCCTCTACCTTGGCCCCGCCACCATGGCTTTGTCCAGAAGAACATCTGGAAGGTCTCCTGGAAGGTCTCCCAGTCTAATTAGCATATTCCTCTTTTATTGGTATAGATATATTTGTCTGTAAATATGATTATGATTGCAGATATGAGTAGGACCAGGTAAAATTTTATAGAATAGGCCTTTTATTACAGATGGTTTGCCATGTATGCATTTTTTCTAAAGAAGTAAAAATTACTTCAAAAAATGTTTCAGGAAGACTTTGAGAAATTTACAGTATCTGCTTTTCTTCCAAGAAAGTTGTCACTTTTATGCCAGAGTGAGAATTATTTGTATGCTTTGTATGTCAGCATTGGGCCACTGTGACTGGGGAGCACTTAGCTTGACTTGAGAGTAATTATCTTGCTCACTGGCTGGGAGGGAGGGTGTGAGGCAGAAGAGATAAATACTCGGTTCTGGATTATTCATAGATTGCTGACTTTCTGGATTGATTGTGCAAGCCCCTCCTTTTATTGATGTCCACCTTCTATTGACAGACATCTACCCTGGGAAAGAAATGAGATGAAACTCTCTTTCTTTTCATTGTAAATAGCATTTGAATTCCTAAGGTGTGATAAGGCCACCCAGCCATCCACAGTCAAGGTACACATTTTCATGGAGGATGTCCCCACTCTTGAATAAATTAAAACAATTTTTTTCTTTTAATTTAAAATTCCTTCTGTAACTGTTTTCTTGTTACTTAAAAGCTAGTTTTTTTGAAACTACTTCCAAAGCTTTTCAAGCTGTATATGTCCTTGGAATGAATTTATAAATAATAATTGAGCCCGGCCGGTGTGACTCATTGGTTTAGCATCGACCTATGAACCAGGAAGTCACAGTTTGATTCCAGGTCAGGCCACATGCCCGGGTTGTGGGCTTGATCCCCAGTACGGGGTGTGTAGGAGGCAGCCGATTAATGATTCTCTCTCATCATTGATGTTTCTATCTCTCTCCCTCTCCCTTCCTCTCTGAATCAGTAAGAATATATTTTAAAGAGAGAGAGAGAGAAAAGAGTATATATGTTTGTAAATAAGAAGACATGTATTTGATGCTCTTAGAAAGTCTTATTTTCTTTCATTAAAACTTGTACAGTATAGGGAACCCCATAGATTCTCTTAATTTGAAGAAAGTTAAAGGGGAAGGTATTAATTCAGAGTTCCTTGGGAAAAGGTGTCACTTATATATTTTTTATGTTTATTTTTTTAATCAAAAACAAATATTTTCTATTCAGAAAATATATTTGGATCTAAATATCTTCTATAATTTTAACCCTAAAATATCAATTTAAATATTTTTAAAATGGTTGGGATGTTTGTTTTTTTAAATAAGTTAGGTTATTGGAGTTCTACATGTTACTGGATCACCTGGGGTAATTTTCTGATTGGAAAATTAAGAATTATAGTCAGAGGGGAGGACATGAGAATTTTTAAAGAACATATTCAATTTACTTTAGAAGCCAAACCTCTCTTATCATGTGACTTGTTTTGTATGTTTGTTAAACTATATTATCACATAAGCATTGCTGCTATTGGCACAAACAGTGACAGTTGATTCGGGTCATTTGAATGTCCACTGTCTGTTTTAATTTGTATGTTTGTTTTGACTCTGTCATATGCTCAAACTTCAGTGGAAGTCATGAGAACCTATTATTTTTGTCTGCTCCCTCCTTTATGTTGGAAATATTCTTTTTTACTCAGAGGGAAACTTAACTTTGATGTGAGGGATTGTTTCCGTTGCCAACTGTTTTCTTCCTTGCCAAGTAAGACAGTTGTTGTGAACTTTTCAGTGATGCGTTCCCCGGGATATTTGCAGATGTGGTTGGGAAAAGTCATTTCATCCCCGACCTTTGCATGTCAGGTGCTGGAGTGCCGCCTCGCCTGCGCCCGGCTCTCCGATCCCGATGCGGCTCTCTCTCCCTCCAATCACCATGGCGACAACCAGGACACAGACTGGGTTCTCTCTCCCTCCAATCGCCATGTGATCATGGGGCCGCAGGCAAGGTGGCACCCCTGCGGCTCTTGCCTTCTGCCTGGGTTTCCGATCACTGTTCTTCCGTCCTTCCTCTTTTGCCTCCCATCATTGTGCCATCTTTGTTGGCAGTTAATTTGCATATCACCCTAATTAGCCAATGGGAAGTGTAGTGGAAGTACGGTTAATTGCCCTTTTTGTCTTTTATTAGATAGGATTCTAAATGTGCTATACTATGTATATAGGCAATTCTGTAGTAGACAAGTGACTGAAAAATGATACTTGATCTTTTAGGATCATTTCTGCTAATTTTTTTCACTACATATGGATTATAAAACTAAAATCAAAGCATTACTTTTTTGCTTCATGACAATATTTTCCTCTTATATGATATATAGGGCATCCCCCAAAATATATACAAATAGTTTGAATTATTATAAAGGCAGTGTTTATTAAAATACATTTTATTTTCAAAATTGCACTATCAGCTGTTATAGTGTGTATACATTTTTGGGGGGACACCCTATATAATTATATAATTTTATGTAATATGAAAGATGTTTCACCTTCTTTGAACATAGGTACATTGATAGCAAAGGAAAATGACTCATAAATGCCCTGGGCATCAAGACATCTTTGACTCAGGGAGACAAATATTTGAAACAGAAAAGGGATTTAAGTTTTAGTCTTATGATCTTAGTTTGAATCCTGGATCTGGAAGCAATTTGGAAAAGATATAATATTTAAATAAAAAAAAACTTTCTAGGTTCTGTGGATGGTGTTTTGGAGGGAGAAATGATTGTTGGCAGGTATAGTTTGATGGCTATTAGATGTGAACAGAAAAACAACAACAACCCACCATTGCATAAATTGTAGAGATAACAGATTTAAGAAATCTAAGAGAAGAAACAAAACAGCAGAAAATATGGTTCTCTGGTTTCTGATTTTGACAACTGGATAAATAGAGTTACTGCAATACTATATGTATTTTCACAAATTGCAAAATGCAACATTTAAACCTAAAGAAAAACATTAATAAATCATCTTTGTGGGGGGAGAGCATGGGGAAAAGACAGGATGGGATTAGTATTTCTATGAACATTATTTGTTATTCAATATTGATTTTGAAATAGTAAAATATTTAAACATTCAAAAAATAAAGTGGAATTGATAAGGAAAATTCCAATGGAAAAAATTTCTAAAAGTAGCCAACTATAAAAAAAAGTATCAATTTTTCAAATTACTGACATACTGTATGGAGAAAATAACAACTTTGAATGCTTTTTACAACAAATTTGGACTTTCATACTCAATGGACTGTATTCTGAAAACAAATGCATTCATAGGATATATTGTTAGTTGCAGTATTGCTATACTTATTCTGAAAATGTGTGTGTGTGTGTGTGTGTGTTGATAATGAAACATATAAATAATTATGCCAGTACTGTAAGAAGCTAAGATTTTCAATGTATAAAAGAAGAGATAATGTAATACTCAAAACAATTGACTATATCTAATATGAAATGAAAATATCAGCATGCTCTCATAATTTTTTGTTTTTGTTCTTTTAAATGAATTAGTTTCTAATTTTGTCTACTGAAAAAGCCCAGATTATGTTCTGTAAAAATTATTCCCCAGTGAAGAGAACAAGGGCTTCCTAGACTATAAGACTCTAGGCTTCAAGCTAGGAATGTGCTAAATAGGAGAGCAAGACAGTTTGGAAGAATAGGTAAGAAAAGAGGCTTCCACCTGTTGGTTCTGAGTTCCTCCTGGACATGAAATCATGAGAAGGGGTTACAGGTTTTTATTTGAGGCTTTGGCTCTGCAATTTAATATGTATTCATTGATTTTCTGTGAAATTTAAGGAATTTAATCTAATGATCTTTAGGACACTGGCCATTCTCAAAAGTATATGATTCTGTCACTCTATGTACTATGACTACATTTAAAAAAACAAACTATCTCAAGAGATGGAGCATTGGTGCCTGGTGGGAGGCACTGAAATTGTCACTCTGAATAAAAAGGACAGCGTCAATTCCATCGCTTTGTTGAATTAATGGTTTGCATGTCCTAAGTCAGAGTTAGTTTTTTTAAGTTAGTAGTAGTACTGCCTTTCTTTTGCTCTTTTCCTAATTTATAATTAGTTTGATTTATTTATAACTTTGAGTTTGTTACTTAAAGTTAAAAAGACGCATGTTAAAGTATAAAATAATTATGTATTTTTCTATTTCATAATCCACATTTAAATATGTATTGAAGTTTTTCCAATCCCTACACCCAATTATTTTACTTCACCTTTAGACTTAGTTTAACTTTCCTATTTAGATTTCTTCCCAGGTATTTGTGATCCATTCTATGAAAAAGTACTTCCTGACATCTGCCTTGAATTTCCTTTTCCCCAGTCCCAGTCCTGAACTCTCATCTTGTTATCTTCCTTAAGTGGAAAATAGTCTGCTTGACATAATTTCTATCATGTTCAGTTCTGTGTATTTCATTGAAATCTTTCTTAATTATGTTCTTCCCAAGAGAGCACTTAATCGTTTTTAGCCTGTCTTTATAGATTTTTACCTGTTGGCCCTAGGGTAAACCCTGTATTTTTTAAAGTAATTTTGATAGTTTGAAAGGCTTGAGTACTTAATTAAAAGAATCCTCAGTAAAACAATATTAACAAAATACTAAAACTCAATTTTCATGATTAGGAAGAATTAGTGTTCTCTGACAATGAACAGAATGTCCAAAGAACAAAGTGATATAAAATATAGTGCAGTCACTCATACATTTTAGTTCCATCTCTTTTCCCTTTTGTTTATTTCTTTTAGTATCTTGTTGGTTCAAATGGGGTGATGAAACAATATTTTAAGTATTCATTTTCCTTTAATGTTTACTTCCTACCCAACAGAGCATAAATATCTAATACTTAGAAGACATTAAATTAATCTTTCCATTTAGATTGTTTCTCATATTTACTAGTATTAACGTAAGGTTAAAATGTTATAGGACCAATGGGGGAAAAAAGAGGCATCACAATAAAATGGGAAACCAATTGCTACTTCCGTTTAAATGGACAATTAATGTAATAGCTCAAGATTTACACTGGAGGGAAATACGAGTGAATATACATTTTATCCACAAATGTTTGACTAATAATGTGAATTAATGGCTCTATATATAAACGGTAAAGAAAAAGCTATTTTCACTTAACATGGTACTAAATACTGTCTATATTAAGACATCCCTAGTTAAATGGATATTTTTAAGTGAACATATTGAAGTAATTTACAGAGTACATAATAGTTGACAATATGTTAATTATCAGAGATCATAGTTGACCCTATAAATAGCAGAACACGTATATTAAATATATTAACAACCTTCAAAACTTGGGCCTCCTAGATATTTTTTTTTAATGCTTGGTCTGGGTAGCTATTATAATAGGTATGTAAATTGGTAATCTTGAAACATTTTCTCTCAAAAATATCATTAGCAGTTTAACAGAATTTGAAATATGGACACACAGTCAAGAAGAGAAATTCCAGAAATTATCGTAGAGTTTTTCTTTCTTTTCACAGAAGAATTTACTTTAGTTCAGAATTCTGACCAATCTCAAAGGAACATTTCGTAATTATTTTGGGTCTATAAATTTTGCAGGGAAAAAGTAAAACTGGCTTTCAGACAAATGTGAAAGCAAACCAGTGAATACTTCTCTATGCAAAGCAATTGTGTTGCATCTTGTGAAACAGTGTTTGAAAATGTATGCCTTCATAAACCTCATTGCTATTGCTTGTGTAGGAAAAAATGAAACTGATATGGCCTGAAGATAATATTTAACACTTTTCTGCCTATTTCCTAAACAATGGTCAAAAGTTAAATTAGGTATTGGAGAGTTTAGCACAAAGTAAAGTTGTGGATCCTTGCTTGGTCATAAAAGAATAGAAAAGAAAAGAAGAAAAAAGAAAAGAAAAGAAAAGAAAAAGAAGTGTCTGAACTTTGAAAGTGGTAGCTTAATTGGGTTTTAAAAATATTTATCAACTACTTGTTGGCATTAAATAATATATTTGGTGATTATTCATTAAAGGCCATTTGCTTTTAAAGTAGAACAAATTAAGAAGTCTGAGCTCTTTGCATCTGTTCAGTATAGAATATTATACTTCATTAATATTTTCATGTGCAGATTTGCAATGAAAATCATTTCAATGGATCTTGGTTAAAGGGTTTACCTAGACAGTAAAGCATTAATTCGTCCAAAACTATTTTTTTTCTATCACCCTATATAATAAGAGCCTAATATGCAAATTGACCAAATGGCAGAATGACCAGTGGAATGACTGCTATGATGCACACAGAGCACCAGGGGGCAGACGCTCAACACAGGAGCTGCCCCCAGCCCGCAGGCTCCAGGCCAGCCAAGGCGGGTGCCAGTTGGGACCCCCCTGATCACCCTGCAAAGGGAGGCATCTGGCAGCAGCGGCAGGGAGCGGGGATGGCGAGCAGGAGGCACCAGGCTGGCCAAGGTGGGTACCAGTGGGGGCCCCATGATCGCCCTGCCAGTTGCCCCACAGAGGGAGATGACTGGCGATGGTGGCGGCAGGGGGCAGGACCAGCAAGTGGGCAGTGCCAGGCTGGCCATGGTGGGTGCCAGCGGGGTCCCCCAATCGCCCTGCCAGTCACCCCACAGATTGACCCTGATTGCTGGCCAGGCCTAGGGACCCTACCCATGCATGAATTTCATGCATTGGGCCTCTAGTAAATCATAAGTGAGGTAAAACAAAAATTCTTATGAAAAGCAGATCTTTTTGAATTGCCTTGCTGTGTCAAGAAA
The DNA here is from genome assembly GCF_963259705.1 of Myotis daubentonii. Lineage (NCBI taxonomy): Eukaryota > Metazoa > Chordata > Mammalia > Chiroptera > Vespertilionidae > Myotis > Myotis daubentonii. The sequence goes on from NC_081842.1 coordinate 86,705,701, forward strand.
ATAAACCAGAAAAATTAGTATACTGTCACATATCCTATCTAATAAAAGAGAAACATGGTAATTAGCGTACGACCGCTACCCTTCCCATTGGCTAATCAGGGCAATATGCAAATTAACTGCCAGCCAAGATGGCAGCTGGCAGCCAGGCAGCTTGAAACTAACATGAGGCTTGCTTGCTTCAGTGACAGAGGACTCCAACGTTCCCCGCCTGCCGCTGCAGGCCTCTGAGCTGTAACTCTAAGCAACTATGTAACAAATATAGAAGCTAAACAAAACCCAAGAAACCTGCTTTAGTCCGCTGGGCTTCAGCCAGCAGGATCGCAACATTGTAAGCAAAGGCCAGAAACCTACTTTCAGCAGCAGAGGCCTAAGAGCTGGAGCCAAGCCTAAAAGCTAAAGCTGGCCCAGAATAAAAAAGAAAAAAAAAAGAAAAAAAGGAGCAGTTGGGAGCTTCAGTCACCCCCAGCCTGAAAACAGCCCTCAGCCCCTCACCCAGACTGGCCAGGCACCCCAGTGGGGACCCCCACCCTGAAGGATGTGTGACCAGCTGCAAACAGCCATCATCCCCTCACCCAGGCTGGCCAGGCACCCCAGTGAGGACCCCCACCCTGATCCGGGACACCCTTCAGGGCAAACCAGCTGGCACCCACCCGTGCACCAGGCCACTACCATACATAGTAAAAGGGTAATATGCCTCCCAGCACCAGGATCAGCGGAGCCACGAGGCCTCCCAGTACCAGGATCAGTGTGACAGGGGGCAGCGCCCAAACCCCCTGATCACCCTGGGGCTCTGTGTATGACAGGGGGCAGGGCCACAACCTCCCTATCCGCCCTGCTCTGTTCGTGACAGGGGAAGGCGCCCCAACCCCCCCACACCACGGGCCCTGCTCTGTGTATGATGGGGTAGAGCCATAACCTCCCCATCGGCCCTGCCCTGAGTGTGAGAGTGGCGGCGCCCCAACCCCCTGATCGGCCCTGCTCTGTGGGTGATAGAGGGCGGTGCCCCAACACCCTGATGGGTCCTGCTCTGTGCATGACAGGGTACAGTGTCCCATCCCCCTGATTGGCCCTGCTCTGTGCGTGACAGGGTACAGAGCCCCAACCCCACTGATGGGCCCTTCTCTGTGAGTGACATGGGTAAGTGCCCCAACCCTCTGATTGGCCCTGCTCTGTGCCTGACAGAGGGTGGCGCCACAACCTCCCCATTGACCCTGCCTTGAGTGTGACAGGGGACGGTGCCCCACCCCCCAATCGGCCCTACCCTGAGTGTGACTGAGGGTGGCATCACAACCTCCCAATCGCCCTGCTCTGAGCATGACAGGGGGCGGTGCCCCATATCCCCAATCAGCCCTGCTCTGAGCCCGACCAGGGGCTGCACCTAGGGATTGGGCCTGCCCTCTGCCACCCGGGAGCAGGCCTAAGCCAGCAGGTCGTTATCTCCCGAGGGGGTCCCAGACTACGAGAGGGCACAGGCCGGGCTAAGGAACCCCCTCTCCCCACTGAGTTCCCAAATTTTTTGCACCGGTCCTCTAGTAATTATAAAAAGGAAATATAAGTGAACCATAGTCTTTCTGTTATCTTGAAGTTGATTACAGTAATACTAACAGCTACCTGAATAATAATTTAGAAGATCCTCTACAACTTTGCCACATTCTTATTTGATAATAATTTGCACATGACTTCTTCCATAATCCAAGACAGCTAAATAAGTTATTGTCAATGATTTGATCTAAAATCAGATACTTATCAGATGCAAATGTAAATTTTTTAAAATACAAATTCCCCTAAATATCAAGATAGGCACAAAAAACTGTTCACAACAAACTTTATATTTTTAGGGTATATAGCCATCTCTATATATTTTATAATCATCAATATAAATTAATTTTCTACTGTGTTACTTTTTTAAAAATGTGAAAATGAACCTCTCAGCAATAAAACTTTTGAAAGTAAAACAACAACAACAACAACAAAAAACACCGCTTTTACTGTTAAGATTCATAGTTGCTGTACCCTATCCTCTGAGTAAATTATTTTTCTTCTAAGGAAATAACTTGTCCTTGGAAATTATTTAGCTTTATTCCAGCTCAATCTATTAAAAACATGAAATGACTAGTAAAAAATGGTAAATCCCAGTTATTAATTGTTGAATTGCTCTTCCAGTGCTGAATGTCAAAGGTCAGAGGTTCCCTTCTGGACACAGCAAATAAAAGCCAGACCACATACAAGGTGAGTGAACATACATGTATTCTTAATTTTACAGTAAAAAAATATTTGAAAAAATAAGGCTAGCCTTTGCTTCCTTGTGTTGTTCTTATGTTTTATATCCATTTGTTTAAAGTCCTATTCTCTTTGCACATTTTTTTTTCAAATGGCACCAACCTGTTTTCTCAGGCATACATTTCTCCAAACTTCTCTCATTGTTGACAAACTCTTTTGTGTAATGTTTTCTCTTTTTTTCTTTTTGATAATCTCTAGTTTCTTTATCTGTAATATTTAACCTCTTATTTTATTATTATTTTTTTATTTTTGAAATACTAATGTCCGATAGGTTGATTTTAATATGCTCAATTACACCCACAATTAAGAAAAGACACATTATATCAACATTGGGATATCACTTTACATCCCTATCAATTTGGCAAAGTAATTAAAGTTTAACAACACTGTTGTCAAGGATAAGAGAAAATAGGCACTTTTATACACCATGGGAATATAAAGTGACTCCAGTTTTTATTTATTTATTTATTTATTTTAATTTTTTATTGTTTTAAGTATTATATATAGCCTTACATATGTCTCCATTTCCCCCCATTGACATCCACCCGACTACCCCTACCCGCAGGCACATGCCCTCACCCCCCTAGTGTCTGTGTCCATTGGTTATGCTTATATGCATGCATACAAGACCTTTGATTGAACTCCCTCGCCCCCCTCATCCCCTGCCTTCCCACTGAAGTTTGATGGTCTGTCTGATGCTTCTCTATCTCTGTATCTATTTTTGTTCATCAGTTTATGTTGTTCATTATATTCCACAAATGAGTGAGATCATATAGTATTTATCTTTCTCCAACTGGCTTATTTTACTTAGCATAATGCTCTCCAGGGCCACCCATGCTGATGGGAATGGTAAGAGTTCTTTCTTTTTTACAGCAGTGTAGTATTCCATTGTGTACAGGTACCATAGCTTTTCAATCCACTCATCTGCTGATTAAACAACTCACCTTAGGTTGTTTCCAAATCTTGGCTATTCTAAATTGTGCTGCTATGCACACAGGGGTGCAAATGTCCTTCCTGATTGGTGTTTCTGGTTTCTTAGGATATAGTCCTTGAAGTGGGATCACTGGGTCAAATGGAAGTTCCACTTTTAATTTTTTGAGGAAACTCCATACTGTTCTCCACAGTGGCTGCACCAATCTTCATTCCCACCAACAGTGAAGAAGGGTTCCTTTTTCTCCACATCCTCTCCAGCACATGTTGTTTGTTGATTTGTTGATGACAGCTATTCTGACAGGTGTGAGATGGTACCTCATTGTCGATTTGATTTGCATCTCTCAGATGATTAGTGATTTGGAGCATGTTTTCATATGTCTCTTAGCCTCATGTATGTCCACTTTCAAAAGATGTCTATTTAGGTCCTTTGCCCATTTTTTAAAAAAATATATTTTATTGAGTTTTTACAGAAAGGAAGGGAGAGGGATAGAGTGTTAGAAACATCAATGAGAGAGAAACATCAATCAGCTGTCTCCTGCATGCCCTCTACTGGGTATGTGCTCACAACCAAAGTACATGCCCTTGACCAGAATCAAACCTGGAACCCTTGAATCTGCAGGCTGACACTCTATCCGCTGAGCCAAACTGGTTAGGGCCCTCTGCCCATTTTTGATGGGATTATTTATCTTCTTTTTGTTAAGGTGTAAGAGCTCCCTATAAATATTGGAGATTACAACCTAATCAGATATAACATTGGCAAATATGTTCTCCCATGCAATGGGCTTTCTTTTTGTTTTGTTAATGTTTTCTTTTGCTGTGCAGAAGCTTTTTAGTGTTATATAGTCCCATGTGTTTATTTTCTCCTTAGTTTCCATGGTCCTAGGAGCTGTATCATAAAGATAGTGCTATGAGATATGTCTGCTATTTTGCTGCCTATGGATTCTTCTAGCATTTTTATGGTTTCCCTCCCTATATTTAAGTCCTTTATCCATTTTGAGTTTATTTTTGTGTATGATATAAGTTGGTGGTTTAGTTTCATTTTTTTGCATGTATCTGACCAATTTTCCCAACACCATTTATTGAAGAGACTCTCTTGAATCCATTGTGAGCTCTTGCCTCCTTTGTCAAATAATAATTGAGCGTAATATAGCTTGATATCTGGTATTGTGATCCCTCCATCTTTGTTCTTCTTTCTCAAGATTGCTGTGCTATTTGAGGTCTATTTTTATTTCATATGAATTTTTGGAGAGTTTGTGATAGGTCTGTGAAATATGCCATAGGTATCTTAATGGGGAGTGCATTGAATCTATAGATTGCTTTGGGTAGTATGGGTATTTTAATGATGTTGATTCTACCAAACCATGAACATGATATATTCTTACATTTGTTTGTTGTCCTCTATCTCTTTTTTCAATGTCCTGTAGTTTTCTGAATACAGGTCTTTTACCCCCTTAGTTAAGTTTATTACTAGGTATCTTAATTTGGGGGGTTCAGTGGTAAATAGTGTTTTGTTTGCTTGTTTGTTTCTCTTTCTCTGAGTTCATTAGTACAAAAAAGTCATAGATTTCTGGTGTTAATTTTGTATCCTGCTAAATTGCTGAATTCATTTATTAAATCTAGTAGTTTTTTGATGGAGACGTTAGGCTTTTCTATGTACAATATGATGCCATCTGTGAATAATGACAATTTTACTTCTTTTCCAATTTGGATGCCTTTTACTTCTTTTTTTTGTCTCATTGCTATGGCTAGCACTTCCAGTGCTATATTGAACAGGAGTGATGAAAGTGGGCATCCTTGTCTTATTCCTGTTCTTAGGGGAAATGGATTTAGTTTTTGCCCTTGAGTATGATGTTGGCTGTAGGTTTGTCATATAGGGCTTTTATTATGTTGAGGTATGATCCCTCTATTCCCACCTTGCTGAGAGTTTTAATCAAGAAAGGGTGCTTGATTTTGGCAAATGCTTTTTCTGCATCAATTGATATGATTATATGTTTTTTATCTCTCAATTTTTTTATGTGATGTATCACATTTATTGATTTGTGGATATTATACCATCCTTGCTTGCATCCCCGAAATAAATCCTACTTGGTCATGGTCTATGATCTTTCTAATGTAATGCTGGATCTAATTTGTTAGGATTTTGTTGAGGATTTTAGCATCTGTGTTCATCAGAGATATTGGCCTGTGATTCGCTTTCTTTGTAGTGTCTTTATCTGGTTTTGGGATTAGGGTAATGCTAATAGAAAGAGCTTGGAAGTGTGCCTTCCTCTTGCATGTTTTGGAAGAGTCTGAGGAGGGTAGGTTTCTTTGAGTACTTGCTCAAACTCCCATGTGAAATCACCTGGCCCAGGGCTTTTGTTTGTTGGAAGTTTTTGATTACTGCTTCAGTTTCATCGATAGTTATCAGCCTATTTAGGTTTTCGGATTCTCCTGATTGAGTTATGGAGGGTTCTGTTTTTCTAAGAATATGTCCTTTTCAACTAGGTTGTCCAGTTTGTTGGAGCCATATTATTTTTTTAGTATTTTTTTTTTTTTTTTTTACAATTCTTTGTATCTCTGTGGTGTTGGTTGTTACTTTACCTCTTTCATTTCTGATTTTGTTTATTTGGGTCCTCTCTCTTTGTGAGCCTGGCTAGAGGTCCATCAATCTTGTTTTTCTTTTAACAGACACAGCTCTTGGTTCTATTGATCTTTTGTATTGTTTTTTTGGTCTCTATGTCATTTATTTCCATTCTGATCTTTATTATTTCCTTCCTTCTGCTTACTCTGGGCTTTTCTTGTTGTTCAATAAACATAAATTATTAGTTTTTTTTAAAAAAATATATATCCTATATAATAAAAGGCTAATATGCAAATCGACCGAACAGCGGGATGACCAGTCACTATGATGCACACTGACCACTAGGGGTCAGATGATCAATGCAAGAGCTGCCCCCTGGTGGTCAGTGTGTTCCCACAGGGGGAGTGTTGCTCAGCCAGAAGCCAGGCTCACAGCTGGTGAGTGCAGCAGTGGTGGCAGGGAGCAGACCTAAGCCGATAGTTGGGCATCCCCTGAGGGCCCCCAGACTGTGAAAGGGTGCAGGCTGGGCTGAGGGACAACCCCCCCCCCCAGTACACAATTTCGTGCACCAGGCCTCTAGTATGTGTGTGTGTGTGTGTGTGTGTGTTTACATACATATATATATATATATATTCCTATCTAATAAAAGAGAAACATGGTAATTAGCCGTACGTCCGCTACACTTCCCATTGGCTAATCAGCGAGATATGCAAATTAATCGCCAATCAAGATGGCGGCTAACCGCCAACAAAGATGGCAGCTAATTTGCATACTGCAGGCAGGGTAGGACAGTGCAAGCTGCCATCCAGGCCCCCATGTGTGACCTGGGGGCGGGGGCTCAGGCAAAGCAATCCCCGGAGCCCTTGCCATCCACCAGAGACACAGGGCCCACTCCCATGTGCGATCTGGGGGCAAGCGTGCCTATCAGATCGCCCAAGCCCTCCCCACCCACAGGAGACATGGGGCCCAATCCCGTGTGCGATCTGGGGGTGGGAGGGGCTGGGGCGAAGGCAAGCCGTGTCCATCTCCTCACCCGAGCCCTCATCGCCCAGCGGAGACACAGGGCCCACTCCTGGGCGCCCCTTCCTGCTCGCAGCAGAGCCCGAGGAGTCTGCGAGGGTCCTATCAGCCTTCCAAAGTGTAATAAAGTGCATTTCCGGTGAGGAGAAGCCCCAGCCGGGGGTACATGGGTGCGGACAGGCGTGGGGCCCTCCAACGGCTGGTGGCTTCAGGCCCAGGCTGCGCGGCCAGGCCACTGGATGTGAGCCAATGTGCCTAAGGCCGGAAGTTCGTTCTCTCCTGGCCAGTGCGGAGCTGCAGGTGCGGCCCGCCCCCACATCCTCCGTGCCCGAGGGTCACGCTCATACTGCGCGGCTACCGGCCTCCAGCCTGGCTCCCACCTCAGGTTGGGGTCAGCGCCAAGCATAGGGGAGGCCAGAGGAAGAACCCCAAACCCTTAGCCAGATGACCGCGGGCCCTGGAGGGAAGGAGGCCGTAGGGGCCAGGAGAGCCTGAGAAGAGGGAAATCCCAGGAGGAGGCACCGGGAAAGTGCAGTGAATTGCAGGAGAGGGTGGAACAGTCACACCCTGGCAAACCCTGCCCGCCCCGGGTCAGTGACGCGGGCCCCAAGTGCTCCTGGGCTTTGCCTTGCTTCGCGGGGTTATGCTGCCCGTGGGCCAGGCAAGCAAGGGCCACCCCAACCTGTGAAGTTCCGCACAAAGGTGGGGAAGCCACGTTCGGGTGGGTTTGTCAGGCCCAGGGAAGGCACCTTCGCTCTCTGCACCAAGATGGTGGCCAAGGGGCCCTCCGGAGACATATGGTGCCTGAACCCAAGCCAGGCCGGAGTCCTGCTCACACTGAGAGGCAAGTAACTGGGCACCGCACCCCAAATGCATGGGGAGCACCAGAGGCCTCCTCTCTCCTGCCCTGGAAGGTGGGAGGCCTGGCGGGATTCACAGGTAAAACGCAGACACTGTTGGGTCCCAGACCCCTTTTCTTTGCACACACACACCACCCGCCCCGCCCCTCCCCACCATTCTGTGATGCTAAGGTTCCTGAGCCCAGATCCAAAGACTGCAAAGGGAACACTTCTCCTGGTGAGAACATGCAGGCACCTCCTGCCAAGGCGGCCAAGTTTGACAAACAGCTCCTCCTGGGGTGGGGAAAGCAGAGTGCTGCGGAGCAGCTCCGGCTCCCAGCTACCCCGGGGGCAGGTGGCCACCGCGGCTCCCTGCTGGCCCCAACAGCTGGGCGGGGCCCCTGTGTGTCCCGTGCACCTAGGCCTCGCTGACCTCATGACCCCCAGAGCACGCACCTGCCCCCTGGTCCTAATTGCTTCTCCCCACTCCACACACACACACACACACACACACACACACACACACACACACACGCATCTGCAAAGGCGGGAACAAGGCCCAGGCGGCTGCGTCCACACTCTTGCTGGCGAAAGTCACACTCCAAGTGGCCAGCTGTGTGAGGGGCAGTGGACACTCACGTGCTCACTCTCTCCCTGGAAAATCCAGGGCGCACCTCGGCTCCTGCAACGTGCGGAATTAGAAATTGAACCGTTTATTGTCTCCTAACTTTTCTCTGGTTTCTTGGTCACTCACTGTGGCTGCCCCCACTGTTCTGAGGGGGCCCTGGGGGCTCCTCAGCCAGACCACAAATCCCCAAATCAAACACTCACTTTCAGAAAGCCGGGCTTCTCTCAACGCACCCTGCAACCTAAAAGGTTGCCCCTCCGTGAAAAGCTCGGAGGAGCACCGAGCTGGGAAAGGACAGCTGGTGCGTGGCGGGGTCCCTGGGACCCGAAAAGGTGCAGGGAAAAAAAAAATTTAACACATTTCAATTTCAAGAAGTAAAAACAAAACCGAGAAAGAAAACCTACGCTTTCGAAGCCTGAACATCCACAGGGACCTCAGCGCGATCCTGAGCCGCCACCCACCCCAACGCAGGAACCAGGCCTGCCATCTGCAACCAGGGGAGACTGGGCAGACACCGCAGGATTGGGTGCGCCATCTGCCACCCGGGAGCGGGCCTAAGCCAGCAGGTGGTTATCTACCGAGGGGTCCCAGACTGTGAGAGGGCACAGGTTGGGCTGAGCTTCACCCCCAACCGCGCCCCCACCCCTCTCCTTCCCCCAGTGCACAATTTTTTGTGCATGGGGCTTCTAGTATATATATAATTTCAGAGAGGAAGGGAGAGAGTGATAGAAACATCAGTATTGATCGGCTGCCTCCTGCCCACCCCACACCGGGGATTGAGCCTGCAACCAGGCCATATGCTCCAACCAGATTCAAACTCTGACCTCCTGGTTTATAGGTCAATGCTCAACCAGCTAGCCATGCTGGCCATGCCAAAAATTGGTAATTTTAATGAATTTAAATTCATGTCTTCCTCTATATTTTGTACTTTTTGTTGGAAGTTTTTGATTACTGTTATTAAGTTTGATTATTGTTAATAAGTTTTTCTTACCCCAAAATTTATAACTATGTTTCCCTATTAGTTAGAGTTTAATGGTTTTGATTTTTATACATAAATTCTTAATCTGTGAACAATTTGTGAAGTGTAGGATAGGCATCCAATTTTATTTGTTCTTCACTTTTTGTTAATAAGTCATTATGTGGTGACTTCACTAATAGAAAAGGCAATTTGGTATGACATTTAGATAACTATTCCAGAGTTATTTTGGTTAAAACTTAATATGTACGTATTCCCACATCTTAAAAAGTTTTCCTGTATCTTTATATTGCAGGCATGTATAAGAACATATTCTGATTTTACAAACTACAGTTTTACATTTCATATCTTCACTGAAGACATAACTCATTTATATTCATCATAATTACTAAAGTATTTGATCCATGCTTATCAGTTAATTTTATTCTATACATTTTGAATATTTTTCTTTTATTTGCATTATTTTCAATTAACTATGTTATTTAATTTTTTATTTTAATGTTTTTTTCCTCTACTGGTTTGGATATTGTATATAGTATTTATATTGTTTTAGGAAATACAAATTTTAATGTTCAAACTTATTTTAACAAAGTTTAATTGATTCTCAAAAGTAACCAATTTCTTTTCTCTTCTTTGGAGCAATACAACCATGATGTCTTTTCCCCTAACATATATATATATAATTTTATTATTTAGATATTATGAAATATACATAATATTTGTATTTACCCATTTCTTTGCTTAACTATTCTAATATCTCAGATCTTTTCTCCTGGTCATTTTCCTTCTGTTTTAACAGTAACCTTTAGAATTTTGCTTAGTGATTGGATATTGCTGGTAACTCTGTCTCTTTTTTATCTAAAAATATAACTTATTTCATCATTGTTTGTAAAAGGCAGTTTCATTGTGATTTTATTCTATCTGGACAGTTATTTTATTTCTTAGCACATTCAAGATATAGTTTTACCATCTCCTGTCCTTCATTATTGCAGTTGGCAAATCAGTCTTGTTGTTTCTTTGAAAATCATTTGTTTTTCCCTCTGGCTACTTTCAAGATAATCCTTTTGTTTTTGGTAATATGCTATTTCATTCTCATGTATTTATATGTAGATTTCTTTTTATTTATTCTAATTGAGATTTTTTGGAGTCTCAGAATCTGAAGATTTAAGTTTATTAGCTCTGAAACTTCCAAGCCACTATATTTTCATTTACCTGCTTCTGTGTTATTGATTTGTTATATATAGTACTAGGGGCCCGGTGCACGAAATTCGTGCACTGGGTGTGGGGCGGGGGGGGAGTGTCCCTCAGCCCAGCCTGCCCCCTCTCACATACTGGGAGCCCTCAGGCGTTGACCCCCATCACCCTCCAATCGCAGGATCGGCCCCTTGCCCAGGCCTGACGCCCGGGCAGCGGGGACCTGCAGTGGCAGCGGGGGGGCGCCGCGATCGCGCGGGCTCCGCCCCTGCCCCTGCAGGATGCCTCTGGCTGAGGCATCCGGCCCGGGCAGTGGGGACCCACAGCTGCAGCAGCCCCGCGATCGTGGGCTTCGCTTTAGGCCCAGGCAAGGGGCCCCTAGCTCCTGGGACTGCCAGCTTCGACCATGCCCAGCTCCCATCGCTGGCTCCACCCCTACTTCCTGCTATCACTGGCCAGGGCGGAAAAGGCACCTGATTCTCCGATCATGGCTGGGGGGCAGGGCAAAGGCGGCCCCAGGGCCACCTTTGCCCTGCCCCTCAGCTCTTAGCTCCCCCCTGGGTTTCCGATCACTGTCAGTGGCAGGGGGCTTCTTCCTGCTTTCCCTTTCGCCTCCCTGCATTGTGCCTACATATGCAAATTAACCGCCATCTTGTTGGCAGTTAACTGCCAATCTTAGTTGGCAGTTAACTGCCAATCTTAGTTGGCAGTTAATTTGCATATAGCCCTGATTAGCCAATGAAAAGGGTAGCTCGTACGCCAATTACCATTTTTCTCTTTTATTAGTGTAGATAATATCATATATGATATAATATAATGTAATGTAATGTAATGTAATGTAATGTAATGTAATATAATATAATATAATATAATATAATATAATCCTATATTATAAAAAGGTAATATGCCAATCGACTGAACAGCACAACAACTGGTCACTATGATGAGCACTGACCCAGGGGACATACGCTCAATGCAGAAACTGCCGCATGATGGTCAGTACGCTGCCACAGGGGGAGTGCTGCTCAGCCAGAAGCCAGCTCAGGGCTGGCAAGTTGCTGGTAAGCGCAGCGGCAGTGGCGGGAGCTTCGCCTGCCTCTGCAGCACTGCTAAGGATGTCTGACTGATGGCTTAGGGCCCCAAGGGCTCCTGGACAGACAGAGGGAGCTGGGCAGGCTGAGGGACCGCCCCCCCCCAAGTGCACAAATTTCGTGCACCAGGCCTCTAGTATAGTATAATACAATACAATACAATACAATACAATACAATACAATACAATATAATCCTATATAATAAAAGAATAAAAGCCCAGCGACTGAAATGGTGGAACGACCAGAATGACCAGAGACCAGAATGACTGTGGCCCCTCCCCCGGGCCGGCCGAACCCCCCAGTGGGGAGCCCCACCCTGATTGGGGGTCCCCATCAGGGCAGGCCAGCCCCTACCCATGCACATGGCCTCTATCCTATATAATAAAAGAGTACTGACCCTAACGGCAGAATGACCAGAATGACCGTGCGACCAGTCACTATGAGGTGCACTGACCACCTTTCGGTGGGCAGGCTCCAATTGCCCGATGGCGAATGGGGAACCGGGGGTGGGTGGCCAGGGACACTGGTGGAGCCAGGCCAAGGCCCCGCCCTGCTGGTTTCCCCACACACAGAGGGCAACCTGTGGTGTGGGTGGAGCCAGTGAGCAGGTGGAAATGGCCGACCTCTCTGTCCCTTCCCCCTGCCATCAGGCTCCGATTGCCCAGTGGCAAATAGGGACCCGGGGGTGGGTGGTGGTGAGGGGTGGGTCCTGCTGTGAGCAGCCAAGGAAGATGGCCTTGATCGCAGGCCAGGCCTAGGGCTCATACTTGTGCACAAATTTTATGTGCTGGGCCTCTAGTATAATATGATACTAGCCAGAGAGAAGAAAATTATATAAAATATGATGAAGATAAACATGTGGAATGAAAAACGTTGGACAAAGTATAACATTTTTAAAAATAGCTAGTCTATAATAATAAAAGCATAATATGCTAATTAGACTGGACGTCCTTCCGGACAACCTTCCAGATGAAGCTGGGGCTGTGACGGAAGCCTGGGTCCTGGGTGCCAGAGGGAAGCCGATGCCGGCAGCCAGGGGAAGGAAGGCCTACTCTTGCATGAATTTTGTGCATCAAGCCTCTAGTTATATAAATAAAACAGGGAAATCAAATACATAGATACTGGTCTCTGTTTTCCATAGATATTCATGCAAGGCATGAAAGCAGATATTTTTTTTTTGACCTGAACTTCATAGCACTAATTAGTTCAATATTTTATTTGTTGAAACTATATCCAAGCTTTAGCCTCCTTAAAAGATTGTTTCCTGAAAGCACCACTCAAACCACACACATCTTTGTCTACATTGTATAGTTTTGAACATCTCTTTCAGTATTTCATAACCTATAATATAAGCTTTTCCAATATCACTGTACAGCTATACATAGGAATCCACAATAATGCATCAGGTCTAGAATGGGATTTAAAACCCATGCATACATTTAGAGAAAAAGAGTAGATAATGTTTTCATTTTGTATGTCTCATTTTCTCATAAAAAAACATCCATACTCACAAACCTCTTATTTTCTAAGTGTTTCATTAGTACAGTATTGTAGTTAAGCACAGTATTGTAGTTATTTACATCTGCAAAATCTGTGAATGTATCTGCATTTTGCTACACTCTTTGAGGAATCAAGATTTATATGTATTTTAACTTAAAAGTACAGTTCATACATTATAAACATTGAGATAGGCAACTAAGTAGATAGAAATCATTTACAATACATCTGGAAAAGTACTGGGGGACATTAGGGTGAGGTTGGTTAATGTGATTGGAGTATCGATATTTCTTTATTGGTGTTTATTGAAGTTAATCTCCTACCCTCCCACAGAGACTGGAAGATGGGGCCCTAACTTTCCTGATGCTTTTCATTTTACTTGATAACTGCATTTGAAAAGATGTGTCCTAGGTCCTTGAGAAGTATATCAGGGTTGTAAAACTAGCAAGAATTTGAGAGGCAATTTACATTTCAAAAGGACAGAGAATTTTCTAGTTGCAAGTTTTCTAAAGTAAATGCCAACTATCCACAATTTCATCCTAAACTCTAATAAAAGCCAACCTTCCCTTTGGCTCCTCAAACTTGTCTGTAGTTCACCATAGCTTGCTTGTATTACTTACAATTCTGAAATAAATTTTGCTGGTAAAATAATAAAAATAAAACACAAAATAAATGCTATAGCAGTAGAGAGATCAGGAACACAGTCAGGAAGAAGTCTGCCTAAAGTTTAGTCAACTCGAGGGGAACATTAAGGCCATCCTGTCAATTCTACTAAATAAAGTTATGTACAAAAATTAATATTATTTATGATGCAGCTAAAAATAAAGACCTGAATTCAAGCTGGCCAAGGGCTGAGTTCAAGAATCAATGAATTAGCCCTAACCAGTTTGGCTCAGTGGATAGAGCGTCAGCCTGCGGACTGAAAGGTCCCAGGTTCGATTTCAGTCAAGGTCATGTACCTTGGTTGCAGGCACATCCCCAGTGGAAGGTGTGCAGGAGGCAGCTGATCGATGTTTCTCTCTTGTCGATGTTTCTGGCTCTCTATCCCTCTCTCTTCCTCTCTGTGAAAAATCAATAAAATATATTTTAAAAAAAGAATCAATGAATTGGATTTAATCTTGAAAACTAAATGGTGCTGAGAACAAGAAACATTTAATATATCCATATTACTTAAAAAATAAAGCAAAAAGGAGGTTTTAGAGACTCAAAGGCTCAAATATCTTAGGAAAGGTGAAACTAATTCCCACTCCTCATCAAGTTCCCCATTTTTGGTTCTTGATGTGCACCCTGCTGATGTGCACCCAAGGGATCTGGGCTGTTTCCCAGTTGGTTTACTTTCTTTGCACGTAATAAACAGAATGTCTCATTGCCTTCTTTTCAGCAACTTTATTTCCTAGAATCCAGTCTTTATGTGTAGGCAGTTAATTTTAATTAATCTCTGGAGAATTCTGTGTTTTATTGTGCATTGGCTTTTATGTAGAATCACATCACTTGGTTAAAGTAAAATTGAGATATGTGAGTTAATATTGGTAGCATTAGTGTATTGGTGCATTTTTTTTTAATTTAAGATTATCATCTCGTTCCTGTGCAATAGGTATATTTTGTTTTAGCACTTACTTGAAATACTAATTCTAATCATTAGAGGTAAATATTTCTGCCTTTGTTGGAAAACTTTAAAATAAGCCTTTCTTATGTCATTTACAAAAGGAGAAATGATCAAATTACAAACCATCAAGGTCTTATTAAATTGCATTTACAGCAATTATCTGTGTGTAAGTTTCTGGCAAAATTAAAATTACTTCAAAAATATAAATATTGACACCTAAAATTAATTGTGCTTTGATATCCAGACCAGATAGATTTTATATTTTCTTAAGATAAACTGTGAAATCCCTTAATGTTTGCTCACTTCCAATTGTAATTCTAATAGTATTATATAGCACTTAAAATTCTTATGTCTTATCTTTAGTATATAAATTGTCATTTTAATTGCAAAAATTTTTCTTCTACCCTAATTGTTTATGATACATTTAATTTAAAAAATCCTCTTTTTGTTTTGAAATGAGAATGTATTTAAAATTATTCCTGCTTTTCTAAAAACAAATTTAAATATATATAGCATTATTTTTATTATGTTTAGAAAAAAAGAGAATCTATGTTTCCTTTTGATTTTACTACCTTTGGTAAAAGTGAACTGGGTTGGTGTGTTATATTGTGATTCAATTTTTAATTATTTTGGCATATATTATTGCTCTAGGCAAAATATATGAAACATCAAATAGCCAAAGAAACTGATAAAACAATTATTTTTATTGATACAGCAATTATTTTTGCTTTTTGAAAATATTCCTTCCAAATAAATAGTATGATTTTTTTTCTAATAATATCATTGTAATGAAAGATTCCTAATTGGTATAGTCTTACTTGCTGCCATTAAAATTGTCTCCTTAGGAAATATATTTTATGATTTTAGTCATATTAAGTATGTATTTTTCTTTATTAACTTCACTAAACTTTAAGGAAATTGATAAAAATGCAGAGCTAATATTTTAAAGGACAGAATATGAAAAGACTACAAGGACTTGATGCTTTCTAGGATCTTTAGAAATTCATAACTCTGTGTATGTCATGAATTTTATTGCCCCCAGGAAAGCAGGGACCTTGATTTAAAGGACATTCTTGGTTTTTTAATAGATGTTGACCATTCAGGGCACTGGAAGAAATGAACAAATTTTCAAAACCTTGTTTTTCTTTATTTGACTCAATTATGATGTAATATTTCCTATCTTTGGTGAGTAAAATTTCCCGATGATTTTTCTGGATTATTACAATTAGAGGTTTGTTTCTTGCTTTCTAATACTATTGGTCCACTATAGTGCAAGTGCTTCAATTACTAATACAAAGGCTATAATTGTAGTGCAGGTACTCAAGGAGTAAAATATCTTAGCATTTTGAAAGCTCATCTGCATAATTTATTGATGTAAATGATGCAGAGCAACATCTTAATTAGAGGTATTATTTGAGGCAAAAAAGTAAGTCAGTGTCATCTACCTTAAGATCTTGGAGAAGTGGAGGGACCTTGCTCAAATTAAGAAAAAGCAATTTTGTCAAGTGATTAGTAATAAGAAAAATCAGAGTTTATAATGCCATCCTCAATTTAAATGGCATTTCTCACTATACTATATTTATTTACTACTACATTTTTTTACACATGTGTTGACATGGCTTATTGGAACTTCAGTCACATGAAGAATATGCACTTTTAAAAAAATATTTATTTTTCATTTACTTCAACTGCTTATAAACTAAGATTGAGATTAGTTTTTTAACAAATACATAATTAATAAATTGGCATACCAAAAACGAACCACATTAACATTTCTTGTAGCTATGAAATTATTAGTTTTGATTAATCTTAATGGATTTCATTCAAATAATTAAAAAACTACTAATATTTTAATTCATGTTAGCTTTCCATTTCCCAATTCATGTTATATTTCACAAAATTCTGTAAAACATCTTAGTTCTTTTCTTTTCTTATAATTTATGGTATGTGATGCCTCCTGTACTTTTTTTTGCATTCCACATCTTCACATTTTGAGCATTTTTGAATTTACAGGCTTTAAAATTAGCATCTGTTTCTCATTAATCACCAATCATTTCCTCAGGTGTTAGTGAAGTAATTACAGTCAGGTGTACAAGTCTGGCTTCATGTATTATTATTGGTACAACATCACATTATTATCCCTTTGGCTCTAATTGCATTTTTTTACACATTCTACATAAAATTTCTATAAGACTTCTTATTGTATTAGCATTTTTATAAATACCACAATTTGCAAAAAAAAATCTGTTGTTTTAAAAGAAAAGTTACAATGCACAACTTTTTAAGAGAAAAAATTCTATTTCTGAATCTGTTATATTTGCTATATCTGAATTTGCTGTATTTTACTCAAAGAGAAAATGTTATTTATTTGTAGCTTATTACATTATTTAATGGAGGTATTCTTGTGATTCTTAAGATGATGTTTATAAGCTCTTTTCTCAAAAGAAACTCTTGCTCATTTTCATGTTAATCAATATTTTCTTTTTATCCTGATTATATCTCCATCCTTCCAGCCCTCCACTCATCCATCCCGTTATCTATTCACCCCAAATCCACCCATCCATCCATCCATCCATCCATCCATCCATCCATCCATCCATCCATGTGAATGATCTTTTAGAAGTGAAAGTAGCTTGTTCATAATGCTTCATTTATGTACATATAGATTTGGCTTGAGTATTTGACAAGTTATAAATGATTCTTAGAAAATATATTTTCTTATTAACTGATTCCCACTACATATTTGTTCTGAAAAGTGTTTTCAGGTGCATCCTCACTCAATACAATAATCTCCTGAGTCTTATGTTTCTAACAGGATATTGGAATAATGCCAAACAGGATTATTCCTTTTTCGGTCTTTGGTATTTACTTCATCATTCTTTTCCTTTCTTTGGCATATGACATGGAGAGTGGAAAAATATTCAGCATTCAATGCTTCTAAAACATTTGTAGTTTTTTTTTTTTTTACTAGGAATCTTACATCATATTTTTATGTTTTATGTGTGAAAAAAAAAAAGCCAAAGGAATTATCTTAATTAGAAGAATAGCTCTTCTCTTTGATCTTTCAATTTGGCTTCTTCTCTTTAAATTTCCATTTATGTTTTTAGAACAAGTCACTTAAATAATTTATATACTGTTATATGCTATTTTCATAAAAATCTACTATGTCATATTGTTAATTTTAAAGATTATTTTACTTAAATGAATATAATAAATAATCAGTTAAAAATTAATAGTTATCAGAGAAGTAGAAATATATTTAAAATCTATTGCAGACAATTCCAGCAGAAAATAAATGTTAATTTTTCAATGTTGCCTTTCATTTTCAAATGCATAGGGTTAATAGATGCTTATAGCCATGCAATAATGACAGTTTTAGATTTAGTTTTCCTTTCCTGACACTATGAAAAAGATATAGTTTTAATTCTCATCTGAGGATATGTTTTTATTGATTTTAAAAAGAGAGGAAGGGGAAAGAGAGAGAGAGAGGAACACTGATGTTAGAGAGAAACATTGATTGGCTGCCATATATATATATATATACATATATATATATATATATATATATATATATATATGTATATATATATATATATACCCTGACTGGGAAAAAACCCACAACCAAGATATGTGCTCTGACTGAGAATCGAACCTGTAATCTTTTGGTATACAGGATGATGCTCCAACCACTGAGCAACCTGGCCAGGACTATAAAATATTTTATTATTATATATTTATTTAAATATTTATAATTTTACATATTATATTAGGAAAATTTCATCAAAAGAATGTGCCATAAAGCTTTTCCCCCAATTTACTAAGAATTATTTTCTAAAATCAATTGCCAGTATTTTAAAATGGACTCACTGAGTCTTTAGTGTAATTTAAAATGTTACTTTAATAAATAGTTAAATCAACTTATAACTGCTGTTTGCAGTTGTTAGGTAATATGGTTTTTCTTAAGTATTTTGTAATTGAATATTAGAAAAAACTTTTTTATACTATATATGTTTATGTTTTATAATTACTCTTATTTTTCATATTCTGTGGGGGGATTGTCAAAATGCATCTGCAAACAATAACATTTCCTCTAATCTTCTAATACTCATCTATACTAATGCAAGCTTAGGTGGTCCTTGTGCCCTTGCGTGAAGCCCTAAGATGGCCACCAAAAGATGGCTGGCAGGGGAGGGCAGTCAGGGGTGACCAGACTGGCTGGGGAGAGCAGTTGGGGGCTACTAGGCTGGGAGGGGAGGGCAGTTGGGGGTGATTGGGGGGCAGGGAGGGTAGTTGAGGGTGATCTGGCTGGCAGGGGAGGGCAGTTGGGGGCGATCAGGCTGGCAGGGGTGCAGTTAGGTGTTAATCAGGCCAGCAGGGGAGTGTTTAGGGGGCGATCAGTGGTCAGGCAGCATTTAGGGACAATAAGGTAGGCAGACAGGTGAGTGGTTAGGAGCTAGCAGTCCCGGATTGTGAGGGGGATGTCCAACATCCCCCAAGGGGTCCCATATTGGAGAGGGTTCAGGCTGGGCTGAGGGACACAACCCCCCGTGCACAAATTTTGTGCACCGGGCCTCTAGTATTTCTTATATTTATTTGGACACTTAATTCATTGATCAGAATTAATAGAATAATGTTAAATAATGTTAACTGCAGTCATCATGTCTTATTATAGAGATACTAGAGGCCTGGTGCATGAAATTCCTGCACGGGGAGTCCCCTCAGCCCAGCCTGCACCCTCTCTAATCCAGGACCGCTGGCTCCTAACTGCTCCCCTGCCTGCCTGTTTGATCATCCCTAACTGCCCTCCCTGCCAGCCTGATCACCCTAACCGCCTCTGCCTGCCAGCCTAATCGCCCCCAACTGCCCCCCCCCTGGCCTGATCACCCCTAACTGCCCCCATCTGCCCACCTGGTTGCCCCCAACTGCTCCCCCTGCCAGCTTGGTTGTCCCCAACTGCCTCCCCACCCCTGCCGGCCTGGTCACCCCATGCAGCCTGCTGTTCAGTCCTTTGGTCATCCCTCACTAACCCCGCTACTGGCCTTGTCACCCCCCTCGGCCTATTCAGTTGTCTGTTTGGTTGTTTAGGATGTGACGGCCCCTGGCTATATGGCCTGGTCGCCCCATGCAGCCTGCTGCTCAGTCATTTGGTCATCTCTCACTAATCTCCCTGCCAGCCTGGTCACTCCACGCAGCCTGCTGCTCAGTCATTTGGTCATCTCTCACTAATCTCCCAGCCAGCCTGGTCACTCCATGCAGCCTGCTGCTCAGTCATTTGGTTTTCTCTCACTAACCTCCCTGCTTGCCTTGTCACCCCACTCAGCCTGTTTGGTCGTCCGTTTGGTTGTTTCGGATGTGACAGCCCCTGGCTCTTTATATATATAAATGATGAGTCATTCTCCAAAAACAGAAGGCCTGAAAATTTGATAGAGACTAAAATTCAGCCCTGAGTGATTTTTTCTTACAGACTTAGCAAAATGTGTTGAGAAATGGGTGACAAATATTTCTTTTAAGATGATTGTAAAGAAAACAAAATATTAATTTAAGGACACTGTAAAAAAGAGCAATCTTAGATAAAGAAAGGATGATGACTAAAGGAGTTCAATTTTCTGACGTTGTGGACCCTTTTTTGTGGTCACAAAATTAGGGCTTTAGATCAGATGATAAATTTTTATAAATCATTTAATGAATATTCCATTATGATAGATGGGGAAGAAAATACATTGGATAAAATATTTCTTGAGAAAGCAAAATTATTAATCCAAAAGCATATTCTAAAGAAACAACTTTGTTATCCTTATAAAGCTGTTAAGAAGGAGACATGTTTCTGAACTCTCCCACTATAACATGGTTTAGAAAAGAAAAGTTTTCAAAGTCTCTTATGTTGATAAATCAAAAGCTATCAAAAACGGTGGAGAGATACTATACTTAGCATACATAGTCACACTGTAAAATATATATGCAAAATCCTGATGTATATATATATATATAATTTATGTACAATGTAAATAACTTTTAAATGACAGCATTATTTATATCATAATATTTAGTGCCAAATAAATGATATAATGGATTTAAATGCTGGGACTATGTTAAATATTCAATATATATTGGCTATTATTATTTGTAGTATCAACTGTGGTAAAATTAGTATTCATATAAAAATTGGACTTCTGACCCTTTCATCTGAAAGAAAATGAAAAGTTTATTTTTAAACCAAAAGTTTGTAGTTAGATTATAGGTGGTTTACTAGACACTGACAATTCTGTGTGACTGTTATAAATGAAGGGATCACATCACTTCATTTTTTTTAGGGAGTTGTAATGAATTGTCTAAAATGATGGTGGCATTAATTACATAGGATAGGATAACTGAAGGAACTCACAAAACTCCGCTGAGTATACCAATATAAGGCTTTTATAAAAATGAATGATACTGTAAAGGAGAAAGAATATGCAGGAGAGCATCAAGGGCCCTAGAAAGTTCCAGGTGCAGTTCTCTAGTTCCTTTCTTGGTCACACAGGATGTATTTTGTCTCTGCATTGTGAGCCATGGAAGTGTGTCTTAGAAATCTTGGTTTCAGGATAGCTTGGGGGAAAGTTTCCAGTGAAACAGGAATTTTAGGGAATATAGGCACTTTTAGGGAGTTTTAAGAATTGGGGTCCATGGGGGGAAAAAACAAAACAAAAACACAAGGCTACAGACTGGGAGAAGGTACATTTCCATAGCACTAGGAAGACAGTGCAGTTACATCTCCATAAGATAAGGGCGCAGCAGCAGTTGCATTTACATAAGATAAGGAAGCAGCACCAGGTATATTTCCATAAGACAAGGGAACTGGAAGTAGCCAAAAAAGGTCTATATTTACAAAATAAAGATTGAAGAAAGCCCAGAAGGAAAAGGGCAATGAGGGAGGAGGGCCTCAGGAGTCACTATAGTAACCAATTCGAAAGGGACTATTGACCAATCAGAGGGGATATCAGGACACAGGAACTGCAGCCTTAATAAACCATGGGAACAGGAAGTCGGTGTGACCCTTTCCCCCTCCCCACTTGGGAGTCCATTCTATGGGACCCTTTCCTCCTCCCCATGTGGGAGTGTGTACTTGTTCTTTAGTAAATTTCTGCCTTTGCTTTACCACCTTCTGTCCGTGGATTAATTCCTAGACTCTGGCGGACAAAGAACTGGATTCCAGTCCAGGGAACACCGCCTGTTCCAGTCCAAAATTTCCGTATCACCAGCAGGGTCTTTCACACCCCACCAGTCATGTAGCCTCGCCAGGTTGTACAACAGATTTAAGTAGGTATAAACGATCTATGCTTAGATTCAAAAACATTGTTGACAAGTTGATCCCACATACTGCCAGAAGGGTTTCTAATTTTAAGAAGCACACTGTAAATCACTATCTAGAACTTCTCATCCTTATCTTGGCTAAGGTGAGGAGTCCTTGGAGTAAAGCAAAGATAGTCTGAAATCCAACTGTGTGACAATTCTGTGGTATACAGTGCTTGTTAACAATTCCTTTCTCCCTGCATAAGCATGCCTTTTTCCTCATTAAGTGGGCTGCTTCCCCTCCACACTGTTTTGAACGGGGCTTAAAACTTGCTTTGTCAATAAAATTTAGAGAAAGTGACATTGTGCCAGTTTCATTGAAAGAACTGGTGGCTTCCACTTCTACTTGCTTCTTTGAGTTTCCATGTAGAGAAAGAAGTACAGGCAAACCTCATAGAGAATGAGAGAGGATAGAGGATAGAGGATAGAGGACAGAGGACAGAGGATAGAGGAGAGAGAGAGAGAAGATCACATGGAGAGAAACCAAAGAACCCAGGCTGAACCAATATCAAGGCTCTAGGCATGTGAATGAGGCCATGAATCCTCAACCTGTAACTGAACCATAAGAGCCAACGACAGGTGGGATGGAGAAAAGCTGTCCTTACTGAGCCTTGTTCTAATTCTTTACCCTTAAATTTGTGAGCAAGAAAATGGTGGTTGTTAAAGCAAGTGCATATTGAAGTGGTTTAATTTGTTAGGTGGAGATTTTACAGATCTTATAGTGCCTGTATTAGTAAAAATTAAATTAAGTACTTACACATGAAATGTAATATTTAAATGAGGAGTCTAGATTTTTAAATAAATTTTTATGTGAAACAAAAGGAGAATCTTGTCTTTATTTTTAGAAAAATCTTTAAAAAACAATCATATGTGATCATTACTTTTTAAAATAGACTATTTCCAGTCAATTTTATTGACTTCTAATTTTTATTATTTCTTTTATTCTACTTATTTTGGGTTTAACTTATTCTTTTTCTAGTTACATAGGTGGAAATTCATATTATTGACTTACATCTTTTTTTTCTAATGCTGCAAATTTCTTCTAGGTATTGCTTTAACTGCATCCCACAAATTTTGATGTTATGTTTTTATTTTCATTTAGTTTAAAATATTTAAAACATTTTTTTCTCAAACTCTTTGACCCATGTGTTATTTAGAAATGTGATTTTTTTAATCTCCATGTATTTTGGAATTTTTTCATCTTTTTTTTTTGTAAATTAAATTGACTTCTAATTTCATTTCATTGTGGTCTGAGAGCAATCATTATATAATTTCTATTTTTCTAAAATAACATACCTTAATAATACATTTCATGGCCCAGAATGTGGTCTCTCTGGGTGACTATTCCATGTGAACATGAGAAAATGTGTATTTCTGCTGTTGCGTGAAGTAGTCTACAGATATTAATTATAGCAAGTTGATTGATGGTGTTGTTGAAGTCAATTATGCCTTTCTGATTTTCTATTTCCTGGATCTGTCCATTTTTTATAAAAGAATGTGGAAGTTTTCAATAATGGTAGTAAGTTCATATATTTCTCCTTGCAGTTCTATCAGTTTTTGCCTAACCTAGTTAGAGGCTTTGCTATTAAAAACATACACATTAAATATTTTTATGTCTTCTTGGAGAACTAAGCCATTTATAATTATGTAAGTGCCTCTCTTCAGAGCTGAAGAAGTCTTCTTTCTCTGAATTTAATGTAGCAATTTCTTTTTCCTTTTGATTAATTTTAGCATGGTATATTTTTCTTCATTTATTTACTTTCAATCTATATAGGAGTGGGCAATAGTAGGTCAATAATGATAAATAATTCAATAATAAATAAATGATAATATAAGAATAAACTTTGTGTTTTGTGTACTCACACAGTAAACCTATTTTTGCCAATGCCTGTATATGTCTTTATATTTAAAAATGGATTTCTTGTAGACATCATATAGTTGGGTCATGTTTTTTGACACATTCTGACAATTTCTCTCTTTTAATTGGTGCATTTAGGCCATTAATGTTCAAAGCGATTATTGATATAGTTGGATTAATATCTACCATATTTATTGCTGTTGTCTATTTTGTTGCCCTTGTTCCTATTTTGGCCTTTTGATCTTTTATCTGCCTTTTATGTTTATTTTACAATAATTTTTAAAATCATTTTTTATTTTTCAATTACAGCTGACATACAATATTATATTAGTTTCAGGTGTACACCCCAGTGAATAGACATTATATATCTTACTAAGTGATCATCTGAATAAATCTCCTACCCATCTGACACCAGATTATTTTGGATTTAACTTATTCTTTTTCTAGTTATTAGAATATTCCCTATGCTGTACTTTACATCCCACAACTATTCTGTACCTACCAATTTGTACTTCTTAATCCCTTCGCCTTTTTCACCCATCATCCAATTCCCCTCTCTTCTAGCAATTTTCAAAATGTTCACTATTCTATAAATCTGTTTCTGTTCTACTTGTTCATTTATTTTGTGGGTGTTTTTTTTTTTTTTTTAGATTTCAATTGTTGATTGATATATATTTATTGTCATTTTGTGATTCATATTTTTTACCTGTTTCTTAAAGAAGTCCCTTAAATAAATATTGTAATACTGGTTTTGTGGTGATGAACTTCTTTAGCTTTTTCTTGTGAGAGAAGCTCTTTATTTGTCCTCTGATTCTAAATAATAGCCTTGCTCAGTAGAGTAACCTTGGTTTTAGGTCCTTGCTTTTCATGACTCTATTTTTTGCCAATCCATTCTGGCCTGCTAAGTTTCTGTTGAGAAATCAGCTGACAGTGTTATGGTAGCTCCCTTGTAAGTAACTAACTGCTTTTCTCTTGCTGCTTTTAAGATTCTCTCTTTATCTTCAACCTTTGGCATTTTAGTTATGATGTGTGTTGGTGTGGTCCTCTTTAAGTTCATCTTGCTTGGGACTCTCTGTGCCTCCTGGACTTGTATGTCCATTTTCTATACCAGGTTAGGGAAGTTTTCTGTCATTACTTTTTTCAAATAGTTTTTCAATTCCTTGCTCTCTCTCTGTTTCTGCTAGCATGCCCATGATGCGTATGTTGGTATGATTGCAGTTGTCCCAAAGGCGCCTTACTTTATCCTCATTTTTTTCCACTTTTCTTTTTTGCTCTTCTGATTGAGTGTTTTTTGCTTCCTATATTCCAAATCACTGATTTCATTCTCAACTTTATCTACTCTACTGTTGATTCCCTGTAAATTCTTTTCTGTTAGTATATTCTCCATTTCTGGCTGGTTCATTTTTATGGTTTCCATACCCTTTTTTATGCTGTTGAGGTTCTCACTAAGTTCACTTGTCTCTATTTTGTTTAATTCTTTTTCTGGAGTTTTGTTATGTCCTTTCATTTAGGACATGTTTTTTTTTGTCTCCTTATTTTGGCAACATCCCTATGTTTGTTTTTATGTATTAGGTAGAAATGCTATATCTCCACAGTTTGGTAGAGTGGCCTTATGTTGTGGCGCCAGCTGAATTTAACCTTTGAGCATGTTGCTTGAGGTGATTGGGTGGTGCTTTATGTTGTCTGAAGCTGTCCACTAGGCCTTCTCTCTCTGGGGCCTCCCAGGAGGTGCATGCAAACATCAGCTGCTGCTTGTGTTCTTCCTGGGGCTACCCAGCATGAGCTACAACATGATCTGCAGATGGTTGCTACCTGTGTACTGGGCATGGAGATGCCTAGGTGAGGCCAAGTTGTAAACCAAAGCCGGCTGCCACTAGTGCTGGATATCAGGGTCATTTAGTAAGAGGTATGGGGAATACTGAGGTCAGATGCTGCTTATTTCAGTTTTTAGTTAAGTCTGAAGCACAAGCCAAGACAGGCCATTTTTATGGAAAAGCCACCGGAAACACCTTGGATTGGCCCACAAGTTAGGTGGGGCAGGGTTTTAGGGAATCACCGGGGTGGGGTGAGAGCCATTTTGGTAGAGACTGAGATATGGCTCCCACCTGCTGGCACTGTGTGTGTGTGTGTGTGTGTGTGTGTGTGTGTGTGTGTGTGTTTCTCAGAAAAGGAACAGTGGCCTCCACCAGCACCCCTGCTGAGAGAAAGCTATCCCCCAAGTTCTCACCCTGATGCCAGGCAATTCAGTTCCTCCCTGTATTTCCCTGGTATGCCCTGAGCAGCTGCCCCAGTGCTGGAGTTCAGAGGGACTTAGTCCAAGTAAGTCTGTTCATGGGCCCTCTAAGAAGAACTGCAAGATCTCATCTCACTCTTTTTTATGTCCCAGTCATATTTCATTACATATACATAGTACTTTTTCTTTTTCCATTCATCTATTGATGACATTTAAGTTACTTCCATATTCTGGCTGTTATAAATAATGCTGCATTGAGCATAGGGATGCTAACATCTTTTCAATGCAGTGTTTTGGGTTTCTTTGTATAAATACCCAGAAGTGAAATTT
Organism: Myotis daubentonii; assembly: GCF_963259705.1. Lineage (NCBI taxonomy): Eukaryota > Metazoa > Chordata > Mammalia > Chiroptera > Vespertilionidae > Myotis > Myotis daubentonii. The sequence goes on from NC_081842.1 coordinate 86,732,075, forward strand.
TTGGGTCTTTGTCTCTTGTTATAGCCTTTGTTTGAAAGTCTATTTTGTCTGGTATACATATTGCTACTCCAGCTTGCTTTCATTGTAATGAAATATCTTTTTTTATATCTTTACTTTCAGTCTGGGTGTATCTTTTGATCTGAAGTTAGTCTCTTGTATACACCATATGTAAGGATCTTGTTTTGATATTCATTCAGCCACCATATGTCTTTTCATTGAAGCATTTAATGCATTTGCATTTAAATTTATTGTTGATAGATATGTATTTATTGCTATTTTATTATTTAGACTTTTGAGTTTTATTTCCTTACTCTTAAAAAAGACCCTTTAACTTTTTTGTAAAACTGGTTTGATGGGGATGAACTCATTTAGCTTTTACTTACCTGGGAAGCTCTTTATCTTTCCTTCAATTTTAAATAACAGCTTTGCTGCGCAGAGTAATCTTGGTTGTAGGTCCTTCATTTCCATCACTTTGAATACTTCTTCCCACTCCTTTCTGGCCTGCAAATTTTCAATTGAGAAATCATCTGACAGTTTTATGGGTGCTCTCTTATAGATAATTAACTGTTTTTCTCGTGCTGCTTTTAAGATTCTTTCTGTCTTTCACATTTGGCATTTTAATTATGATGTGTGTTGGTGTGGACCTCTTTGGGTTCATTTTGCTTGGGACTCTCTGTGCTTCCTGGACTTGTATGTCTGTTTCCTTTACCAGGTTAGGGAAGTTTTTTGTTATTATTTTTTTCAAATGTATTTTCAATTCTTTGCTTTCCATTTTCTCTTTCTGGCACTTCCATGATGCAAATGTTGGTATAGTTGAAACTTTCCAAGAATCCCCTTACATTATCCTCAATTTTTTTGGATTCTTTTTCTTTTTGCTTCTCTAATTGGGTGTTTTCTTCTTCTTTATCATCTAAATCACTGATCTGCTCCTCTGCTTCATCTACTCCACTGTTGATTTTTTATAATGTATTCTTCATTTTAGTTATTATAGTCATTATTTCTGACTGATTCTTTTTTATGCTTTCTGTCTCCATTTTTATGTTTCCAATATCTTTGTTGAAGTTTTTACTTATATCATTGAGCATGCTCATAACCAGTGTTTTGATCTCTGCATCTTGGTATATTTCTTATCTCTGTTTTGCTTATATTTTTTTCTGGATCTTTAGTTTGTTCTTTCATTTGGACATATTTCTTTGTGTTCTCATTTTTATACCTCCTTGTGTTTGTTTCTGTGTATTACATCTTGGTAGAGTTACCTTATATAGTAGATATACTATTCCTTTCCCCTCCTCTTTCTTTAAAATCAATAAAAACATTTCTTTTTAAAAAAGAGGGTCACCTGGGTCCAGCAGCCCTCTGTCTTACTCAGCCACAATACCTTCTGGTTTTTACATCAATAAATTATGGGGACTTCTCTTCCTGGCATCAGACTCCAGAGCTGTGGAGGCCTGGTGTAGGGCCATGACCTGCCACATGTGGGTGTGGGACCACACTTCTGTGGATCCACCCCTTTTATCAGTCTTCATATGGCTTCTTCTTCTGTATCTCCTTAGTTATAAGATCGCTGTTCAGGTAGACTTCAGGTGGTTCTCAATGATGGTTGTTCAATAGTCTAGTTGTAAATTTGTTGTGGTTGTGGGAGGAGGCCAGCATAGTGTTTACCTACTCTGATATCTTGATGGAAGCCCTGCCTTTTATGGTTGTATCAAGTATTTTATATGATTACATTTCTCTCCTTTCTTAGCATATTAGTTATAGTGCTTTTAAACTTTTTTTTTAGTGTTGCCTTAGAGTTTGCAATATACATTTACAGCTAATCTGAGTCCACTTTCAAATGACAGTATATACCATTTCCTAAATAGTGTGAGTACCTTAAAATAACAATGTAATCCTAATTTGTCCTTCCCAATTTTTGATATCATTGCTATCATTCACCTTACTTATATATAAGCATACATAATCAAATACATTGTTAGTATCATTATTTCATTTGAACTCTTGTATGTTAGATCAATTAAGCATAAGAATAAAAGTTTTTATCTTATCTTTACTCATTTCTTCTTCAGGGCTTTTTTTTCTTTCCTAACGCCTGCATTTTTTAACCTATATTCTTCTTCATCTTCCTAAGAACTTCTTTTTAACATTTCTTGCAAGGAAGATCTACTGACAATAAATACTTACAATTTTTGTTTGTCTGAGAAAGTCTTTATTTTTCCTTCACTTTTCAAAGATAATTTTCCAGGATACAGAATTCTAGGTAGGTGCTGTTTTTGTTTTAATGTGCCTGTGTGTGTGTGCATGTGCATGTGTGTGTGTGTGTTGTCTCCTCTCAACACTAAATTTTTCACTCCATTTTCTTCTTATTGCATGGTTAGGGAGGAGAGGTAGGATGTAATTATTTGATCCTCTATAGGTACGGTGTTTTCTCTTCCCCCCCCCCCCACTCCCCGCCCTGCTCTGTTGCTTCTTCCAAGATTTTTTTTTAATTTTCGATTTCCTACAGTTTGCATGTTATATGACTGGATGTAAGTGTTTGGGGCATTATACTGCTTGGTGCTTTCTGAGCTACCTGGAACTGTGCTCTAGTGTCTGACATTAATTGGGGGAATCTTCATCATTATTGTCTCAAATTCTTTTTGTTGTTGTTCCTTTTTTCTCTCTCATCTCCTTTTGGTATTTTCATTTCATGTATGTTATACCTTTTGCAGTTATCCCACAGTCTTTGTATATTCTTTTCTGTTTCTTTCAGTCTTTGATCTCTTTGCATTCTCAGCTTGGAAGTTTCTATTGATATATCCTCACTCTCAGAGATTCTTTTCTCAGCAGTGTTCAGTCTACTAATGAGCTCATTAAAAGCATTTAACATTTCTGTTACAATGTTTTAATGTTTAATATGTTTTTATCCTTTATTAGTATTTCCACCTCTCTGCTTACATTGCCCATCTTGTCTTGCTTTCTGTCTATTTTATCCACTAGAACCCTTACCATATTAATCATAGTTGTATTAAATTTCTAGTCTGAATATTCCAACATCACTATCACATCTCTTCAAATTGTTGTTTGCCTTTTAGTGTGCCTTGTAACTTTTGTGTGATAGCCAGTCACACAAATGAACTGGGATAAAAGTACGGAGGCAAATGCTCCTTTAATAATATGGTGGTGAGGTGTAGAGGGAGGAGAAGCATTCTCTAGTCCTATGATAAAGACTATGATTAGTCCTTTAGTGAACACATATCTCTCAACTGTGAGCTTCACAACTGCTTCTTAGACCCCTCCCACCCCTTCAGGTGGGACAGCATGATTAGAGTGGGCTCAAGTTGGGTATTTTCTTTCCATGTTAGGTAGGCTATGGTAGAACCACAGTAATTTTCTCTCTGGTAAACTAGTTTCACTGAAGGTGTTCTTCATAAGAACAGAATGGTCTGGAGTACTTCAAAATAGTTCGTCCCCTCACCCCTTAGTGGCAGCACGAAGGGGTTTTTCTCTGATATTCCCTATGAGTACCTGTTGCAACTCCTGGAGGTAAAATCTCACAGGAATGTAAGCATCCTCCTGTGTTTGGGTTCCTTGGGAATTTTTATCTCTTAAATTTGTCTACACTAAACCTCCATCAGTTTGTCTGCTATAAATCAGGTTTTGCTACCTCAATTCTGCTCAGATCCTGGTTCTCTGTATCCATGATTTTGTTTCTCCAATTTTTAGGGCAGTACTTTGCTCTGTGCCCTCACCTCTCTAACAGATCTAAGAAGGGTTGTTGATTTTTCAGCTTTTTATTTGTTATTAGGATGGAGTGACAATTTCCAAGTTCCTTACATACTGAATTGCAAACTGCTGATTGTTGAAATTTTAAAAACATTAATTTGAAACTGGAATTTAGTTATGGCATTGCTGTTTTAATTTAAATCTATTATTTCAAACATTTATTCTCACAGATTTATATAAACACTAGAGGCCCAGTGCATGAATTTGTGCACGGGTAGGGTTCTGAGGGCAGTTGGGGGAGGGGAATGAGATCGGCCCTTCAGGCAGGAGGTGGGATGCCTTTGCCAGCCTGAGATCCAGATCCATCTCGCTGACATTAACGCTGGTTGTTGGGACCCACCTGGCGGCTACTTTTATATTGTTTCTTCCTTGCGGAGTGTCTAGGGACGGGGAGCAGCTGTGGTGCCCGAGGTCAACTTCCAGGAGGCCAGTGGCGCTGGTTCATTGGTGCCTGGCCCATTCTCTAGAGATTGGTCCTGCAGGGCTACTGAGGGAGTTGGTGGCTGCCGCCAGGCTGGTGGGCTGCCTGGACAATTTGTCAGCTGAGCAGTACTCCTGCTGTGGGAGCTCACTGACCATCAGGAGGCAGCTCCTGCATTGAGCATCTGCCCCCTGGTGGTCAGTGCATGTCAGTGACTGGTCAACTGGTCTTTCTGTTTGTTTGGTCTTAACGGTTGCTTAGGCTTTTATATATAGAGATAAACTTTTCTGTTCTTCTCAAAATGTCGAATGCATACTTCTCTGCCTTTCATATGCTATGTCTGTATGGTACATATGTCAGCACTGAATTCTTTGTACATTTTCTATAGGTAATTTTTGATGAGATTTTAAATGATCGACTATGAGTTTCTCAAATAAGAATAATTTATATTCTTCTATTTATATACAGAACATTTTTAAATGAAATTGTAGCAAAGTAGAGTAAACTTAATAAAGGTTGTCATTATTACAGACCTTTCCTGATGGACAGTTAGAACATCCAACTCTTATGGTTCAGCCACTGACAGGAACATTGTTGGGAGCACAGTCTGAGCTGTCCTCTGATGACATGTAGAGATCAATCTCTATGTTACTTTAGACACTGTAATATAGTAGCTTCTGTTTCCACATCAGAACTCAGCCTTCACTGACTAACAAATGTGGATATGCATCAAAAATTGCTCTTATAAACTTCATTTAGATTATGTAGGTTTGTTTCATATGTGAAGTTTATCAGATTTAAATCTCTGAGTTTATTTTTATAACACTACTGAAATGTCCATGTAAGCATGTGAATACCAAGTTATGAAGAACTTGCCACTACAGTGATTTCAGAGTTAAGAGGAAATGACCAGATAAATCATCATAAAGTAAATTCAAGAAAAATTCATTTTTTTCTTATGAGAAGAGCAAAATAGCTTGAGAAGAAAAATGTAGAAGTATTACAAGTTTCTAAGTGATGCTGGCAATGAATCTGGGTCATATATCTCTCAAACACATACACACACAAAGATACAAATTATCTCATTTCATGATTTTGGAATTCCCATTATAATGATGAGAGTATTGTCTATGAATGAAAACAGGTTTCAAAAGGAGAATTTAATCATACTTTATTTTAGATTCTTCAAAAAAATCACTTGGTTTATATCTATTTTATTTGCCATTGAGACACCCACTATGCACTATATGTTAAATTTTCACAAAATATTGATACCATTGTAATTAGCTAATTATTAATAATAGGAAAAAAACCAAGGGGGAAGACTAGACACTATAAGCATGCTGTTTTGGCAGCTTCACCTGGAAGCTGCAACTTTGCATTCCCCAGAGAACCACCAGACTACTCCCTGCAAAACAAGGGGGGAAGGCATCCAACAAAGGAAAGATAGAAGCATGCCCAGTAAAGTTGGGGTGACACAGGGGAGATACTTGGCTGAAGTCACACCTGGGAACATAAGGCCAGAATGGGTGTGGCCAACTGCAAGTGTGGGGAAATTTGGGAACATATAATCCCCTAAACAAAGGAGTTTGCTCTCTTGTTGCTCTTAGCTTGTGACTCTTGGCTCGTGGGGCTCTCTCATTCCTGTTTCCTTACATTCACCCGTGTGGCCCATGGCTATGTGAACCCCCACATGCAATGCAATAATGGGCTGCAGCTAGCCTGATGCTGTATTTGACTGTGCAGATATGGAAAGGAAACTTTGGACACTGGCTCTGGTTTTAGCTCTATTGAAGCCTCAGCAACACTTCTATAACTGGACTAAGGGAAATGGGACTTTGGAAGCACAGGGTGTAATTCCATGGAAATAACGCTTTCTACCATATCTCATTGTCCTGTAGGGGCCTCCAAGAATGCATATTCCACTGGTACTCCATGAACCGCACTTCCATGAGCAATAAAGCAGAGAAGAGAACCTCTCCTATCCTGTAACAATGTTAGCAGGCATATTGTTCTTTGAAGTCCAGTTTTGGTTTGAAATGACTGATTTTTGTGCTGATTCTGGTGTTTCCTTATCCATTGTTTCTAGATTCTATACTCATTCTATGATGAAATATTGAACATATAACAAGAAAAATGTCTCTGCTTCTACAGTGCTAATTTATGGTGAAGGTATTTTATGGCAAATAAAGCTTTATTAAAATCAAATAAATGGAACTGCCAAGGAAATGCAAAGGCTCTATGAAATCTGAAACTTTTGTCCTGACATGATTTTTCCACATCGTTTGACACAAAAACTACTTAATAACTTATCTCTTGTAGCTGAATAAGCACTTATGTGTCTATTATAATGTGTTAAAATATCTCAGAAGGCTCCACCTTTAGATGAAGTTTAAATAGTGTGTATAAAATACTAACCAAGGGAAAATACATAATGTTGTTTACCTTCAGGAGGAATAAACTGTGCAAAATAATGCATACTTATATATCTTTAAAAAATAATACAAATACTCCATAAACCCAGAGTTTTTGAATGGGAAGAGGTCCACAGGGATGTTTAATTTGCATATCACTGGCTTGGGCAGCACAGGTGCTGAGGGTGATTTCTGGTTGAAGGTGTCACCCGTGAAATAACAAAGATTGACTCTTTGCATGTCTACCTCCCTGCGGCTGGTAGCTAAGCAATACTGTTATTTGGCTGATTTCCTAATAAACTACAGGTGGCTGGGTGTTGAGGTTGTGCCATTACAAATCATCATCTGTTAGATCAAAGTGCAGAGGGAAGAACGGCAGGTGTACAGTATTAATAGCTGCATTTATCTCCCTAGTCACTTAATAATTGTTTCTTGTGTGCCTTCCCTGTAGCAGAGCATTTCATGGACTCCAAAAGCATTTTGATGAAGCTTAATATGTTCCATGCTGGCAGAGTTCTCATGTGCTACATGTAGGGTATGGGTATGTTTCATTTCCTAATGAGACATTGGTGTAGCAAACAAATATAGGGAACCACTTAAGAGTTTTCATTCATGTTGCTCTTCTTCCATGATCAAATATTAGCATTTGCCTTTACATTATTAAGATGTGCTTAAAAATAAAACTAATATTTTTATCCTATTTTATAGCTATTTCCCCTTATTTAATATTTGCTGACATTTATCAAGTGCTTTCTGTATGTCAGCCAGATAGTGATCTACGCTTTTATATACATACTAGGGGCCCGGTGAACAAAATTCGTGCACTGGGTGTGTGTGTGTTGGGGAGTGTCCCTCAGCCCAGCCTGCCCCTCTCACATACTGGGAGCCCTCAGGCGTTGACCCCCATCACCCTCCAATCGCAGGATCGGCCCCTTGCCCAGGCCTGACACCTCTGGCCTAGGCGTCCGGCCCGGGCAGCGGGGACCCACAGCTGCAGTGGCCCCGTGATCGTGGGCTTCGCTTTAGGCCCAGGCAAGGGACCCCTAGCTCCTGGGACTGCCAGCTTCGACCATGCCCAGCTCCCATCGCTGGCTCCCCCCCTACTTCCTGCTATCACTGGCCAGGGCGGCAAAGGCTCCTGATTCTCCGATCATGGCTGGGGGGCAGGGCAAAGGCGGCCCCAGGGCCGCCTTTGCCCTGCCCCCCAGCTCTTAGCTCCCCCCTGGGTTTCCGATCACTGTCAGTGGCAGGGGGCTTCTTCCTGCTTTCCCTTTCGCCTCCCTGCATTGTGCCTACATATGCAAATTAACCGCCATCTTGTTGGCAGTTAACTGCCAATCTTAGTTGGCAGTTAATTTGCATATAGCCCTGATTAGCCAATGAAAAGGGTAGCTCGTACGCCAATTACCATTTTTCTCTTTTATTAGTGTTGACTAGAAGCCCGATGCACAAATTCATGCACGGGTGGGGTCCCTCGACCTGGCTGGTGATCAGGGCCTTTGGGTAGTCGGCCGGGGCTTGGGGCCATGGGAGGTTGGCTGTGGAAGTGCACTGACCACCAGGGGGCAGCTCCTGCATCAACGGTTCTCAACCTGTGGGTCGCGACCCCTTTGGAGCTCGAACAACCTTTTCACAGGGGTCGCCTAAGACCATCGGAAAACCATATATAATTACATATTGTTTTTGTGATTAAACACTATGCTTTAATTATGTTCAAGTTGTAACAATGAAAATACATCCTGCATATCAGATATTTATATTATGATTCATAACAGTAGCAAAATTACAGTTATGAAGTATCAATGAAAATAATTTTATGGTTGGGGGTCACCACAACATGAGGAACTATATTAAAGGGTCGCTGCATTAGGAAGGTTGAGAACCACTGTCCTGCATTGAGCATCTGCCCCCTGCTTGTCAGTGTGCGTCATAGTGAGTGGTCGAACAGTAGGTCCAGTTGTTTGGTTGTAATGGTCGCCTAGGCTTTTATTTATACAAATAGTCTTAGACCAACTCTTTTGTGTAGATTATTTTATAGTTATGCTATCACTGGCCATAATTATGATCAGCTATCAAAAAATAACAGGCTAAAATTGTTTGCCTTTTTGATCTTGTGAGACAGAGTTCAGTTAGATTGTCCTACTAGAAGAGGAAAGCCTTTTATAGGTAAAGGCAGGTAGAAGATACAGGCTCAATTATGGAAATTTTTGGTAGTTTTCTAGTTTTGTGCCATGACATAGTAGTAGCTGAATTTTCCGGTGTGTATTCTGATTCTGCCATAAAGCTTGGAATGCATTTGACTGTGTGTGTATCTGCATGTGTTTTTGTATTTTATGAAACTATGAGAAGGCCCTTGGGAAGAAAACAGGTTGGAAAACATTGTGAGATATTATTTTTATTGTGCATAATGCTATGCACACGCTTGTAACATAATATTGCAGAGGTCTTGATGAATTTGACAAAACACTATGCTGTTTTAGTATTCTTTTTCAACCCTGTTCTTCTAACAGAGGCAAGGAGGCCCATGTATTTATAACTATTTGTGGACTTCCACGTGGTTGTTTGTTTTCAGACAATAGCTTTCTTGGCTTAAAAAATGTCTCTACATCTGTCTCACTCTGACATCCTAAGATTCACATATTAGAACATACGTAATTGAGAATGGAATATCATCAACATTCTATGTGTTTGAAGTTTAACATAAATATAAAGCATTTTACACAAATATAAAGCAAACAGGATTTATTCCTCTTTGCAGTGATGGAATGTCATTTAATAATTTGTTAAAATATATAACAATACAAAACCTATTATAAGTCATAAAAAACATTACTCCTTGTCGTATTTTCAAATGCCTAAATAGTCAGTGCAAATTTGGTAGCTCAATTATCAGTATAAATTTTAGGAAATTATTAATTGTTGCTCCAATGTATTCAAAAGTAAAATTTTGACCCTAAATATTAATATATTTGCTTGTAAAATTTTTAATTCATATTTATCTTTTTGTATATCTCCAAATATGTCCTCATGCTTGCTTTCTAACTGACCAAATCCTTACATCACAATTATTGTCCAATAACATGTGCAAAAATATGGAAATGTACTGCTGTCTTCTAAAATTAAAACTTACAATTCCAGAAATTGCCATCAGAGGACAGAAAAGTTATTAGTCCTCCACACAAATATACCCTCTCCTTCTATAGTAGTAAGATTGTTGCTGGGATCATAGTTAATATTCATTTTCTAGTCTCTCTTATAGTTGAGTCCACAGGACTAGATCTTATCAATAAAATATGAGGGTAAGTGAGTGACTCATCTCTGAGACAGAGTTTTTAAGATAGATAATTGTCTTCTTCATGTTCTCTCCCCTCTTTGCTGACTAGATGGAGATGACAATGTGGCAATAGCAATTAGAGGGGAGATGCAAGGTATAAGGAGCCTGAGTCACTGAATATTAATATTAACGCACCTCTTGTCAACCAGAAATAAACACCTTGGACTGTTACCTGAAAGGGAAGGAATATCTATTACATTCTAGCAATATATATTACTGAGTATATGTATTATATTATATAATATAGTAGAGGCACGCACTGGGGTGGGGAAGTCCCTCTCACAGTCCGGGACCCCTTGGGGGATGTCCACCTGCCAGCTTAGGCTTAGGCTCAGGGGATTGGACCTAAGCCGGCAGTCAGACATCCCTCTCACAGTCTGGAACCCCTCCCTCCTTACTGCCTGCAACGGAGGCAGGAGAGGCTCCTGCCACCACCCCTGCACTTCCCAACTGTGAGCCTGGCTTCTGGCTGAATGGCATTCCCTCTGTGGAAGCACACTGACCACCAGGGGCAGCTCCTGCATTGAGCATCTGCCCCCTGGTGGTCCGTGTGCATCATAGTGACCACTCATTCCACTGGTCATTCTGTCGTTTGGTCAATTTGCATATTAGGGCTTTATTATATAGAATAAGGTTATATATTGTATTTATTATAGCATCTTAATTTACCCTAAGTAAAACAATGCCAATTTATGAAACACAGACTGAAAATGGTGAAGCCTTTCTCAAGATAAACATTATTAACTCCAATCCAGAAATGGCATGTGTTTGGAGCATTGTGCTGAAAAATTTTGAGAACTCTTTAAGATTCATCACTGCGGACTTCTGTGATTAGCAGCATCGTTACAAGGACAAGTGAATATAGAATGGTTGCAAGTGTTCCACATGTTTGCCAAATCTGAAATTAATAAATCAGTGTCTGTCTTGTTTATAAAATTAAACATAAACATACAACAACATGCAATCTGAGAAAACTTTTTCTTATAGAGATTTTTTTTTAAATCCTCAGCCGTGAATATTGTTTTCTCTTGAGTTTTAGAGAAAGTGGAAGGGAGTGGGGGAGAGAGAGAGAGAAAAAAAACACATTGATGTGAGAGAGACACATCAGTTGGTTGTCTCCCACAGGGCTGTGCAACCTGCAACTGAGGTATGTGCCCTTGAGCCAAACCAGCCAGGGCTCTCTAGAGATTTGGAAGAATTAGTTTTTTAAAAAAATATTTAATGTTTTCTACAAAAATAATATGCCTATTAACTTCCCTCAGTATAAAATCATGATTGTTTTCTTTCTTCCTTTGCTGCCAAAGTTTAAAACTTTAATGAGTATTATTTTTTTCTGTATAGTTTTAGAAGTTTAAAACTTAGAACTTAAAAAAAAACACAAATTGTCTATGGAATCTATCAAGAACTAATTTTTTTTCTAGGAATTTGTCATTTTGCCTACATTTCAGGAAGAATCAGAAAACCTGAATAGATCAATAATAATTGATGAAATTGAAGCAGTAATTAAAAAACTCACAGCAAACAAATGCTCTTCACAGGGGAGTTTTACCAAACATTCAAAGAAGAACTAACACCTATTATCCTCAAACTATTCCAAAAATCCAAGAGGAAGGAACACTTCCAACCTCTTTTTATGAGGCCAAAATTATCCTAATTCCAAAACCAGATAAAGACACTACAAAGAAAGAGAACATAGATGCTAAAATCCTAAACAAAGTATTAGCAAATCAGATCCAGTAATATATTAAAAAAAGAGCATACACCATGACTAAGTGGGATTTATTCCAGGAATGCAAGGCTGGGACAATAGTTGCAAATCAATAAACATGATACATCCCATAAACAAAAGACAAAAAATCACATGGTCATATCAATAGATGCAGACAAAGCATTCAACAAAACCCAAGACCCATTTTTGATAAAAACTCTCAGCAAAGTGGGAATAGAGGGATCATACCTCAACATAATAAAGGCCATCTATGACAAACCCACAGCCAACATCATACTCAATGGACAAAAACTAATACCATTTCCCCTAAGAACAGGAATAAGATAGGAATGTCCACTTTCACCACTCTTATTATCATAGTACTGGAAGTCCTAGCTACAGTGATCAGACAAGAAGAAGAGATAAAAAGCATTCAAATTGTAAAGGAAGAAGCAAAATTCTCATTATTCACAGATGACATGATATTGTACATAGAAAATTCTAAAGATGCCACCAAGACGCTACTATATTTAATAAATGAAGTTGGCAATGTAGCAGGATACAAAATTAACACCCAGAAATCTATGGCTTTTTTATACACCAATAATGAACTCACAGAACGAGAAATAAAACAATCCCATTTACCATTGCACCAAAAAAAGTAAGATACTTAGGAACAAACTTAACCAAAAAATAAAAGACTTGAATCAGAAAATGATAGGACTTTGAAAAAAGATTTAGAGGAAGATATAAACAAGTGGAAAAATATACCATTACAAACTGTTGAACAAAAATAGAGGAAAAGAGGCATTGAACAGACTATCAAACTACAGTGGGAACTAGGGGAAGGTTGGGGGAGTAAGATCAACTGAAGGACTTGTATGCAAGCATATAAGCACAACCAACATGCAAGACACTGGGGGCGAGGGGACGAGGGCAAGTGCCGGGGGGTAGGGGAAGCCAGGGGGAGGTCAGTGCGGGGGGAGGGGGGGAAGAGACATATGTACTACTATTTGTAATACCTTAAACAATAAATAAATAAATAAATGAATAAATGAATAAATAAATAAATAAATAAAATAAAATAAAATAAAATAAAATAAAATAAAATAAAAATATACCGTGTTCATGGATTGGTGAATCAACACCATTAAGATGTCCATGCTATCCAAATAAATCTATACATTCAATACAATCCCCATTAAATTACCAAAGGCATATTTCACAGATCTAAAACAAATTCTCCACAAATTTATATGGAACCAAAAAAAAGACCCCAAATAGTCATAGCCATCTTAAGAAAGAAGAACAAAGTTGGAGGAATCACAATACCAGATATCAAGTTATACTACAAAGCCACTGTACTCAAAACAGCTTGGTACTGGCACAAGGAAAAACATATAGATAAATGTAACAGAACAGAGACCCCAGAAATCACTTCAAGCCATTACTCTCAATTAATATTTGACAAGGAGGCAAGAGAATACAATGGAGTCAAGAGAGTCTCTTCAATAAATGGTGCTGGGAAAACTGGACAGATACATGCAAAAAAATCCCCAAAAAACCAACAAACAAAACCAAATAACAACAACAAATACTAGATCACCAACTTAAACCATACACAAGAATAAACTCAAAATGGCAAAAGACTTAAATGTAAGTCATGAAGCCATAAAAATCCTAGAAAAAAACATAGGCAGCAAAATCTCAGACATCTCTCATAGCGATATGTTTGCGGATAAATCTCTTAGGACCAAGGGAACTAAGGAGAAAATAAACAAATGGGACTACATCAAAATAAAAAGCTTCTGCACAGCAAAAGAAACCATCAACAAAACAACAAGACAGCCCACTGAATGGAAGCACATATTTGCCAATGATACATCTGGTAAAGGGTTAATCTCCAAAATATATAAGGAACTCATACAACTTAACAAAAGGAAGACAAATAATGCAATAAAAAATAGGCAAATGACCTGACACTTCCCCAAAGTGGACATACAGATGGCCATGAGACATCTGAGAAAATGCTCAAAGTTACTCATCATCAGATAGATGCTAATTAAAATGACAATGGGGTAACACCTCACACCTGTCAGAATGGCTACCCATCAACAAATCGACAAATGACAAGTGCTGGCTAGGATGTGGAAAAAAGGGAACCCTATTACACTGCTGGTAGAAATGCAGAATGGTGCAGCCATTATGGAAAACAGTATGGAGTTTCCTCAAAAAATTAAATATGGAACTCCCATTTGACCCAGGGATCCCACTTCTAGGAATATATACTAAGAGACCCAAAATACCAATCAGAAAGAATGTATGCATGCCTATGTTCATAGTAGCACAGTTTACAATAGCTAAGATCTGGAAATGGCACAAGTGCCCATCAGTAGATGAGTGGATTAAAAAACTGTAGTACATTTACACCATGGGATACTATGCAGCTATAAAAAAGAAGGATCTCTTATCCTTTGAGACAGCATGAAGGGACCTGGAGAGTACTATGCTAAGTGAAATAAGCCAGTCACAGAAAGACAGGCATTACATGATCTCACTCATATGTGGAATCTAATGAACAAAATAAATTGCTGAACAAAATAAATCCAGAGACATAGAAGCATGGAATAGACTCTCAAATCTCAGATGGAAGGTGGGGATGGATCAGTGAGTGGGAACAGATCAACCAAAAAACTTGTATGCATATATGCGTAATCCATGGACACAGACAATAGGTTGGTGAAGGCCTAGGGTGTTGGGTCGGGGCAGGCTAGAAGGGGTCAAAGGGTGGAAAAAGGGGAACATATGTAGTATTTTAACAATAAAGATTTTCTTTTAAAAAAAGAACTAATATAACTTAACAAACTTAATGTTCCTAGTAACGTAATAGAAGCTTTGAAGATACATGCATTATAGAGTATGTTATGAGGAAAAAATGGATTGAGTTTATTACATAATTCTCCAACTGAACCCTGGAAATGCAAGAACAGCTTTTTATGTTTCAGTTTATTTAGAGAAAAGCTCTCAGTGGAGATTTAAGATGGATGATATATTGTGAAGAGGAGAAAGGGGATAATTGCAGAAGTAGAGGTGAGTGTGGCTGGCCTGAGGGAAGAAGAGCCCTTCATGTGGTAAGTACATATGAATTTAGTAAGCCCATGTCAGGGCTTTCACTGCACCACCTCGTGCACCCAGGAGAGAGGTGATAGACTGAGAGCAATAGCTGTAAGATACATGTAAGGAGACTGGACATAAGTTGCTGATGCCCCCAGACTCCACAAAGACTGTTGTACTGAAACCTTGTGCTTGCAAAGCAGAGCTACCTGTCCTCAATGGACCCCTCAGATGTGGGCAATGAGCACTATAAGGGCTCTCATGCTACACTGAATGATAAAGTTCTCTCCTTCACTTAAAAAATTAATTATATTTGGGTAACATTAGTTAATAACAGTTTATAAGTTTTAAGTGTGCCGTTCTATAATACATTATCTATATATCGCATTGTATGTTCACCACCCAAAGTCTAGTCCCCTTCCATCACCATATATTTGACCCCTTTACCCTTCTCATCCTCCCCCTACCACCTTCTCCCTCTGGCAACCACCATATTGCTGTCTGTCTGAGTTTGTTATTTTTTGTTTTACTAGTATATCCCACATTTGAATAGTTCATATGGTTCTTGCCCTTTTCCATCTTACTTATTTCACTCAGCAGTTTTTCCTCTTTTTATGGCTGAGTAGTATTCCATTGTATATATTGCTATCCAATCATTCATTTGAAGGACACTTGGGTTGTTTCCATGTCTTGGCTATTGTGAATAACACTGAAATGAATATAGGTGTACATATATATTTACAAATAAATGTTTAAAAATTGTTCTGATATACCCAGAGGAGGGATCACTGGGTTATATGGTAGCTTTATTCATAATTTTTTGAGGAACCTTAATACTGTTTTCCATAGTGGTTGTACCAGTTTACATTCCCATCAGCAGTGTACAAGGGTTCCTTTTTCTCCACAACCTCCTCAACACTTGTTATTACTTGTCTTGTTGATAATAACCATTCTATCACGTGTGAAGTGATAACTCATTGTAGTTATGATTGCATTTCCCTTAAGCTAGTGAAGTTGAGCACCTTTTCATGTATCTGCTGGCTTCTTGGAAAGAGTGTCTGTTCAGATCCTCTGCCAATTTTTCAATTGGATTTTGTTTTGTTTTTTGATGTTGTGTTGTACGAATTCTTTATATATTTTGTATATTAGCTCCTTATTGGAGGTATCAGTTGCAGATATCTTTTTTCATTCAATTGGTTGCCTTTTTGTTTTGTTGATGGTTTCTTTAGCTGTGCAGAAGCTTTTCAGTTTGATGTAGTTGCATTCACTTATTTTTATGTTTATTTCCCTTGCCTTTGGAGTCAAGTTCACAAAAACATCTCTGAGAACCAGGTTCATAAGTTTAATACTGATGTTTTTTCCTATATATCTTATTGTTTCAGATATTATATGTAAGTATATAATCCATCTTGAGGTATTTTTTGGGTACGGTGTCAGACAGCCATCTAATTTCATTCTTTTGCCTGTGACTGCAATCATTCCAACACCATGTATTGAAGAAACTTTCCTTTTTCCATTGCATATTTTTGGCTCTGTTGTTGAAAATTAGTTGCCTATATTCATATGGGTTTATTTCTAGGCTCTCCACGCTGTTCCATTGATCTATGTGTCTATTTTTCACCACCGTCAGACTATTTTGATTATTGTAAACTTATAGTACAATTTGAAATCAGGTAGTATAATACCTCCAGCTTTGTACTTTTTTTTTCAGGAATGCTTTGGCTCTTCAGGATCTTTTGTGTTTCTATACAAAGTTGATGAATTTTCTTCTGTTTCTTTGAAAAAGATAATTAGTGTGAAGTGAAATTTACTCCTGCATATATAAAAATATAGAATCTCTGAATTTATCTTTCAGTTTCATCCAAAGTCACTTCTGTAAGAGCTTAGTACACAGTATAAAAGTCTATATTGACCTGCTCTTGTTTTTAAATTATATATAATCTCCATATTTAGTGATTTAATTACATAAGACATTAACATTAGGGGAAGCAGGGCAAGTGACATAAAGAGATTTTTTATAATTTTTTAATTTTCTGTGAGTCCAATTAACTGTTAAAAATTGAAAGATGTAAGTAGTCAGAAACCAGTATTGGCCTGGACCCATGACCTATATATAGTATTTTAAAAATTGCAATGGTCCCTATAACTCTTATAATAAACCATAGGAATATAATAAACTACTAAAATACTAGTATTTTTAGGATAAATCCAAGTTATCAAGAAAACCTTATAGCCAAACTGCTATATTAGCATAAATGTTATAAAAATTATTTTAAAAGTTAGACTTCAGTGGGAAATTCGCTAAAGCAACATTGACAAAAAGTATAGGAAAATCAAGTGTTTTTATATGTGTCTGTTGAGCAGTTGTTGGTGGAGTTTTATTGATGAAGTAGAAATGTGGGGAGTTAGCCTCTAAGTTTCAGAAGTCGGTGAATATTGGTGGAGAACAGGGCCAAGGATACTCCTCTAGCCTGTGACTCTCAGCCAAAAGATATGAGAGAAGCTGGGAGTCCTTCTCATACTATACACATGAGAAGGTGACATCAGTGTATGATGGGAAAGCAAACTCATTTTTAAGGAAACTAATTTGTGTTAATGTCTCTAAATGTTTATTGATTTGGTATTGGGGTAGAATAGACTTTCATATGAAAACAATTAAAAGTCACTAAGTCATCGCAGCAATTAATTAATTGTCAAAAAGACATTTTAAGAAAATGATATGTATAGTGAGTGATACAGACATATAAATGTGAAAAAGAGAGCCATTGGGTCAAGTAGCCACTTAGAGTGTTCTAGCATGAAAATATGGCCTTTGCTTGGGGTCTAAAGGTGAAGATGTACGTGGCCCTCAGGGTTAAAAGAGAGCTTGTGACTCACTGAAAGCTGGTTAGTAGTCCATTAACTTTGAAATCTGAAGAGCCTCCCTCTGAGAGATAGCCACTCTGGGATTTTGACTTGGCCCCTCCTACTCTCTCTTAGAACGTTGGTTGGCAAAGTATGGTCCCAAGCCAGCTCTATCACCTACAACTGGAAACTTGTTAAGAAATGCATCACCCCAGACTGATGGGATCAGAAACCCGGTGTGGAGCCTTGGCGATATGTGTTTAACAAGCTCTCCAGGGGTTTCTGATGCAGCCAAGCCTGTGAATCCATGTCTCAGAGAATGTCACCTCCACGTGTACAATGGAGTTTACCCAGAGATCACTCTCACAGATCAGTAGTTTTCAACCGTTCCTTTTGTACCTATTATATTTAGATTGAAATTATAATATAAATCTTTATATCAGGCCTTTAAAAATCTAATCTGCTGATGTTTTCCCCTGCAAATCCTATCAGAATGACAGTAAGCGTTTTGACCCTGTCAGTTGTTAACATTAGAAAAACGGATGGTAGAAAAATAAAATTGCCAGAGTTTCAGGATGATGCAAAGGACTAGGATTATTTTCATCTGTTAAGTAACTGATTGAATTGACAGCACACCCCAAATTTTGTAACAGTTTTGTACATTGGGTGCAGTGAATTAATTTAGGAAAGAGTTCAGTACATTGTCATACAGAAGTATTCCTAGCAGGACTTGACTTGCACCTGTTAAATGATTTCTAAGAAAAAGCAAAGCCTGTGCATTCAAGCCAGAAACAGCTACTCATTGCCAACTCCGCTGTGAGATACGATTCCACTGGCAACTCACAGACAGGTCAGCAACCATCCCTTTCTCCAAAATATTCCTTAAAATAACTAACATTTTTTTTTTCTGATGGGAAAATAACACAACCCAGCAATCTGTAGTTCTTTTTATTTGTGTCTGCCAAACAGCTGTATTTACAGAAAGCAATGGCCTGATTTTTTTTTTATCTTGATTTCTAATTGAGCAGTTTGGTGGTCTAATGATTTTAGTTTGTGAAACTCATAAAATGCATGGGCCAAAGTAGCTTGAACCTTTCCCTTTTCTTTTCTTCTCTGTTCTCATTATTTATAATGAGTCTTCCCAGAAACCTTTCAGTGTGTTCCTCACTGAGTGCACGGACACTGGTGAAGCTGGGAGATAATCAGCTCCAGGCTGGGACCGTGCAGCAGCGCCAACACGCTGCTCATGACTCCAGCAGATGTTTCTGCTTTGGGGGGCCAAAAGAAATTTTATAGGGTTTTTCCTCCCTCTCAGGGAAAATTGCCAGAACAGTCAAAAATGGGAAATATATAGGCTTGCTCGCATTTCCAAGTTGGGAGGGATATTATGTCCAATAAAAGAACTCTCAAAGAGAGGAATTTCTGAAGACACCATCTTGCAAATCTATGTAAAATGTTCATCAGGAAAAAGAGAGACCAAGGAAAGCTCCCTTGGCTTTAGATTTCTCTGCATATTGAAAACTGTGTGAATGTTAGAGAGGTTAGAAGTAATACCCATTTGTGGTAAAAACACACCTGGGAATCAATAAAGACCTGCTTCCCCTGCACCCCAAAAAGACACAGATGCAGTACTCTAAAATTTTCAGTGCCTTTTTTGTTTCTTTCTGTCTCTCTTAAAAAAAATTGAATTGTGAGTCCCCTGAGAGAGAGGATATGTGCAGGACTGTGAGTCATTTTTCTTTTAGATCGACTGTGTACCACATAGTATAATTTTATTCCTAAAAAGAGCAAAATTAACAAAAATTTTCCTGAGGTGGGGAAATCTGAGAATTTCAGCTACCAGAGATTGATTTATTTGGTTTTGATGTTATTTTGGATCTTGAGAAAAGTTTATGTGCGAAAGTATGTGATGAACATCAGAGAGAACTGGTCACATGAAACTCATGTGAGGTGAAAACATGGATCTGTGCAGTGCTCTAGTTTTGGGTCTTAAAATTACACTTCTGGGAGAAAGTCCGAAACATGAGGAAGAGGGTAGCTTACAAGCCACCTGTGAGACTTGTTTATGTAACTGGAGGTAAAGAGGATCAGCTTGGAGAACAAGGCTGCTGTAATTTTCTATGTAACAAAGCTGTCTGCTAAGAACCAGAAATAACGACTATTACAAAGCCATTCTGATTACTTTTAACTGATTATTCTTCTCTGATATTGCATGCTCAAAGCCATGTACAAACAATTAACACAGGGAGTATGATTAGTTAGAAATATGTACTAGTGCACTCCATCTGGTTAGGCATTCAGTATTACTTATAATTAGTCCCAGCTTATGTGTCATGTGCTTGACAGAACAAAAGTGGTTTGAGATGATTCTATTAAGGAACTGTACTATGAAGGAAATGTATCATCCACCTATTAAAGTTCTGATAACACAGTGTCGACTTTAAAATCCATTAGCTAGTTTATTGTTACAGTGGGAGTGCTAATTGAGGTCCCAGTAAAGCTCTAGGAGACCCTGTGATCCCTAAAAGGAGGCAACCTCCGCCTGTTATATGCTCCATAACAATCTACATTTTTGGTGAAGTCCAGCTTATCTAGTTTATTGCAACTTCATTTAAGTTAAGATTTAAGGATGAGTCATATTTTGGCTAAATTGAGAAGGAATAGCACACCAGACCAGGAAAAAATGTAGAAATACTCAGAGTTGAAACAAAAGTATAATACATTTGAAAACTAAAATTCATACACATTAATGTCACATCATCTGTAAGGGAGTGGGGAACGAAACTAATGAGTTATGCAAGGGGAAGATTAAAAATGAGCTTTCAAACCACAACAAGTGGATTAGAGGAAAACAAAACCAGTTTCAAGGTGGCCAGTTGAAAGGTTGCTCCTGGGACATGATGTTACTCACTGGGGAAGTGACAGTGACAATTAGAGGTAACCTCATGAAGATAAAAGATATTCAGGAGTTTTAATTGGCCCGATTTTTCATTGACTCTGTGTGAGGATGGTGGAGAAAGAAAGTCAAAGGTTATTCCCTAGTTCTAGGCGTGGACAATTGAAATTAATACATAGATGGACTTTTGTGGAAGAAAACTACTCGGGCCAGGCAGGAACCCTCTGTTCACCTCTTCTCCCACCGATGTGCTTCTAAAACATGGCTATTAATAAACCCAAATCTGAGCAAGCACGAAAAGTTGAGGTACTAAAAACGGATCTAATTCAGCAACACAAATATAGGATTTTCCAACAATTGATTGGGAGATTACCCCCTCCAACAGAAACATCTGGTCAGCAAGTCATACCTGGATTTCTTTATATTGATCCCTCCACTGACCCTTCACTTGTGAATGCTGCTGCTCAACAAGTGCTGGCAGGGAAGCAGATGGATTCCACTCAGGACTGGGGAAGAGCCAGCGTGAGACTAATGCAAGGTACTCCCTCTGACCCTGAGGTGACTACAAACCTGATCAAAAGGGATCTTTCTCTTCAGGTAGAAGGGCGAGTGCAGTAGTGTTTCTGGTTGGAAACATCCCTTACCAGTGGCCACTGGTGCAGCTGCGGTTTGTATGTCGAGTCCTCCAGAGGGTGTGCTGAAGCCATCAAGCCCATATCCCTGGAATGTCTCCTGGGACTCAAGCACTGGTCAGAGAACAGAAATAAAGTAGCTGTTTCCAGCTATTTACAGTTCCTCTACATATGAGAAGGAAAATGTGGGGATACTTTTTAGCTCAGCAGAGTCCTCAACAGAGTGTTTTAGAGAAGTTTCCATTGCTTTTGGCTGCATCTTGTAATTTTGCATCCCAATAAATGCTCTACCATCTGAAACCTTTCAGGAAGACTAAATTTATTCAGAGAGGAAAATCCCTCTTGTGTTAAACAGCAACATGCAATATTTATTGAAAATCTCAAAATGCCTTCCCAAATTAATATCTGATTCAAAAAGAAGCCAACTGTAGAGCCAGCAAGTCAGGCTTTGTACACATATATTCTGTTCATAAATCTATCAAAGACAAGGGATTAAACAGCCCTTCATGTCTATCTGTAAAGTTTGAGAGGGCTATACAAATGGAAACATATTAACTTTGTCTATGAAAATTTATATGTACTTATAGCCCTAAGTTAAATCAAGTTCTGGGCCTAATGTGTAATGCAAAATGCTCATCATTTGCTTACTCTCTTTGAAAGAATATGGCAAAGGAATTCATTCAACATTCAATAAATGTGCTCCTTTACTTGAGACATACAAATAGCTAGTAGAGAGGAAACTGATAGTGGCTATGACAAAACAAAGACATAACATTAGTTAATGGGAATGGATCCAAAGTGATTTTTTAAAACAACGTAGAGACTTGTAAATAATCTATAAGCCTCTGAAGAACAGCCAAACATTTTAAAAATTGGGTAAAAACCAAATAAAATTAATCTATCCTATAGATTCAAGGACACATAGATTATTATAATTGGGAAAGTTAAGTTTACTTTTATTAGGTAATACAATCCATAAATGAGTAAAGACTTCTACATGGAATTATTTATATGCTTAAAAAAAGTGAAGAAATTTAGAGATTTCCTAGATTATACTGCTGTCTGGCAATGGTGTGGAGTATAAATTGCACTATAAGGTTAATAGTGCTTTCTCAGATCTGTGCCTACCACGTACATTGCAGAATCTGTACTATTCATTGACTGTTTGATTTTAATTATCTTTTAATAACTTATAAATAATGAAACAACATAAACTAAACATCAGTTGAGATCTGATACCCTGTGGTCTTAGAATCAACCTTCACGTATATTTTGTTTGGTAGCATGGTGTTGTGGTTGTTTTAAGAAAGTATGATTTGATTAGGTTCAGCATTGATTTTTCTAGTTTCTTTAAGGTTACATCATTGGTTATTTTCTTACTCGTTGCTGCTTCACACATATCAATTACTTGCCGGACCCTTGATAGCATTTGAGTTTGCAATATGGCTTTTTGTCAGACTTCGAACGTTATAATCCTTTCCGTGATATTGCACATTCTTTGAAAGCAACACATACTTCCTTGATTTCTCTCAGCACCAATTATAACAGTTTTTAAATAAATGAATAGTTCTTTCATTAATTCAACTAATCCACAAATCTTTACTATGTACCTGTCTGTTTTAGATAACATACTAGTCAATGAGGATAAGGATGAACAGGACAGACCTAGTACCCACTCTCATGAGTCTTAGTAATTAAATGAGCAAGGATTTGGTTAGTGATTGATAAAATGTGTCCATCTTAAATCCTTTCCCATGATACCTTGATAATTTTGACAAAGGAAATTCTGGAAAGGTGTATCAATTTATGCCACTGGGGCCGAGAATAAAAATTATCCCTAGCTAGTCACCTGTGGACACCAATAGTTGCAGAAGAAAAAAGAATGTTTTCATATCATTCTACCATCCATTTTTTAAAAGTATGTATTTTTATTGATTTCAGTAAGGAAGGGAAAGGGAGAGAGAGAAATATCAATGATGAGAGAGAATCATTGATTGGCTGCCTCTTGCATGCCCACACTAGGGATTAAGTTCCCGTTCTTGGCATGTTCCCTGACCAGGAATCTATGTGACCTCCTGGTTCATAGGTCAATGCTGAACCACTGAGCCATACCGGCTGGGCACTCCATGCATTTTTGAATACTCATGAGACTAAAAACATTTCATATGTTCATGGGCCATTTATCTATTCTTTTCTAAGTTTCTTTGTAAAGCTCTTTGTACATTTTCCTGTGGCACATGTGTTTTCATGTTAAAGATTTATGTTCTCATAGAAGATTAATTGTGCTATTTGTTTGCCACATGCATTACATTTTTTTCCAGTTTATCATTGATAATCAAATGAGATTATTTTTTACATGCTGGAATTTCATGTGTAAGTAGTCAAATGTAACTTTTTTATTTTTATATTTTAGATGAATATTTTGCTAATATGCTTAAAAACTATTTCTGATAAATATTAACCTAGATATCATACCTTCAATTTAACACATATTTGTGGTATGACTTATAATTGACTAGCAGTAACATAATCAAAATAGATTTGAGTATATCTATTTTGGTTATATTAATGCTAGGGAACATTAAATGCACTGCTTTTGCCCTTAATCCTTATATATTTTCTTATTCCTGTTGTACTTATCACATTATATTAGGCTTTTAAAGTTGTCTTTCCTCCCCCAAAATGTAAACCCAGCCCAAAGAAATGAGGGATTTTAATAATCCCGACCTACTCTGGGCCCCTGTTTTACAGACTTTGCTTTGACAGGCTCAGATAATCTTGACCAATATTAGCAGTGTATATATAAATTCAATTTCCCTGCCCTATTGAGCTTGAAACTAGCCATACGTTGTTAGTCCAACATTCTGTATGCCTGGATTGAACCCTGAGCTCACAGGGTTATTCAGATCCATAGCCTTAACATAATTCCCCAAATGTTTTTATAATCTGTGTATTTCAATTACATAGTGATTAGCATTTTAATTCCTCCATGAGGATGGGAGTGCTGAATTGAATGATGAGCTCCTTGGCCAGGCTCCTTGGCTAGCAATGGCCGTGTTGTGTATTGAGAGGTACAGCTAATGTGGTACCAATGTCCTTGGACCCTGGACACTGACTGGAACCTCTACACTGCTGGGATCACCAGTCCTACCACTGGCTACCTGCTGACTTTGACCATAGAGTATTGTCAGACTCAAGCTCTTGAATCAGAAGCCTACCTTGCATAATAATCTATGTCTGGTTCAAGGCCAAGTTTAGGCTAGCCCTTTGGACCAGAGTGCTGGTTAACTCCTTTTTTTAAAGAAATGAACCAACGGTACAACCCAGGATAAGAAAATCTGAGTACAGCAAGTTAAATAAGCTTCAGGAGGACAGAGGCATATGACCGAGGGTTACCAATAGTTTCTCAGGGAGGGATTTTTTAGAAAAGTGACATTTAAGCAGTTAGGGGTGATCAGGCCAGCAGGGGAGAGCAGTTAAGAGAGATCAGGAAGGCAGGCAGGTAAGAGGTTAGGAGCCAGTGATCCCGGATTGCGAGAGAGATGTCCGATTGCTGGTTTAGAAGGGATTGGGCCTAAACTGGCAGTCAGACATCCCCTGAGGAGTCCCAAATTGGAGAGGGTGAAGGCTGGGCTGAGGACGCCCCCCCCCCCCCCCCCGGTGCACAAATTTCATGTACCGGGCCTCTAGTCCTATATAACAAAAGCCTAGCGACTGAACGGCAGAACAACCAGTTGACCAGTTGCTGTGACACACACTGACCACCAGGGGTCAGATGCTCGACACAGGAGCTGCCCCCTGGCGGTCAGTGTGCTACCACAGTGGGAGAGCTGCTTGGCTGATTGGAATGAGTGGCTGCTGCAGCTGTGAATCCAGGGCCAATGGGCAGGAACCCGGGCTGCATACATCACCTCCTCGCCCCAGGCTCCTCCTCCTCACTCCCTGCCACCTCCTCCAGATGCCCGCAGGACACGCAGCACCACCACCGGGCTCACAGAGCTGATCCTGGAGACTGGGAGGCAGCTTTGTGGCCACATGGGACTGAGGCCTACTCTGCTGCCTCTCAGTGCTCTTGTCCCTGGGCCAGGCCCTAACCGGGTCCCCTGGAGAGGCGAGTGCTCCAGCTCCACAGAAGATGCCAGACAAGGGTGCAGCCACTTGGCTGACTGGGATGCATGGCACTCCCACAGCAGGCCAGTCCCCGCAGGCTGCCCTCCCCCCCGCCCCCCACCACCACTGCAGGAATCCCGTGCACCGGGCCTCTAGTTTCTTTTATAAGATCATTAATCCCATTCAAGAAGGCTCCAGCCTCATAACATAGCCACCTCTCAAAAGCACCACCTACTAATCCATGACCTTTGGAGGTTAGGATCTTAACATATAAATATCAGGGGATACTAATAGTTGGTAATGCTGGCTTTGGATTAAGTAATTGGATTATGATTATAGTTTGATGGTAGAAGTAATAAAAATGCTGATAGATTAGACATCTCCAAGATGTTTTAATACCTAGAAGAATGAAGCTGTCAATAACAGAGATAAGAAAGACTGGACTGAACAATTCTGAGAGGGAAAATCAGAAATTTGGTTTTGGACATGTTAATTTTGAATAATTAATTGGATATCTAAATGGAGATGTTGAATATGACCTTAGATATAAAAATCTAGAGTTCACAGAAATAGGTCTGAGTGAGAGAAGTAAATTGGGGAATCATCATCATATAAATTATACTTGAAACCATGACAATGGATGAATCACCTATAGAATAAATATAAATAAAGAAGAGAATAAGTCCTGAGTAAACCCTCAAACAAAGGGGCTATCCCTTTTGAGGAAAGTGTGTCCTGCTAAGTAAGAGAAGGATAAAAAAAGCCATGGAAAGAACGCATTTCAAAAATAATGAATGAATGCCCTGACTGGTTTGGCTCAGTGGATAGAGCGTCGGCCTACGGACTCAAGGGTCCCAGGTTCGATTCTGGTCAAGGGCATGTACCTTGGTTGCGGGCACATCCCCAGTGGGGAGTGTGCAGGAGGCAGCTGATCGATGTTTCTCTCTCATCAGTGTTTCTGACTCTCCTTCTCCCTTCCTCTCTGTAAAAAATCAATAAAATATATTTTTAAAAAATAAATAAAATAACGAATGATTGGCTGGCCAGTGTGGCTCAGTGGTTGAATGTTGACCTATGAACCAGGAGGTCACGGTTGGGTTCCTTGTCAGAGCACATGCCCAGTTTGCAGGCTCAATCCTCAGTAGGAGGCATGTAAGAGACAGTTGATCAATGACTCTCTCATCAGTGATGTTTCTATCCCTCTGTCCCTCTCCCATTCTCTCTCTGAAATCAATAAAAACACTTAAACAATGTATAAAAAAATGATGCATGATTAACTGTATCAATAGCTTGAAATGATTCAATATATTCACCTGAGAATTGACCACTGAATTTAGCAAAGTGGACTTCACTTTTGACCTTGACAAAAGCTCAGCTTAGTTTAAATTGAAAAGTGAAGATTTTTGCATTGGTGGGATAAAATTTTTTTGTTTATGTTCAATTGAGGTTTTATATTTTAAATTGTTTTTGCTTATGTTGTTGATAGAAATAAAGCAACAAACAAACTCTGAAAAAGTTAACATAAAGAAATACAATGTAGCTGTTATTCCACTAACAAAAAATATTATTGAAGAAGGGAGAACTCGGACAGCTAAACAATCAAGACAGTTTATGGTAGGTTAAGATGATAATAACTTAGTCTAAAATGATGAAGACAAAAATGTCTAATATTTGAAGATATGCAATAGGAAGAATAAAATTTATAGGGTTTTCTAAATTCCTGGATTATGTCACTTAGCAGATACCCTCTGATAATTGGAAAATGATTATGTTTATTTATAATAAAAATACAGAAACATAAAGTGTGACTATTTGAAAGCATTTAAAAGATACAAGCATACATTGATTCAACTATCATCTCACTTCCCCTCACATAATATCCTTATTTCTCTCTTATCCAATTTAGGTCTATGGTTTGTCATTGTAATCAGTCCTTTGCCTCAGTTTCTTAATTCTCTGACCTCACCTTTTATTATGCTCATCTGGAAAATATCAATGCTAGCTGCATAAAACTCTCTACATATATTGTCACATTATTTTCCCAGCATAGCATTGTTGAAGTAAAACACAACCATACTGACTTGTTTTCTTTATATTTATGACCCATTACACAAAATGAGTCTTTAGTGCACATGAACAATCCTGATAAACATTTCTGTTATATTTACTCCCCTACAAGAAAACTCTTTTGTTCTCAAATGCCAAATAATTCCCTCCCCATTTTCTGCTGATGGAAATGCTTCTAATTTCATTATTAAAAGTCACTAAAAAAGAACAAAAACAAAAACAGAAATACCATATATTTTTTTCTGACAGATCTACCAATTTAATTCCATCTATACCCATATTCTCTGATTTACATCTTGCCACCATGACCCTAATGTTTTTACTCCTACCTAAGCTAGTCTATCCATGTGTCTATTCTTGCCTTTTAACACATTCCAGTTCTTCAATTACCCCAACTGTAGTCTGCTCTAATATTTCTCTTTTTCGTGACCATTGTCAGCTATATACATAGTTGTTGTGCCTGCCTTAAAATAAATTGTCTTGAATATTCATGATTCTCCATTGGCTACCCAGTTGCAAGCACAACATCATTAATGAAATAGTTGTGTAAAATTTCTGTCCCAAATAACATTTATTCCATTATCTCCTGAACTCATTTCAATCAAATTATGAAAGGCATGCGTTTACTAGAAAACAATATAAAGAACATTTCTGGAAGAATAGAGAGTTTCTATATATTGTTTTGTGTTCCATGTATACAATTGTTCAAACTCATTGAACTGAATACTTGAGATTTGTGCTTTTTACTATGTGTAAATTACACCTCAAGAAAGGAAAAACCTAAACCGGCCCTGGTCCCCATTCCCACTCCTTGCCAAAAAACCACAAACAAATAGACAAACAAGACACATATGGACAGATACATTTGAAAAAGGAGAAACTATGGAAGAGAGTGTAAGGGAGGGCCAACTCAAAAAGTGGCATGATAGATACAACTGAGATTAGAAATCTATAATTTGTAGTGTTTCTAAATTTCAAGTTCTGTCTTAAGGGATTAGCTGTCTAGATAGAATAATAGAGTAAAATTAACAATTTACCCAGTTGAAAGAATTTGGGGGTGTTTAGGGAGGGATTTATCCAGTGGAATAACTGAAAAAATGCAACAATGATCAAATAAAGGGTGTTGTTTACATGTCCCTAGAAAGCAAGTATAATTGGAGAAAGAGAGAAAGTCAGAAAGCATTTTGGTCAGATAGCAGCATATCCTATAGAGTATTATTGCTCTAATAAAGAGGTAATGTGCAAATTGACCCTCACTCTGTCACACCATCACAAGATGGCTGTGCCCACAGCGGAGGCAGGGTTCCTGTAATACAAGATGACTGCTCCCACAGTGGAGGTGGGGTTCCTGTAATACAAGGTGGCTGTGCCCACAGCGGAGGCAGGGTTCCTGTAATACAAGATGACTGCTCCCACAGTGGAGGTGGGGTTCCTGTAATACAAGGTGGCTGTGCCCACAGCGGAGGCAGGGTTCCTGTAATACAAGATGGCTGCTCCCACAGCGGAGGCAGGGTTCCTGTAATACAAGATGGCTGCTCCCACAGTGGAGGTGGGGTTCCTGTAATATAAGATGACTGCTCCCCAGTGGAGGTGGGGTTCCTGTAACAGAAGATGGCTGTGCCCACAGTGGAGGCTGGGTTCCTGTAATACAAGATGGCTGCTCCCACAGTGGAGGTGGGGTTCCTGTAATATAAGATGACTGCTCCCCAGTGGAGGTGGGGTTCCTGTAACAGAAGATGGCTGTGCCCACAGTGGAGGCGGGGTTCCTGTAATACAAGATGACTGCTCCCCAGTGGAGGTGGGGTTCCTGTAATACAAGATGGCTGCTCCCACAGTGGAGGTGGGGTTCCTGTAATACAAGATGGCTGTGCCCACAGTGGAGGTGGGGTTCCTGTAATACAAGATGGCTGTGCCCACAGTGGAGGTGGGGTTCCTGTAATACAAGATGACTGCTCCCACAGTGGAGGTGGGGTTCCTGTAATACAAGATGGCTGTGCCCACAGTGGAGGTGGGGTTCCTGTAATACAAGATGGCTGTGCCCACAGTGGAGGTGGGGTTCCTGTAATACAAGATGACTGCTCCCACGGTGGAGGTGGGGTTCCTGTAATACAAGATGGCTGTGCCCACAGTGGAGGTGGGGTTCCTGTAATACAAGATGACTATGCCCACAGCGGAGGTGGGGTTCCTGTAATACAAGATGACTGCTCCCACAGTGGAGGCAGGGTTCCTGTAATACAAGATGACTGCTCCCCAGTGGAGGTGGGGTTCCTGTAATACAAGATGGCTATGCCCACAGTGGAGGTGGGGTTCCTGTAATACAAGATGACTGCTCCCCAGTGGAGGTGGGGTTCCTGTAATACAAGATGACTGCTCCCACAGCGGAGGCAGGGTTCCTGTAATACAAGATGACTGCTCCCCAGT
The DNA here is from genome assembly GCF_963259705.1 of Myotis daubentonii. NCBI lineage: Eukaryota > Metazoa > Chordata > Mammalia > Chiroptera > Vespertilionidae > Myotis > Myotis daubentonii. The sequence goes on from NC_081842.1 coordinate 86,761,798, forward strand.
GGAGGTGGGGTTCCTGTAATACAAGATGACTGCTCCCACAGCGGAGGCAGGGTTCCTGTAATACAAGATGACTGCTCCCCAGTGGAGGTGGGGTTCCTGTAATACAAGATGGCTGCTCCCACAGCGGAGGCAGGGTTCCTGTAATACAAGATGGCTGCTCCCACAGTGGAGGTGGGGTTCCTGTAATACAAGATGACTGCTCCCCAGTGGAGGTGGGGTTCCTGTAATACAAGATGGCTGTGCCCACAGTGGAGGTGGGGTTCCTGTAATACAAGAAGGCTGTGCCCACAGTGGAGGTGGGGTTCCTGTAATACAAGATGGCTGTGCCCACAGTGGAGGTGGGGTTCCTGTAATACAAGATGACTGCTCCCACAGCGGAGGCAGGGTTCCTGTAATACAAGATGGCTGTGCCCACAGTGGAGGTGGGGTTCTTGTAATACAAGATGGCTGCTCCCACAGTGGAGGCAGGGTTCCTGTAATACAAGATGACTGCTCCCACAGTGGAGGCAGGGTTCCTGTAATACAAGATGACTGCTCCCACAGTGGAGGTTGGGTTCCTGTAATACAAGATGACTGCTCCCACAGCGGAGGCAGGGTTCCTGTAATACAAGATGACTGCTCCCCAGTGGAGGTGGGGTTCCTGTAATACAAGATGACTGCTCCCACAGCGGAGGCAGGGTTCCTGTAATACAAGATGACTGCTCCCCAGTGGAGGTGGGGTTCCTGTAATACAAGATGGCTGCTCCCACAGCGGAGGCAGGGTTCCTGTAATACAAGATGGCTGCTCCCACAGTGGAGGTGGGGTTCCTGTAATACAAGATGACTGCTCCCCAGTGGAGGTGGGGTTCCTGTAATACAAGATGGCTGTGCCCACAGTGGAGGTGGGGTTCCTGTAATACAAGATGACTGCTCCCACAGCGGAGGCAGGGTTCCTGTAATACAAGATGACTGCTCCCCAGTGGAGGTGGGGTTCCTGTAACAGAAGATGGCTGTGCCCACAGCGGAGGCAGGGTTCCTGTAATACAAGATGACTGCTCCCACAGTGGAGGTGGGGTTCCTGTAACACAAGATGGCTGTGCCCACAACGGAGGCAGGGTTCCTGTAACACAAGATGGCTGTGCCCACAACGGAGGCAGGGTTCCCGAAATGAGCCATAACGGGCGATCAGCAGGGACCTATGGCTGCATAGCGCCAGACAAGGGCAGAGACCTGAGCCTGCACCCCCCTATTGGGCTTGACGGGAGACCTCAGGCTTTGCCCCCAGCACTGGGCCAGGGGACCTGTGGCTGTGGCCCCTTGCCTCGGGCTGGGGATCTGAAGGTGCGTTGGGGAACCTGAGGCTGCTACCCTGCCTGTCACCAGGCTGGGGGACCTGAGGCTCTTCCCCCCACCCAGCAGGGCTTAACAGGGGACCTGAGGCTGCACCCCCCACCTTGTGGGGCTTAACAAGGGACCTGAGGCTGCGCTCCCTGCCCGGCGAGGGTCTGGGGGACCTGAGGCTGTGCCCCTCCACCTGGCAGGGCTCGATGGGGGTGGGGCTGGCTGGGTCTGGGTCTCACCCAATAGGGGTGGGGCCGGCCAGGTCTGGGTCCTGCGCGATTTTGAGGTGCACCCAGGTGGGTGGGGATGTGACTCTGGGTCCTGTGGCATGCTCCAGACTCTGACAGAAGGAAGATTTTCATATACATTTTACTAATTTTCTTTCATCTCTGACACTTCTATTATAAAGAATGGGCAAATAGCAATATTAAAATATTTCCTCTAATTAATTCCTTTTTAATGTGCACAAATTTTGTGCACCGGGCCACTAGTCAGAGTATAAGACTGTCAAACAGCACTAGCAATGGAATGACATTCTCTGCCTTTCACTATTTTAGTTATCTTGAAAAGTCACACCTGGCTGGTGTGGCTCAGTTGGTTGAGTGTCCTCCTATTCACAAAGAGATCATTGGTTCAATTCCTGGTCAGGGCACTTGGCTGGGTTTTGGGCTTGATCCCCAATAGGGAGCATGCAGGAGGCAGCTGATTAGTGTTTCTCTCTCATCAATGTTTTTATCTCTCTCTCCCTCTCCCTTCCTCTCTCTCTAAAATCAATAAAAAATATATATTTTTAAAGTCACATTATTACTCTAATGCAGTTTCATCTGCCATAGGAAAAAATATCCACTAATTCCCATCTTGGTGACTATGATTGAAAAAATTTACACAAAAACATTTGGTAATTCTTCAAACTTTATGAAATTATAAGAAATTATCAACAGGTGTTTTTTGCCATCACAAGTCCAGCATTACTTTTAATAATTATTTATGAAATGAATCAAATGATTTAGGTAACCATTTCTTAAAGGCTATTTTTTAGGTGCACTTAAATGTCTATCAAAATGTATATGACACAAAGCTTTGCCAGAGATTCATTCATTTTATTGAGCTAATCAAAGAAGGGATTTATATTTTATGGGATTTAAGAGATTTACATGATACTAGCAAATCCAATGGTTGTAATTTTAATCAGTAATTCTTTGAAAAAGTTTTTTATCACAACAGATGCTTACATAATCAAGACTGTGCTCATTAGTGAAACATTAACACAACACAATACATTAACTTGATATTTTCTTTGATTAACAAACACATTCTCACAATATAAAAATTGCTGTGATTTTATTGTTACATATGTTATGGTTTTCTTCTGTGTGTGTGGAAGAAAAAAAATATTCAACTAGAGGCCTTGATTGAAAAACTAGCATTTCAAAAACTAAATATATTGTTTCAGGTTTAAAAATTATATTTGTTCTATGATTTGCATTGTTAGAAAAAATGTGAACCCAGCTAAACAGGTATTATGGAAGATATAATATGAAAGATATAGCTTCTATTTTGCATTTTTCCCTATATGAAAAAAGCACATGTTAATTATACTTAAATATCTTCTTACAGCCATATTTAAAGGATTTTCTTTACAGAAAGTCTTAAGAATCCACTCCTTTTACTCCTTTTTATTTCCTCTAAAATGAACATTCTTCATTTACACAGTAATATGGTACTTTGGGGAACAGTCATGGACCTCTTGTATATATTAGGTTGCTGGGACTGCCATGACACACTACCATGAACTGGGTACCTTAAAAGAACAGAAATATATTGACTCAGAATTATAGGGACTAGAAGTAAAGTTTACATGTAGGCATGGTCATGCTTCTCTGATGGTTTTAGGGAATAATCCTTCCTTACCTCTTCCTAGCTACGGGTGACAGCCATTAGTCCTTTGTGTTCATTGGATTGTAGCAGTATCACTCCAGTGCCCACCTCTGTCATCATGTGGTGTTAGCTTCCTTTGTCATTTTGTCTTTTCTCCTCTTCTGATGAGGACAACACTCATTCTGGATTAGGCCCTCCCTAATCAAGAATAACCTCATCTTAACTTTATTACATCTGCAAGGATCCGATTTCCAAATTAGGTCACATTTATAAGCACAAGGAGTTAAGATATCCACATATCATTTTGGGGACAAAATTCAACCTATAACAATATTTGTCATGTTGGGTATATGGAAGGCCAGTTGTAGTGCTAATAGTTCCATCACATGCAAAAAGCTTCTAGTTTGCCTCAAATCTTAGGTAGACAGTGAAAGCTCCCTAGCAAAGTCTATAAGGTAAAGGTCAAAATGAGCTGTGTTTAGCATGAGGCTTGGAGGTCAGCAGTCACCTCAATTGCCAGGATTTTAAGATGTAGGAAATAATTTTTTAAATACCTTTTGGGAAACAACTACAGATTCATAGGAAGTTTTAAAAATCATACAGGGAGATCTTCCGTACCTTTTACCCATTTTCCCCAATGGATACATTGTACTAATTATAGTACTATATCAAAACTAGGAAGTCAATATGGGTACAATATGTATAAAGTTCTAAACCTTTTTACTTCATGTGTAGAATCCTATAACCACCAGTGCAATCAAGATATAACTACATCATCACCACAAAGATCTCCCACATGCCAACCCCTTTATAGACACACCATCTTCCACACCCTAGCTAGGATTCACCTATTTATAAGATTCTAAGTTCTATAAGTATCTAAGACAAATCAGATTTCCTTGAAGCTCACAAATGAAAACAAAAAAAAAAGCAGAATTCTAAGAAGTGGGTTAGAGAGCATTATGGGTAAAGAGCTTGGCTTCTGGTATAGCAAAACCAGGAATCAAGTCTTATAACACCAGTTCCTACCTGTGTAATTATGGACATTTATTTAAATACTTTGAGTCATGGCTTATTCATTTTTAATCTAGTTTAATGGGTTACTGTGCAAATGTGAAGATGAATATAAAATTGTGACCTAAAATATAAAACACAATTCCTCTCTCTGTCTCTCTCCCCCCCCCCTTCCTCCCTTCCCCTACACTTGAGACAGACAGAACCATCTCAGAACCAACATAGCATGATTCTCCTTACAACTAACTGTATGGCATTAGACATGAAACACAACCATCCACATCTCCTCCAACTCTAAGGTAAACACAGTTGGAGGTAGGATTTCCTGATCTCCTAGACCCTCTGCTACTCAGACATTTTGATGTCTAAGTCTGTCTCTCAGCATGACATATTGTGCAAATTAAACAATTTTTAAAATAAAGGTATGTGAGGAATAGCTTAGGTATTTTTGTTGTTGTTGCTTCCTATGTTTTGAAAAATCTCAAAATTTTATTTGATGTGTTTACTTTTTGTAATTTGTATGTATGTATCTATGCATGCCTCTGTGTGTGTGTGTGTGTGTGTGTGCCTCACTATGTGTTTACTTTAAGACAGCTATTGCATTTAGTTTTAGTTGCAACAGGCCAGAGTTGAACTGGAAAATTATCTGTAAAATTAAATAAAAACTATTAATGTGATATTTCTACCACAGAGAAACTCAGATGCATCTATATTTTAAGCAGATTTTTTTCCATCACCATTTATGGCCCTTATACCCGCCTCTACCTCCCCCCATATCCCTACCACAAACACACCGCGATCAACACACTGTTGTCCATGTCGACAAGTTCTTTTTTTTTAATGAATCTATTTTTATTTGAAGAAATAGAATCCTCTAGATATTTGAAATGCACTTATCACTTGTCACAAGCTCCTTCTGTTGTGTTGTAATATTTTTTCTAGCTAATATTCAAATTCAAGCACCCATAATTTCTTCTCTTTTGGACTTTTGTAAGCATAGAAATAAGTAACATAAAGGCTTCCCTTGCCGCTGTCCCTCTGTCTTCTGTGGGGTTGATCATGTGGGTGATTTCCCCAGCCACTGCTAGCTGATTACAGACCCCAACACCTTTTGTTTGTTTCAATTAGAACATTAGAATTCCAAGTGAAGGATTCTGGGGGAAATAATTTCCTTTAACTAAAGTGATTCCTAAGTGTGACTTTTTGTCTCTCTGAGGGTTACAGAGTTCATTTGCTTTATCCTCTTAATTCACTATTTTTAAAATTCAACATTTGTTAGTAAATCTACAATTTATTAGTAAAATACCAATTATATTGTTCTCTTTATTTCTCTCCCTCCACACACACCCTCTCCCATTTGCTTTGCTTTTATGTAACAATTACAATGAGGTAAAATATACTACCAGTTTTCAGGTATCTCCCTAAGAAAGGTAGATTGATTATTTAAAATGAGATATATAAATAAAATATATAAATGCAAATATGCATAAATGTACACATTCTTTAAACCGTCTATTCCAGAATTGTATATTGTTAGCATGAAGCTGCATTAGATTTTTCCAGCAGGAGTTATATACCAGTGCAACATGCCCCAACGGCAGGGACCCGTGTCTTGCTCTCCAGGAGGCCTGCTGAAACCGCCCCTTCCTCATTAGGCTTGGGAGAGGAAAAGGCACCCCTTATTCTTCCCCCATGAACAAAGAGGTAACACTCCAGAACACAATAATACCTTTATAATCCTTCTCCAAATTTCAACCTTTATATGTTAGCTGTGGGAAAGAGGATTAAATATCACCAGACTGGTTTTGGGTATTTAATTTTTTATTAAATACCCAAATTTCATGTGTTAATTAGTAATTGGAATGCTGTCATTATCACATTAGAATCTCAGTCTTAATTTCTAATTTAACATGCCATTAAAATCCTATTTACAGCATAACATAGAACGTAGGAAATATGTAGTCTCCATCAATAAAGCTAAATAAATATTTACTAAATAGTCATTGAGGCATTTTAGGATGGCTTTATGGAAATAAAACAAAAACCCCAAATAATTTCAAGCCAATCTATAATAATAAAAGGGTAATATGCTAATTAGACTGGACATCCTTTGGGATGAAGCTGGGGCCAGAGGGAAGCCGGTGCTGGCAGCAAGGGGAAGGAAGGCCTATTCTTGAATGAATTTTGTGCATCAGGCCTCTAGTATTTTAATAAAAATACAATGTGAATATTTTAACAGCTATATAATTGTCCACTTTTTAATTTTTTATATCTATCTTTATCTTTATATTTGTAATCAGAAGCATTGAGGAAATAGCCATCTCTGACTGTGTAATCATTAGTGTAATATGCAGTGTTTTAAAGTAGTTTGGGGTTAGAGAATCTTTAATTTGTTCCCTTGATTTATTTATGATTCTGTACAAAAATTCAGAATATAATACATTTGAATATTTGAAGTTTCTTAGAGAATGTAGAATATTGAAGCAAATTAATAATTGTTTTCTAGTGAGATATAAGCTTATTGTTATATGTAATACTATTTTATAATCATAGCATTTGTCACTTTTAAAGTGTTCCATATACACTGTCTTAATAGTTCCTCACAATAATTTTATAAGGACAAGGTTAGCATCTGTGTTGTATAGCTGTGAACAAAACTTAACAAGTAGAAATGTTGTACAGTATTTCAAATTTCATTTTTTAAAATGTGCACTTTGTACTGAAGTATACCTACAAGCATTTAGTAAAATAATAAATGTATGGTTTGATGCTTATTTTAAAAAGTGAATCCAGCATGTTACCCACAATCTCAAAAGCCCTCTATAATCTATTCTAGTCACAACCCCTCATACCTATGCCTCAGACAACAACTATCCTGACTTCTAACATCATTGTTTAGTTTGGCTCTTTAACTGTATGTACATGGAAATATATAATAAATTCTCTTTTGGGTAAGGTTTCTTATGATTAATGCTATGTTTGTGAGATTCATTCATGTTTTTGAGTATAGCTATAATTTTCTAATTGTGATTATTATATTATATTCCATCATGTGACTATACCAAGAAAGGAGCAATAATATTGAAAAGGACAAATACGTTGGTAAATATTTATGTGAAAATTAACTGAATATTGGCTAATATTGACTAGTAATATTTTGTGTGTTGTAAATTATAGGTGAGCTAAAATGCATCACAAAAACAATAAAAAAATCTGGAAATGAATTTATAGAGTCTTAAAGTTCTAGTATTATTGGGGAAATGTTAAAGTAATGATTTGCATTAAACTCTAATAAATCAATGCTGCATAATGTAAGCTTTGACATTTTACTAAACATGGCCATTTTAGCCTGAGAAACATATATTTGACAAAGACTACTTAAAAGTTTAATTTTATCAATAACAAACTGCTATATATTATATATAATATATTATTCATATAATAAATAATCATTCATTAGTCAATATTTATTAAGCTACTATGTGCTGGGCAACATTCACATGCTTGAGATACATCAGTGAACAAAACTGATTAAATTCCTATTCAGAGAACCTATATTCTTGGAATAGGGAGACAGTTAATAAACAAAAGATATTAAAATTACTAAATTATTCAATATGCAATATGTGTGAAGGTGATTAGGGATATGGAAAATGTCTACTTTTCAAAGTGAAATATATTAAATAGAATGGGGAATGCCCTGTTGATGAGTAGTTATTGTAGGCGGAGGCAGATTTCAGTATTAAATATGATGGTCAGGTCAATGCTTGTGAGAAGATGGAGTTGGAACAAATTCTTTTTAAAAAAATATATTTTATTGATTTTTTACAGAGAGAAAGGGAGAGGGATAGAGAGTTAGAAACATCAATGAGAGAGAAACCGATCAGCTGCTTCTTGCACACTCCCTACTGGGTATGTGCCCGCAACCAAGGTACATGCCCTTGACCGGAATCGAACCTGGGACCCGTCAGTCCGCAGGCTGACGCTCTATCCACTGAGCCAAACCGGTTAGGGCTGGAACAAATTCTTGAAGAGAGTTAGCTGGGCATACGATTGTGTACCTCCATAGATAACTGGACGTCATTCTGGGCAGGAGAACTTGAGATAGAGTAGGTTTGGTATGTTCTGGAAATAGCAATGTCAATGAAGATGGAGTATTAAAAGTGAGAGTGGTGGAAGAGTTCAGAGAGATAAAAAGGCTGCACATTTTGTAGGGACTGGAAAACTGTTGTAAAGACTTAGTCTTTTACTCTGAGTGAAATGAGAAGCCAGTGCAGATTTTTGAGAAGTGGCATGATCAGATTTAGGTTTTAAAATACTCACTTTGGCTACTATAATGAGAATAAACTGTAGTTAAGCAACTGTAGAATCAGAAAGACAAGCTAGAAGGTTATTGTAGTAATCCAAACAAGACATAGTAATGCCTCAGTCCAGGATGGCATCCGTGAAGACACGAATCTTTATGGGAGCTCTAAAATATTCAAGGTAGAGCCAATAGAATTTACTAGGGGTTGGAAATGGGCAACGAAAGGGAAACAAACAAACAAAAACACAAAGTAACGTATAACTGCAAGATTTTTGGTCTGAGTGTTAAACAGAGATGTGGACAGATATAAAGAACGTTGTTCTTATTTTTGTTTCATGAAAGGGGTTGATCAGGACTTTATCTTTGGATATTTTGAGAGTGAAATATTTATTATAAACCCAAGTGGAAATCTCAGGTAAGCAGGTAGTGGATATACTAAAGTGGATTTTGTATGAGGGTTCTGGACTAGAGATATACTTGATAGTAGTTAGTATAGAGATGGTGCTTAAAGTCATGGATCTAAAGTGAAATCACTGCCAGAGTGAATAGAGATTGTGAGCAGTTCAGGACCCAAATGAGCTCTGGTGTATTTCAACATTCAGCATGTAGTACAAACGAGGAATCATCAAAATAAGCTAAGATGAGTCAACTAGTGAAGTAGGGGAAAACCCCATAGAGCAGTGGTTCTCAACCTTCTGGCCCTTTAAATACAGTTCCTGATGTTGTGACCCAACCATAAAATTATTTTTGTTGCTACTTCATAGCTGTAATGTTGCTACTGTTATGAATCGTAATGTAAATATCTGATATGCAGGATGGTCTTAGGCGACCCCTGAGAAAGGGTCGTTCAACTGCCAAAGGGGTCGTGACCCACAGGTTGAGAACTGCTGCCATAGAGTGTGTGTTAATTCAGGCCCACAGAGAAGTAGATTTTAAAAAAGGATTTGATGCACAAGAGACATTTTGGATGAAAATTTTTTTAAGGAAAAAAAGACGGGGGTTCAAAAGAACTGAAGAGAATTTTCTGATTTGATGCTGGTCTGAAAGTCATGAAAAAAGTGGGGGAGGAAGGGATTAAAGTGAGGAGTCTTAAACTGCAGTGCAGTTCTGAGAACCTTTCAACTGGGTGATAGCAAATCCTAAAGCCAAAGTCTTCATTTGAGTTTTGTATGACTCAGGCGTTCATTACTGCTGATGTCATTGGGAGGAGCCTGTTGTACATATGGACTCAACAAACACAGTGGTAGATCCAGGAATGCTGAGGCAGGCAGGGCTCTGATTATACTCTCTGCAGCAGGATAAAGGAATGGAGTATTTTCATGGGCACCAGCATGATGTCCTAGAAAGCAAGTGAAGAATAAGAAGGAGGACATGTTAAATTATATGAAATGTTGGTAGTAGGTCAAAGAAGTGGAGGACTAGGAAGTGACTATTGGATTTAACAGTGTAGAGGGTGTGGATGGATTTGACAAGGATAGTTTTTGTGGAGTGGTGAGGACTAAAGCCTGATTTGATTGGATTTAATAGTGAATGGGAGAAGAGAAATAAGACTGTGAGAACAAGCTACTCTTTGAAAATGGTTTGTTGTAAAGAAGAAACAAAAAGAAATGATAAGCTATCTGAGTGGAAGTAGGTTCAAGCAAAAGTTTTTTCTTTTGAAAATGGAAGAATTTAGTAGCATGTTTGTGTTCTGGTGAAAAACTTCAGTAATAAGCCAAAAACACTTAATGGCCCTGTTCTAATAATGGCTCTTCATGCTTCTGTTTCCCATCCTCTTGGCAATATGACTTTGCTCCTATCAAGAAGTGAAGTCTGTTTCCTCAGCTCTTGCCTTTAGATTGACCTGGTGACTTATTTTGACCAAAAGAATTCTGCAGAAGTGTCATTGTATGCCTCCCAAGACTGGACTTTAAGAAACTTTGGAGCTCCTGCTTTCTTGGAGCATTCTCCATTACTCAAAAAATTCTGATTGAATCTAGTGGTAGAAGAGAACAGATCTGGAAGAAAACTAGGGCGGTCCAGCCACCTGCCAGCAGGAACCACTAGACCTGTGTGTGAGGCTGTCTTGGACAAACCAACTGTATTAAAGTCTCCATTTGACTCAGCTGGGTGAGTTACTCCAGCAGAACAAGTGCCCACCCAACTAAACCCAGATTGTCAACCCATGGTTCATGAGACATGAGAAATGACTGATCATATGTCAGAAATTTTTGAGGTAATTTGTTAAAAGAAATTGGTAACTGATTGAGACCCCAAATACCTTTTTGAAAATCCTGCTTTTTGTTTTTCCTCTATATGTTTTCATGTATACATTAGATAAACTAAAGAATGTTCTACACCCTAAATATAGTTTCCACTTTCCCATCTCTGTGTCTTAACTAACTAAATAGATTCATCCTTTAAGGTGTTTTTTCCCTGGGCCATTGTATGCATGTACTTTTATACTGCCTTTGGCTGCAATAAAATGTAAAGTACACTTTATTGAAGAGAACCAAATAATTTTTATTTGAAATAATAATAACTCTCTCAAAAATAAGAACATAGAAAAATAATCTCTACAATATAGTCTTTGGAGTTAGAAGCTCCGCCAGGGGAGGGCAAACTTTGTGACTCGAGGGCCACAATGGGTTCTTAAACTGGACCGGAGGGCCGGAACAAAAGCATGGATGGAGTGTTTGTGTGAACTAATATAAATTCAAAGTAAACATCATTACATAAAAGGGTACGGTCTTTTATTTCAATAGTTTTATTCATTTCAAACAGGCCGGATCCGGACAGTGGGCCGTAGTTTTCCCACGGCCGTGACCTAGACATAAAGGAACAAAGTAAAATACTAAAGTCCTTAGTTAAGCTTCTAAACTGCCTAACATATGCTTTAATGTAGCATCTAAATTTATTTAACAATTAATTACACTAAGCATTTCTTTTCTTCATGTTAATGTCATGCATATATTCTACCACTGAACTGTGTAAACTTAAGCCACTTAGCTGTGTAACCTTGAACCAGATGAATCATCTTTTCCCACTTCATTTTCTTCATTTTAAAACTGTCATAAATCTGGTGCCTATCTTACAGATTTTTGTTAGAATTAAATGGTATCATATTTCCATATAGTCATGGAACAGGATCTAGAATATCATAAGCACTGAATAACTTTAACAAGTACTATCAAATGATATATTATCTGGTTTTTCTCATTATCATTTAAAAATATTAGGTTTGGCAAATGATTTTAGAGAAGGGCTGGCTTTTTATCAACCAATTTAGTTAAACATTTCATCTAATGACATCCTTTGTCTACTTTATATCTAGGTTATCTGTAATCAACTACCTCCTAAATCTGTGGCTATAATTAACTATTGGACTTATTCTCTGCAGTAAAATCACGATTTCGACTAGAGTCAAGTGGGTTTAATTAATTTCAACTATAAAAATGTAAATGGATTTTGGGAGAATATTATAAAATGAAAGATTAGGTCATTAGTAATAGTCCCAGAGTTTATTCTCCTCAAAAATAATATTTTCTCCAGATTATCCTAGAAAGAAATAATGTTACCTTCTACTGCCTTAAAAAGTCCAGACTAAAATCTTTGGAGAAAAGGCATGAATAAATGGTTAATTCTGACTCACCAGGTACTAAGAACTCATGACTTCATGTTGCTTGTATATTAAGTTGTGCCACACATGTTATTACAAGGCATCTTGTGGCTGGTGTACAAGACTGCAATTCACACTAACAGATGTTTGGGAAGGAAATTATTTGTTTAATTTGTTTATGAGTCACAGGATTTTTGTCTGAATGTAATTATAGGAGGAGACCACAATTTATGAATGGATTGTATTCCAAAAGTGCATTTGTAAGTCAGTTGTTTGGGACTAAGAACATATTTTATTGTATACACTAGGTTAAATGTTAGTGTTTTCCAATCGCTGCTTTATCTCATTATTTGGCTGACTGTATCTGTCTCTGGAGAAAGAATTTGAGGAGAAAAATGGCCTCATTCTTTCCTAGCCAGTTTTTTTCTTTTGTTTTGATTCCACTGGTGATAACTTCTTCCTCTTTCCAGCACTGATTTTCTTAGGCTTTCTCGTGAGATCTCATACACCCCAAACCACCCTGGAGTACTACAGCTCTGGCTTGACCCACGCTTGGCAGAATTAACACGCTTCCAAAATTGTGCACCTCCCCTTTCCCCCAACATGTTCCATCTTTTGATGTTACTGATCTAAGTTTAATAAGAAAACAATGCAGCTTAAATATTTTTACCCTAATGGGATTAAAAACTATGCCAAGAGTATTTCTAATTTTAAAAGATATGTTCTCATCCAAATTACTGTGCTTGGTGGACTAACTAATAAAAATGAAGAAGAAAGCCCCAGACATTTTGGAGCAATGACATATTGGAGTTGGGCCCAACATGTAGGCCTTTTTTCTGCCAAAAAGTCTGTCCTAAGAGTCATCTTCGTCAATTAAATTTGTTTCCTACAAATTTTCCCGCTTTCCCTTTATAGACTAACAAATTCTCTAAAACTTAGATCCAGCAATTTCCCATTTTACAATCAGTGATAAATACTGAACAAAGAAAAAGAGAACAAGAAAGATTTTATATGTGTATCCATTGCAGTTTTCCTGAATTTTATTTTTATTTATACTTTTATTTTTACAAATCAATAGATGCCTAATTATTAATTAATTATATTATTTATTTCTCACACTAGCTAGTTTGTTTATTATTTGGGATTCTAATGTGTGTCTAGAGCTTAACCCAGTGCTTGACACTTAATAAATTCCAAATAAGTACTTAATGAATGAAGTAAAACATTTCAATTCAGTTCATATTTGGAACATGCCACAATGGACACATAAAAGTACACAAGTAGAAATAACAAGGTATAATCATAAAAAGCGTCTTCGCAGACCACGATGGCATAATATTAGAAATAAACTACAATAAAAACAACCCAAAATACTCAAACACCTGGAAGCTGAATAGCATGCTATTAAATATTGATTGGGTTACCAATGAGATCAAAGAAGAAATTAAAAACATCCTGGAAACTAATGACAATGAAAACACAACAATCCAAAACCTATGGGACACATTGAAAGCAGTCCTGAGAGGGAAGTTTATAGCTCTACAGGCCTATCTCAAAAAACAAGAAAAAATGGTAGTAAATCATCTAACTCTACAACTCAAAGAATTAGAAAGAGAGCAACAAGAAAACCCCAGAGTGAGCAGAAGGAAGGAGATAATAAAGATTAGAGCAGAAATAAATGACATAGAGACCAAAAAAACAATACAGAAAATCAATGAAACCAAGAGCTGGTTCTTTGAAAGGATAAACAAGATTGATAAACCTCTAGCCAGACTCAGCAAGAAGCAGAGAGAGAGGACCCAAATAAATAAAATCAGAAACGATAGAGGCGAAATAACAACAGACCCCACAGAAATACAAATGATTGTTAAAAAATACTATGGACAGCTTTACTCCAACTACTAGACAACCTGGAGGAAATGGACAAATTCCTAGAAAAATACAGCATTCCAAAACTCAATCAGGAAGAATCTAAAAATCTCAACAGGCCAATAACTATGGAAGAAATTGAAGCAGTCATCAAAAAGCTTCCATCAAACAAAAGCCCAGGACCAGACGGCTTCACAGGGGAGTTTTACCAAACATTCAAGGAAGAACTAAAACGTATCCTCCTCAGACTACTACAAAAAATTCAAGAGGAAGGAACACTTCCAAGCTCATTCTATGAAGCCAGCATCACCCTAATACCAAAACCAGGTAAAGACAACACAATGAAAGAGAATTACAGGCCAATATCCCTCATGAACATAGATGCCAAAATCCTCAACAAAATCTTAGCAAATCGGATCCAGCAGCACATCAGAAAGATCATACACCATGACCAAGTAGGATTTATCCCAGGGATGCAAGGATGGTACAATATCCGCAAATCAATAAACGTGATACATCACATAAACAAATTGAAAGAAAAAAACCACATGGTCATATCAATCGATGCAGAAAAAGCATTTGACAAAATTCAACACCCATTTTTGATAAAAACTCTCAGCAAGGTGGGAGTAGAAGGATCATACCTCAATATAATAAAAGCCATATATGACTGGCCCACAGCCAACATCATACTCAACGGACAAAAACTAACACCATTTCCCCTAAGAACAGGAACAAGACAGGGATGCCCCCTCTCACCACTCCTGTTCAACATAGTACTGGAAGTGTTAGCCATTGCAATTCGGCAAGAAGAAGAAATAAAAGGCATCCAAATTGGAAAAGAGGAAGTAAAACTGTCCTTATTTGCAGACGACATGATATTATACATACAAAACCCTAGAGACTCCATCAAAAAGCTACTAGACTTAATACATGAATTTGGCAATGTAGCAGGATACAAAATTAACCCCAAGAAATCTGAGGCATTTCTATACACCAATAGTGAACTTTCAGAAAGAGAGATTATAAAAACAATCCCGTTTACCATTGCACCGAAAAAACTAAGCTACCTAGGAATAAACTGAACTAAAGAGGTAAAAGACCTCTACTCATAAAACTACAGGACGTTGAAAAAAGACATAGAGGAAGACATAAACAGATGGAAGAACATACCGTGTTCATGGATTGGTAGAATCAACATCATTAAAATGTCCATACTACCCAAAGCAATCTATAAATTCAACGCACTTCCCATTAAAGTACCAACAGCATACTTCAGAGATCTAGAACGAACTTTTCAAAAATTCATCTGGAATAAAAAAAGACCCCGAATACCTGCAGCAATCCTGAAAAAGAACAAAGTAGGTGGGATCTCAATACCAGATATCAAGTTGTATTACAAAGCCACTGTTCTCAAAACTGCCTGGTACTGGCACAAGAATAGGCATATAGATCAATGGAATAGAATAGAGAGCCCAGAAATCGGCCCGAACCAATATGCTCAATTAATATTTGACAAAGGAGGCAAGAACATACAATGGAGCCAAGATAGTCTCTTCAATAAATGGTGTTGGGAAAATTGGACAGATATATGCAAGAAAATGAAACTAGACCACCAACTTACACCATACACAAAAATAAACTCAAAATGGATAAAGGACTTAAATGTATGACAGGATACCATAAAAATTCTAGAAGAATCCAAAGGCAAGAAAATCTCAGACATATGCCGAAGCAATTTCTTCACTGATACAGCTCCTAGGGCACTTGAAACTAAAGAAAAAATGAACAAATGGGACTACATCAAAATAAAAAGCTTCTGCACAGCAAAAGAAACCATCAACAAAACAACAAGAAAACCCACTGTGTGGGAAAACATATTTGCCAATGACATATCTGATAAGGGCCTAATCTCCAAAATTTATAGGGAACTCATACAACTTAACAAAAGGAAGATAAACAATCCAATCAAAAAATGGGCAAAGGACCTAAATAGACACCTTTCAAAAGAGGACATTCAGAAAGCCAAGAGACATATGAAAACATGCTCAAAGTCACTAATCATCCGAGAGATGCAAATCAAAACAGCAATGAGGTACCATCTCACACCTGTCAGAATGGCTATCATCAACAAATCAACAAACGACAAGTCCTGGAGAGGATGTGGAGAAAAAGGAACACTTGTGCACTGCTGGTGGGAATGCAGACTGGTGCAGCCACTATGGAAGACAGTATGGAGTTTCCTTAAAAAACTGAAAATGGAACTCCCATTTGACCCTGTGATCCCACTTCTAGGAATATATCCCAAGAAACCAGAAACACCAATCAGAAAGGATATATGCACCCCTATGTTCATAGCAGCACAATTCACCATAGCTAAGATCTGGAAACAGCCTAAGTGTCCATCAGTAGATGAATGGATTAGAAAACTGTGGTACATCTACACGATGGAATACTATGCTGCTGTAAAAAGGAAGGAACTCTTACCATTTGCAACGTCATGGATGGAACTGGAGAGCATTATGCTAAGTGAAATAAGCCAGTCAATAAAGGAAAAATACCACATGATCTCACTCATTCATGGACAATAGAGACCATTATAAACTTTTGAACAATAATAGATACAGAGGCAGAGCTGCCTCAAACAGATTGTCAAACTGCAGCGGGAAGGCCGGGGAGGGTTGGGGGGCAGGAGGTAGGGGGTAAGAGATCAACTAAAGGACTTGTATGCATGCATATAAGCATAACCAATGGACATAAGACACTGGGGGATAGGGGAGGCTAGGGGACTGTCTAGGGCAGGGGGATAAAATGGATACATATGTAATACCCTTTGTAATACTTTAAGCAATAAAAAAAAAAGAAATAACAAGGTATGCTCTGTAGAAAAATAGACATCTGTTTAAGGAAATAGACAGACTGATAATTTGACCCTCTAACTGGATATGTTTTCTATTTTTCTGGTGAGGATAAGGGTTAACTTTTGTTTTCATTATAACTATTAAACATTCACTGTTTCTACCTAGAAAATCATTTTTATTTACTTATGTTATAGGGAGGAAAGAATGAAATATTGAGAAAAATGTTTTTGCATTTGTTCTTAGACAAACTCCATAGATATTTGAGAATAAATTGGCATTTTTGTGGAGGAGAGGGATTTAAATCATGAGGTGCATACAGAGTTTTTTAGTCACTTAACACACGTATAAATGGAATTAAAACAGATGAAGTCGAGGGACCCCGAATATAAATATGCAACTGGAAATTAGAGCAACACAAAGTTTATCTGATGAGGTAATGTCACACAGGCAATAAACTTAAAAGTAATCCACACAAGATTGTCATGTTAGATGCACTTTTATTTATTTTAAACAGCTCTTCAGTTTCCAAAGAATTTGGGTGGCCCTTTCTGGTTTACACTTGAATGCTGATATGTAGAACATCAGTCTGTAGATCTGGAGGAAACGCATCATCGCACAGCAAGCTGAGTTGCTTGTTTATTAACAGGTATGAGTTAATCATAAGCTGTCATGCAAAGACTTGCTCTTGATTTAGCTATTTCTGAAATTGACTGCAGTGCTACTACACTCAGACTCAAAATCTTATGGCACACATCAGTATCTTGGTGGGTTCTCTACACATGAGTCATCTGCTTTTTATTTTCAACTATTCTTAAATTAATTCTTTACATGTAGTTTTAACAATACTGAAAAAAAAATCAGGATAAATGCATTGCAATAAAAAAAGCTTATTAGTTCAAAACACATGCATACAATTGAGACTTTACAGAATATTATGTTTTACTAATACTAAAAATTTTTAAATGGTGTTAGTCCACATCTATATATATAAAAGCCTAAATGGCTGAACAACCGAACAACCGAATGACTGGTCGACCAGTCGCTATGATGCACACTGACCACCGGCGGGCAAATGCTCAATGCAGGAGTTGCCCCCTGGTGGTCAGTGCGTTCCCACAGCAGGAGGCTTGTTCAGCTGACCAATCCATTCCCATGGCCCACCAGCCCGGCAGCAGCTACTCACTCCCTAAGTAGTCCTGCAGGTCCAATCTTCAGAGAATGGGCCAGGATCTGATGGACCAGCGCTGCTGGCATAATCCTGATAGTGCTACCCGCCTCCTGGAAGTCAGCCTTGGGCACTGCAGCCACGTCCCCTCCCTAGATGCTCTGCAAAGAAGAAATGATATAAAAGCAGCCTCCAGGTGGCTCCCAACAACCTGCGCAAATGTCAGAGGGATGAATCTGGATCCTGAGCCAGCAAGGGCATCCCACTGCCTGCCTGGAGGGCCAATTGCATCCTGCCCCTCCCACCCCCCTAGGGATGGGTGCCAGACACAGGGCTAATGGCTGGCAAGCACCACTGTGGCAGTACCAGCCTCCCCTGATCAGGACTGACTGGGCATGAGCCCGTGGCAGGCGCAGCGGAGCTGGGATGAGCAGGAGCAGCAGACAGCGTTGGACTGCCAGCTTTGGCCCAATGCCTGAATTCATGTACCAGGCCTCTAGTATTTTCACTCTTACAAAATACACTACCACAAAGAAGTGCTTCTTGTTGGGAAGATTTCAGCTCATTAATTTTCAATTTGAGGTAGTTACTAGTAAGTCCTTTAAGTCTCAACATTGTTAGTACATTTTTAATTCCATGTGCCAAGAAATATTCAAAGTTGTTTACCTAGAGCTATTCATAAGCTTATCTATCTATCTATCATCTATCTATCTATCTATCTATCTATCTATCTATCTATCTATCATCATCTATCTATCATCTATCAAGCTTGGGTGCCACAGGACATAATTGGTAGTATTATTACTAATACACACTAGTGTATATTAAACACCTATTAATAGCTGAAGATTTATACAAAATGCTTTAACATGTTTTTGCTTATTGTGCTATCATAATCATGGGCAATAGGTGTGAATATTATTCTCACTTTACAGGTGATAACATAGAGGAGTTAAGTAGCTTAACCAAAGTCAATATATATAATAATAAAAGTGTAATATTCTAATTAGACCGGACAGCTAAATGACCTTCTGGACATCATTCCGGACATTCTTCCAGACAAAGCTGTGGTGGCAGGGGCTGAGGCAGAGGCGGGTAGGGGCAATCAGGCAGGCAGGCGAGCAGTTAGGGGTGATCAGGCAGGCAGGTGAGTGGTTAGGGCTGATCAGGCAGACGGGTGAGTGGTTAGGGGTGATCAGGCAGGCAGACAGAGTTGGTTAGGGTTGATCAGGCAGGCAGGCATAGTGGTTAGGGGCAATCAGGCAGGCAGACAGGCAAGTGTTTAGGGGCGATGAGGCAGGGAGGCAGAGTGGCTAGGGGCAATCAGGGAGGCAGGCAGGCTAGTGGTTAGGAGCCAGCAGTCCCAGATTTTGAGAGGGATGAGGGATGTCCTACTTAAACCAGCAGTCGGACATCCACTGAGGGGTCCTGGATTGTGAGAGAGTGCAGGCCAGCCTGAGGGACTGTGCACGCCCCCCCCCACGCACGAATTTTGTGCACCAAGCCTCTAGTGAATAAATAAAATAGTAAACCTAGCATTGGAACAAAATTGAGAGCTCTTTTTTGTTCCCCATAGTCACATCTGCATAAGGAAGCATATATTTTTATTTATACCCTCTGTGTTATTCTATTAAGCTGCTGGTGGTTAGCTGAGCTCAAATATTAAAAAAAAAAAAAATACAGAGCCTAACAACCGTTTCCACACAGAGGACTCTCATGCAAACTGCACTTCAGGAAGAAGCCTGCTCTGAACTGCCTGTCTGCACTGTATTTCTGCCATCTGAGCCATCCCTTAAAAAGGAGCTCCTCAAATCCTATGTCAACCAATAGGACTGAGGCTTCCCCCATCCAATCTGAGCTGTGCAGCTCCAATCAAACATGGACAGTGCCTTTTAGACCAATCAAACTGAGAGAATTTGGAGTCCTTATTTGCATGAGGACAGACTAATCAGAGATCAGGATATGGACTTCTGTTCATGTAAGTTAGCTCCCCTCTGGCTCCCAAGATGTACTTTTCCTTTCCACCAAAGACTGCCTCTTCCTGGCTGGGCTAAAACACAGATGTATCATGAGACCAGAGCAGAACAGTATAGTGCAAAGCAGACTGTCAGGGTGCATAGCAGAGCAGACCATGGAGGGACAGAACAGAGCTATTTAGCCAGAGAGGGGTGTGGCACAAGGACAGCCTGGCCCGAGAACTGCCTCACAGTCCAGCTGTTTTCACAGTCGTGCAGTATCATAATTGAGCTGTTTTTCACTGAATAAAATTTCTTACTTCACTGCACCCCAAATTAGGGATTCCTGTGGTATTGGATTGGTGCCAAAGACCATTGGTTGACATGTCTATAGTTAATAATACAGTATTGCATACTTGAGAGTTATTAAGAGAGTACAGCTTAAATTTAAAAGTTCTCATCAGAAGAAAAAACTATTTTTAACTATGTAGGTTGACAAATGTTAACTAGACTTATTAGGGTGAGCACTTCCCAATATTTACTGCTATTAAATCATTATGTTGTACACCTGAAACTAATATGATGTTATATATTATTAGAAAATATTTTGATGTTATTACTTTCAGATGTATAGTAAATCATTGCCATTTTGGGAGTTTGTATGTGCCATTCTTTCATTAGTTGACAAAAGTTACTAATCCTTGAAGAAATAAAATAAATTGTTAGTATGAAAGAAATTAACTTGAAAGAGTTTATAGACAGAACAAATGTCAAGTGGTCAAGACTATTTCTTTTTAACTAAAGAGGAGTTTACATCAGTTGTTTATTACAGAATGCTGTGAGTCATTATAGGATTTACATAATAAAAGATACATGTTTTCCCTTATTTTGGTTAAAATTATAACATGTGATTTTATACAGAATGCAGAAATTTTCTGATTGAACAGAGAATTTACCATGATCACAGACACTTATTTAACCAATAGAAAAAAACCCATAAAGAATATCAAAGCAAGATAATCTTGATTTATTCTCTGCTTTTACTTCATTCCAAATACTAACTTGAGTTCACTTGTTCTATTAAAATGTGTGAGTTTTGAGAGGAAAGATGAGCAAAGCATTCATATTTGCTAATATAGCACATTTTGACAGGTTGCTATGCATAACATGATTGATCATCAGGATGAGAATAGAAATAAAAAGCAGAGGTGAAATCATGCCAAACTGAGGGAAATGAATGTTCTGTTAATCTTTTAATTATTTCTTGAATAGATTGAGCTGACTTTTGGTTTTTAGAGTTTCTTTCACCAGTTTGATGTGTTTTACCTATTCAGCAAAAACAGAGTTTACATTTTTTAGTATATTATCAACATGGCAACATGATATAGAAGATGAAGTGAACACATAATTTGGGATATGTAAACAATGTATGTACATTTCTTTCTTGGTAATAAGAAAATCAAGACCTCTTGATTTTCTTATCATCATGGTTTTCAGTTGTTGATTTTTCTACTTATACAGAGGTGCTTTTAGCCAAGTTAGTTAACTTTTCTGAAGCTCATTTTTTTTCTCTTATGTAAAATCAGATATTATCTTCTACCTCACATAATTATTGTAAAACTCATCTTAATTAGAATATAGAAACGGGCTTACATAATGCTTGGCTTTATTTTGATTTAGAAACATTTCGGTTACCTACCTTTTTTAAGGGAAAACATTAAGTTTTCAAATTAATAAACAAATTATTTTAAAATATTATTTTTGAAAAATGACATCAGCAAGATGGCTGAATAAGACATCCCTCTCATATCACCTCCCTCACAACAACAATATGGCTCCTATTCACAGACAAAAGTGTCTTTGTGGGAGCTGCGGAAGCCAGCACCAAATGCCAAGGTACTAAGTGGAGTCTCGTCCACCTGTGCATTGGCTAATGGACATGGAAATCTTAGTGCCAACTGTTGATCCTGCAGGAACCTCTGTACTGGCTCCTGCCACTCTCAGCCATGGTCTGAGAGGCTATGGAGAACACTTTCTTAGACGATTACCCATGATTAAGAGAGCCTTTGTGGAAATTCAGTTCAACAGAGAAGTCGCATTCATAAGAGACTATGAATAATTGTATGCATATAAATTAATCTAGAAAAATGGATAAATATCTAGAAATTAAGAACCTACCCAGGTTGAATCATGAAGGAGTAGAAAATCTGAACAAATCAGCAGTGAGTAGGGAGGTGGAATCAGTAATCAAAAGAATTCTCAAAAAGCAAAGTCCAAGAACAGATGGTTTCCCTGCTGTATTCTACCAAACTTTTAAAGAAGAATGGAATTTTTTCAAAACAACTGAAAAGGAGAGGACACTCCTGAACTAATTTATGAGGTCAGCATTATCTTGCTACCAAAGCCAGATAAGGACAATAGAAGAAAATTTCTGGCCAATATTGCTAATGAATCTAGATGCAAAAATACTCAATGAAATATTAGCAAGCCAAATTCAATAGCATATTAAAAGCATCAGGCAACAGCATCAAGTGTGATTTATCCCTGTGATGCATGGATGGTTCAACATACACAAATGAATAAATGTGATATACCACATTAATATATTAAAACATAATACTATGATAATCTCAGTGTTTGGAGAAATAAAACCTTTGACAAAATACAACATCCGTTTATGATAAAAACTTTAAAAAATTGTGTGATGGAGGAACATACATCAACATAATAAAGGTCATAAATGAGAAACCACAGCTAACATTATCTATACTAATAAAAGGGTAATATGCTAATTAAACTGGACATCTTCCGGACATCCTTCCAGACATCTTTGCAGACAAAGCCATGTTGGTGGGGCCGAGGTAGAGGCAGTTAGAGGGGATCAGGCCGGCAGGGGAGAGCAGTTAGGGCAATCAGGCAGGCAGGCAATGGTTAGGGGTGATCAGGAAGGCAGGCAGGTGAGTGGTTAGGAGCTAGTGGTTCTGGATTGTGAGAGGGATGTCTGAGTGCTGGTTTAGGTCTGATCCTGTAGAGATTGGGCCTAAACCTGCATTCAGACATCCCCCAAGGGGTCCCGGATTGGAGAGGGTGCAGGCTGGGCTGAGGGATCCTCCCCATGCACATATTTTGTGCACTGGGCCTCCAGTCTATATTTATAAAACCCTAATATGCAAATAGACCAAACAATGGAACAACTGAAAAGCCAATCACTATGACGTGCATAGATCACCAGGGGGCATGCACAGAACATGGCAGGCGTCAGCAGCAGGAGGCAGAGCGTGGAACATGGTGGGCATTGGCCATAGCAGGGTGGTGGAAAGGTGAGCAGGGGCACAAGACCAAGGAAGGGCGCTGGTCACTGTCATCAGGGTGAGCCTCTGGTGCTTACTGAAAATTCTTTGCTCCCACACATCACAGTCCTGCCCATTGTTCGCACCTGTTGCTGGCATTGGCACCACTTGCACCCACTGCCGGCCCCCAGGCTTGGGCCTGATTGCTTGGCGCCGTCAGCGGATGTGAGTGGCAGCTGCTGACCCCGATAGCCCCTCAGGGCTTCTCCACCTCCTTCTGCTCCTGAGGGGCAATTAAGACAGCAGCCGCCACTCACACCCACTGAGGGCGCCAGCCGCACTTGCACCCACTGCTGGCGCTGGCCCCAATCACTCCACGCTGTCAGCAAGTGTGAATAGGGCCGACACCATCAGCACATGGGAGTGGTGGCAGTGGGAGAGGGGCTGCCAGCAGACAGGGGACAAGGGCCGTGGTGGGAGGGACAGGGTGGGGGTTCAGAGGATGGGCCGATACCCATCCCTGTGCCCACCGCAGCCTCATGGCCCATAGTTCCTTTCAAGGTACACGAATTCGTGCACTGGGCCCCTAGTAATATAAAAGCCTAAGAAACCATTCGACCATTCAACTGTTTGACCAGTCACTATGATGTGCACTGACCACCAGAGGGCAGACACTCAACGCAGGAGCTGCCTCTTGGTGGTCAGTGTGCTCCCATAGTGGGAGTGTCGCTGAGCTGATGGATGAGCATCGGACACCGGGGTCATCGCTGGTAAGCACAGCTATGGCATCGCAATCCTCTCCCGTGGACACTCTCCTGCGTGCCTCTCCCCCATCCGGACCAGGACCAGGGTCAGGACTGGCATCGGAACTGACTGGCTGCGAGCTCGCAGCTGCTTCTCGATCATGGGTGCACTGGTATCGCCCTAGGACGGGAGTACAAAGACCGCAGTGGAGAGGCAGTGAGCCTCCTGAGCAGCAGTGGCAGCAGGCACCGCAGGGCCGGATGAGCAGAAGCAGCAGGGCGCCTGGCCCAGGCTCGAGCTCCTCCCTGGCCACCTGCCACTTTGTGCACTACTACATCCCTTGGGGGATGTTGGACTGCTGGTTTTGGTCAGATCTCTGCAGGCCACACCGAGGGACCATACTGGTGCACGAATCCGTGCACCGGGCCTCTAGTACTAAGTAAGGTCAGAAACATGACAAGGGTACCTGCATTTGCCACTTCTATTTAACATAGTATTGGAAGTCTTACCCAGGCCAATCAGGCAAGAAAAAGAAACAAAAGGCATGCCAATTAGTAAGGAAGAAGTAAAATTGTCTCTTTGTGAATGATATGATCTTATACATAGAAATTCTAGAGAAATCACCAAAAAAATATTAGAAGTAGTGAATTAACTTAGTAAAGTTGCAAGATGCAAAATCAACATATATAAATCAGTTGCATTTTATACACTAACTAGAGTCTCAGTGCACAAAATTCATGCACAGGTAGAGTCCCTAGTGGCTGCTAGCTGCTGGCCGGGGCCTCCCTTCCCCAGCTGCCAACTGCCAGCTGCTGGCCAGGGCCTTCCTTCATTCCACATCACCCCTTGGTGGTCAGTGCATGTAATAATGAGTGATTGAACTCCTCTTCGGTTGAATTCCTGAGGGGACACTTTGCATATTAGGCTTTTATATATAGACATATTGAACAGCCTAAAAAAGAAATAATACAATCTCATTTAAAATGGCATCAAAAAACAATAAAGTATACTTGGGGATAAGTTTAAACAAAAGGGTGGAAAATCTGTAGATGAAAGAAATTGTATAAGGCAAAATAATTGGAAAGATAACCTGGTTTTATATGGATCAGAGGAATTAATAGACATAGAGACCAAAAAAATAATACAGAAGATCAATGAAACCAAGAGCTGGTTCTTCGAAAGGATAAAAAAGATTGACAAACCTCTAGCCAGGCTCACCAAGAAGCAAAGAGAGAGGACCCAAATAAACAAAATCAGAAACGATAGGGGCGAAATAACAACAGACCACACAGAAATACAAACGATTGTTAAAAAATACTATGGACAGCTCTACTCCAACAAACTAGACAACCTGGAGGAAATGGACAAATTCCTAGAAAAATACAACATTCCAAAACTCAATCAGGAAGAATCTAAAAATCTCAATAGGCCAATAACTATGGAAGAAATTGAAGCAGTCATCAAAAAGCTTCCAGCAAACATAAGCCCAGGACCAGACGGCTTCACAGGGGAATTTTACCAAACATTCAAGGAAGAACTAAAACCTATCCTCCTCAGACTACTACAAAAAATTCAGGAGGAAGGAACACTTCCAAGCTCATTCTATGAAGCCAGCATCACCCTAATACCAAAACCAGGTAAAGACAACACAATGAAAGAGAATTACAGGCCAATACCCCTCATGAACATAGACGCCAAAATGCTCAACTAAATCTTAGCAAATCGGATCCAGCAGTACATCAGAAAGATCATACACCATGACCAAGTAGGATTTATCCCAGGGATGCAAGGATGGTACAATATCCGCAAATCAATAAACGTGATACATCACATAAACAAATTGAAAGAAAAAAACCACATGGTCATATCAATCGATGCAGAAAAAGCATTTGACAAAATCCAACACCCATTTTTGATAAAAACCCTCAGCAAGGTGGGAGTAGAAGGATCATACCTCAACATAATAAAAGCCATATATGACAGGCCCACAGCCAACATCATACTTAATGGACAAAAACTAACACCATTTCCCCTAAGAACAGGAACAAGACAGGGATGCCCACTCTCACCACTCCTGTTCAACATAGTACTGGAAGTATTAGCCATTGCAATTAGACAAGAAGAAGAAATAAAAGGCATCCAAATTGGAAAAGAGGAAGTAAAACTGTCCTTATTTGCAGACGACATGATATTATACATACAAAACCCTAGAGACTCCATCAAAAAACTACTAGACTTAATACATGAATTTGGCAATGTAGCAGGATACAAAATTAACCCCAAGAAATCTGAGGCATTTCTATACACCAATAGTGAACTTTCAGAAAGAGAGATTACAAAAACAATCCCATTTACCATTGCACCAAAAAAATTAAGCTACCTAGGAATAAACTTAACTAAAGAGGTAAAAGACCTCTACTCAGAAAACTACAGGACGTGGAAAAAAGAGATAGAGGAAGACATAAACAGATGGAAGAACATACCGTGTTCATGGATTGGTAGAATCAACATCATTAAAATGTCCATACTACCCAAAGCAATCTATAAATTCAACGCACTTCC
Source organism: Myotis daubentonii (assembly GCF_963259705.1). Lineage (NCBI taxonomy): Eukaryota > Metazoa > Chordata > Mammalia > Chiroptera > Vespertilionidae > Myotis > Myotis daubentonii. The sequence continues at coordinate 86,788,360 of NC_081842.1, forward strand.
CATTAAAACACCAACGGCATACTTCAGAGATCTAGAACGAACTCTCCAAAAATTCATCTGGAATAAAAAAAGACCTCGAATAGCTGCAGCAATCCTGAGAAAGAACAAAGTAGGTGGGATCTCAATACCAGATATCAAGCTGTATTACAAAGCCACTGTTCTCAAAACTGCCTGTTACTGGCACAAGAACAGACATATAGATCAGTGGAATAGAATAGAGAGCCCAGAAATCGGCCCGAACCAATATGCTCAATTAATAATTGACAAAGGAGGCAAGAACATACAATGGAGCCAGGATAGTCTCTTCAATAAATGGTGTTGGGAAAATTGGACAGATATATGCAAGAAAATGAAACTAGACCACCAACTTACACCACACACAAAAATAAACTCAAAATGGATAAAGGACTTAAATGTACGACAGGAAACCATAAAAATTCTAGAAGAATCCAAAGGCAACAAAATATCAGACATATGCCAAAGCAATTTCTTCACTGATACAGCTCCTAGGGCACTTGAAACTAAAGAGAAAATGAACAAGTGGGACTACTTCAAAATAAAAAGCCTCTGCACAGCAAAAGAAACCATCAACAAAACAACAAGAAAACCCACTGTGTGGGAAAACATATTTGCCAATGCCATATCTGATAAGGGCCTAATCTCCAAAATTTATAGGGAACTCATACAACTTAACAATAGGAAGATAAACAATCCAATCAAAAAATGGGCAAAGGACCTAAATAGACACCTTTCAAAAGAGGACATTCAGAAAGCCAAGAGACATATGAAAACATGCTCAAAGTCACTAATCATCCGAGAGATGCAAATCAAAACAACAATGAGGTACCATCTCACACCTGTCAGAATGGCTATCATCAACAAATCAACAAACGACAAATGCTGGAGAGGATGTGGAGAAAAAGGAACACTCGTGCACTGCTGGTGGAAATGCAGACTGGTGCAGCCACTATGGAAGACAGTATGGAGTTTCCTCAAAAAACTACAAATGGAACTCCCATTTGACCCTGTGATCCCACTTCTAGTAATATATCCCAGGAAACCAGAAACACCAATCAGAAAGGATATATGCACCCCTATGTTCATAGCAGCACAATTCACCATAGCTAAGATCTGGAAACAGCCTAAGTGCCCATCAGTAGATGAATGGATTAGAAAACTGTGGTACATCTACACGATGGAATACTATGCTGCTGTAAAAAAGAAGGAACTCTTACCATTTGCAACGGCATGGATGGAACTGGAGAGCATTATGCTAAGTGAAATAAGCCAGTCAATGAAGGAAAAATACCACATGATCTCACTCATTCATGGATAATAGAGACCATTATAAACTTTTGAACAGTAATAGATACAGAGACAGAGCTGCCTCGAACAGATGGTCAAAATGCAGTGGGAAGGCCGGGGAAAGTTGGGGGGCTGGAGGGAGGGGTATAAGAGAGCAACCGAAGGACTTGTATGCATGCATATATGCATAACCAATGAACATGGGACGGTGGGGGGTGGGGGAGGCCAGGGGATAGTCAAGGGCGGGGGAAAAAAAAAGACACATATGTAATACCCTTTGTAATACTTTAAGCAATAAAAAAAAGAAGAAGAATTAATATTTGCTAAAACGTCCATACTACCCAAACCTACCTATACATTCAGTGTAGTCTCTGCCAAAATTTCAATGGCATTTTTCAGAGATAGAATAAACATTTCTGGCATAAAAATAGGTCCATAAATCAATGAAACAGAATTAAAAGCCCAGAACTAAATCCTTGACAAGAGAGTAAGAATACTCGATGAAGAAAGGATAGTCTTTTAAATAAATGGCGTTGGAAAAACTAGATAATAACATCATTCATAAAAATTGGCTAGAAATAGTTTAAGGCTTAAACATAATCCTGAAACCATAAAACTCGTAGAAGTAAACATAGGGAGAAAACTCCTTGATATTGGTCATGGCAACAGTTTTTGGGGGGTATGACACCAAAAGCACAAGCAACAAAAGTAAAAATAAATAAATGGGACTGCCCCAAGATAAAAAGATCCTGCTCTGTAAAATAAAGAGTTAAGAAAATAAAAATATATAATATGGAATGAAAGAAAATAATTCTAAACAAAATAATATAGTGTTAATATCCAAAATACCTAAGTGACTCAGATAATTCAATAGCAAATCAAACAGAAATCTGGTTAAACAATGGTCAGAGTAGCTGAATAGACATTTCCTTAAAGAACACACCCTAATAGCCACCAAGTACAGAAAAATGTTCCACATCACTTATAAGAGAAATCAAACCATAATGAAAAATCACCTCACACCTGCCAGAATGACTTTTTTTTAAAAAAGACAAGAGATAACAGGTATTGGCCAGGATGGAGAGAAAAGGGAATCCTTGTGTACTGTTGCTAGGATTGTATACATTGGTACAGCTGCTATGAAAATAGTATAGGGGGTCTTGAAAAATTTAAAAAGAACCATCATATGATACAGCAATCTACTTCTGGGTATATATCCAAAAGGGATGAAATCAAGTTCTTCCAGAGATACCTTCACTCCTACATTCATTGCAACATTATTTGCAGTAGCCAAGATATGAGAATAACCTCATTGTGCATCTACAGATGACTGGATAAAGATGTGGTATATATGTAAAATTAAATATTATTCTGCCATGGGAAAGAAAAAATACTGGCATTGTGACCACATGGATGGACCTTGAGGGCATTATACTAACTGAATAAAATGAGAGAGAAAATCAAATACTGTATAATAACACTTAAACATGGAATCTAAAATGATGAACTCATAGAAACAGTAGAATGGTGGCTGTGAGGGGCTGAGAGACAGGGGAAATAGAAGTTATTCAAAGAGTACAACTTTCCAGTTATAAGATGAATAAGTTCTGGAAATCTAATGACAGCATAGTAGCTATAGTTAACAATACCATATATGTATGTATGTATGTGTATATATATATATATACATATATATATATATACACATATATATATATATGTTATATGTTATATATTCTTGAAAGCTGTTAAGAGAATATATCTTAAGTGTTCTCTTCACAAAAATAAATAGTAATTATGTGAGTAAATGGAGGTATTAACTAACCATACTATGGTAACCATTTTGTAATATGTAAGTTTAGCAGATCATCACACTGTATAACATAAACCTATAGAATGTTATATATCAGTTATATCTTAATAAAGCTATGAAAGAGATAAAATATTATTTTGTCTTGAGGAATGTTTGTATACATCTGCAATTAGGTTTATAATTTAAAATTTTTTTTAAACCTAATAGATTTGTAGAATGAATTATGTGTCCTCTTATGGACTCTAAGCAGATGGTGTTGCTTGGAGTTCATAAGAAATAGATATTTTAAGGATAGAATTGGTAATAAGAAACTTTTTATGGGTAAAATGCTATCATGTGTATGAATCAAAAATGAAAAATGACACATTAAGTAAAACAACACACATTTAAATTATTGGGACAAAGCTCCAATGTATTTATGTAACTCAGAATATAGTCTATTTTTCTCTTTATAAAAAGAACTATTAACATGCTTTGATTCCTGTTAGTTTAAAAAGTTCAGATAAATTAAAATATTAATTTAAAGATATTATGATTAATGAATAACAGAAGAATGCCACTAGTATAGGCATCCATCTTAGCTCAATAATGAATAAAATCTACTAAATTACAGTGGAAATGTAATTTCATTAGGCAAAGGTAGTCAAATGAGCTCAGAAAGTGTGAACATTATCTAGCTATTAATTTCTTTGAAAAATAATTAATAGTTACTTTCTAGTTGTCAGATACAATGCCAATTTACAAGTCAAATTATAGAGTTAAATAAAGCATAACCTCTACTCTCAGGAATGTACTAACAATAAATGTGAAAACCATAGAGAAGGAATTGGATTGGAGAAAATTACACTTTAAATAATGTCAGTTGATACAATGAATGCAAACACAGGTTTAAAGCAAACTTGGAGCTAAAAGCCTGACAGGAAATCAGGAAGTAATCGAGACATGCTATTAGGATAAGCTGTCATTCAAAATGGCACTTATGACAATATTATGACTTTTTTCTACAGATGACTATGATGGATTATTACGAGAAAAGGGAAAAGAAGCAAAACGAGGGCAGCATTATACATATCATTTCCGGATTCAGTGAAAAAGTAAAAAATGAAAATCACCTATAGAATAACCATTTCATCTTTACTCTCCTTTAAATTATCTCAACAGATAACTTAATATTACTTAATATTCCTGAAGACAAAATTTGTTTCTTCTAAGCACAATCTGAAATATAATGAAATTATAAAATATTGTTTTAATTTTTTAAAAGTTTGATTAGTTATGTATGAGAAGATTGTATCGGCTTTAAAATTTTTATATCCATTATAGAGAAAGAAATTGATAAAAGTGTTGTTCATGTTAAGAAAAGTAGTGGACAAAGAGCGCACAAAGAGTTGTTCCCTTACTTGATTTTAAGTAAAGGAAATTGATTATAAGTGTATTTGTCTCATTATTGTTTTCTCATAAGCAAAAAAGAGAAGAGAACATATTGACAGATAAATGCTTATTCATTTCTTTATTTTTCAGGAGAAATTGCTTTTATTAATAACTGCCACTTACTGAATATTTTCCATTAAGGTTATTTTTCTTTGACTTTGAGGAAGATTATGTATACACAGAATGTTTATTTCCTCTTGGAAGGTAATTTTAGCAAAATATTAATGTCTTACTAAATACTGATATATTGTCTGATATTTCATACACATACACACACATAAGCATTTTATACAGTGTGTCTATCAAAATATATATACACACTTCTTTTTTTCTGATAGCTTAATTGATGTTTTTTCTTTTTAGATTTAACCCATTGGAATTAATAATTATTCAAAGTTTGTGTACACTTTTTGGGACACCCTGTATATATTGCTAAAAAAATATGGCTATATGAGTATAAACTGTTTTTATTTTCTTTTTGAAGGTATTTTTATTCTTTTTATTTATTTTTCTCATGAAGACACGTTTATTCACTAGTAGTTATTAAGTATATACTACCTTCCAGGTATGTTGCTTTTCAAAGGTTAAGATAATTTGGGTCAATTTTTTAGTTTCATAAAATTATATGGTCTCAATGGAGGTTTATACTAAAACTTTTCTAGTAATAGATTTTTTTGAAAATGAGTATTCAAGTCAGAATATTATGTTGCATTTTAAATTATTTATCAAAGCTTCTTCCAAATTAATACCTAAATGTATAAATATGTCTATCACATGAAATAATTGAGAGAGAAAATATTTTATTAAAAGGAAAAATGAGCTATAAAATTATTAGGTAACAATGACTACTATTACTCAGCATATAGAAAGCTGAAGTAATCATTGGTTAAGCTTTAATGATAGGTGAATATATCCATTTCTAAAATTTACTTTTTTTGTTACTATGTAGTACTAAAGAATCATTACACGAGTGGTACAATTAATCTAAACTAAAGCAAAATGCAAATGTAAAAGTATTCTTACATTTGAGGCAAACATTTATAAGATTTGCATCAAAGATATTTTAAAGTACTTACCTTTATAAAATGTGAAGATTTTCTTGTAAAAGAAACACCTGACTTGGAAAAGTTAGAAGAAAGATTTTGATATCCTATCATATGAAATCAATTAGGTAACTAGGAAGCAATATAAATACTAAAATAATAATCATTATATTAACTCAGGTTTTTTATTTTCTTTTTTTATGTTTGAGACCACTAGAACCACCTACACAGTTTCATTAAGATGCCCAAAAGATTTTAAAAGACTTTCAGGTATATTCTAAAACCTCATTGTAGAATAGTATTATTTGAGTCCTCTATTTTTAAAAGGGAGTGAAGCAGCCCAGTGCCCATCAGTATATGAGTGGATACAAAGCTATGGTACATTTGCACAATGGACCTAAAGGGTATTAATGCTAAGTGAAATAAGCCAAATAAGTCAGAGAGAGACAAATACCATACGATTTCACTTATATGTGGAGTATAATGGACAACATAAGCAAACAAACAAAATAGAAATTGCCTCATAGATACAGAGAACAGATTGTCAGCTGTCAGAGGACATGGGGGTTGGGTGGCTGGGTGAAATAGGTGAAGGGACTAAGCAAAAACAAAAAACAAACAAACTCATAAATGCAGACATCAGTAAGGTGATTGCTAGAAGGAAAGGGGGGTGGGGTGGGATCAGGTAGAAGAGGGTAAAGGGAAGATAAATGCTGATGGAAGGAAACTAGACTTTGGGTGGTGAACACACAATGCAATATACAGCTGATGTATTATAGAATTGTACACTTGAAACCTACATAATTTTATTAACCAATGTAGACCCAATAAATTCAATAAAATGTATTTTAAAAATAAATAAACAGGGTGTCTGAAAGATTCACCTCACAAACTTAGATGATTCATATTAATCATTAGATGTAAGTCATAGAGCCTATAAATTGTCCATTGCTTTTGAGCTGAGCCACACCAAGGGGACAATGTATTGAAAGCCATAACTGTCACTTTACTAAGTATTTTTGTTGAAGATATCATAAAATAAGAATTGAAGTCTATTTTTCAAGAATGAAAACAAAGTCTACAAATTTTTAAAAATATTTGCCAGGCAATAGATGTGTTCTTGATCTTGGACTGACAAGTGTCTTGATAGAGTTCCTCCCTTGGTGGTCTAGTCAAGTTTCCTTGTATTCTATATTATCTACCAGAAATACATTTATTGAAATGGATGAAGAATCTCTAAGAAAACATGGCTACTTTGGTCTCCGATATTCTGAATCCCAGCCTCTACACTTTATTGCTATAAAAATATGTACCGAGGCATATTTTTAACCTACACTCAAGCAAGTTTTGCCATTATCTATGCAGATAATGTATGTATTTTTTTAAAAAGTATTTTTATTGTTCATTTCAGAGAGGAAGGGAGAGGGAGAGAGAGAGATAGAAACATCAATGATGAGAGAGAATCAGTGATCAGCTGCCTCCTACATGCCTCCTACTGGGGATTGAACCAACAACCAGAATCAAATCTGGGACCCTTCAGTTCACAGGCTGATGCTCTATCCACTGAGCCAAACTGGCTAGGGCTCTCTGTGTATTTTTAATGTCTATTGAAATTTAGATTCACAAGAAATTGCAAAAGTATTACCTTTCCCCCAGTTTCCCCCAAAGGTTTTATCTTATACGACTATAGTGTATTATGAAAACAAGGTCTGTTAATTATTTTTTTCTGATTCAACTTGAGATTTTTCTGGTTCTTGAAATGATGGATGATATTCACTATTACCTCAGACATTTTCTAAACTATATTATGACATTCTGGATCTCATTTCAAGCCTTCTCTGGAACCTGCAGGTTGGGAGAGAGAGGAAGCTGCCTTGTTTCAGCCCAGTGCTGGTGGAAGTCTGGGTTCCCCACTCAACCTCTGTTGGTACCCTGAGATATAGGGGAGGGGGGCTTCATTACTCCTGGATGTGGGTGGGAGTTTAGTGAGGATCCACTTTGGCTGTGGGGGTGAGAAGCACTTGTTACTGCCTCTTACTTGACAAGAAGGTTTTGTTACTGCTGGACTGTAGTGGAATTGGCAGCTATCCACTACTGTTGCTCTGACTTCATCCCAACCGAGAGGGCAGGGGTGCTTATTCCTGCTCGGTGCTGATGGAAATCATGGATTCCCTCTAGGCCTCCTCTGACACCACCCCTTTGTGGGAGGAACAGGTATTTTATTGTAGCTGGGCAAGGTTGGAAGTCTAGACTTCCCACTTCAGCCTTTGCTGATTATGGTAGGGGTGCAGCCTCTGTTCCCCACCCCCCATGTTGTTTGCCTATAGTAGAATAATTATTGCCTAAAATTGTTCAGTCTTGCTTTTTGCCATTTTTCTGATGTTTTGGCTATAGAGAACAGCATTTCATCAGGCTCTTATTGTTGTGCCAAACTTGTTCAGCACTCAGTTTATTATATATGAAGCAAAATGAAAACCCAGAGAAATGTGCTTGGGCTTTAAGATAAAAATCTCTAAGTTGAAAAATAACTAGCAACCTTTTAACGCTCATTGGGTTTTAAATTTGGAGAGGGCAAGGTAGACTTGGGAATTTCAACATTTATTTAAGCAAGACATAAATATTCTTGCACTTACATTTTTCAGATTTGATTAAAAATATAAGGAACTAGATGCTATGCAATATTATAGAGATCCATGTATCTCAGTCCCAGTTAAATGCTGCAGTACCTTATGTCACTGATCTCCAAACTGTGGTACTGCAGGGATTTCTTTGTCATTTGCCTTCCTAAGAATTTCCTTCATTTATTAAACAAATACTTATTAATTTTACCATTTTAAGTAATTACAATTGCAAACTGAAGCTTCTGTTTAGGAACATCAGTTGTCGATTCAAATGTAAATAATTCTAGTCAAATGTATGAAACTGGAGGCTAAGTGCACAAAATTCGTGCACTTGGGGGGGGGGTCCCCCAGCCTGGCCTGTGCTTTGTCACAGTGCAGGAGCCCCATGATCAATTGACCCAAAGAGGTAGGCCCCACCCACCCATCCAGGGCTCCTCAATGGATTGCTCCAAAGAGGTAGGCCGGAGCTGGGGGTCCCACCTCCGTGCCATGCAGAGCTGGGAGGTAAGACCCCCAGGACCCCCAGGACCCCCAAGCAGGCCTCCCACACCGAGCCAGAAGGAGGCGGAACCCTCAGGCGGGCCTCGTTGTGATTAGCTGGTAACCCTAAGGCAGGCCTTACTGCATGGAGCTGGGGGACCCCCAGGCAGGCCTCGCCTTATGGAGCTGGGACCCCCAGGCAGGCCTCTCCTTATGGAGCTGGGACCCCCAGGCAGGCCTCACCTTATGGAGCTGGGACCCCCCAGGCAGGCCTCATCTCGCAGATGCAGCTTCAAGCCCAGCCCTGCCCACCTGCGCGTGCCCAATGTGTACGCAGCCATCTCGTGGCAGTGTTAGGGCATCACAGCGTGATGACCACTGAGGCTTTTATTAGTAAGGATTATGATTTAGGTAATGTTCACCTTCAATGAAAAGTGACAGATTTAAAAACATTTGATAAATATTAAAAATACTTTTTAATGGCTCTATATTAATTTTTGGACACATTTATAACAACAAATGAGGTTTTCCTAAATCTTATTTTTAATAAAACTTTGGCAAAAAAATAACTTAAATATCTTTAATCTGCCAATGGTTATTTTGTGAAAATATCTTTATGGTTAAAATTAATCTATAGTTCATTTAGTTTAATAACATAATGGATGAGATTTTGAATATTATATCAAATTCTGTGCATTTTAAATAATTTATCGAATGGCCGTGATACTAGGAGGGAAAACAGGAACAATATTTTAGACTCAATATAAGGAGAGAAGGATCCAGAGACCCTTCACATCTTACTCTGCTTTCTCAGTAGTTCATTGTGTGCATTATTTGTGATACATCATAGCTCCCTTGCACTATATCATTATCATTGTCATCCAAGTGAAACAAATTTTGGGGGTAAAAAGACAGGTTTTAGGAAAATTTAGAAATTAAGGGGAACATGGGAGAAGCACAGGGCTGGAGAGCAACAGAAGGTATATTTACATGGAATGGGGGCGCTGAAAAGCTGCAACAGGTACATTTCCGTAGAATGAGGGAGCTGGGAACAGCAAAAGGTCTATATTTACAAAATAAAGAGAAGGAAGCCCTTCATCCACATGGAGAGGAAGAAAGCCCAAAGGGAACAGGAAAACAATAAGGAAGGGGGGGACCTCACATGTCCAATGTGGTGTTTGACCTTTGAGCTCAGGATTTCCTATAGTAACCAGTCTAAGGGAATAGTGACCAATCAGAGGGGATATCAAGGCACCAAGATCTGCAGCCTTTATAAGCCATAGGGAAAAGGAACTCAGTGGGACCCTTTCTCCCTCCCCATGTGGGAGTTCGTTCTGTGGGATTTTTTCCCCTCCCTACATGGGAGTCTGTACTTGCTCTTTAATAAATTTTCACCTTTGCTATACCACCTTCTGTCCGTGGATTCATTCTTCAACTCTGGAGAACAAAGAATTTGGCTTCCAATCCAGGGGAACACCACGTGTTCCAGTCCAAAAATTCCATATAAGTTCCACTTATATGGTTCCTAGAGTAATGAAAATTATAGAGACAGAATGTAGAATGATAGTTGCCAGGGGCTGGGAGGAAAGAGAATAAGGAGTAATTGCTTCATGCTGATAAAGTTTCAACTTTTGTAAGATGTAAAGAATTTTAAAGATGGATGGTGGCGATGGGTGCACAACAAGATGAATGTATTAATACCACTGACATGTATTTAAAAATATTAAGATGGTAAACTTTATGGTATGTGTATTTTACCTCAATAAAAAAAGCTCAGCACAGGATGATTATCATGATAATATGGTGGGGAAAAATGTTAATAGACCTTAAATGCCCCATGTTGTTAAATCTTTTTTTTTTTTTTAAATATATTTTATTGATTTTTTACAGAGAGGAAGGGAGAGAGATAGAGAGTTAGAAACATCGATGAGAGAGAAACATCGATCAGCTGCCTCCTGCACATCTCCTACTGGGGATATGCCCGCAACCCAGGTACATGCCCTTGACCGGAATCGAACCTGGGACCTTTCAGTCCGCAGGCCAACGCTCTATCCACTGAGCCAAACCGGTTTCGGCTGTTAAATCTTTATAAAGAAACATCCGGTAGCATGGTGTCTGATAATGTCCTTGAGGGAAAATTGTTTATTAGTGACTTAAAGGGAACCATGTCATCTATTGAATTACAAACATCATATCCTCTTGCACCTGGATTTTCCTTGGAGGTCAGCCTTCCAAACATTAGCCAGATTTGACCCTGCTGAGCTTGAGAGTTCTGATGAGCTCATAGCCCAAGGTGGTGTGGTTTTAAGACAGCATTGCACTAAGAGTATATCTGTCACAGATGAAAATGCAGGAGCATATTTATGTCTTCATGTAATCCATTCATTGCTTTTTATAAACCTAAAGTTCTCCAGGGAGTAAAACAAATTCACATAATGTTCCTATGTGCTACAATTTGTATTTTGATCTTTACTTTAGCTGACAGACTCTTTTATAATAACCAGAATGCTCCCTAGTGAATGCACACATGTAGGCATTAAAAAGTAAAAATTAGTTTAGTGATTCAAGTTAAAGTTAGCATTTAGTTATTCTGAATTATATTTCATTTCACATGCTCTGATTTTATGTTGAATTAGTATCAGCTGTCTCCTCAATGTCTTAGTATGATATTTCTTAGTGCATCCCCAGTTCATCTCTAAGTGGGATACCACTTTGGGAAATTTTGGCTATTTCCCACAAGTATCCTGTATAATAAAAGGATAACATGCAAATCGACCAAATGGCAGAACAGCCAGAACGTCTGTGGCCCCTCGCCCTGGCTGTCCCACCCCTAATGGCCCCCATCAGGGGCAGGCCGGCTGGACCCTACCAGTGCACGAATTTGTGCATCAGGCCTCTAGTATTTACATACTCTTGTTGATTTATTTTAGGTTTAACTGATAAAGAATTAGTACTTCTGAGGTGTTATGATTGATCAGTGTCATTGCTTACATACATTAAACACCTGCCAAAGGTTTTCTAGGGTGTAGCTGCTTTGTATGTCAAATTTAAAGACTATTGTGTGATTGGCTTTAGGATTCTGATGTATTTTTATAAATACACTAGTTATACCTTTGCTAATGTGTTTTCTGATCTTTCACAAAGGGAAAGTTTTGCTTCAATGGTATGTGTCAGAATATATTCATTTTCACAAACTCAGAATGAAAAATACAATGCTAACTGGAAAAAAGAACAGAGCAAAATTTTTTAATAATTCAGAGACATTACATTAAACACCTACTACTTTCAAGTACTAAAGTTATAAAAATGAATAAGGCATAATATATAAGAATAGCATATATGAATAGAATAGAATAACTCATGACCTTATTGTAGTACCAATAATTAGACAACATAATGTGAATAATACTGATAAGAGTGTCAGTAAATAAATATGACAGCACTTTAGAATAATTAGTTATGACCAATTTGAGAAAAATTGTTTTTAAAAAATATCTTCCTAGATTAAAACCCCTAAAATTCCAGTATTTTCATATCCAGTTTACTCCCACTAAATGTATGGATTTGGAAAACCACTTTAATACTTGAGCTGGTCTAGAGCTGCATAGATGAGAAGAACCAAAAATCCACTTGCCAAGTGGCAGGACCTCAATGCACTTCCCAGGATGAGAAATGCTCTGTGAGCCATGCTTCATATAAACCTGTTTGTTGTCACGGCTCTAAGACACTTCTGTTAGTCCTGCTGCAGTGACTCTTCTGGTACATAATCTGCAGTACTGGCTACGTTTGGACTTTGACACCCTGGGAGTATTACTGCTCTTTATTGCAGTGGTTGATTGTTCCTCAAGGACTACATTATTTTGATATTGTTATTTTCTAGTATCCAGATTTTTGAAGGAAGGTCTCAGAGCAGATATTTCGGACACTACTTTTCTTACTTTACCAATTCGACTTCTTCTCAACAATTGACACACAGGTTGGAAGGAACTGAGAAGTACTATGAATGATTGTGGAGAAGAGAAGGTTGGGGAAGAAAAGATTTATGCATAGCCTTATGTGTACTATAAATCATTATTCAATAATTAGGCCTTTTAGACTAATTTTGGATATTTTCTGCCATTTTCCTGAAATCTTGTGGGAATCAGATCTTATTCCTGCTTGATTATTAAGTATTTTAGCACAATGGTAGGCATTTTTGTTGTTGTAACTAGAAATGAAGACTGACTCCCAGGTTCCATACTACATATGATTTTTTAAAAGTCCTTCTTACAGTTTCACCTCTAACCACTAATTAAATTTTGGTGTTCTCCAGAATTCCACACTTAACTTCTTTTATTTTATTATTGATTTTAGAAAGAGGAAGAGGAAGAGAGAGATGAACATCAATCAGCTGCCTCCTGCACATGCCCTGACCAGGGACTGAATCTACAACCTGGGTATGTGCCTGGATGGGGAAGCGAACCCACCACCTTCTGGTGTACCGAGCCCACTCCAACCAACAAAGCCAGGGCCATACTTAACGTTCTTGTCTTCTCCTTCCATCACTGTCTTCCTAAGTGATCTATTTCGCCTCTGTGTTTGGAACTGCTACCTATAAACAATATTCATCAGGTCTCTAAAGAGAACCTGTCTCTTCCCCAAAATCTAGACCTGCATATCTAATGTCCTATTGGACTTCACAATTTATAATTTCCACAGTTATATTCAGCATGGTAAAAGCGAAACTTAAAAAAAACGTGTATTTTTATTGATTGCAGAAAGGAAGGGAGAGGAAGAGAGAGAAAGATCAAGGATAAGAGAGAATTATTGGCTGCCTCCTACACACCCCCTACTGGAGACCCAGTCAGCAACTGGGGCATGTGCCCTGACTGGGAATGGAACTCTGATCTCTTGGTTGATAGTTTGACACTCAACCACTGAGCCACACCGACTGGGCAAAAGTTGAACTTTTAATATTCATACCCATATCAGTTCTCCATGTTACATTTATTGTCTTATCTAGTGAATGTCTTCCTGGTCATCCAAGCCCAGAAACAAAGAGCCTCATGGCTTGCTTGGCTCTTTTATCCCTACATCCAATCAGTGGCCAAATCCATGTAGTATAGGATCCATTTTAATTAATTAATTAATTAATTAATTAATTCAGTTATCCCTCATGCATTAAAATCTTACTTAATGACATTATATGTATACATCATATAGTGCTCTAGGAGCTTGAGGCTCTGAAACAAGACCAACCAAGTCCTCAAGGACCTTACATTTTATTTCCAGACACAGACACGAAGTAAATAACGAGAGAAAAAAAAGATTGTATTTACGTCTAGAAAAATAAAGCAAGGATTCTTTAGATAATCACTTAAGACTGAGGGAAGAACTGGCTCCTGGAGGTTTTTCTGAGGGATCAACCTTTGTGCAAATATGCAAAAAGAGGAAATTCACAGATTTGTGGAGAAAATGGTATGAAAGTAAAGAGAATTCTAAGCTAGAACAAGCTTGTCATGTTAAAGGAGGAGCAGGGCAATCTAATGATTTTGGAGAGGTCAACTAGATTATAAAAGAAAAAACATATCCTTTGCTAGAAGTAAGTAATGAGATAATTGACTTGGGATGGTGAAAAAAAGTTAGATTATAAGATCTTATAGGATTTTAGACTTCATTTGCACGGACAGCTGCTAGTTTTATAAAATGGAAATAAACTGACCTGATTCCCAAAATATTTTAACTTTAGTGACGTGCTGCTAAATAATTAACAACTGACTTTTGAAGAGGAGGGGGAGCACTTGTTACTAATTATGGTGTGAATATGACCAGAACGGCCAAATTCATACTACCAATGTGGCATCAGTAAAGGCAGAATCGGGAAGAGATGTGCACAATTGTCTATCTTGAACTTTAAGAATATGTTCATACTGACTCCTGTTTTTTTTCAATGCCTCTTTGAGTATTATTATTTTTTTTTTAGTTTTTTCTACACACCTTTGCTTTAATGTACTTACATGCCACAAAATAGCATTGCTTATTCTCTGTCTGACGCTCATGTAGAACTGCATTCTCCAACAATGTAGCACCTGAAATGTGGTTAGTACAATTAAAGAGCTGAATATTTAATTTTTTTCCAATTTTAAGTAATTAAAATTATAAAAATAAAATTTGATTCTGTTATTGCAAAAATTTTGAGTATGTTTGGAACAATGTGGGCATGTACATCTTTTTCAACTATAAGTTTTATGAAATCTAAATGCAGATCAATTCTTCCCAATGAAAACTTAAGAGTCTGAATTGAAGTGTGTTATAAATATAAAAGACAAACTGGATATCTAACACTGAGTATGAATGAAATAATGCAAATCATATGATTATCAATATTTGTTTTTAACTGACATGTTGAACTGATAATATTTATTATCAGGTTAGATAAAATCTATGTTTAATACTAATTTCAATATGGTCTTTTTACTTTTGTTGACTATGGCTACTAAAAAGTAAAATTAAATATATGAGTTGCATTATATATCTGTTACTGTTCTGATCTTGATTCTTGCTAATCTGTGTGTGGTCCACAGACCAGCAGCATTACCATTACCTGGGACCTTTTTAGAATTGCAAAATTTCAGGCTCCTTCTCAGATCTACTAAGTACAAACCTGAGTTTGACAAGTTCCTCAAATCATTTGTTTTCTCATTAAATGTAGAGAAACAAGGATCTCTACAACTATGAAAGACAACTTGTCTTTGCAATCTATTCCTTTTCAATTCTACTTCTCACTTCAGTTTTTTTAAAACCATCTTCATTTTTATTTAGAATCTTAAAGGGTACAGACTCACATAAAGTGAAGACTTCTTATTGAGCCAGTCACACAAATGGCTTCTTGATTCTAACTCTTTAAGCTCCTCTTCCCTATCTAATCATTTATACACAGTCATCAATAAATTACTTGTTTTCCAAACACATTCTATTTTCTACTTGTTTTTGTGTTGTTTTCTCTACCTTGAATATCTTAGTCCACCTAGGGATACGTTTTTTGTTTGTTTGTTTTTTCTAAAATAAATGGCTCAAAACTTTTTAATAAGGGAAAGGGGTTGTCTGCAGGTCCTTTTATTATTCTGTTGAGGAACTGTTTATTTGAGCCACACAACGAATATTTAGTTTTTTTCTAGAAGACTGTGCCATTGTTTGACTGCTATTCCCTAACAATCAATGCTTAGACTCTCTGAAGTTCCCTGTTAACTTGCATATTGTACCCAATAAATATGTAGATGAACTTTATCTGGTAGAAAAGATACCTCAATATGGTTATTGCCATGAAGAACATTAACTTTGTCCTTATTGGCAGTCTGTAGCCAATATTTCCTCATACATTCCTTTATTTTTTAGACATGGTTTCCTTTAGTTCCTTGAACACTTTTGCAATATGTACTTTCATGTTTTTTATTAAGGCCAACATTTGGGCCTTCTCACACCCCCCCCTTTTTTTTGTTTGTGTGTGTATGGTCGCACTCCTTTTTCTTTGTATGTCTCTTATTTGTTGTTGTTAAAAACTGGACTTTAGATCATACATTGCAGCAACTCTGGGCACTGATTCCTTCTCATATCTAAGACTTCTTGTTTTCCTATTTATTGGTTTAATGATGGTTAGACTAATTTAGAGAAGTTTATTGCTCCCACTGTGTGAAGTCTCTGGCATTACTTCTTGGGGCACTCCTTCAGCACATGCAGTCACCTGCTATGACAGTGGTTTTAGCTGGGCTTTCCTTAACTGTCAACTGTCTCCTGGTCTACCAGTTCAGCCATCTGCCTCTGTCACACCCAGATGCTAGACTCCACTAATTGTCAGCTCATTGCTCTATTGTCTTTGATAATGACCTGGAACAAAATTGGCTCCATAGCCTGATTCAGTTAAATACAGGCCCCTTTGTAGGGAAAGTTTTTGAGGCCAATTTTTGAAGTTTGTTCTGACCCCACAAGGACTCATGTTAGTTGTCTATTTCTGTAGCTCACTCTGGTAAGCTAGCTGACCTATGATTTGGCTTGTTCTGAAGGAGCTACTAACCCCCTCTTAATAGCATCCCTTTATAATTTCCATTGTTTTCAAAAGGGCTGTTGGTTATAAACTTCCTTGAACATACAGTCTGGTTCCTGACTTATGACCTGATTTATGATTTTAATACTTTATTGATGATGTGAAAGCTGTTCGCATTTAGTGGAAACCTTATTTTGAATTTAGATCGCTTCTCAGGGTAGGGATGTGCAGTACCAATACTTTCTTGTGATCCTGGTCCCAGCCAGCCATGGGATCACAGAGTAAACAGCCAATACCCTAGAACAGGGGGGGGCAAACTTTTTGACTCGAGGGCTACAATGCATTCTTAAACTGGACCGGAGGGCTGGAACAAAAGCATGGATGGAGTGTTTGTGTGAACTAATATAAATTCAAAGTAAACATCATTACATAAAAGGATACAGTCTTTTTTTTCTTTTTTAGTTTTATTCATTTCAAATGGGCGCAGGCCGTAGTTTGCCCACGGCTGCTCTAGAACATAGTGTTAAATGCATTTTCAACTTATAATATTAAAACAGGAATTTTGTGGGATGAAAAGACAGGTTTTAGGAAATTTGAGAAATTTTGGAAATTAAGGAGACCATGGAGGAAGCACAGGGCTGCAGAGCAGCAGAAGGTATATTTCCATAGAATGGGGGAGCTGAAAAGCTGCAACAGGTACATTTCCATAGAATGAGGGAGCTGGGAACAGCAAAAGGTCTATATTTACAAAATAAAGGGAAGGAAGCCCTTCAAGATGGAGAGGAAGAAAGCCCAAAGGGAATAGGAAAACAATAAGGAAGGAGGTGGGGTGGGGGGAGAACTTCACATGTCCCATGTGAGGTTCAACCTTTGAGCCCAGGAGTTACTATAGTACTCAGTCCAAGGGAATAGTGACCAATCAGGATCTCAAGGCACCAGAATCTGCAGCCTTTATAAGCCATAGGGAAAAGAAACTCAGTGGGACCCTTCCCTCCTCCCTACATGGGAGTCAGTTCTGTGGGACTCTTTTCCCCTCTCCCCATGTGGGAGTCTATTCTTGTTCTTCAATAAACCTCCACTTTTGCTATACCACTTTCAGTCTGAGGATTCATTCTTCAATTCTGGTGGACAAAGAATCCGGGTTCCAGTCCCAAATTACCATTTCAATAAACAATGGGTTTTTGAGGACATAACCCTATTTTAAGTTGAGGAGCATCTGTACTCTGTTCTAAATAAAGTTATTTCCTTAGGAAAGAGCTTTGAATCTCTCTGTTCTTATGGCCTGCCTTTGCTCTTCTGCAAAATCTCTGAGTCATTGTTCTGGAGCTGGGGATGAGGACAGAGACTTACTTCTTTTGGAATGACACCTTCGGTTTATGAGCAGATGCTGGACTGGAACAGAAGCCTTTGGTCTTCTTGGTTTGCCTCTTCTGGCCTAGAAACTATACATATGCAGTTGCTGGAGTGCTGGTGATGGGGTCCCAGTATTGTATTCCCTGCCTGCTAGTTTTGGCCTCAAGCATCCATCTGCACTTGGGGGCTGCACAGATGAAGAGAGAACTAATCTCTAAGCTATGCTCACCTGGAGTTTAGCTTCCACAACATGAAGCTGCACAGGGGGAGCTATAAGAAATGTTGGAAGCTTGCCCGTCCAAGGAGGTATTGTAGCCACTGTCTGAGAGTTGCGGGTAGAGAAATGCTATTGTTTTAATGTTATCAATCCAGGATGGAGTTTCCATCACATAGAGCGTGTGTGGGAGTTGGGGAGGGAGTGGGTTATGAAGTGCCACAGATTCACACTTGTCTTACTAAGATCGAGGAGATTTTCTTGAATAAATGTTTCTTCATATGCTGTGTGCCTCTATGCCTTTAGAACAATTTCAGAGATTATTAAAGAATATTTGGGATTAAAAAGAATAATTTTCACAGGCTGTTGGTTTTTTGTTTGTTTGTTTGTTTGTTTTTTTGCTGAGGAGCAAGTAGGTCCACAGAATTCCTCACATCACCATTCTGGAAGTTAATCTCGAACTTTGTATCTACACTCAGAATCTTCTTCTGATATATTTTAAAAATAAGTGTAATTCTCTTGGCCTATGTAAAAAACAACTATTTCTTTTTAAAAATATTTATTTTTCAATTATAATTTATATTCAATATTATTTTGTATTGGTTCCAGGTACATGCCATTGGAGATAGCTTGAGCATTTTATTGGTTTTCTCATTAAATAATAACTTGAATAAAGTCTTTAACTCCTATTTATTTTATATATAGGCCTCATGAGAGAATTATACTCTGACATTCTCATTTCTGTTTATTTAAATTTTCCTTGTGGAAATTTCTTGATTACCATATGAAATTAAACATTTCTTGATATCTACAACTTTACCCTGTAGATATTTTATTGCATTTATCATGACCATTATAATCATCCATGTACCTGCGTTTCTCTTAATACAATATGTTGCTAAAGACAATGTTTTAGGCATTTTTCTTTCTTTCTTTCTTTCTTTTTTTCTTTCTTTCTTTCTTTCTTTCTTTCTTTCTTTCTTTCTTTCTTTCTTTCTTTCTTTCTTTCCTTCTTCTTTCCTTCTCTCTCTCTCTCTCTCTCTCTCTCTCTCTCTCTCTCTCTCTCTCTCTTCTTTTGCCTTTTCTTTCTCTCTATATTCCCCACTTTCTTTGTGTTGTATCTATATTGTCATATTTGCCCTATCTATGAACTGCCTAAATTTTTTTGAAAGAACTATAAAAATATAGTAAATTCAATTGAATTAGCACATACTCCCACTGGGACTTAGTTTCCTCATTTATAAAATGAAGGAGTTAAGCTATGTCAGAAATAACAATCTAACCACTGCTTTCTTAGCATAATTTTGATAGATTGTGTGATTTTAAAAAAATGTCTTATTATAGTATCTGAACAGAGAGAGACCACCTTTTTCCTAAGATTGAGGAAGAAAAGAAGGAACTCAAGAAGAAGCATTTCTATTTTTCTATTTCTGATGCATGTATATAAAGAATGGATGAGGCACCAAAAAACCATGCGTCAGAAATTCAGTACTCCAAGTTCAAATTGTATGATTATCCAACATAGGGTACAGCCTCATGGTTCAGTTCCTTGCTCTCTTAATTACTTAATCTGAGTTTGGAATCAGGTTCTCAACCATTTGGACTCAATTCCCTCCTATGTACAATTAGAATATATACAATTAGAAAGAATTGAAATAGGAACGTGACATAAACAAACTCTCCACTACATAAGCTATCTCATGCAGAGACTCGTAGGAAGAAGGAGTCAGTCTGGAAACATGATTAGAAATCCACCTTCTGCTTTAAATGTAAATGAACCTCTTTAGAAGTCTAAGAATTTCTATGTCTGGATAATCTGAATACTGTTTTAATAGATAATTGATCTGTGTAAGGCACATTTTAAAATTCAATATATGTGACATTTTCTATTAACTCTAAAAAATGGAACACTTGTAATGTGTTTCTGTTTTTTCCCCTTTAGTCAGCATGCAGTCATTCTCTCCCCCCGCCCCCCAATTATATTAAGGCCCTGCTATGCATATAGAACTCTGTGAGGGAAAGCACACCTCAGCATGTTTATGGTATCCACCTGCAAGGAAATTGATTTTTTACAGACTAGATCTGGTCCTTTGAAAGGTAAATACTTCTGGTTCCATTTTAATACAGCTTTAGCTGGTATGACATCATAGCTGGAACTCTATGTTAGCCATCTTTTTGCAAAGCCTTTTGGTAAGTTGTCCATTTCAAATTTTACATGCAGGTTTAAAGTCATTTGGTTTTATTTTGAGTAATTATATTTGAGTTTTCATTAAAATTACATTTCAAAAAGTGTTGAGTTTCATGAATGTCTCTTTAAAACCATCCATAAACCCAATGCACTATATACATATTGATGGATTTGATAAAATGGTGTTACATTCGGGGCTTTATGGGAATTAAGGGTTTTCTAGCTTATTTTATGATTGATATAATGTATAAAATAATTTGACAAGGCAGTAATTGAATAATATGTTTGTGATATCAATCTATGTCCTTTATGTCTCCAATATGCCTTTTTTTTGCTTGGTTCTTTAGTAACAACATTAGTTGGTCTGTGCTCTTTGTCCCAGGGAGCAATGTGACAAGGTAGAAACAAAAGCCTTCCAAATTTCTGTACTTAGGTTCCAAAAACATAAGCTCTTCATCCTATATGCAAAAGCAAATTTATATAGAGGGCAAGGCAGTTCCCATGAAAGAATGAAATGACAAGGTATAAGAGAAATGGTAGTGAAAGATCACTGATGAATGGCAGCTAAAACTACCCTCAGTTTTTAGGATTTGTGGGGACTGTGATGAAATAAATGACATGAAAGTCATCTTATGTGAGCAGAGCTAACTCAGCACTGCTTTTTGTGGTAGAGGAATATAGGGATCTATCTCCTGGATCCCAATTTTAAAATTTTCTTGGAGAAGGTAGAAATCTAGTTTTTAAAATATTAGCCAAAAGAAATTAAATTTATCTTTTATATAAAAATATATAAAAATACTTCATATGTTGAACAATGAAGATACTTGGGGTTGATTTTTTCCCCATTGGCTGTGTATTTGCCACATTAAATTTTCCTCCTGCAAAAATAGAGATCAGGGAAGAAATAACTGAACAATTTTGTAGAGAGAAATATTTTCTTATTTTATCAAACTGACTTTGTGCACATTTTAAGAGTTGGGGATTTGTTTTTAAAGAAACAGACATGGGGCGGTGAAAATTACAAAGTACCTGGGGCCCTGGCTGGGTACCTCAGTTAGTTAGAGTGTCTTCCCCATATACTAAGGTTGTGGGTTTGATCCCTGGTCAGGTCTCAAACAAAAATTAACCAAAGAATGCATAAATAAGTGGAACAACAAATCCCTCTCTCTCTTCCTTCTCCTCCATTTCTAAAAATCAATCAATACTTTTTTAAAGAAAAAAGTACATGTGTCCTGGGTGGGGGGGGTGAGGGTAAAAAAAAAAGAAGAGTACATGGGCCCAAAAAAGGGTCATGTACACTGAGGGGGTGAAAACACTCCAGAGAAGTAAGAGCTTTGTGATTCTTCAGTGTGATAACAGCCTCTCACAAACTTCTGGGACCTCTGGCACATTGTGAAATAGTCATTGGACCCCATGATTCCTAATTTGGCACAAATAGGCCAGGCATGAAATACAAGAAGAGATATCTTGGGTGGAGAGCTGTATGGAGGACCATCTGAGAAAGATGATCTCTTCTCTGAATATTCCATAGCATCTCCCTTCTTCAGCTCCTCTTTCCCCTTGCCTTACACGCATCTACCAGAAATTTTACTGAGAAGACTAAGGTAAAATTTTCCTAGCAGTTCAGCAGAATTAAGAATCAAAATAAGTAGAGTTAGTTATAGCAAAATAAATTTATATTTCTGCACAGTTGAATTCATTCATTTACTTTATTTATTGAGAGAGAGAGAGAGAGAGAGAGAGAGAGAGAGAGAGAGAGAGAGAGATTTGTTGTTCCACTATTCATGTGTGCATTTGTTGATTCTTGTATATGCCCTGATTGGAGATCAAACCTGAAACCTTGGCATATGGTGACTGCTCTAACCAACTGAGTTACCTGGCCAGGACTGTACTCCTGAATTTAAATATGTTACACCAAGGTAAGTACTTACAATTGTTGCTTATATAGACTGTGGTTCTTGTCTCTTTCTTACTACATATGTAACTACTCTGGTTAATTTCTTCATCCTAAGGCTTCATATGTAAATTCATGATAAATTGTAAGGCACATGCAATGAGATACAGAAAAGACAGTAAGATGCAATAATGATTAAAATGAATCTGCAAAATGCAAATTCAAAAACAAATACTCTGATATGGAATTTGAACAAGGTCAGAGAAATTAACATCTGGAATACTTCTCATTGCAAACTAATGCTATGTTATAAACAGGACCTCAAATCCAGATAGATAGAGATGATAATAGAGATTAGAGATAGAGATAGAGAGATAGAAATAGAGATAGAGAGATAGAGATAGAGATGAGAGAGAGAGAGAGAGAAAGAGAGAGAGTTAGATACAGAAGAAAATGCAACAGAATTTGAAACACAAAATACCCTAAGCAAGTATTTTATTATATGATACTTTTGGAAAATATATATATATATATATATATATATATATATATATATATATATATTCAATTTAAGGGAAATATATTCTCTTTTGTTGATCATTTTTATTTACACAAATCTCATGCTGTTTAAATTGCTACCTCTGTAATTTTTAAAAAATATATCTATTTTTTCATGATTATTAAATATTAGTTTAGGTTTTCTAAATATTAATTTTAGGTGTCTTTTATATATTATCTATATATAGGTAATATAAAATAATACTGCCTTTAGGCTCTTCTGAATTTTGATGATTTAAAACATAATTGCAATCACATAATCTCAGTAGCAACAGCAAAAACAATAGAATTGGTGGATATAAAATGTAAAAGAACAGAAATCTCTTGTCCATCTATCTATAGGGAATATATAAAAACTAATATATATATATAAATATAATATACATGCAAAAATATATATACATATATATCTACACTAATAAAAGTGCAACATGCAAATTGACCATCCCTCTGCTATGCCCACCAGCCAATCAGTGTGAGTATGCAAATTAACCCAAAATGATGGCAGTTAATTTGCATATGTCGGCATTGAGCAAAGACTAAAAACAGTGTAGAAGGAAGCCAAGTGCTGCAGAAGGGAGCGAAGCTGTGGAGAAGCAAGTGGGGTAGTGGAAACAGGAGGGAAGCAAGCGAGGCGGTAGAGACTGGAGCGAAGCCAGCCCTATTCTTGCAGAAATAGGCCCAAGGAAGCCCTATTCTTGCAGGAATCTTCCTGCAACAGGCCTCTAGTGAATATATATATATATATATATATATATATATATATATATATATATATATATATATATATATTCAACCAAGTGCCATTTAATCTATGGTTCCAGGATACCAAATTTTATTGAACCCACATCTTTACTAATATTTTACTTGTTACCAAGGAATTGCTTAACACATTGCGTACCGCATAGAAATCTCTAAGACATACGCCAGGGACCGCACGTTTTTGGGCAAACTGCACGTTATTTAAATCATCATAACTACAGATCATAATGCACTTTAGGTGTTGTTTTTCAATAATTATAACATTTTTATTTACAAAAACAATTAAACAATTAAAGTTCCTACTACTTTTTTAACATATGGTACTGAGTAAAACATTTTCCTCTATGAAGAGGGACCAAACAAAATGTACATGACTGATTAGCATTGAAAACTAGCCATAGAGACCAATCTCCTGAACAGACCACTCATTATAGTTTAGAACAGAAAGAAATTCCTTGATGCTCTAAGAACTAAAATGTACCTTGATGCAGGTAGGTTTTATAATATTCTCTCCCGTTTTTCTATTTTTTTTCCTGTTGTCGAGACAGAAGTGTCATGGATCATTGATATTATTTGGACAACCCACTTGTCTTTCCATGCTAGGAGAAGAATATCACCTTTTCTGGAAAATATTATGTCACCTTTCTTCATTCTTGATGTTTTCATTTCCAAATTTGGCGGTAAACCTCTACTCTCCCTAATAGTCCCACAGACTCTAGTTTTGTTCTGTAGCAGCAATTCAGCAGTAGATGTAGCACTGTAACAATTATCCTGGTAAATGTGGTGCCATATGCCAAGACAGGGTCCAAGGACTAAAAGAACAGTTTCTTACAATTTCCTTCCTTCAGCAGTGTATATCTCCAGCGTGCAAAACACGAGAAAACTTGTGAGCGGTCCTTAACAGATGGCAGACGAAACATGAGAAAACTCCTCAGTGGTACACAATGTGTTAAGAAATAGAGATTACTTGGTTCACTGAGTCATTGAGTTTACTCCCTTCTAACTGCAGGAGTAGGATCCACATAGAAGAGCCAATGTCAAGCCTACACACTTCATTGTTAAATATGAGCTTATGGTACATCTAGCAGTAAAAGTTGCCAAGAAGTAAGGAGTCTGGCTTGTTTTGTTCCAAACTATACTTCTATACTGTGCCTTAACACATAGGTCCATTTTACTGAAATCAATTTCAGGTGGATATTACTGAGATTATGATGATGATAGTAGCTTTTTCTTTTTTTAAATAGTAATGCTGTATTTATTCTTTGACTAAATCTATTGCCCAGAGAATGGATTCACAGTTTTTTACACCCAAAAGCAATTGATCTGTATAAATAAACATCTGGCAAAACCCTGAACAAATTTAAAGCAATGTTGAATCACATTATAGGCTAAACAAGTAAATGTTTCTCTGTAAATTTAACTGATTAATAAATTCTCTCAAAATGATTGACTTAATTATACATATCCTCTACTGTCTGAGACTAAACTTAGTTTCCATAACGATTATAATTAGATTAGGAAAATAAAATTTTAGTGAAATAATTTTACTCCCTAATTTGTGTGGCCACTTTGTTTAATGATTTTTTCCCCTTCATAATAAAGTATAGCTACTTGCCTTTTTATTTTAACTACTAGAGGCCTGGTTCACGAAATTTGTGCACCAGTGGGGGAGAGTTCCTCAGCCCACCTGCACCCTCTCACAACCCGGGACATTTTGGGGGATGTCCGACTGCCAGTTTAGGCCCGATACCACCTAAACTGGCAGTTGGACATCCCTCTTGCAGTCCAGGACTGCTGGCTCCTAACTGCTCGCCTGCCTGCCTGATTGCCCCTAACCACTCTGCCTGCCTGCCTGATCCTCCCTAATTGCTCTTCTGCATGACCGATCTCCCCTAACCGCTTGCTAGGGGGTGGGGCTAGCCAGAGTGAATGGAGTGGTCATTTTGGTCTCAGTTGTTCTGGTCATTCTGCCATTTTGGTCACTGGGATTTTATTATATAGCAAGATGTTTAGCCTGGTAATATAACTATTTAATGTAACTTTCCACATGACAAAGATTTTATTGCATTTAAATCACTTAAGCCTGCCCTCACCAGCGTGGCTCAATTGGGTGCCTTGTCCCATGCACTGAAAGTCACTGGTTAATTCTTGGTCAGGGTACATGCCAGATTGCGGGTTCCATCCCCAGTAGGGGGCATGCAGGAGGCTGCTGATAGATGTTTCTCTCACTCTTCCTCTCCCTTTCTCTCTCTCTCTAAAAATCAATTTAAAAAATATATTTTAAAAATCACTTAAGCCTATAGTTTCATAAATGTGTGCTAAATATTGAGTTTAAATTAAATATAAAAATAAAATTTTCACTGAAATCAGAAAAGTTTAGAACTTAGAAAGGACAAACAATAATTTATAAAACATACTCAATAAAAGTAGATGTTAAACTTTTTTAGAACAATTGCAAGTACATTTTTATTTTTGAGGCATGCTCCTTTGTTCTAATAAATGAATTCGGTCTTTTTTTCATAATTTCAAAAATAAAAGAGACACTTGAACATGCTGAGTTAATTTCAAAATTGCTTGTGCACATTTCTTAGTTATATGAGTATGTTTAGAAACTATTATCCTATAATTTAAGGCAGTATTTTATTCTTGTGGGATTATTTCCTGTAACATTGATTATTGCTATTTGTTGTGTAATGTCCTCACATGATCTTTTTTTTGCCTTTATGAGCACTATTTGTATTAATAAAAAGCAATAACAAGAGTTACTACTTATTAACTTTAATAATCTGTGTCTTTTTATTTGTTGACACTTTGCCATGCATTTTCAAATTTATTTTTGGGTCCTCAAAGAATATCCTAAGAATGAAGATTGAAAAAAATGAAAATATTTTTTCAAACATCTTTATCTTTTTAAAAAAGAAAAGGAATACTATAAACTAAGGGAGCTTTGTAACATGAAAAGAGGCATTAAGAAAACAAAACTATACTAGTATAAGACATAAATTACCAAGATAATAATCATTAAGAATCTCTGTTGTAGTAGTTTGTGGCTGCACTTCAATCAATGTGATTGAATATTTTCTTAAATGTGGATTAATTTATGAGAAGGATAAACTCATTGTGTAGTTTATCTAGCAGGAGTGGTAGGTTTGCACAAATTTTAAGCACTTACTTAATCCTCCAATATTCATTTTTATGTTGATTGCCCCATATAAGGGATATGGTATATAGCAGAAAAAAATTGTCATTAGATTACACCGTTATTCAAAATTTTATTAGAAATACAGTCTATCTAAGCTCCATCCTGAATAATTCCTGCATCATTTTTTTTACTGAACTGATCTTATAGCAATAAATAGAACTATAAAGATGTAAATGCTACCTTTGTGATGAATACTGTTCAACCTAAAAATGCGTTAGTGCAAAGCAAAAACAATTCTATCAAGTAAGACTTAGGAAACAGGAGAAATATTATCTTCCTATTTTTTCAGTAGCCAAAATATTTGCAGCAACTTAAATAGTGTAAATAATAATCCTATGTTGTTCTCTATAGTCCACAAATGAGTGAGATCATGTGGTATTTATCTTTCTCTGACTGGCTTATTTCACAAATAGACTGATGAAAAGGGACAGACCCAAAGACTGAGAAACAGCGATCATGCTATCAATCCCCAGAAAGAAAGTAGGGGAGGGCGGGGTAAGGGGAAGAGATCAACCCAAGGACTTGTATACATGTATATAAACCAAACCAATGAACATGGACAACAGGGGGATGGGAGAATGAGTGTGTGGGGCGGGGGGGGGGGGAGGTTGGGGGTTAATGGGAGGGATGAGGACACATTTGTAATACCTTAACTAATAAAAAAAAAAAAGAAAATATTAAGTGGAAAATTCCAGAAATAAAGAATTCATAAGTTTTCAAAAAAAAAAAACAACAAAAAAACTAATTACTAAAATTCTGCAGCACGCCAAAAAATATATTACATGGTTTGTGATCTGAAAAAGAAAAAAAAATAATAATCCTATGCAATAAAAGGCTAATATGCAAATAGACCGAACAGCAGAACAACTGAACTACTGAACAACTGGTTGCTATGATGTGTGCTGACCACCAGAGATTGTGCTTAGAACATGGCGGGCATCGGCCGTGGCGGGATGGTGGAGCAAGTGAGCAGGGGCATCAGACCAAGGAGGGGCACCAGTTGCTGTCATTGGGCTAACTTCTGGTGGTTACTGAAAATTATTTGCTCCCGCATGCCATGGTCCTGCCCGGCACTCGCACCTGCTTGCCAGCACCAGAGCCACCACTCGCACCTGCTATCAGGATCCAGTGCTAGCCCTGATCGCTCAGTGCCATCAGCAGGTGTGAGCAGCAGCTGCTGGCCCCAATTGCCCCTGAGGGCTTCTTCATCTCCCCCTGCGCCTGAGGGGTGATCAGGGCAGCAGCTGCCACTCATACCTGGGTGTGAGTGGGGCCTGCACTGTCAGTGTGTGGGAGTAGCAGCAGTGGGAGTGGGGCTGCTGGCAGACAGGGGACCAGTGGGCCACAGTGGGAGGGGCCCGGTGGGGGCACGGAGGATAAGCTGACCCGCCCCTGTGCCCACCACAGCCTCATGACCCAAAGTTCCTTTCAAAGTGCATAAATTCATGTAATAATATATTTGAAAAACCAGTTACTTTGTAAAAAGGTCTTTGCATATTCAATATATACCTAGTGTCATTATTTTACCAGTAGTCAAGAGTTTTTTACAGAAGAGTTGGAAAGTGGTGGGTCCAGAATTCAAAGCCAAGTTTAATTATGATGATTATAAAAATAATAAAACCAATAATCATATGCTTTTTTAATTATATAGTTATACAACTATAATGATTCCCAAAATAATTGACCAGAGAAACATCTAAAAACCTTAATTGAAAATGTAGAATTGTCCATGTCCAAGTCTTTTGTATAACACACTGCAGAATTAGTCGGTAGTTTTGAAGACTGTTGAGAATTTTTCATATTATTTTGTTAAAATGACTAGTTATCATTTAACTTTCATCTTAACAGAACACATATTAAGCCTCCCTCTTGCTCCCAGCCACCCACACAAAAGTTGTATTTAACTGAACAACTATATCTCAAAAAAGAAATCTCAAATAAGAAATATAATTTTTATGGTATAGAAAAATAATATAGAACATATCAACTTTTCTCAAAAAAATTTTTTTTGATATTTTATTTCAAATAATTGTATTCACATTTTTTCTAAATATATTTGGGTAAATTTTAACATTGTTTCAGA
Source organism: Myotis daubentonii (assembly GCF_963259705.1). NCBI lineage: Eukaryota > Metazoa > Chordata > Mammalia > Chiroptera > Vespertilionidae > Myotis > Myotis daubentonii. The sequence goes on from NC_081842.1 coordinate 86,817,327, forward strand.
GGCCATTTTTATTGTTTCTTTCTCATGTAATGTTATTATAATTTTGATTAGAGTTGATATTTGTACCAATTTAACTGTTTGTTTATCATAATTCTGTGGTCAAGATTTATCAATAGAATTATTATTTAGATTACATATATATGTGTGTATACATATTTATATATACCTGTATGTATATATATGTGTGTATATATATTTATGTGTGTGTGTGTGTGTGTGTGTGTGTATCTACCTGATATAACTGGTACCTGAGCTCAGAGATTTTCTCTGAACCATGGACACATAAATTCAAAATGTTTTCTCTTTCTTCCCCCAAGTGGAAAATCCAGATATGATGACTCTCAACTTATAATTAATTTGCTGTTAATTATATATTAGATCAGCACTCCTGACAGCCAATCATGTGTATCACTTCCCAACTTCAAGTTAGGGATTTCTCAATGGTAGCTTGAGTTCAGCAAATCCTATGAATCAAAGCTTTATTTTCCTAATCTGAAAATCGGTTATTAAATATTTACAACCACACCTCTGATTTTAAATTTCCTTCAGTATAATTATTCTGTGATATAGCAAATCTGAGAACCAGAACTTGCATCCTAGTAAAAGTACCAAGGAAATTCAGTGGAGGCTCCTGGGAGCTGGTTATTCATCCGTTCCTTAGGCAATGTTATGACCTCTTAGTAAGCCCCTATTTTGAAACTGAAACAAGAATATCCACATTTTTAATGCTATTTTACAAAGAAAGGGGAGAAAAATATATTTGTTATTCAAACGATAGATATTTAAATGATTTTATAGACTAGGTCCGTTAGGGAGTGTGCAGAATGTAACACAGAGGTCTTGAGTGAAGGTAAGAGACCCTCTATGCATTAATATGATGTAAGGTAGGTACATCACTTTTGACTGGAGAGATGTTCAATGAAATCTGATGGGTTTCAGGATTTTTTTTTAAAGGTCATGGTGACTTCCAAAATCCAGGATGGATTTCTTGAGGCTAAAATTATTAACTCCCAATATTTCCAAAAGATCTCAAATGATTTTTGGATTTAGAGTTTGCATTGATTTCTGCAACTTATTTCACCTGCCATGTGAGTACAGGATCTCCACTAGAGTTACTTTCCACGCCTTTAGGATTAGAGGTTAATGTTTGTGAACGTCAGTGGCACACAGGTATTCATTACCCTATAATGGATTTGTGGGAGGGGAAAGAGAGGCATTAAGTACCTTAAATCATGTGGCATGATTTTCCCTTCTGTGAAAGGGGGGGCAGAGGGAGTGATGAGAAAGGTGCATAGAATGCAAGCTGAACAAGAAGGATGCTAGCACAAAGACAGATACAACTAAACAAACGTTATTATGGAAAAATGGCAATTAAGATTCTCTTCATTAGCCTGTCATTTTGTATTTATCATCATAATGTTTGTTTTACAATGCTTTATGAAATCTGGCTTTATGACAAACAGCCTGCTGGCAATGCATCCTGCTGTGCAGCATATGGTGTTATATCTAATGAATATTAATACTGTGAAGTATAAATGGTCTTCAGGGACAGTGCTGATGCTGGGAAACTCCTGCACATGGCATGCCTATTCAGAAAGTTTAACTTGCATGTGTTGTATCATTTTTTTCTCTCTCACTGTGACCTATTCTTTTGTCTATGAAACATCAAATGTGCATCCAAAAGTTAAAAATAGTTGCCTCCTGCTATTATTATGCCTGCTCTTCTAAGTAGCCTTGCTCTGCTGTTTCTTCCCACCAATTGACTTCTCATGAGGCTTCTCTTCATTTGCATACTTTCTGCCCAGATGAGTCTGTTATTCCAAGTAATCCACTTGTAACTAGACCAGATGTTTCACTCCTATAACTGAATACTGTCACCAAACTCTCATGTTTCTAAACTCAGTAACAGGACCATTTTAAAAAACATTATACTATAAATATACTCTACTGATTGTAATTCATTATTCTCAAACAACCCACCAAATGCAATTTCCAATAATTCTTAAAGTAACTGAATTTTCTAGTCAAAGAAATAAGAAAGGGGAAAAAGAACCAAAACCAGAAATTTTCAGTAAGAAGATTATTTTGCTCCACATCATTATTCAAAAGCTTGCCTTAGAATTCAATTTGTGTCTTTATAAACCATGCCCAAACCAGAATATAGTAAAAACAATTCCAGAAAATACTATTGTGTTTTTTCCCAACAGTATAAACATGTTTGGATGGGAAACTATAAAGAAGTCAATCCTACCTCATTTTCTCTTTCAGGATTTTAGAGAGAAGTTATCAAAGAATCAATCATGAAATTATATGATAATAGTTGGGGGATAGTTCTGCAAACATTGAAACATGTGTAGGCTGAAATAAATGATTGCAGATGGAACTGTGTATGTTTCTGTCTAAATAAATCTCCGTGTGTAATATTGCACTAAGAAGTGCTCTACTGTACATCATGTAAAGTAGTTAGATACAAACCCTACCAACAAACCAGTTTAAAAATACTGAAGGTGTCACTAGGCAGCCTAAAAGTGTTCTGGAAATTTCTGCTTTTACCCTCAAGATAATCAGAGGCATACCTTCATTCTAGTTAATTTATTTCAGCTTCATGGAAGGTGGGAAGGGAAAGGAGTAGATTACAAAACTTGATTTTAGCAGCCAGAACTAAGGGTCATCTCTCAACCCAAAATAATATAGGAATAGATTTAATCTATGGCAAATGATGCTTTTGATTTCTTGGTCATTCACTGCTTGTGTAATGTTTTATATACACTAATTCAATTTTAAAAATCTTGTGAAGTAAATTTTTAAAAGCACTCCAAAGTGCAGATGCTTTTATTTCTGATGCAGCCACCAAAATATTGTCCAATGTCTTGACCACTGAACTGCTTTCTTATGAAGGGCACACTGGGAGTTTCAAAATAGGTCTATTCCATGTATTTGAGGAAGGGGTTAGTTCTTTAGGTTGGATTTTATTTGAAAGTTGCTACTTCTATTATAATGATCTTTCATATGCTTATACCACAAATTTGTATAGAGTACCTCATATCAATAAGTAACACACAGGAGACTGAGGACTTCAAGGCCATGAAAGCTAGGAAGAGAAGCCATTCTTGAACTATTACACAAGAACACAGGTATTAGCCCTAACCAGTTTGGCACAGTGGATAGAGCGTTGGCCTGCGGACTGAAGGGTCCCAGGTTCAATTCTGGTCAAGGGCATGTACCTTGGTTGTGGGCACATCCCTAGTGGGGTGTGTGCAGGAGGCAGCTGATCGATGTTTCTCTCTCATCGATGTTTCTAACTCTCTATCTCTCTCCCTTCCTCTTTGTAAAAAAATCAATAAAATATATGTTTTTAAAAAAGAGAACACAGATATTAGACTGACTGTATAGAATAATGCCTTCTTAACAAATCAAGTTATTTCCTGCAAAGAGTAATATGGGGCTAATCAGATAAAAAGTAGTTACCTATGGTAGATAAGCCCAGAACAACAACAGAAGCAGTGTCAATAGAATTTAGAAAGAACCAGGACAAATACAAAGGCAATTCTTTTAACCATATATAAATAATTATTTCTTTTTTTTCAACTAGATCATTAGTATAAAGTGTTATACAATTAGGTATAGACTAATACGTACTGAAGAATTATGCAATGTTATATATAAGAAGCTCTTTCTATATAAAATTATATCAGATTGTGCTCTCATTGATTGTTATTTATTAAATGGTTTAATGAAATTTATAGTAAAATGTATGTTATCCTCATCTCAAAGTCTGAATGTAGTCATTTTAAGTAAACTTACTTGTTTCCCCTTCATAAATGCAGGTGAAAGAGTTCTTCCTGATGTTGTAATGATAGGTGTTTAGGCTGGGCAAGACATATCTGACAGTGGTATCTGATGTCTGAACTTATAAAACTTGAGAAATAGTACCCATTACTACATTGTATTAAGGTTTCTTTTTTAGGTATCTTATTTATTATAGTATAATCAGTCCTCTTTCTATTCAATTCATCAATACTTGGAGTTAGCATCTCATGCTCAGGTCCACGCAGGGAGTATGAGAGATAATTCCTTCAGAACCTGCATGTGGTAAAGGAGTATCATGGGGCAACGCACAAGTAAAGGCTGGATGGAGAAAGAGTCCAGCAAAAGGTGCTGGAGCATTAGGGATTGTAACAGGAACACCTTCAAAGAGGATGGCATAGCCATCAAAGAGTGTGTGTTCATTATTCAACGTGTTCAATGCTGGAAGCTTCTCAGTCTATTCTACGAGAAGCCCTGCCTTTAAAGCTTTATATGTGCTTATTTTAAACACATACATATTTTTCCCTCTTTTTTACATAATCCAAAATTAGGAGTGGAGACAGCTTCATTTCTGGGTAAATCTGCTAATGCCACATTTGTATAAATAACAAAAAACAACAACAAGTGTTCTGATGGTTCTTTTACCAACCACTATTCTCACTTCTCTTTATTAACAGAATAGCTAGCAAATAATGGTACATTACTGCTTAAATCTTGAGTGGTATTATTTTTTTCACTTTTTAATTCATTTGGTAACAGTGTTTTATGTTTAATAGTAGCAACTTCAAATCATTTCTAAATAATAAATCATTTTACTGTGTTGTGAAATTGTTGGAAAATTATATTTTGAAAATCTCTATCATGATTATATGTAACTATTAGAATATTTAACTGGTGGAAATGGAAGGATGATTCATGATGAAATTTAAACACCTGACAGTTGTTAAAACCAAGAATCCTGTTATATTGTGGTCTTCTTACATTTTCTAGCAAATTGAACAACCAACAGGATGATCCCAAGGAAAATGCAAACACCAGTAAGAGTTGCATCCTCAATATAAAGCACTAAATGCTTTGTTTATGCAGCTGCTAGAACAGAGTACTTTCGGGCTAAAAGGATGACTTCCAATCAAGCCAAAACAGTTCTGTACTCTTAGGGAAAAATTATCACTGATATTTCCTTCTAAAAGTAGAAATCAACAATATAAGAAGAGTAGATATAAATATCTCTGAAGATTAATGTCTTGCTCTCTAAAGATATTCACTATTTCCCAAAGTTTGAATTTCTACCCGAAATTCTCAAATATAAATAATATGATGTGAAGATAAGTTTTGTTTTATGTTTTGCTTGTTCTTCAAATCAGTTAATTATACATAGTAACGTTGGACAATAAACATTTCTCAGTACATTTTGTTTTAAATTGAAGGAAACCCAGCTTGAACAAACTTAGGCCAAAAGGGAAGTACATTTGTTCACAGAAACAAACCACCAAAAGTCACACGAGCAGCTGGCCTGAGGGACAAGTGTAAACAAGAGCAAACTATGACAAGGCTTTCTATCTCACATTCTCAAGCTTGGTCCCTCTGTGCAGATGAACTTTGTCCACACTGTGGATGCCGTGTCTACTACTTGCTTCCATATTCGTTGTTCTTCCCTCATCAATTGAGAAAAACTAGCTCTCTTTCTTAATTTCCATTTCAAATTTCCTAGAGAACATATCAAAATGGTACATTTTGAGTACACACAGATCCCTTTTTAATAAATGATGGCTAGGGTGGGATATGTAAGATGGTAGCTCTTATTCAAACTATAAGATTAAAGTGGTGATGGGGAAGGTGGGCAAGAAAGGGACAGATGCCCAAAGTAAAGTAGGACAAAATAATAGATCCTGCCATGACATATAACTTTGAGGTTATTGTAAAACTTTTCTCAGCTTATTTATTTATTTATGACTAGAGGCCTGGTGCACAGATTCGTGCACCAGTGGGATCCCTTGGCCTGGACTACACTCTCTTGCAATCCGGGACCCCTCGGGGGATGTTGGACTACTTGTTTTGGCCTGAACCCCACAGGCCAGGCTGAGGGAGCCCACCGGTGCACAAATCCCTTCCCTCTGAGATACATCAGTTTGCTCCATGTTTCCATGCCTGAGCATGCCTGAGTGTCTGCCCCCTGGTGATCAGTACATGTCATACCTACCGGTAGCACAGTTAAACAGTTGCTTAGGCTTTTATTATATACTAGGGGCCCGGTGCACAAAATTCGTGCACTGGGTGTGGGGGGGGGGAGTGTCCCTCAGGCCAGCCTGCCCACTCTCACATACTGGGAGCCCTCAGGCATTGACCCCCATCACCCTCCAATCGCAGGATCGGCCCCTTGCCCAAGCCTGACGGCTCTGACAGAGGCGTCAGGCCTGGGCAGGGGACCCTCATTTTCCCCCATCACTGGTTCTGCCCCCAGCCCAGGCCTGATGCCTCAGCCAGAGGCGTAGCCCCCCATCACCCTCCGATCGCCTGATCAGCCCCTTGCCCAGGCTTGACGCCTCCGCCAGAGGTGTCAGGCTTGGACAGGGGACCCCCATTTCCCCCCGATCACTGGCTCTGGCCCCCGCCCAGGCCTGAGGCCTCTGGCCCAGGAATCATGCCTGGGCAGGGGACCCCCATCTCCCTCTGATCGCTTGCTCCAACCCCCGCCCAAGCCTGACTCCTCTGACCCAGGCTTCAGGCCTGGGCAAGGGGACCATCATATCCCCCCAATCCCCGGCTCAGCCCCCCGCCCAGGCCTGATGCCTCGGCCAGAGGAGTTGACCCTCATCACCCTCCGATCACCAATCACTGGATCGGCCCCTTGACCAGGCCTGAGGCCTCCGGCAGAGGTGTCAGGCCTGGGCAGGGGACCCCCAGCTCCTCGCGGTTGCAGGCTCCGCCCCTGCCCAGGCCTAACGCCTCTGGCCTAGGCGTCCGGCCCGGGCAGCAGGGACCCACAGCTGCAGCGGCCCCGCGATCGTGGGCTCCACTTTAGGCCCAGGCAAGAGACCCCTAGCTCCTGGGACTGCCAGCTTCGACCGTGCCCAGCTCCCATCGCTGGCTCCACCCCTACTTCCTGCTATCACTGGCCAGGGCGGAAAAAGCACCTGATTCTCTGATCATGGCTGGGGGGAAGGGCAAAGGCGGCCCTGGGTTTCCGATCACTGTCAGTGGCAGGGGGCTTCTTCCTGCTTTCCCTTTCGCCTCCCTGCATTGTGCCTACATATGCAAATTAACCGCCATCTTGTTGGCAGTTAACTGCCAATCTTAGTTGGCAGTTAATTTGCATATAGCCCTGATTAGCCAATGAAAAGGGTATCGTCTTACACCAATTACCATTTTTCTCTTTTATTAGTGTAGACTAGAGGCCTGCTGCATGAAATGCGTGTGGGGGGGTGGGGGGGGGCTTCCTTCAGCCCAGCCTGCACCCTCTCGCAATCTGGGACCCCTCGGGGGATGTCTGACTGCCAGTTTAGGCCAGGGATCGGGCCTAAACTGGCAGTCGGACATCCATCTTGCAATCCAGGACCACTGGCTCCTAACCACTTTGCCTGCATGCCTGATTGCCCCTAACCACTCGCCTACCTGCCTCATTGCCCCTAACCCCTCTGCCTGCCTGCATCATCACCTCTAGCCACTTGCCTGTCTGTCTGATTGCCTCTAACCCCTCTGCCTGCCTTATCACCCCTAACCACTCACCTGCCTGCCTGATCGCCCCTAGCCACCTGTGCCTTGGCCCCTGCCACTGCGACTGCATCCAGAAGGTCATCTGGCTGTTTGGTCTAATTAGCATATCATGCTTTTATTATTATAGATAGATGATAATTTTCATGACTTTAAAGAAATATATTTTTTTCTGTGTAATTATTTTTATAACCCTGGAAGAAAAATACTAAAATGGTATGTGAGGTAGAAAGTCTCTAATACAGATAAATGTTTTGAAAACAGCATTGAGTGTATTTAAGTGGGAAAAATAATGTCTTTCTACCTGTGAATTGTTTGTTTTACAAATAAATAAAAGCATCAGTATATTAAGCATTTCTATAGGTGCTAGGCAATGTTCCAATAGCTTTAGACATCTTACATCACTTATTTTTACAACAATCTAAAATAACATAGACCAATTTGCAAGTGAGAGAATTTAGACTTAAGGCAGTTTTTATAATTTTCCCAATGGCACTCCATCAGTACATAATAGAGTCAGGATTTTGAACACAATTTCTTTAAATTCCTCTTAAATTTCATATACTGTAATGTATACATTAGTGAAATTACAAAATCTTTTGTGAGCTTCTAAAACATAAGGAGAAAAATGCAATTACATTTTTTCTTATTTTAGTAAAAAAAATTAAAATACAAAATGTGAATCAGGATTACATCAAATGTGACAGACACGAAAATAGGTTTTGCTAAATACGTATATTTTCTTTGATATATTTTATTCCAGATTCATTATTTTACTAACATCTCAATTATTAAAAGAAGTTCAGGGATTTAAGAAAACTGGATAATTTAGGTCACACACCAATACCTTTTTTTTTATCTTAATTAAGTCTCTCAGTAGTCAATTTTAAAAAACCTTGAAACATGATAAAATAGGTTTTGTAAGCTAAAGCCATGTCTGTTCGTATAGAAATTGTAAAATTAGTTATACCTTATTTTTTTCTTCCATTATGAGATAATACAATTTTTCTGCTTTTCAAATTTCCTTTCTAATGTGTCATTTTGTTTTGCTATATTAGTTCCTCTTCTTTGTTTAGGACTTTATTCTCTATTATCTCTATTCTGAAGGTGATTGAGTTGTAAGACTCAAATATGTATCTATCAGCTAGCCTTCATCATAAATAGAGCCAACTATTAACTGATCATTTTCTTCCTTTAAAAATGAATGTTCCTCTTAAAAGTTTCTAATTCTTATGTGTATACTGACATGGGTTTTGAGGGAGAAGATGACTTTATTGGAATTTTCTTTAGCTATGTCTTACAGAATAAAGTTGTTTTTGCTTCAATAAAGACAGAATGAAATCCACAATGACTTACTATGTGACTTACTGAGTAGACACTTAAGATATTCAGAAAGTCATTGGACAAGTATTTATCAAAAGTGTACTATGTGCCATGCACAGTTCAAAATACTGGCAAATGACAGTGAATATGCTAGACAGAGAACTTGCATTTTAGAGAAGAGAGATATAGATTAAACAATAAATTAATGTAACAATAAATTAGTTCATAGTAAATAACTGAAATATTGAAATAAGAACAATTTAATTTGGATCCTCAGAGAAAAATTTAAGAATATTTATAATCATTAGGGTAAGCTATAAATAATAAGAAGCCAACCATAAGAGAATCTGATAGAAACATGTCTAAGGAAAAAGAGAAAGCTAAAAGAAAGTTCCTTAATGTGAGATAATTATATATATAATTTTATATATATACTAGAGGCCCGGTGAACAAAAATTTGTGCACTCGTGGGGGGGAGGGGGGAGGCCGGCCTGTGCCTTCTCGCAGTCTGGGACTCCTTGGGAGATAACAACCTGCTGGCTTAGGCCTGCTCCCGGGTGGCAGAGGGCAGGCCCAATCCCTAGGTGTAGCCCCTGGTCCGGCTCAGAGCAGGGCCGATTCAGGGGTTGGGGCACCGCCCCCTGTCACACTCAAGGCAGGGTCGATGGGGAGGTTGCGGCACCACCCCCTGTCACGCACAGAGCAGGGCAGATCAGGGGGTTGGGGCGCTGCCCCCTGTCACTCACAGAGTAGGGCCCAACAGGGGGGTTGGGGCTCCATACCCAGACATGCACAGAGCAGGGCCGATCAGGGGGTTGGGGTGACGCACCCTGTCACACACAGAGCTGCAGGGTGATCAGGGTGTTGGGGAGCTCCCCCTTATCAGGCACAGAGCAGGGCTGATCAGGGGGTTGGGGCACCTTCTTCTGTCACGAACAGAGCAGGGCGGATAGGGAGGTTGTGGCCCCGCCCATGTCACACACAGAGCTGCAGGGTGATCAGGGGGTTTGGGCGCTGCCTCCTGTCACACTGCTCCAGGGACCAGGAGGCCTCGCAGCTCCGCTGATCCCGGTGCTGGGAGGAATATTACCCTTTTACTATATAGGATAGAGGCCTGGTGCACAGGTGGGGGCCGGCTGTTTTGCCCTTAATGGTGTCCTGGATCAGGGTGGGGGTCCCCACTGGGGTGCCTGGCCAGTCTGGGTGAGGGGCTGAGGGCTGTTTTCAGGCTGGCAGGTGACTGAAGCTCCCAACCGCTCCTTTTTTTCTTTTTTTTTTTATTCTGGGCCAGCTTTAGCTCTGAGGCTTGGCTGCTGAAAGCAGGTATCTGGTTTGTTTGGGTTCTATAATCAAAACACTGTTTTAACTCCAGCTCTGAGATCCTGTTGGCTGAAAGCAGGTTTGTGGGGTTTTGTTTAGCTTCTATATTTGTTACAATGTTTCAAACTGCAAGCTCAGAGGCCGGCAAGGCAGGCGGGGAACGTTGGACTCCTCCGTCACTGAAGCAAGCAAGCCTCATGTTTGCTTCAAGCTGCCTGGCTGTCGGCCGCCATCTTGGCTGGCAGTTAATTTGCATATCGCCCTGATTAGCCAATGGGAAGGGTAGCGGAGGTATGGCTAATTACCATGTTTCTCTTTTATTAGATAGGAGCGTATATATATATATATTGATTTATGCTCCAGCTTCTGACACAGAGCTTCTGAAATACTTGTAATTTCTTGGGTGATAAGAGTATCTTTTGTCCTAATAACACAACTCTGTCTGGTCTCCTGGATGGGTCTGGATAGGTAATGTTCACCAGAAAAAACAAGCCATTATTAGAAGCTTGGAATTTTCAGTCCTGCCCCTGATTCTCTTGGAAGGGAGAAGGATTGAAAATGGAGTTTATGATCTATCATGCCTAGGTGATGGACACTCCAGAACAATCCCAATAGTACAGGGCTCAGGGAGAGAGCTTCCCATGTGTCAAATATATCCTCACTGGGAGAGTGACACACCTCAATTCAACAGAGACAGAAGCTCCTGCACTTCGAACCCTCCCAACCTCACCCTATATATGTCTTCATCTAGCTGTTCATCTGCATCTATTTTCATATCTCTCTATATAAAAGCCTAAGCAACCATTACAACCGAATGACTGGAATGACTGGAATGACCGGTCCACCAGTCACTATGACATGCACTGACTACCAGTGGGCAGACGCTCAATGCAGGAGCTGCCCCCTTGTCGTCAGTGCACTCCCACAGCCAACCTCCTGTGCCGGCCAACCTCCTGCAGTCCCTCCCCCCAGCTAAGGCTCTAGGCACCAGAGAATCTGGGTTTGGGAAGCCTGTAGGAGGAGAGAGACCCTGACACTGATCAAGACAGAATAGCAGCTCAGAAGGGGCAGAAGGAGCAAGGCAGCAGCCTAACTGTAAAGTAAGCACCATAGCCATGTTACCTCTGCCACCGCACCACCGCTGCTCACTCTTCTGTCCCCATCAGCCGCGTCTAGCTCAGCCTAGTGCCTTTCCAGGCTCCCAACCGCTGATTGGCTAGCACTTCTATGGCAGTGTGCCACCATTTGCTGAATTCAGCTACCTATCATGCTTGGGGGTGGAGCCCTGAGAAAATGTGTGTCCGAGTAGGAGAGACAACCTGTCTGTCTGTCAGCAACCCCACCCTGGGGAGAGTGAGGCAGCCTGAGTGTGGGCAGCAAAGTAGAGCTGTATTTCCACCTCAGAGTGTAGCTGGTTTTCAGGCCATTTTGGGGAGCCCTGTCTATGGTCTTTGCTTGCTGCTACCTCAGCACATCTACACAACTAGATTGGGGTCTGCTGACCAACCTCCGTGATCCCTCCCCCCAGCCGGCCAACCTCCCGTGGTCCCCACCCCCCACCCCCAGTGCACTAATTTGTGCATCGGGCCTCTAGTTCTTTAATAAACAGGCAAATCTAAGTTTTTCCTTGAGTTCTGTGAATTACTCTAGCAAGTTAGAGTAATTTGGAATAGATTATGGGAAGCTCTGATTTGTAGCCAAATCAGACTGAAGTTGTGGATAACCTGGGGATCTAAGACTTGTGATTGGCACCAAAGTGGGGTGGGATCAGTCGTGTGGGACTGAGCCCTTAACTTGTGGGATCTGACGCTATCTCCAGGTAGATAATGTCACAACTGAGTTAAATTGTAGGATGCCCAGCTCGTGTTAGAGAGACTGGCTTGTTATGTGCAAAAACCTCCACACATTTTGTGACCAGAAGTGTCAGAAGTACAATGTTCTGTGGGACTAGTAAGGAGTCACACAGGAAAGAAAGACACATGTGGAAAATGAGGTTTTTCCTTATACAGTTATGTATAATGATGCATCAATAGCTCAAAAGTGATACCAGGTAAGCTTGTATAATTAAACAGAACATAGATTATGTAGGACTTTGCAAGGATTTTAAGCCAGTAAGATCATGTTCTGATTTGTAATTTTATTTTGTCTGCTAAATGTATTATACTGTTATATGGGGCAATTGTACTGAGGAAAAATTAGAGAGAAAGAAGACAATTAGAAGGTTGTTACAATTGTTTGGGGAAGAGATGATGGTGGCTATTACTAGAGTAATATTAAAGGTTAGCTAGTCTGTCTCCACTGCACACTTTGAAAAAGGTGATCCTTTCAGTTCAAGGCTTGCCAAGTAAAAAAGTATTTGTACCAATAAAAAAAAGATACATCCCTGCTGTCAAAAAGTCACAACCAACACCAAGATAGTAAGGAGAGCATAGGCTGAATTTCCACACAGACTTACCCCCAGGCTAGACACCCTTGTCATTGCACAATCCACACACTGTAGACATGGTGGACACTGTTGAAGTATTGTGAAGTGAATGGGTTCAGGATATATTTTTAAAGTAGATTTAAGAATCCTTATTTAAGTCCTTGGCCATCCTGTCTCAGTTGGTTGGGCATTTTCCCACGCACCAAGAGGTTGCTGGTTTGATTCCGAGTCAGGGCACAGGCCTGGGATTTGGGCTTAATCTCTGGTAGGGGGTTTGCAGGAGGCAGCCAATCAATGTTTCCCTCTCATATTGATCTCTCTCTCTCTCTCTCTCTCTCTCTCTCTCTCCCTTTTTCCCTCTCCCTTCCTCGCTTTCTAAAAACTAATTAATGAGTGGGAGGTTTGAGGGGCAATGGGGAGATATGGATACATATGTAATACCTTAATCAACAATATAAAATAAAATTAAAAAAAAACTAATTAAAAAAGTTAAAAAAAATAACCTTATTTGATTGGTTGTAAGGCTGAGGGAAAGATTTAAATCAAAAATAATATCTGGGCTCTGACTTGAGGCACTCACATGATGTTTATTAAAATTAAAAACAAATTCAATAGGAGCATGGTTGAGGGTAAAAGACAGTTATGTTTTGGCAAAATTTTACAAGTCGTCTGTTAAAAATCTAAGTGTAAATATTACACAGTCATATGGGAAAATTAATTTGGTGTTTTGGAGAGATGGCTCACACAGTGGGAATATTTGAAGTCATAGGATTAGATGAGCTCACATAAGGATAGTGACTAAAGTCGATGTACAAAACAGGGATTCAGGGTCAAGCCCTGGAGTATGTGAACATTGGAGATTGAAGGGGCCACTATCAAAGAAGACAGATGTGAGGTTAGAAGGAAAACCAGGGATCCAAAGAAAAAATGTATTTCAAGTAGATAACTATGAGTTTTGACAACATGTAGGTCATTAGCAACCTTGCAAAAAATACACTTAGTGGCGTAGTAGGCCTGGGCGGTGGAGTGGTAGGCCTGGGAGCTCTGAGTGCTGTGAAGAAAGAGTGGAGGTAAGAAAATAGTGATATTTTCTACAAAAGACTTTTTCAATAAGTTTTGCCTTGGGTGGGAGTGGAGAGATGGGGCTATCGCTAGGGTGGGGAGGGTGGGATGAGGTGGGATGTGGAGGTCAAATTTTTATTTTTGTTTTTAGAAAGGCAAATGAGAATGACTTGACATAATTGGGAAAGTATGTGCAGGAAAAGGAGGAAACATTATCAGTAGTGAAGTCCTTGAGAGGCCAAAAAATTCCTTAGAAGAACCGTAGGGAAGTGATGTTGTTCATTGAATAGCCAGGTTTCAGCAGGAGGAAGAGAATGAAGGGAACATTCAGAGCAGAGTTAGAGCCTATCAGTAATTTGCTGTTGACAGAGGGTGCTTTGCAAAGGGCACACTTGAAGGGTTTTTGAGTTAAGAGATTAGAGGAGATTAATGAACATACAACATAGCGTGGGAATGCTAGCTCATTTGATGAATGATGGCAGGGGTGACTTGGGCCTCTGCAAATGACTAAGGAGAATCAGAGAGTGAGGAATGACAGGATTAACCCTGATAGTTTCTTGGGAGAAAGTCAGTAAACAGTTCAAGCCAGAAAACATGGGGTTGCCACATACTTTCATTTCCTGCAGCTATTTTTTGATAGCCAAAGGGTGATGGCAATTTCCTCAGAGACCTTCTTCCTTAGGTGGCCTGGAGGTGGAGTTTCAGTTAATGTCTCTTTTCTTCTGGGAGTGTAATAGTCTGGTGGGCCGAGGGGTGCAAGGGGAGGACCAGTGATTGCGTCTCCTCTGTAGCAGCACAGAATGTGGCTGCTGGAAACAAAGGAAAGACTGTGGAAACATGATTTGTTAACTGACTGAATAAACAAAGGAGTGACTGAATAAAATAAAGTATTAATTAATAATCAATTAATATCCTTTCTAAACAAGAACAATTTTTACCTGAGCTGAGAAACAAAATGAGTTGTGTGTTTTTTTAAGTTTCAGTGATAAATACTGAAACTTATTTTTGCAGCATTAGCAGTCAGGGCTATAGAAATACATATTTCAAAAATCATCTGATTGACTGCTTGTAAAAAAGACTGAAATCTGTCCTTCTTACAAGAAGGAATACATACATTATATATATATATATATATATATATATATATATATATATATATATATATATATATATATATATAATTTCTTTTGTCTATTCCATCTAATTATATCATCATTTCTACTTCTTACCTCCATTTCCTACTTTAGTAGCATTATACAAATTGCAATTTTTCACAAAAAATATGAAAACATAAATTAGTTTTCTCTTTGCTTTTGATAGTTTATTTCTATACTAATAACAGTTACAACACTTGAATTTCACACGGGTGAAAGCATTTTAGAATATAATTAGTTGTTTCCCCAATATTCAACTATTAGAAATCAATGTCTGTATTTGTTAGGAATGTTTACTGCAAGAAACACAAAACTGAAGTTTCAGTAGTTTACAACAATAGAGATTTACTTTTTCACATAAAAAAGAATTTTTTTTGAATTGTATTCTTGAATTCATAGGCTCACAAATCAATTATTCCAGCATTTTCAAAACAATAATCTTATTTCAAATATCATTTATTCTAAATTTACTTGTTTTCTATTGTCCATGTTCATATACACACATAAGTCAAAATATTTATAGTTGAATTAGTTCCTTAAATAAAAAGAGGTGGTTTCATCTTTACCATTTGAAATTCTTTAAACAAACTTCCTGGTGTTTTAAAATATGAAATAACAATTATCTGTGTCTTAAGAGTTTCATGGTATTAATATTCTATATTGATGATAACTTGGAAATGCAGTTTTATTCTTAGATATAGAAAGGTTACTAAAAAAGTCAGCATTTTTTTTTATTTTTTTAACTCTTTTTAAAAAAATATACTTTATTGATTTTACAGAGAAGAAGGGAAAAGGATAGAGAGTTAGAAACATCGATTGGCTGCCTCCTGCATGCCCCTACTGGGGATGTGCCCACAACCAAGGTACATGCCCTTGACCAGAATTGAACCTGGGACCCTTCAGTCCGCAGGCCGACGCTCTATCCACTGAGCCAAACCAGTTAGGGTAAAGTCAGCATTTTTAAACATGATACAAAATAGACATAAAACCATACTTTGACCAATAATATTTACTTCTAATATAATCTCCTGGAAGAATAATCTGAAATGTATATTAATATTTATCTACAAAAATATTGATTATAATATTACATAAAGAATCATCATAAAATTTAAAGTCCAAATATGAGGAAAAATTAAATCAAGATACATCTAAACAAAGTTTCATTTCCATCAAATACATTAAACAATTCAAAGTAACCCTTTGAGTCCTGGCTGGTGTGGCACCACAAGGTTGACAGTGTGATTCCTGGTCAGGGCACATGCCCAGGTTATGGGCTGATCCCTGGTAGGGGGCATGCGAGAATCAGTAGATGGGTGTTGTTATCTCTCCCTTGCCCTTCTTCTCTCTTTAAAAATCAATAAATGTATTTTCAAAAACAATTAAAAGTAATCCTTTGATTGACTAAATGAAAGCCTTGCACTTCTGTTCAAGGTGGAGTGACAAAGATTGGATTTATCCTCTTGTAGGAAACAACTTAAAACCCAAACCTGCTTTTAGATAATGGATATCAGGCAGCAAAGAACCGTAATCCCTGAAAAAGAGAAAACAAAACAGGTGAACCCTACAATTATCTCTGTCTACTGTGTGGAAAGAATTACACGCTGCAAGGCAACAAAGGCAGGCTGGGCAGAGCCAGGCAATCCTCCTGAGGTGAAAAGAAAGAGTTGAGAGTCTTAGTTGTTGATGGTGGCTATAGTTCCTTAGGCAGCATAACTAAGAAGGTAGCGCTGCAAACAGGTAGAGCCCAATTATCTTCAGAGACTTCAGATGAATACTGATGAGCACATATATGTGAGGAAATATCTGAGTTTAAGGAAAGAAGCATGTGAAAGGATTGGATTTACCTTTGAAACTCACACAAGAGCAAGGATATTATGTGTTCCCATTAGCCAGAGTAGAAAAAACTTGTAAGTCACAAGACATCAGGTGGAGTACTTAAAAAGATACCACCTTAGTAGTAGGACAAAACTAGCTCTAGACCAGCCGTGGGCAAACTACGGCCCACAGGCCGGATCCAGCCCATTTGAAATGAATAAAACTAAAAAAAAAAAAAAGACCGTACCCTTTTATGTAATGATGTTTACTTTGAATTTATATTAGTTCACACAAACACTCCATCCATGCTTTTGTTCTGGCCCTCTGGTCCAGTTTAAGAACCCATTGTGGCCCTCGAGTCAAAAAGTTTGCCCACCCCTGTTCTAGACTAATGGCTCTTTGATCCTTTTGACAAAACTTACATTAAAAAGCCTTAAAAGGATCCAATTGTTTCCAAGAAACTTAAGTTCACCTCAGAACAAAGCTAAAGAATGTTTATAAGAAATACATGTATATAAGTATATGTATACTCAACTAGATGAAATTAACAATAAAAAATTAACAGGCATACAAACAAGCACGATCAAGCTCCTCCTGTCTTTCGCCAAAAGTGCCTGGAGTGCTATCAAAGCTTCGAAATGGCGTCCAGTTCTAAGTCTGCTTTTATTAGTGATGATGATATTGCTAAATATGTCAATGTAGTAAAGGTTTTCTTAAGTTTTTGAAAATGTAACTTCATTTACTTGTGATTCATAATTTTTTTCCTAAACTGATGTAAAATCAGCAAAAATGCCTTCGCAATTTTAGCATAGTTCCTAGGATATTGGCTTGCACTCAAAGGGTTAAAATAGTTAATATAATTATATTCAACATGTTAAAAAATGTAAATGAAACAAGAAAGGTGGTAACCAGCAAGACAGAAGATATAAAACAAACCTAAATCAAAATTCTAGATAAGAAAACTATGTTTAAAATAAAAATGCAAGAAAAAAAGATAAAATAAAATAAAAATGCAATGAATATAATTAACAGTATAATAAATGATTTAGGTAGGTATAACCATTTTAACATCATAGAAAATAAATTTCTGTTAAAATAATATTACAGGGATTAAGAACATTTTATAAACATAAATTTATCTAACAAAAAATAATCTATATCCTATCTAATAAAAGAGAAACATGATAATTAGCATACGACCGCTACCCGTCCCATTGGCTACTCAGGGCGATATGCAAATTAACTTCCAGCCAAGATGGCGGCCGGCAGCCAGGCAGCTGGAAGCAAAAATGAGGCTTCCTTGCTTCAGTGAAGGAGGACTCCAACGTTCCCCGCCTGCCTTGCCGGCCTCTGAGCTTGCAGTTTGAAACATTGATACAAATATAGAAGCTAAAAAAAACCCCAGAAACCTGCTTTCAGCCCGGCCAGGATCTCAGAGCTGGAGTTATACATTGTTTCGATTATAGAACCCAAACAAACCAGATACCTGCTTTTAGCAGCAGAGGCCTCAGAGCTGGAGCCAGAGCTAAAGCTGGCCCAGACAAAAGAAAGAAGAAGAAAAAAAGGAGCAGTCTGCCTGAAAACAGCCTTCAGCCCCTCACCCAGACTGGCCAGGCACCCCAGTGGGGACCCCCACCCTGATCCAGGACACCCTTCACGGCAAACCAGCCAGCCCGACCCCTGCAACAGGCCTCTATCATATATAGTAAAAGGGTAATATGCCTCCCAGCACCGGGATCAGCAGAGCCACGAGGCCTCCCAGCACCGGGATCAGCGGAGCCGTGAGGCCTCCAGGCATCGGGATCAGCGTGACAAGGGGCAGCGCCCAAACCCCCTGATCGCCCTGCGGCTCTGTGTGTGACAGGGGGCGGGGCCACAACCTCCCTATACACCCTGCTCTGTTCGTGACAGGGAAAGGCACCCCAACCCCCTGATCAGCCCTGCTCTTAGCCTCATAAGGGGGAGCTCCCCAACCCTCTGATCACCTGCGGCTCTGTGTGTGACAGGGTGCAGCGCCTCAACACCCCCCCCATGGGCCCTGCTCTGTGTGTGATGGGGTAGAGCCATAACCTCCCCATCGGCCTTGCCCTGAGTGTGACAGGAGGGAGCTCCTCAACCCCCTGATTGACCCTGCTCTGTGCGTGACAGGGTACAGAGCCCCAACCCCCTGATTGGCCCTGCTCTGTGCGTGACAGGGGGTGGCGCCGCAACCTCCCCATCGACCCTGCCTTGAGTGTGACAGGGGGCGGTGCCCCAAGCCCCCAATCGGCCCTACCCTGAGCGTGACTGAGGGTGGCATCGCAACCTCCCGATCCACCCTGCTTTGTGCAGGACAGGGGGCAGTGCCCCAACTCCCCAATCGGCCCTGCTCTGAGCCCGACCAGGGGCTGCACCTAGGGATTGGGCCTGCCCTCTGCCACCTGGGAGCAGGCCTAAGCCAGCAGGGCGTTATCTCCTGAGGGGTCCCAAACTGCGAGAGGGCACAGGCCGGGCTGAGAGCCCCCCCTCCCCCCCAAGTGCACAAATTTTTGTGCACCGGGCCTCTAGTCAACACTAATAAAAGAGAAAAATGGTAATTGGTGTACCAGCTGCCCTTTTCATTGGCTAATCAGGGCTATATGCAACTTAACTGCCAACTAAGATTGGCAGTTAACTGCCAACAAGATGGCGGTTAATTTGCATATGTAGGCACAATGCAGGGAGGCGAAAGGGAAAGCAGGAAGAAGCCCCCTGCCACTGACAGTGGTCGGAAACCCAGGGGGGGAGCTAAGAGCTGGGGGGCAGGGCAAAGGCGGCCCTGGAGCCGCCTTTGCCCTGCTCCCCAGCCATGATCGGAGAATCAGGTGCCTTTGCCGCCCTGGCCAGTGATAGCAGGAAGTAGGGGTGGAGCCAGCGATGGGAGCTGGGCACGGTCGAAGCTGGCAGTCCCAGGAGCTAGGGGTCCCTTGCCTGGGCCTAAAGCGAAGCCCATGATCGTGGGGCCACTGCAGCTGCAGGTCCCCGCTGTCCGGGCAGGATGCCTAGGCCAGAGGCGTCAGGCCTGGGCAAGGGGCCGATCCTGCGATTGGAGGGTGATGGGGGTCAACGCCTGAGGGCTCCCAGTATGTGAGAGGGGGCAGGCTGGGCTGAGGGACACTCCCCCCCACACACACCCAGTGCACGAATTTCGTGCACCGGGCCCCTAGTATATATATAAAAGGCTAAGTGACCAACCATCCGTCTGTCCAACCGTCTGACCGACTGACCAGCTGGTGCATATGACATGCCCTGGCAATTTAAAAATAAATGTTGACTCCCGCATGCACAAAACAATAAAGCTCTCGCTGGTACCAATCGCATGCATGTTTTAATTTTATAATACTATGTTATATATACTATTTTTACATGTAATTTTTTGCAGTAATGTAATTATCACATGAATCTTTCTTCTAATTAATTTCCTTTCAATGTTCACAAATCCATGCACCAGGCCACTGGTTATTTAAATAAAAACAAAGCCCAAAATAACATGAAACAGAAACTGATAGAACTGTAAATAGACTAATTCGAAATTATAGTCCTAGATTTCACAGTCTTCCACAACACAAAAATAACTTTCAAGACTCCTTTCACACTAATTGATAGAATAAGTAGACAAAACTAGTAAGGATTTATGAGTAGAAAAACACTATAAACCAACATGATTCAATTTACAGTTATAGAAAACTTCACCCAACAATAGCAGTGTTTCTATTCAAGTACATAAAGGATATCTACTACTAGAGGCCCTGTGCACAAAAATTTGTGCACTCGGGGGGGGGGAAGGGGGGTCCATCAGCCCAGCCTGTGCCCTCTCGCAGTCTGGGACCCCTCGGGAGATAACGACCTGCTGGCTTAGGCCTGCTCCCGGGTGGCAGAGGGCAGGCCCAATCCCTAGGTGCAACCCCTGGTCGGGCTCATAGCAGGGCCGATTGGGGAGTTGGGGCGCCGCCCCCTGTCATGCACAGAGCAGGGTGGATCGGGAGGTTGCGATGCCACCCTCAGTCACGCTCAGGGTAGGGCCAATTGGGGGGTTGGGGCACCACCCCCTGTCACACACAGAGCAGGGCCAATAGGGGGTTGGGGCGCTGCCCCCTGTCACGCACAGAGCAGGGCCCATCAGGGGGGTTGGGGCTCCGTACCCTGACATGCACAGAGCAGGGTCGATCAGGGGTTTGGGGAGTTCCCCCCTGTCACGCACAGAGCAGGGCCCATCAGGGGGGTTGGGGAGCTCCCCCTTGGCACGCACAGAGCATATCAGGGGGTTGGGGAGCTCCCCCCTGTCATTCACAGAGTAGGACCGATAGGGGAGTTGGGGCACCGCCCCCTGTCACACACAGAGCAGGGTGGATCAGGGGGTTGGGGCGCAGGCAGAGAACGTAACGATCCTCCTCCGTCACTGAGGCAAGTAAGCCTCATGTTAGTTTCAAGCTGCCTGGCTGCCAGCCGCCATCTTGGCTGACAGTTAATTTGCATATCTCGCTGATTAGCCAATGAAAAGGGTAGCGGTCGTACGCCAATTACCATGTTTCTCTTTTATTAGTGTAGATTATAGGCCATATTGTGAGCAATAAGACATCTCAGTATTCTAAAATTTATTCAAATCTTAAAAAGTATGTTGTCAGATAACAATGAAACTAAATTAGAAATCAATAACAGAAAATATCTGGGAATTCCCCAACTATTTGAAAACTAAACAGCATACTTTTAAATAATATATGGGTCATTGAAGAAATCAAGAGGCAAATTATTATTTTAAACTAAATGAGAACAAAAAGTACATTTCAAAATTTGACAAATGCAGTGCAAATAGTGCTTAGAAGAGGTGTATAGCAAGAAATATTATATATATATGCATGTGTGTATATATATACACACACGCATATATATATATAATAAAAGGTAATATGCTAATTAGACCAGACATATTCCAGCTGTCCATCCTGACAAAGCTGGGGGTGTTACCAGCCTGCAAATGGCCATCAGCCCCTCATCAAGGCCCACCCTGCCCCCAGCAGAGACCCTCACCCAGGCTGGCCACATCCCCCAACAGAGATCCCCACCCTGATGAGGGCAGACAGCATGTAAAGAAATGTACTCAAAATCAAGAACAGGCATTAGCATAAGACCTAGACCTCAAATTATTTTTATTTTATTTATTTTAATTTTTAATATTTATCTTTATTGTTGAAAGTGTTACAGATGTCCCCTTTTCTCCCACGTTGACCTCCTCATCCCTACTCCTGCCCCCTCCCCATGCTTTCATAAATTTTTATCAAAAAACAGGAGAAAATCTTTGTGACTTTAGGTAAGACAAAGATTTTTTTTAGATAGGATACTGAAAGCACAATACTGACAAAAGTTAATAAATTAGACATCAAAATTAAGAATTTCTGTTTTTAAAAATCATGGTTAAGAGAATAAAAAGAGGAGATATAACATGGCAGAGATATTTTCAAATTATACATCTGACAATGAATTAACATTCAGAATATATAAGCTTTCCAAATGCATTAATAAAAAAAAAGACAATACAAAAATAAAAGTATACGGAATATTTGAATAAACACTTCCAAATGAGATAAATGTATGCCAAACAAACACATGGAAAGATGTTTAACACCATTAGTTGTTAGGGAAAGAAAAGCTATTATGAAATACTATTAAAAATGCAAAAATTCTAAGGTCACACAATAAGGGGTTCATATAGTATGATTCCAGGTATAATTTTATCACCCAATGTCACCCCAGTGAATTAAAACATTATAAGAATAAATTAACTTATATTTACAGAAAGCATATCAGTGGTAATTTCAGGATGGATGTGGGATAGAGATGTGGAAGACCATCCAAATGTTTACAAAGGAGCATGAAAAAAATTTTGGTGATATTCAGTATGTGCTATCTTCACTGTATTCATGGTTATGGAGTTGTATTATGCATAAAAGCTCAGTGTAGTACAATAAACACTTAAAATGCTTGCAGTTTATTGTATGTTAATTATACCTCCTTAAAGCAAAAATGGAAAGACATTTAATGTTTATGTTAATGTTTAAGGACAATAATATGATAAATTTATTTATGCATACTAGAAGCAAATATTCCAAAACATGAACTCACCCTGGTAATGAAAAATGTTTTTTACAAAATTTTTCTGTCTGTGAATGCATTATGGAAATATCATCAAATGAAACTCTATATTGCATTTATAATTAGGGAAAACATTCTGAAAAAGGGACTCCATGTCTATCTCATCAATATCTGTACAGAAAGATTGTTTTTTCTCTACTCTTAAATTATGGACTTCCTTTTCTTCATTGGGCGGAAACTTGGGATCTTGTTTTTGTTGTTTTTTAAAGCCTTTCACAGCACTATTAGCCCCAAATACAATTGGTTGTCTAGTTTTCTATCCCTTCAAAGAATAGAAGCTGAAATAACTGTTAGAGGCCCAAATAGTCACTTAAGTGATAATTGATATGAGGCAGCATGACTATGAAGAATTAGAGGGTAGGCAGAACAGCCCTATAATGAATGTTCATAATAGTGGGCCTGAATGAACAATAAAATGTTTAAGAGTCTTTTAGTCACTATTTGTCAATAACATTCCAGATAGATTTATTGTCTATGTGAAGAAGTATCAAGATATCCGCCAGACTCATTCCCAGCACAGAGTGCCAAGGAATTGGGAATGGCCACGGCACAATTTTAGGAAAGTAAAGTGTTGGCTTTGACTATAAAATAAATCTTAAATGATGCTCATTCTAAACTCACACCTTTTCCCCCTTTTTTAAAGAGAAAAATACTGTTTGAATTAAGAAAATGAGAATTAATACACATCTTATGAAAATTCACTTTGTTTAAGAAAGATGAAAAGTTTTTTCTTCTTTTTTTTATGACCATTATCATAAGTGTTTAATAATATTGTACAGGGAATTCCAACGGACAAGTCTATTCCCAAAGAACTTGTTGAGTACTAAAGATAGCTATACTAAAAGAATATTTCAGGCCAAGACAAAGTTGATGAAAACCTTAATAAAATAGTAGATTGAATATATGGATGGCCACATAATTTGTCAAAGTTCCTCAACATAGAGATAATTCTTTTTTTCACCATTTATCGGCAAAACCTTCAGCAGGAATAATACAAAACATGTTGTATATGACAGTGATTTTCAACTGGTGTGCCGCAGCACACTTGGGTGCCACAATAGTTTTTAAATCATGCCATACCTGACTATTTAGTCAGGGGCACTTACCTCATTTCCCTTAGATTGTCAAATAAAAAAAATCACAACAGCCAACACAATAATAGCTATCTGGGGTGAATGAATAAAATTTATACCTATTTTTTTGTCAGATGGGCAAAAAACATAACATATATTTGGGTGGGCCACAGGATTTTAGTAATTAGTTTGTGTGTACTTTGTGAGAGGAAAAAGGCTGACAATCACTGGTGTATGAGTCTGTTGGCGTTCCTAATCTAAGGTCCCACATTCTCTTATAAAAGGGATATAGAAACTATAACTTATTCTGAGTGAGAACACACAAAATTGTATGATTGATTAAAAGCTGTCTTCACTTTCTCCTTTCCAAATAAGTACCTCAAAGAAATGAAAGCTTCACTCACATCTTCATCTCCTCTCTCTAAAGACCTTCCCTTCTGGAAATGAAGCTCCCTTGAAAAGTCTATCTAAGGCAGATGATGGGATTATGACTTAAAATCACAAACAAAATTTCAAGGAGAAGACTAATTAAAACTACCAGAAAAAATAATAAGCCAAAAAGAAGCACCTTCAGAAATTCAACAAAATATATGCTTTCTCAAAACTTTTGAATACAAATTATCTATTATTTAAAATGTAAAAATTAAAACCATCAACTTTTTCACATGTCATGTCACAGTACTTGTTAAATACAAGAACAAAAAGTGATCTTTCTACTAAAATGATCTTTTTCATAAGCAATTTATAATCATGCTACTCCATATAGAGAAACTCAAAGAGGCATGATTCAGAAATATGGGATCAAAAATTTTGTCCTATTGTCAAGATAAGTTTATTTTCAGAAAATTTGGATTATTTTTTCCAGGGGTTTAATTTCTTTTATAAATAGATAGAAAATGCATATTCTTGAAAATCTGATAAACCAATGTTTTGAGGTGTACATAAAAATTCAGGTACATTATGTGAATGTCAGGGACAGTCTTGTATAAATCAACATCAAGATCTAGTTACCTGGGTTGGATCTTTGTACATCGATGCCACAGCTGACTGCTGTGGTCCAGCTTTATCAGATCTTAAACATACTTTTTCTTGCTCTACATTCCAGTTCATTTTAACGTGAAAATGATTCATCTTTAGGTTCTACATTAGGCAATTGTTAAGAAAGCTCATATGTGATAGTCCCTCCTCCAGATGACAAGTATAAACCATTTGTAAAATATCAAAAATAGTGAAGAACATGTGTAAACTGACAACAAGGTTCAATAGATTTGTAATAGGAAATACCGTAGGTGACTTTATTCTTTGTGTATATATGTAAGTATCTATGTCTGTGTGTATGTACATGTATTTATTTTATAACCTATGCAAAGGAGAGAGAGTTCTGTGTCATGCAGTTAGCTATAACTCAAAGAGGAAACTTTAGGTTATCTGACTTACAATTTTGAGGCAATTACAATCACTGGTAAATGAAGGAGAAATTCTAGAAATGAAAGAGCAGAGAATCTAAATTTCCCTGTAAACTCCCCCAACATTTCTGGCCTGTCCCTTGAACTACACATTCACAGTACAGACATAGACCAACTCAAGCAAAGCTAAAACAAACAAACAAAAAACACAAACTACGATTTTGGTGTGTGCCCAAGAGACAGAATTGTAATTTGATTTCAACTAAGTTAAATGTCTCATAAAAAAAATCCATTTGGGAAGCTAATGACAGAATGTACAACGATATTCATGATGCAATTCGACATGATTAGACATATGAAAAAATAGGAAATGTGAATAATCTCATAGAAAAAGATAATAAATATAAATAAATTTTAAGATGCACCAATAATTAGAATGACCCAATAAAGGACATAAAAGTAAACAAACTTGTAATAAATGGAAAATCTCAGCTGAGTAATAGAAACCATAAAAAAGACCTAAGTAGAAATTATAGAACTTAAAAATACAATATCTGGGAAATAATTTACTGTGTGCATTTAACAGAATGTAATAGCTGGAAAATATAAATAAAAGGTAGTATAATTTAAGAAATCTAAAAATAGAGGGAAACAATAAAGGAGATTTAAAAAATTGACAGAGCCTTGATGTTGAGTGAGACTCCCTCCACGGTCTGCGTGGAGTAGGGTTCAGTATCTGAAAGAGGAGCCGCACAGCAAATGAGAGAAAAAGACACGAGATAATTTTGCAATATTGGGGGACCAGGCGGCAAGTCCCGAAGGACTTCCTCCACTGCTCAGGCTGCTCCAATCTTTTATTCATCTGGAGTAGCCCTTAGGGTAAGGAAGTTTCAATGACACACAGATCAGCAGACAATTTCCAGGAATAGACAAAGTATCTGATTAACTCATCAATAGATTTCAGAGTATCTGATTAGCTCATCAATAGATTTCCGGGAGTATCTGATTAACAATAATCAACAAGGATCTACATAAGTATCTAAGGAATTAAGGGAACTAAGGTGGGGATGCTTCAACTATTATTACCTAAATTAACTGAGTGGGTCCTAGATTAACTGGGTGGTGCACAGCCCTGACCTTTGCTAGGACTTTCAAGCCCTGACCTTTACTAGGACTTTCAAGGGCTACTAGCTTTTGGGGGGTCTCTGTCTAAACTCAGCTAGTGAAGACAATGAATGGACTCCGGCACCTTGAGACATGTGAGACAATATTAAAAGGCTTATTTCATAAAAAAAGGAAAGAGATAATTGCTAATTAAATTAAAATGTTCAAAGAAATAATGGCTGAAAAGTTTTTAAATGGTAAAGTATACATTTACAAATCCCAAAATTTCAATAAAACCCAAATAGGATAACAACTGCCATAAGAAGAACATAATAATAAAACTAATGACAGCAAAAGATAAGGGAAATATTTTTAAAGAAATAAAAAAAAGTACATGTTATATATAGGCATGCAAAAATTCAAAGGATTTCTGACCTCACCAAAAATAATTGGGGCCAGAAGACAATGAAACAATATCTTTAAGGAGCTAAAGAAAATATGTCAACAGGAATATTATATCCAGAGTAAATAATATTACAGAATGAAGGAGAACTACATACATATATTTTTAGACTTAAAAACAACAAAGGCAATTCACTAGAATTCAATATTTAATCCCAACAAACCTTAACAACAAATTCTAAAGGGATTCCTTCAGACTGTAGGAGATGATACAGTGTGAGCACTTAGATATTCAGAAATGAGTAAAAAATATTGGAAATTATCATTTCTTTTAAATGCATATTATTGATTAAAGTAGACACTAGCATTGCCTACCGAGGTTCAGAAAATATGAAATTCAATACACATGAAAAACTGTACCACAAGAGCAAGAGTTGCAAATTTGTACATGTTGCAAATGGTACAACATTACTAGTATATGGATGCAAACCCTTGAAATACTATGAAAGCACATTGTAATCTTAAAATGAACACAAAAAAGTAATGAAAAAGGTTTAGCCGAAACCGGTTTGGCTCAGTGGATAGAGCGTCGGCCTGCGGACTGAAAGGTCCCAGGTTCGATTCCGGTCAAGGGCATGTACCTGGGTTGCGGGCACATCCCCAGTGGGAGATGTGCAGGAGGCAGCTGATCGATGTTTCTCTCTCATCGATGTTTCTAACTTT
The DNA here is from genome assembly GCF_963259705.1 of Myotis daubentonii. NCBI lineage: Eukaryota > Metazoa > Chordata > Mammalia > Chiroptera > Vespertilionidae > Myotis > Myotis daubentonii. Next base: position 86,844,823 of record NC_081842.1, read on the forward strand.
CTATCTCTCTCCCTTCCTCTCTGTGAAAAATCAATAAAATATATTTTAAAAAAAAAAGAAAAAGAAAAAGGTTTAACTATAAAAGGACAAGTGATAAATTAAAATGCAATTCTAGAAACTATTAAATAATTCAAAGGAATGCAGGAAAGGAAAAAGTAAGAAATATAAAGAACAGTATGGTAAACATAAGTAGTAGAATGATAATCTTAAACCCAAACATCAAGAATTAGATTAAATATTATTAGAGTTACACTCATATTCAGAGGCAGAGGTTGTCAGAATGTGTATAAAAGCAAGTTATTCAATGTAAAATTCTTTCAATATTGTGCATCTTTATATTTTTTTAGAACATATGTGAAATGTGTTTTGTCTTACTCACTATCTAACACAAGGCTTGGCCACTTGGTACCCCCCTATATTTTGTAATTTCTTCTATTTGTGGCATATCTCTGACTGCTTCCTTGAGATACACACCCAGCTGTGGAAGCACAGGCTGGTTTAGTTTAACTTTAGAGGTCTTAGAAAAAAGACTTACATTATCGACTTCTAGCATAAAAATCAATTAATTTTAAGCTTTAGTTGCAGCTTCCCAGAACAGAAAAACTGAGTATCAGCTACAGTGTTTTAAAGACAAATACTATATCGAAAAGAACTGGCATTGTATTTTTACTTTGACTCATGGAGAAATATAACTAATAAGTAGGTTCATCCACAATAATGCAGACTCAGTTGTAGGTGATCGACTATTCCTCAAGAGATGATATGCGTTAACAATTTTGTTTAGTTTTAGAAGAGTATTGATATTCCATATAAATCTATAAATTTCAAAACATACCTGTTCATATGTTTCCTATTTTGTTTTAGTGTTAATCTTTCTTTTCAAATATTTCATATACTTGAAAAGTCATGCCCTTTTCTTTGTACTGCAAATTTTTTATAGCTAGCAGAAGACCAGAATCCCCTCATCTTAGCCCAAATAAAGCCATTATTCTACTGTTTCATGGTATTCTACTATTATGTGTCTGTGTGGGCCTGTTCACTCTTTCCCAGTTCAGCTAAATAATGCTCAATGTAAAACTGCCTTCTTTCAGGATTGCATTCACATTTTTATTGCAATCTTTTGTGGTTTTTTTGTTTTTGTTTTTGGCAGGGATTCATGTTGACATCTTCACATAATGTAGCTCCTCCAAAGATACATGCAAACATTGCCCACTTACTTGCAGGCCTTTCCTCCTCCCTCCTCCCTGCTTCTTCACACCACCTTGGGACAGAAGCAAGCCTCAGCAGTCTTATCCCTGGCTAAGAAACATGTTGTCTTTATCAGTAAATCAGCGAACCAGATTGTTCTTATCAGCAGTTATAGAAGAAACCAATAATGAAATAATTGTTATAATCCTAGTGAAAATAAAATAGTATTATAAAGTAAATGTACCTGTTATGTTTATCACTCTAATCCTGACCATTTTCAACTCATGTTCTTCTAGTTTTTTTTCACCTTCTTTGTAAGTGTTAGTGAACAATTGATCATGCAATTCTTCTCAATCTTTATAAAAATATTTCAGTAAAGATGGGGTGCCAGAAAGTTGGCTTGGCCATCCCCTGACTTATAAATATTTCAAGTTATTGGCAAGCATATTAAACGAAAGGAATCTCCATTCAGTAAGGCACAATTCAATAATTAGTCATTTATAGCCTTATCTGTGCCTCTGAGTCTTCCCACAGTAAGCTCTATTAATACACCTATTTTGAGGACTTGCCAAAAGCCAAATACTGTGAAAGTGCTAAGGATCCAAATCTGCATAAGATTAAATCCTTGACTTCACGGAATTCAGTATCCACTGGGGGAGCAGTAAGATGTGATGAATACAGTAAAGTATTAGTGAGGCAAAACATACTATAGAAGAAGAAGTCCGGCACATTATGATAACGAGCTATCTATTAAGCACTATAGCAGATGCTGTGTAATCAAATTCTCTAAGCGCCCTGGACTTACTAAAGTATAGGAGAAACAGCAGCATTAGATAGCATTTACCTTTGCTACCTATTGCTGTGCAAAACCCAAGTTCTACATGTTAAGCAAAAAGCATATTATCTAAAATATTATATTTGGCTAGGTGGGAAGATTGCTTACTTGACTTAGGACTTATACATCTAAGTCCTGTGACATGCTAATTGTGAGATCTGAGTGTTAGTTTTATAAAGGACTAGAGGCCCGATGCATGAAATTGGTGCAAGGGGCTCACCCCTCACAGCCCCTCCCAGCCCTGGCCAGCCCTCACAGCCCCAGCTTCATCCAGAAGGTCATCCTAAAGGACATCTGGAAGGTTGTTCAGCTGTCCAGTCTAATTACCATATTATGCTTTTTTATTATAGATATAATGAGGGAATTTCATCAATTAATTTAGAAGATAACTTCAAATTCTAATATTCTGAGAAATATTTAATAAACAGTATGTGTCTTTTTGTTCCATTTAATCCCCACTGTTATACTTTTCTGGAGGACCAATGAGAATTTTATGAATTGCAAAATGACATCATTCTCAGAATTTAATGGTTAAATTATTCAATAATTATCCAATAGTTCCAATTCATAAATCCTTGAAACCCTATGTTTTCTTTATTTTTCCCTATTTGGTGTATTATACAGTATCTGCAACATAGGAAACCATGACTAAGTGTTAATTGTTAAATAAATGATTATGTATAAATAACTGTAAACAAAACAAAATCATAAAATTGTATTTTTAAATATTTTGCATACCTGGTACCATGTCCATTTGTATCAGGTTTGAAAAACTTTGCTTCTAATATGCGTAAAAGAAAGATGTTTTCTACATAGAAATGCTTTTTCCTCTAAAGTATTTACTTTAATACACACTTTTTATTCTTGCAGAAAATTAACTATAAAAAATTTGAAGGTGACATTTTAGGTTGTAGATAAGGGATCTTGTCAGTATATACACATCCTATCTAATAATAGACAAACATGGTAATTAACCATACCTCCGCTACGCTTCCCATTGGCTAATCAGGACAATATGCAAATTAACTGCCAACCAAGATGGCGGCTGGCAGCCAGGCAGCTGACGCGAACAGGAGGCTTGCTTGCTCTAGTGATGGAGGAAGCCAACGTTCCCCGCCTGCTGCTGCCGGCCTTTGGGCTTGCAGTCTAAGAAACAATGTTGCAATAATAGAAGTTAAACAATCCCCAGAAACCTGCTTTCCGCCAGCCAGGCTTCAGCCAGCAGGATTGCAACAGTGTTTCAATTATAGAACAAACCCAGATCCCTGCTTTCAGGAGGTCTCAGAGCTGCAGCTGGACCTCAGAGTTAAAAACAGCTCTCAGCTCCAGTGACAGCCATAGAAGGTAAATAAATCCCATAATAAAAAAAAAAGAAAGAAAAAAAGGAGAAGTTGGGAGCTTCAGTCGCCCGCCAGCCTGAAAACAGCCCTCAGCCCCTCACCCAGACAGGCCAGGCACCCCAGTGGGGACCCCCATGCTGAAGGTGGTGTGACCAGCTGAAAACAGCCATCATCCCCTCACCTAGACTGCCCAGGCACCCCAGTTGGGACCCCCAGCCTGAAGCAACAAGATGGCGGCTAATTTGCATACTGAAGGCAGGCAGCAGCAGGCAAGGCTGTCCACTGTCCCGGGACCTGGATCTGTGACCCTGCCGGGTGGGAGGCAGTGCTTGAGGCTGTCCACAGTCCCAGGACCAGGATCCGTGACCCTTCCAGGTGGGGCGGTAGCTCGCAGAGGGGTGGATCGGCTGGGGTTGGGCAGGGCAAAACACCTGGCTTCCACCCAGCCCCAGTCACTCTGGGCAGGTGAGCAGCGCAGAGAGCCTCTGGACAGGGGAGGCAGACCGGCAGAGGGCAGCCTGCACTCCCCACATGGCGGTGGTGACAGCTGTGAGTGCGCCAAGGGGAGCCTGCAGGCTGAGCTGAAGTAGCGCCTGCAGGCCATCAGCGCCCAGGAGTGGCTGCGCAAGATCCGCCTCCTGGCCCAGAAGGTGCAGGATCGCAGGGACAGCCACCGTGGCGGGCCAGACTGACGTCCTCCTGGCCGCACCACGGGGGTTTGCGGATCTGCAAAGCCAGAGGCCTCATGTGTGCACATCCCCCCCCCTAGCGTGCGAACATCCCCCAGCACACTGTGACCCTCCCGCACCTGCAGTAGTTGCAAACCAAGGGGTGCACAAGTTCCCCCCGCCTCTCCACCGCACTTCCATCAACCCAGCATGCCTAACACCCCCACAGGATGTGCACACATCCCCTCTGATGCGCTCACGTCCTTTGGAGAGAGTCTGGGTGTTCTGGGTGCTGAGGGTGGGCGCCTGTGAGATGACAATGAGAGGGCGGAGTGGTGATGCCCTGTTCCCAGGGAGGCCAGTGAAGCTAGGAGATCACCTCTGGGGGGTTAATGCAGGTGCTGAGGCAGGAGCAGATGCAGGCAGACACACCTGGTGCGTGCGGGCAGCCCTCGCTGAGGTGCCTTCGGTCAGCATTCAAGATCAAGAACCCAGAGGTGGAGAGGAATTCCGTCCTCTCAGTGAAACAGTGGGATAGTCGGGGCGACTGTAGAGGAAGAATGTGCACTTTGGGTGCCAGCACCCATGAGTGAAGGCTGCCCTGACTGAGCCTCGCTTGCTTGGGGCCTAGCGCACTCCTGCCGGGCAGCGGGTGACAGGACGTGCTTTTCTGAATTAATGAGAGAAAGCGTTGATTCTCCTGCTGCCCACGAAGGTGGAAAGTGAAGTGGGGAGACATGTGGGGAGTGAGCGAGGTTCCCTATCTGGGGGTCCCAAATCTGCTGTTGGTTTCTTTCACCACTGACTAGAGATATACAGGGTGTCCCCCCAAAATGTATACACACTTTGAATGCCTATTAATTCCAATGGTTTTAAGCATAAGAAAGAAACAACAATGGAGCTGTTATCTGTTAAAAGTGTGGGCACAAACAGGTAGTTGGACATTCCCTGAGGGGTCTCAGATTGGAGAGGGTGAAGGCCAGACTTAGGGGCCCCTACCCCCCTACCCCAGTGCACGAATTTCATGCACTGGGCTACTAGTTTATATATAAAAAAAACTTCTGGCATTAGTTTAAATGTTTCTTTATTGAATTTTCACATTAATTGTGGAAATTTATTTTGCACAGATTTCTCAATTGAGCATTATCCTGATAATATTCAATTTTCTCATGTTAAAAAGAAAATCTTTATGTATTTTTTGTAATAATAATTAATATTTGTACACATAGTTAACATAACTCTTATGTAAAATATAAAAATAAATTTACACCTGCACTTGTGCTTACTTTTTCTGTATGAAAAACTATGTCAATATTTTATTTATTTAAAAATTATTATAATCACATATTCATTATGTGGAGAAAAAAGTAACACAAACTATAAATTGTTTTACTGTCATTAACTTTTGAAAATTCTATAATTTTGAATCATCCCTGACTTGTATCACTTTTTAAAAATTTTAAATTTATTTTTGACTTGTATCACTTTAGAGAATAGTTGGACAAATATGTCTGCCACTCTCATTCACTGCTCTTTTTTTTCCTCCATTTTTCTGGCTGTCTCTTATAATTTTTAAAAATCCTTTCTATTTTTTAAATTTGCTATAATTGTAGATACCAGTTTCCTGATGATAACATCTTAAATCTGAAGTATGAGATCATAACCAGCATATTGACAGTGATGAAGTCAAACCTCAGAACATTCATGTCGCTACAAGGGTTCCTCACGTTGCCCTCTTGTAATGCAGCCCACAACTCCTTCACCCCTTTTATTACCTGGCTGCAATGAATCTGTCCTTTATTTCTACATTTTTGATCATTTAAAAAATGTTCTGTAAATGGAATCATATAGTTGATGCTTCTTTTGGATTTGCTCTCTTCACTCAGCCTACTAGTAATTCTCTGGAGATTGCTCCAGGTTATTGCATGCATTAATAGTTTGTTCCCTGTAATTGCTGAATAGTAGTATTTCATGGTATAGATGTCCCACAATTCATTTAACCATCTACTCTTCGAAGGACGTCTGGGTAGTTTCTAGTTTTGGGCTGTTTGCAATGAAATTGCTATAGATATTACTGTATTGGTTTGTGTGAGTATTTGTTTTCCTTTTTCTGGGATAAATGCATAAGAATGCAATTGGAAGGTGATATGGTAGTTGCATTTTTAGTATTTTAAGAGATGGACAAGGTCCTTTAAAAAATTGTTGTTACATTTTATATTCCTACCAGCAAAATATTAGAAATCTAGTTTCTCTGCATCCTCAACAGCATTTGGAGTTGTCATAGTTCATTCTTCTAGCCATTCTGAGAGGTGTAGAGTGATATCTATTTGTGGTTTGAATTTGCTTTTCTCTGTATTCTCATGACTAATGATGTTTGTCATCTTGTATCCTATTCAGTAAAGTGTGCATTTATTTCTTTTACCCCTTCCCTAATTGCAATGTTTGTGTTAGATTTACATGAAGGTATTTTTTTTAGCAACTGTAAGTTGAATTGCATTGTAAGTTTCAGTGTCCTCATATTTATTGTTTTTGTATTTATTTTGAATTTTTTGACCTTGCTAAACTCACTCATTCTCTCTAAATTATTTTTTAGATTCTGTGAGATTTTCTAGATAGTCATCTCATTTGCAAATATGGGCAGTTTTATGGCTTCCTTTCCTACATCATTAACCTCATTTTGACTTACTGCGCTGGCTGAAACTTCCAGCAGTATGTTGAATAAGAATGGTTACTAACAGACAACCTGCCCTTCAGCCTGTTATGTTACATTATATTGATTAAGCTACAAATATTGGAATAACCTTTCATTTCTGGAATAAATGACACTGATCATAGTATGTAATGCTTTCTATATATTGCTGACTTTTATTTGCTAATATATTAAGAACTTTTACATCAATATATAAGATGAATATTAATCTGCAGTATTTATTATCTATTTTCTGTCTCAAGCCAAATTGAGCAATATTTCTTTCTCTCTATTTTCTGGATGATATTATATAGAATAGGTGTTGATTTTTCTTTAAAATATTGGTAAATTTATCCAGTAAAATCTTAAGTCCTATTGGTTATTTTTTGTGTTTATAAATTACAAAATCAATTACCTTAATATTTACATAGTTATCCAAATTGTCTATTTCAAATTTATGAGTTTTAGTAGTTTAAAAAAATTATTTGTCTATTTCATCTAAGTTGTCAAATCTATGTATTAGGAGTTATGCATAGTATTTCTTTAATACCCTTTTGATGTTTGCAGGTTCTGTAATGATATCTTTATAATATTGGCAATTGTGTCTTTCTCTCATTTTTTTTAGTTTAACTAGAGGTTTATCTATTATATTGATCTAGTCAAAGAACAAGCTCTTTGATTTATTTTCTCTATTGTTTTGTTTTTATCATCATTGATTATCTTATTTTTATTTCCTTAATCCTTCCTAATTTTAGCAAATATTGACAATAGAGTACATCTCAAATCTCTCCAATGAAATACTATGAGGCTGCCTGGCCAGCATGGCTCAGCAGTTGAGCATCGACCTATGAACCAAGAGGTCATGGTTGATTCCCAGTCAGGGTACATGCCTGGGTTGCGGGCTCGATCCCCAGTGTGGAGGGTGCAGGAGGAAGGCATTCAATGATTTTCTTTCATCATTGGTGTTTCTATCTCTCTCTCCCTCCCCCTTCTTCTCTGAAATAAATAAAAATATATTTATGTAGGGCACGGCTGTAGGGTTAAGCCTCGGACTGACCTGTTGGCAAAGCCACAAACAAGTCTCAGCTTAGAGGGCACAGTCTTCTCAGCATAATTAAGCTTGACCTTATGACACTCCCTAGATCCTTCCTAGGTAGCTAATGGGCTGTGGGAGGTGCAGCAAATGCTGCCAAAACAAGTGAAACTCAAAAGAAAACACTGTAACTATGGTGACCACTACCTTGTTTACCTCTGGCCATAAAATAAAGACTCAGCTTGCCTCTGGATCTCTCTCTGTGGCCTCAGCCAGGCACAGGAAGATCCACCTACACCTAGGTTATTCTCTCTGTCTGTCATTTCTTCATCCTTCACTGCCCTCACTCAGGCTTGCAGAACCCTTGGCTGAGCTGGCTTGGCACATGTTTTTTTAAAAAAATACTATGAGGCCCCAGAGGGAAGGCAGGGGAGGTGGGGGTGAGAGATCAACCAAAGGACTTGTATGCATGCATATAAGCATAACCCATGGACACAGACAGTAGGGGGGTGAGGGCATGTGCTGCGGGTGGGGGATTGGAACAGTTGGAGGAGAGGTCAGTGAGGGGAAAAGGAGACATATGCAATACTTAATAAAGAGTTAAAATAAACAAATAAATAAATAAAAATAAATAAATGTCAGGGAGAAAATACTATGAGGGACTTCTGATTATGGAAATATGGAATATATGTTCTTTTATCTATTTATACCATTCTCTCATTTCTTGCTTGAGACATGTCGGAAACAGCCTGCTAAAATGGGAGGTTTAAATTAAGATCCAGAGTCAATATAATATGCAAAATATCCAGGTTTTAATAGAAAATCACTCAGCACACCAGGAACCAGAAAGATATCAGACTAAATTGAAAAAAAAACAAACAAAAGTTGACAACACCAAATTGACAGGGATGTTAGAATTCTGGTAAATATTTAAAGCACTATCACAACATGCTTCAATGGGCAAATATAAATGTGCTTACAACAAATGAAAAAAAAATAGAATCTCAGCAAAGAAATATATAATTCATTTTGTTCCATTGTCCAATTCACTGATTCTTTCTTGTGCCATCTCCATTCTACTGTGGAATATATTCACTGACCTTTTTATTTTAGTTATTTTATTGTCAGTTGTAAATGTGTTTGCTCTCATTTCATTTTTCAGCCCATGGGCCACTAGTAAGTTACCATCAGAGCTAAAAAGAGATGCCTTCTTCCCCTCTTGGTTTGTCTGACAGACAAACATGGTAATTGACCGTACCTTCGCTACGCCTCCCATGGATAAATCAGCCTGATATGCAAATTAACTGCCAACAAAGATGGTGGCTAATTTACATACTGCAGGCAGATCCTGCTACTCCGCCCTGCCTGGGGCTGGCGGCAGCGCGATCCCCAGCTGCTGGCCACCCCAGCACGAGATCCTGGACTGCTGTGTGTGAGGCGGGGCAGGCAGGGTGGGTGGTAGCACGATCTGAGTGGCCGCTTGCCCCAGCGCGGGATCCGGGCCTGCAGTGTCTTGGGTGAGGTGGGTGGGGCAGGTGGCAGCATGATCTGAGCAGCCACTCGCCCCAGCATGGGATCCGGGCCTGCAGTGTCTTGGGTGAGGTGGGTGGGGCAGGTGGCAGCATGATCTGAGCAGCCACTCGCCCCAGCATGGGATCCGGGCCTGCCATCTGTGACCGGGGGAGACGGGGCAGACACTGCGGGATTGGGCGTGCCATCTGCCACCAGGGGAGTGGGCCTAAGCCAGCAGGTGGTTATCTCGGGAGGGGTCCCAGACTGTGAGAGGGCACAGGTTGGGCTGAGGGATCCCCCTCTCCTGCCAGTGCACAAATTTTTGTGCACAGGGCTTCTAGTCTATAATAATAAAAGTGTAATATGCTAATTAGACTGGAAGACCTTCCTGAGGAAGCTGGGGCTGCAAGGGAAACCCAGGTCCCAGGTACCAGAGGGAAGCCGGTGCCAGTGCCAGCAGCCAGGGGAAGGATGGCCTACTCTTGCATGAATTTCATGCATCGAGCCTCTAGTAAAACATAAATTTCATTTAAAAACATCCATAAGAGTGTAAGCTCTGTGAAGGCAGATACCTAATAGTCTCCTCACCCCTGAATGCCCAGCACTAAAAACATTTCCTGTGTCAAGACAGAAGGTCATCAAATGTTAATTGAATGAGTGAAGAAAGTAACTGGGTATTGTGCTAACCATTTTATAGATGTTATCTCATTTAAACCTTCTAAAGTTGCAGCAAACATCTCCATTTTAAAGATTCAGAAAGGAAAAGTTTATTGAGGTTCAATAACTTGACCTAGGTCAGTGATGGCGAACCTATGACACTCATTTTTTGGTTGATTTTTCTTTGTTAAATGACATCTACACTAATAAAAGAGAAAAATGGTAATTGGCGTACGATGATACCCTTTTCATTGGCTAATCAGGGCTATATGCAAATTAACTGCCAACTATGATTGGCAGTTAACTGCCAGCAAGATGGCGGTTAATTTGCATATGTAGGCACAATGCAGGGAGGCGAAAGGGAAAGCAGGAAGAAGCCCCCTGCCACTGACAGTGATTGGAAAGCCAGGGGGAGCTAAGAGCTGGGGGGCAGGGCAAAGGCGGCCCTGGGGCCGCCTTTGCCCTGCCCCCCAGCCATGATCAGAGAATCAGGTGCCTTTTCCGCCCTGGCCAGTGATAGCAGGAAGTAGGGGTGGAGCCAGCGATGGGAGCTGGGCACAGTCGAAGCTGGCAGTCCCGGGAGCTAGGGGTCCCTTGCCTGGGCCTAAAGCAGAGACCACAATCGCGGGGCCGCTGCAGCTGCGGGTCCCCGCTGCCCGGGCTGGACACCTAGGCCAGAGGCATTAGGCCTGGGCAGGGGCGGAGCCTGCAACCGCGGGGAGCTGGGGTTCCCCTGCCCTGGCCTGACACCTCTCCCGGAGGCCTCAGGCCTGGTCAAGGGGCCGATCGGGTGATTGGTGATCAGAGGGTGATGAGGGTCAACTCCTCTGGCCGAGGCATCAGGCCTGGGCGGGGGGCGCAGCCGGGGATTGGGGGGATATGATTGTCCCCTTGCCCAGGCCTGAAGCCTGGGTCAGAGGCGTCAGGCTTGGGCGGGGGGTGGAGCAAGCGATCAGAGGGAGATGGGGGTCCCCTACCCAGGCATGATTCCTGGGCCAGAGGCCTCAGGCCTGGGCGGGGGCCAGAGCCAGTGATCGGGGGGAGATGGGGGGCCCCTGTCCAAGCCTGACACCTCTGGCGGAGGGGTCAGGCCTGGGCAAGGGGCCGATCAGGCGATCGGAGGGTGATGGGGGTCTACGCCTCTGGCCGAGGCATCAGGCCTGGGCAAGGGGCAGAGCCAGCAATCGGAGGGGTCTGGGGGTCCCCTGCCCAGGCCTGATGCCTGGGCCAGAGGCATCAGGCCTGGGCTGGGGGCAGAACCAGTGATGGGGGGAAATGAGGGTCCCCTGCCCAGGCCTGACACCTCTGTCAGAGGTGTCAGGCCTGAGCAAGGGGCCGATCCTGCGATTGGAGGGTGATGGGGGTCAACGCCTGAGGGCTCCCAGTATGTGAGAGGGGGCAGGCTGGGCTGAGGGACACTCCCCCCCCACACACACCCAGTGCACGAATTTCGTGCACTGGGCCCCTAGTTTAAATATATAAAATAAATATCAAAAATATAAATCTTTGTTTTACTATGGTTGCAAATGTAAAAAAATTTCTATATGTGGCACCAGAGTTAAGTTAGGGTTTTTCAAAATGCTGACACGCCGAGCTCAAAAGGTTCACCATCACTGACCTATGTCATATCGATGATAAGTGGTAGAGCAAGGTTCAAATCTTCATCTACCTGCAAAGTCTATGTTTCTTCACCTATATTCCAAGCTGCTTGCCACCAAGAGAAAGAAAAGAAAGAAAGAGCCTTGGTTTTCTCCCTTAAAGCTTCCGTACACCTCATGTCTGGGATGATGGACCTGCCACGGAACCACAGGGACATAAACAGTAAAAAATTCTCTGCTATTTTCTGAAAAGTAAACACAAAAAACAAAACAAAAAAGCCTAACCAAATAAAACCCCAGAAACCTGGGGGAAACAAAGTAACAATTACGGCATAAACAGTTAAATAGCTGCAAGAAAACAACAAAAGGATCAAGAAAAGTAGCATAGTGCACGCATAATTTACTATCTGCATCAAAAATTAATCATAAGAGCCCATAAGTCCCAGCAAATAAACATTGTTTTACATATGATTTCCTGGGACTTGGGATACATTTACACTGAATAGCAGTCAGTCACTGCTTAATCACCCCAGCAGAATTTTTCCAGGGTTTAACTTCCTCTTAATAGTACTTTACTCTCTCATCCTTTTCCTTTTTTGTGTGATTACTAAACACAGGCCAGTTAAATGTCACTACTATCCTCTTTGGTGAACATGTGCGTGATCGCGGTGGGAAGGGAGTTAGAGCTAAATAAAGTTTATCTAGGTTATCTGTCATCTCCCAAGTCCAAAACCTCACCATATTTCCCAGCAGCCCGTGTGACAGCTGTATCTAAATTCATATGCAGTCAGTGCTTCATGTCAACTAACAATCCCTTAAGCATAGTTTATGCAACTTTATATTACTCTACCAGTGAAGACAAAAGCATATTTTCTGCCAACGATAAAACACTTTGAGGCAATCTGGACCACAAATAAAAGATACTTTCCTATTCACTGGCTATGTTTTCAAGATAGCATTAATCTAACAAATAAAATTACAAATTGGGTTAATCATTTATTCTGGAATAGGCGGTAAAATTTAAGACATTAAGATGAATGTTTTGCAATATGTGCTTTAAAAAGTTGTCATCTATGATTTATTTGCTTTCCAGTGCTTATGAACAACATCAGGGCAAATTGTTTTATGTGTGGCTTAAAAATAATTGGTATGCAAATAGTGTATGATATCAATTTAGCCAAGCAAAATGAGGCTATGCTCGTTAATCAAAGTGGATTGTAAAACTTTGGCAGGGAGCTTGAAGCTGGAATTATTTTTGGTACTGTGCTATATTTTATAATATTTTTCCTTAATTATAAGGAATGTGGCTAATTATATCTTTATATCCCCTTGGCCCATTTATACTTAAAAACCTAATTCCTTACTATTCTGACTCTCCTTTCTTCTGCTTTAGTCACCTGTCTCTCTATGGTTGACCAAACACACCATGCACACTCTCACCCCAGAGCCTTTGCATTGTGTTCTGTTTGACAACATGTTCTCCCAGGACCTCTTTAGGGTTTGCTCTGTTTCGGTCTCTGCTCTAATGTCTACAGATCAACGAAGGCTTTCCTTAGAACCCCTTACAAAATAGTGAACTCCCACTATTACTACCTGCCTGGTTCTGCTATTCTCTCTTAACATGCACTTATTCCTGTGTCTTTGTGACATGGTCTATATTCCTCAGCATGTTTGTTTATTTTCTCTCTCTTCCTATGTTCTACTTAACTATTGTGTAACACAGCACCCAACCAACAGCGTAACAACGAGTCATCCATTTTGCTCATGAATCTGGAAGTTGCCTGGCCTTAGCAATTAGATTCCCTCTCAGAGTCCCCCATACACAGTGACTGGGCTTCAAATCATTAAAATGCTCACCTCCTCACATTCCTTACACCGGAAGCATCCTTATTTTGTCTTTTATGACCTTGTTTGGGCTTTATATAGCACCTAACTTCTGCAGAATTCTAGTCACTGAATGAGTCACCAAAGCCTATCACTTCCCATTAGAAAGTAATGTCTATATGGGCAGGGGCTTTGTTTAGGTCTTTGCTATATACACAGTCATTGTGTTTTGAATGGTTAAATAAAACATGAATAAAAGAAAAACCTAATGAGTAAAAAACAATTGTACATGACCGATGTTTCCAATACTTTAATAACAATAGAGAGGAGGTTATGTAAATACTCGTAGCTATGCACTTAAAAGCTGCTGTGATTTCTTTTTAAGTAGAATTCCCATTAGTTTTTCTTTTCTTAATTCCACATAGATTTGCCAAATTCAGGGTAAGCCAGACATTTCTAGTTTGAAGTGGGTATTTCCACTTCAATCTTGATTTTATGAATAATTTGAGGACAGGAATAGATCACATGGAGAAGGTGCTCTAACATTTTTTGCCTCAAAATCCCCCCCCCCTGTTTTTTTCTGTTTCTTGTAGAAGTCACTCCATAATTAATTACTCACAAGAAGATAAGATAAAGCCCTTCTTTGTTATGACTCAGAATGATGTATTTAGTGTTTAGTACCACTCCTAGAATAGAAAAGTTTCTTAAAGTTTGTTAGATGGGCAATAGGTGAAAATTATTATCAAGTTTATAAGTACAAATTGAAGAAATTTTAAAAGTCTTAACTTCAAAAGGAGCATTAAATTTAGAGAGAAATTTGATGTGTACATTCTTAGTTGGTATTGGACTTGTTTATCTTTTAAACTGTACTAGATATAAAAAGTTTTAACTGTTTCTCAACCTTTTGACTGAGATCAAATGTAGATATTAAATTTTATGATAAGGCTTTAATTTTTATTATAATTTATGGGTGAGATGTTAAAAAACAAATCACAAGAAGGCATAGAATAAAAAAGAAAATTTAAAACTAGATAATCTACTATTTGAGAAAAAAAAGCTAATTTGTAGACTATTCTTTTCAGAGTGCATTGTTATACTTTTTCATTTTTCTATATTTTCCTTTGTTTCACAGTATTGTCTATATCCTGTAATAGCTTAAATAAATCATTTTTAAAATACTTTTTATTATAAAATGCATTTTCTTTTGAAGAAGTTGTGTTTATTGTTACAGTATATTTGATCAAGCTGATTTCTCTCAGTCAATAAGTTAGCATGTGGTATAATCCAACTGAAGCCTAAATGTTAAAACTAACCAGGGTCTGGAGTAATAATGCATTCCTTGGTGTGACTGTATGTTCAGTGTAGGTGAGTACCTGGTGAAACCTGTCAAAGTGAAAGAGTTACTATTAGACATACCTACAATTTACATAGACAACAGATTTGATTTCTCAACATTTCAACATTTCTTTCAAATGTGAAAGACTAACTTTGGAAGAGAAGACTATGCAAAGGAGCATAACTGCTATCCATGAAAATTACAACAGTTAATTTTTATTTGTTTCAGCATTTTTGTTCTAGAAAACTAATCAGAAAATTAAACTTTATGGAATTAAATACAGAGATGTTTCCCTCTTTCCAGTTTCTCTCTCCCTTTTCTGTTTTTCCTCTTTCTTCCTTCCCCGTCTCTTTCCCAGTTTCAATTATTTTTACAGAGCATGTAGCTATATTTGTGTAAACTGAACGGGTGTGTGCTAAGACTCTACTGTTTCACAAATAAACATCACACTGTAATTACACCATAATTATGCGGAACGTAATTTCAACAGACTGATGATGTAGAGGTTGGCTCTGGTAGCTGCCCTGCATGAGTCCATCACCATGAGAAATAATTTCCCAGTCTTTGGTAATGTTTCAAGAAAAAAAAATCTTATTTCATGCTTTTCTGTTTTTTTTGTTACATAATTTTAGGAAATAGAACTTGAATATATTGTACAGACATTTTTTTAAATGTCTGAATGATTTTCAACATAATATCTGTCTTTTTAAAAAAACTATTCTATCTAAATTGCTCCCTCTCCATCCTGTTACTTTTTAAATAACTGGCAGCTCAGTTTTCTTAGGGCCTCCTAGTAGCTTCAGCAAGCTTAATAATGCAGTCAATAAAAGTGTCTTTGGCAAGCCAAGTAAGGTTAAAATCCTATTACTGCCAATGGCTTTTTTAAGGACCTTTCTTGACACTTAGGCTACATAATTCAACATAATGTGCCAAGTTCAATAATGAGATTAGCTGGTTATCTGCACAATCGGATAACTACTTGATTGTTTGGCTTAAATATAATTTGTATGTGATGAAGTGAACTACAAGAAAGATATGAACAACTAAAAACTTGTCAGGATATGAACATGCATATCTGTTAATGGAAATGATAACTAAAATATTTATGGCGATTTATCGTTTAAATATTGTTTCCATATCATTAACTCCTATCATAGACCTACCCAATGAGATATTATTCCTATAGTTATAGATAAGGAAAAGGAGAGTCAGAAAAGTCAAATATTGAACTCAGGGTCACACTACCAAGTACCAGTGTTAGAGTAGAAACTCATTCTTCTGATGGCAAACCTGTGTACAAACCAGTTCTTGGAGTAGGTATTATAAAAACAAAAAAATGTATATCTACATAAATATAAGTACATTGAATTATATATTGAATATTTAAAGTGTATTAGATATTGAATGCATATAATAAATATACAGAATATATGTAATGTATTGAAATATATTTTAATATTATATAGCATGATGGTAAAACATACATTTTGGAGTAATGCCGTCAGGGACAAAAATCTTAGTTCCATTACATCCTACCTGTATAAACCTCCAGGAGCCTGACTTACTATAAATAGGGGCAATAGGAATAATAATTGTACCCATTGAAAGGTACTTAACAGTGAAACATTTAGCATTGTGTTTGGCACATGATAAATGCTTAGTAAGTAATAGTAGTAAGGGAAAAGAGAAGAAGGAGAAAACATCAAAATTATCTATTTGTTCAAAAGTTTGAAAGTCAGCCAGAAATTTATCATGCAGGTCAATGCTTCTGATACAATATCTAGATTTATGAAGCATTTTTTCACTGCTTCTGATACAAAATAAAAGAATATTTACAAATATTATATATTTTAAGATATCAAAAATGTGATGTCAACGATGACTAAAGGAGCTAAAATTGCAAAGTGGGAAGAGCCCTTCCTTACTAGTCTGACAATCACTGTCATATCTAGACTCGTCTGCTGATTCTGAGGATAAGCAGAAACGGGCTTAACCTGGAGACATGGACTTTCCTGAGGCAAAAGATATCCAAAGGAGTTTTTGACTGCTCCACAGGCTGATGTGATGGAGTCGAATTTAGAGCAACCCAAGTACATGGATACCTTCCTTATGGTTAAAGATTTGATTTGTAAACTTCTCAAATGCAGAATAAAATCTTCTGCCATCTCTGCACACTCAAGAGACAAAATCTGACTCGAGCCAGTGGGACTTGCTTCAAATATATTGGCAGTTTTGAGGTTAAGTCATTTGCCAGAGTTTGAAGTCACAGGGACAAGAAGCAATAAAGCTAAAACAAAACAAAACAAAATAAAACAAAAACAAAACTCTCCAAATATATATATATATATATATATATATATATATATATATATATATATAGTCATTTGCCAGTCACTTAAATTCCTGGGAGAATCATCTATGAGGAACAGAGACAAGCCAGAAGTGATGAAGGCTTACAAAATTGCACCTACCACGACTATCATTTCTTGATTAGATTGAGGTGATCACTTAATCTGCTGAACAGAGGAAAAGTGAAACTTTATTTTAAAGGGGGATAAAAGGAAATAAAATCCAGTCTCTATAATTATTTTAGACACTATCTGATAATACAAATTAAAAGACATGCGAATAAAGAGGAAAATGTGATAAATAACTGAGAGAAAAGAAAGATGATAGAAAAAGAGCCCAAATAATCAGATGTTGAAATTAGCGGACAGGAACTATAATGTATCTCTTATGAATATGTTAAAGAAAATAGAGGGATAAAAAGACAAAACTAATAAATAATGGATAATTTTTTACAGTAAACACAATTAAAATGGTATTCTAGAAATTAATTATGAAAATACTTGAAATTAAGAACTCATATGAATTTAAAAGCAGACTGGGCATAGTAAAAGATGAGATTCATAAACTTAAAACTAGAGCAATAAAAGATATTCAAACTTAAGTAAAGGTAGAAAAAATTTAAAAAAGGACAAAACTAATTATCAGTACAGTCACATAATATAGCATAGATGTCACTGGAGTTCCAGTCTGAGAGAGCAGAGAGATAGTAGAATAAAAGCAACATTGCAAGACATAATATTTAGGGAAAAAGTAAATTAATGAAAAATATCAATCCACAGAATCAAGAAACTCATTGAACTTCTTTAAGCAGTATAAATATAATGCCACATGTTATAGGTGCAAAGGCACATTATAATTTGCTCAAACAGAGGAAAAACAAATTACACAAATTAGATTTTGAAAGTAACTCAAGAAAAAGACATTTTATATTCCTCAAAGGAGTACCAAAAATATTGATAATATTGATTAAAATATTTAAAACAGAAACCCTGAAATCCAGAAGGAAATGGAAAAAACATGAAGCCAGCATAGAATTTAGGACTTAGAGGAAATACCCTTAAAAAGAAAGAAATAAGAGCAAAATAAATGTCTCTTATGATATCTATAAGCTGAGACAATTTCTAAATTGCAAAACTTCACTAAAACAAATAGTAAAGTTTGTCAGTGTGAAGGAAGATGATACCAAATGGAATCATGAAAGTATAGAAAGAATGAAAAGTACAATAAAAATATAAATATACATGAAAAAATTTAAAATAAGTTAACTGAAAACAATAATAATAACAATACTGTATTTTAATATTTGTATCATCTACAATTAAAATACATGACAATGATAACAAAGCAATTGAGAGAGACTGTAAAATTTTCTCATTATGTAAAAAAAAGGTTAAGAAATATTTTTATGACATGTGCAAAAGCACTCTGGAGGGATTAGATACTTAAATTTGAGAAAATCATTACAAATTCCAGAAAGAAATACAGGAGAATAGCTTCTTCACTTTGATGTAGGCAAAGATGTGTGAAATAAGTCACAAAAAAGAGCTCATCATAAAAACAAGAATTTAACAATTTTGGTCCTTAGAAAATACCATTGAGATAGTGAAAATCCAAGTTAGATAGTGGGAACTATATGAATATAAATATATTATATATACATAGAAATAAGTTAATTGATATTTTAATATTTTAATTATATCAATATATAAGGTATATATTTACTGTATATTTTAATACATATGCTTTATTATACATAATATTTTATATAATACTAGAGGCCCAGTGCACAAAAATTTGTGCACTCGGAGTGGAGGGAGGTCCCTCAGCCCGGCCTGTGCCCTCTCCCAGTCTGGGACCCCTTGGGAGATAACGACCTGCTGGCTTAGGCCTGCTCCCGGGTGGCAGAGGGCAGGCTCAATCCCTAGGTGCACCCCCTGGTCGGGCTCAGAGCAGGGCCGATTGGGGAGTTGGGGTGCCGCTCCCTGTCATGCACAGAGCAGGGCGATCGGGAGGTTGTGATGCCACCCTCAGTCATGCTCAGGGTAGGGCCAATTGGGGGGTTGGGGCACTTCCCCCTGTCACGCACAGAGCAGGGCCCATCAGGGGGTTGGGGCACTGCCCCCTGTCACTCACAGAGCAGGGCCAATCAGGGGGTTGGGGCGCCGCACCCTGTCACACACAGAACTGCAGGGCGATCAAGGGGTTGGGGAGCTCCCCCCTATCAGGCACAGAGCAGGGCTGATCAGAGGGTTGGGGCGCCTTCCCCTGTCACAAACAGAGCAGGGTGGATAGGGAGGTTGTGTCCCCGCCCCCTGTCACACACAGAGCCGCAGGGCGATCAGGGGGTTTGGGCGCTGCCCCCTGTCATGCTGATCCCGGTGCCGGGAGGCATATTACCCTTTTACTATATAGGATAGAGGCCTGGTGCACGGGTGGGTGCCGGCTGGTTTTCCCTGAAGGGTGTCCTGGATCAGGGTTGGGGTCCCCAATGGGGTGCCTGGCCAGTCTGGGTGAGGGGCTGAGGGCTGTTTTCAGGCTGGGGGTGATTGAAGCTCCTTTTTTTCTTTTTTCTTTTTTATTCTGGGCCAGCTTTAGCTTTGAGGCTTGGCTCCAGCTCTTAGGCCTCTGCTGCTGAAAGTAGGTTTCAGGCCTTTGCTTACAATGTTGCGATCCTGCTGGCTGAAGCCCGGAGGACTAAAACTGGGGTTTTGTTTAGCTTCTATATTTGTTACATAGTTGCTTAGAGTTGCAGCTCAGAGGCCTGCAGCCGCAGGCAGGGAACATTGGAGTCCTCTGTCACTGAAGCAAGCAAGTCTCATGTTAGTTTCAAGCTGCCTGGCTGCCGGCCTCCATCTTGGCTGGCAATTAATTTGCATATTGCCCTGATTAGGCAATGGGAAGCGTAGTGCTCGTACGCCAATTACCATGTTTCTCTTTTATTAGATAGGATATTTAGCCTATATATTGTATATAAATATATTTTTTTAAATTTAATTTTATTGTTTAAAGTATTACAGATAGTAGTACATATGTCTCCTTTTCTTTTTTTTCCCCATTGACATTCCCCAGCATCCCCTACCCACAGCACATGCCCTCACCCCAACCCCCCAGTGTCTTGTGTCCATTGGTTATGCTTATATTCATGCATACAAGTCCTTCGGTTGATCTCTTACCTCCCTCCCACCCCCGCAACACTCCTCAGCCTTCCCACTGTAATTTGACAGTCTGTTCCATACTTCTCTGCCTCTGTATCTATCTTTTGGTTCATCAGGTTATAATGTTCTTGATTATCCAGAAATCAGTGAGATCATGTGGTGTTTTCTTTTACTTCCTGGCTTATTTCACTTAGCATAATGCTCTCCAGTCTATCCATGCTTTTGCAAATGGTAAGAATTTCTTCTTTTTTATAGCAGCGTAGTATTCCATTGTGTAGATGTACCATATATAAATTTTTATCTTTATTGTTTAAAATATTACAGATGTCCCCTTATTTTTCCCCATTGAGCCCCTCCATCTTGCTCCCACCCCCTACCCAGGCCTTTCCAGAACTATTGTTTGTCCATGCATTATGCATATAAATTATCTGGTAAACCTCTTCCCACTTCCCCTTCCCTCTGAAAAATCAGTATATTTGGCATACATATACATTTTAGTATTTATAAATATAAAATAGATGTTATATATAAAATTTCCACTTTATGGGAATTATATATTACTAGAGGCCCGGTGCACAAAAGTTTGTGCACTCGGGGGGGAGTAGGGGGTCCCTCAGCCCAGCCTGTGCCCTCTCGCAGTCGGGGACCCCTCAGGAGATAACGACCTGCTGGCTTGGGCCTGCTTCCCGGTGGCAGAGGGCAGGCCCAATCCCTAGGTGCAGCCCCTGGTCGGGCTCAGAGCAGGGCCGATTGGGGAGTTGGGGTGCCGCCCCATCATACATAGACCAGGGCAGATTAGGATGTTGCGATGCCACCCTCAGTCATGCTCAGGGTAGGGCCAATTGGGGGGTTGGGGCACCGTTCCCTGTCACACTCAAGGCAGGGTCGATGGGGAGGTTGCGGCGCCACCCCCTGTCACGCACAGAGCAGGGCCAATCAGGGGGTTGGGGCACCGCCCTCTATCACCCACAGAGCAGGGCCGATCAGGGGGTTGGGGCGCCGCCACTCTCACACTCAGGGCAGGGCCCATGGGGAGGTTATGGCTCTACCCCATCACACACAGAGCAGGGCCCGTTGGGGGGGGGGGGTTGGGGAGCTCCCTCCTATCAGGCACAGAGCAGGGCTGCTCAGGGGATTGGGGCCCCACCCCCTGTCACACACAGAGCCGTAGGGCGATCAGGGGGTTTGGGTGCTGCCCCCTGTCATGCTGATCCCGGTGCCGGGAGGCATATTACCCTTTTACTATATAGGGTAGAGGCCTGGTGCATGGGTGGGGCTGGTTGGTTTGCCCTGAAGGGTGTCCTGGATCAGGGTGGGGGTCCCCACTGGGGTGCCTGGCCAGTCTGGGTGAGGGGCTGAGGGCTGTTTTCAGTCTGGGAGTGACTGAAGTTCCCATCCGCTCCTTTTTTTCTTTTTTTTTATTCTGGGCCAGCTTTACCTTGAGGCTTGGCTCCAGCTCTTAGGCCTCAGCCCCTGAAAGTTGGTTTCTGGCCTTTGCTTACAATGTTGCGAATCTGCTGGCTGAAGTCCAGTGGTATTTGTTACAATGTTTCTTAAACTGCCCGCTCAGAGGCCTGCAGCCGCAGGCGGGGAATGTTGGAGCCCTCGTCACTGAGGCAACCAAGCCTCATGTTAGTTTCAAGCTGCCTGGCTGCTGGCCGCCATCTTGGCTGACAGTTAATTTGCATATCTTGCTGATTAGCCATTGGAAAGGGTAGCGGTCATACGCCAATTACCATGTTTCTCTTTTATTAGTGTAGATTATATACATGTATAATTTTAAACACTAGACATTTTTATTATTATAAATTAATGAGAAAAAATTTAGAAAATCCAATAGAAAAATAACTTAGAGATACTTCAGAAAAGAAGATATTTACATAGGCAATATATTTGAAAAGTGTTCAACATTATTAGTCATCAATGAATAAAAATTTAAACCACAATTAGTTCAACCACAACATTTATAATGGAGCTTGTGTGGGTGGAAGACATCAACCAAAGAACTTGTATGCATATATGCATAACCATGGACACAGACAACAGGGTGGTGAAGGCCTGGGATGAGGCATGGGGACTTGCTAGAAGCAGTCAATGGTGTGAAAAAGTGGACATACGTAATACTTTCAACAATAAAGATTTATAAATACACTAGAGGCCCAGCACATAGAATTTGTGCACGGGTATGGTCCCTAGGCCTGGCCTGTGATCAGGGCCATTTTCCCCAGCTGCCACAGCCGGCCCCACCCTCTGCTGCCACCCACCCCCAGTTTCCTGTTACCATCTGGTGATCGGTGCCTGATGGCCGGGGGAAGGGATTGAGAGGTCTGCTGTTCCTGCCTGCTCGTTGGCCTCACCCTTGCTGTGGGTAGCCATCAGGCAATCAGAGCCTTCTGGCTGGGGAAAGGGACCAAGAGTTGGTCAGTGTACCACATAGTGACTGGTCCAGTGGTCATTCTGCTGTTAGGGTCAATTGGCATATAACCCTTTTATTATATAGGATAGAGGCCTGGTGCTTGGGTGGGGGTTGGCTGGTTTGCCCTGAGAGGGGTCCCAGATTGGTGTTGGGGTCCCTGCTGGGGGTCTGTGCTGGCATGGGTGAGGGGCCACCACATTTTCAGGTCAGCCACTCCCCCACTGGGGTGGGTCCCCGATGGAGGATGGGGCCAGCCTGGGCGAGGGGCTGCTGGGGGTTTGCAGGCCAGCCACACCCCCAGCTTTGTCAGAAAGGACATCTGGAATGACATCCGGAAGACATCTGGTCTATCCAGTTTAATTAGCATATTACCCTTTTATTAGTATAGATATATATTATTTTTTATATATTTTCATTAATTTCAGAGAAGAAGGGAGAGGGAGAGAGAGATAGAAATATCAATGATGAGAGAGAATCATTGATCAGCTACCTCCTGCACATACCCTACTAGGGATCAAACCCACAACCCCATGCATGTGCCCTTGACTAGACTCAAACCTTCAGTCCACAGGCCAATGCTTTATCCACTAAGCCAAAATGGCTAAGGATATACACACTGAGGGGCCAGATTATTATGACCACCCGACGTCTGTAGGAAAATTAGCTATAATTTTGCACTGAAGTTGCTAGAGGGCCAGACCATTATAAATAGGGAAGCAGGTTGTTTATCATAACAGTAGAAGTAATTTTTTTCGGAAGATATGGGTAAACAACACAATTTAACAGCCTCCGAACATGGGATATATATATATATATATATATATATATATATATATATATATATATATATATATATATACTGAATATTTTATATCTATCTATCTATGATAGCAATTAATGCTTTTCTCAGGAGTCAGCCAGAATTCTTAACCACTTTTTTGTTGAAGTATAATTGGCAATCAATATCCTATTAGTTTCAAGTGTGTACCTTAGTTACTCAATATTTACATACATTATGCAATGACCATTACTCCAAGTGTCCAAGTAACGCTACTATTTTGTATTACTCTTTTTTGAGTACTAAATGTTACCATATTTATAGCCTATGTCCCAACAATTTTATTCTTCAGCATATGTCCAATAGGAATGCATGAGTACGTTCATTAAAAATATGTACAAGAATACTTACATCATTTTCTGCAGCTCTAAACTGGAACCAATTGAAATACCCATTAGGAATAGAAAGGGTAAGTTATGCTCTATCCATAGAAAGGAATATTACACAGCAATGAGATTGAACCAGCTATGCTTGTGAGGATGGTTCCCACAAACCTAATGCTAAGCCGAGAAGTCAGGTTAATAATAGGGTAAACACATACTCTTCTAAAGCAGACAAAACTAATTTAGGTATTAAAAATTATAATAGTTTTTCCTGGTGGCATGGCTTAGTGGTTGAATGTTGACTCATGAACCAGGAGGTTCAACTCCCTTTCAGGGCACATGCCCAGGTTCCAGGCTCGATCCCCAGTAGGGGGTATGAAGGAGGCAATCGATCAATGATTTTCTCTCATAATTGATGTTTCTATATCTTTCTCCTTCTCCCTTCCTGTCTAAAATAAATAAAAATACATTTAAAAATTATAATAGTCTTAATCTTTGGGTGGGTAAAGTAATTCAGGATTAGATAAAGGACCCATGTGCTATTGTTATGACTCAATTTCTTGATCTACTTGCTTATGTTTTGGGCATTCAATACAATATAAAAATTATCAACTTATATACTTGGGATTTGTCTATTTTTCTCAGTATTTTGCATATGATGGGAACTTAGATTGGGACAGAATAAGGAGGAGGTTAATATAGTCAGACCTGAATAATACTTAGGAGAAAAGTACTAGATTTTATTATTTCTTTATTATTAACTGCAAGTAGGTGATTCTCAAAGTGGTATTACTGGTATTATCTTGAACAACCAGGATGCTGAGATGCAGAACATAGAAAAAAGACAAGGTTTGGGTTGACAGTGGAAAAGTTATACCAATACCTTTAAGTTTTAAAGGAGGTTTCACTGAATATAATGGTATTTAGATATATCATTGGAAAAGGTGATCAAAAAATAGGAAAAATCTACCATTGTGAATTTCCCTAAAGTATGGGGAGAAATATCATTGGAATACAGCATGAAAATTGTGGTTTCTCAGATTACATTTGCTTCACAAACTGTTACTTTGATACTGTCATATAATGTATCAATTTTTAGATAATCTGTCATTAGAATAGCTGAGTTTAGTCATATTATGAGCATGATCCTTTCTAGCTTTCAAGCCTGTAATACTCATACATTTCAGCTTGTCTCTAACAATATTCCACAGCCACTGCCTTCATTAATTCAGCAAAGCCATACCTTCCATCAAGCTTTCACCTTTAAATGTTTTTGCTCTCCAAAATGCCTATTTAAAGATATGTTTCCTCCAATTTATGGAACTCTAATGCATATCAGTGTTGTTTTCCCCACATATTTATACTACTCTTTCATTCTGTGCACTGACAGTTTCATCATAGGTTTCTTCTATCTTTCAGAAGATTCCCATTCACACAGCTCTGAAAGGGAAATGATTGAGAGGAAATTAATTTTTTCTTAGCTTCCGGCATTTTCCAATAGCATAATGGTCATTAATATTCCTGTTGGCAAAGGTTTCATTATGGCAATGTTAAAAAACATTTTGCCTGAAGCAAAAAATCCTTGAATCAAATCTAGAATTTCTATTATGTTTCACATTTCATAACGTTTTATCATATATATTGTTATATAATCCTCATAAGGATGCTATGCTTAAAGACAGCATGAATAATATACATGCCAAAGGCCAACTAATAGCTAAGAATTTAGTTCTCTTTCTCACTCATAATTTTAATATCTCAAATTAAATTTTAATTATACATGTAATGTATGAACATACCCATTAAAAATTAAAATATTATTAATAAGACTAAATTTTATTTTTATGATTTACTCTATTCTACTCCCTTAGTGATAAATAGGCATATTTATGAGTTCAATGCATACTTCTGGTCTTTTTTGAGGAAATAATTAAACATATGCACCCATCGAATATATAACATATTTTAGTTATATATATATATATATATATATGTGTGTGTGTGTGTGTGTGTGTATACTAGCGGCCCAGTGCACTCGGGGGGGGGGGGGGGGTCTGTCAGCCCGGCCTGTGCCCTCTCCCAGTCTGGGAACCCTCAGGAGATAACGACCTGCTGGCTTAGGCCTGCTCCCGGGTGGCAGAGGGCAGGCCCAATCCCTAGGTGCAGCCCCTGGTCGGGCTCAGAGCAGGGCCAATTGCGGAGTTGGGGCGCTGCCCCCTGTCATGCACAGAGCAGGGAGATTGGGAGGTTGTGATGCCACCCAGTCATGATCAGGGTAGGGCCGATTGGGGGGTTAGGGCACCGTCCCCTGTCACACTCAAGGCAGGGTCGATGGGGAGGTTGCGGCGCCACCCTCAGTCACACACAGAGCAGGGCCAATCAGGGGGTTGGGGCACTGCCCTCTATCACTCACAGAGCAGGGTCGATGAAGGGGTTGGGACGCTGCCACTCTCACACTCAGGGCAGGGCCGATGGGGAGGTTATGGCTCTACCCCGTCACACACAGAGCAGGGCCCGTTGCGGGGGAGGGGGTTGGGGAGCTTCCCCCTATTGGGCACAGAGCAGGGCTGCTCAGGGGGTTGGGGCACCTTCCCCTGTCACGAACAGAGCAGGGTGGATAGGGAGGTTGTGGCCCCACCCCCTGTCACACACAGAGCCGCAGGGCTATCAGGGGGTTGGGGCGCCGCCCCCTGTCACACACAGAGCTGCAGGGCAATCAGGGGGTTTGGGTGCTGCCCCTGTCACACTGATCCTGGTGCCGGGAGGCCTCATGGCTCCACTGATCCCGGTGCTGGGAGGCATATTACCCTTTTACTATATAGGGTAGAGGCCTGGTGCAAAGGTGGGGCCGGCTGGTTTGCCCTGAAGGGTGTCCTGGATCAGGGTGGGGGTCCCCACTGGGGTGCATGGCCAGCCTGGGTGAGGGGATGATGGCTGTTTGCAGCTGGTCACACACCCTTCAGGGTGGGGGTCCCCACTGGGGTGCCTGGCCAGCCTGGGTGAAGGGATGATGGCTGTTTTCAGGCTGGGACTGAAGCTCCCAACGGCTCCTTTTTTTCTTTTTCTTTTTTTATTCTGGGCCAGCTTTAGCTCTGAGGCTTGGCTCCAGCTCTGAGGCCTCAGTTGCTGAAAACAGGTATCTGGTTTGTTTAGGTTCTATAATCGAAACTCTGTATCAACTCCAGCTCTGAGATCCCAGCCGGCTGAAAGCTGGTTTCTGGGGTTTTGTTTAGCTTCTATTTTTGTTACAATGTTTAAAACTGCAGGCTCAGAGGCTGGCAAGGCAGGCGGGGAACATTGTAGTTCTCCGTCACTGAAGCAAGCAAGTCTCATGTTCAGTTTAAGCTGCCTGGCTGCCGGCTGCCATCTTGGCTGGAAGTTAATTTGCATATCTCGCTGATTAGCCAATGGGAAGGGTAGCGGTCATACGCTAATTACCATGTTTCTCTTTTATTAGATAGGATATATATACATATATATATATATATATATATATATATATATATATATATATATATATTTCAGATAACACAATTGATAAGCTTTATATTTTAGAGCAGTTTTGAGTTCAAAGCAAAATGAGTGGAAAGTACAGAGAGTTCCTATATAACCTGTGTCTCCAGACATGAACAATATATAAACACTAGAGGCCCAATGCATGAAATTCATGCAATGGGGGTTTGTCTCTCAGCCCAACCGGCACCCTCTCCAATCTGGGACTGCTGGCTCCCGACTGCTCACCTGCCTGCCTGATTGCCCCTAACCGCCAGCCTGATCACCCCCTAACTACTCCCCTGCCAGCCTGATTGCCCCCAACTGCCCTCCCCTGCAGGCCCGGTAGCCCCCAACTGATCTCCTCTGCTGGCCTGATTGTCCACAACTGCCCTCCCTTGCTGGCCATCTTGTGGCTGTGGGTGCGGCCATCTTTGAGAGCATGGCAGTCAATTAGCATATTCCTTCCTTATTGGCTGTGGGTGCTGCCATCTTTGAGGGTGTGACAGTCAATTAGCATATTCCCTCCTTATTGGCTTTGGGCACCATCATCTTTGCAGCCTGCTGCTCAGTTGTTTGGTCGTCTCTCACTAACCTCCCTGCCTGCCTGGTCACCCCATGCAGTCTGCTGTTCAGTCATTTGATCATCCCTCACTAATTCTCTGCCGGCCTGGTCCCATGCAGCCTGTTCAATCATCTGATCAGTTGTGATGGTCACTTAGGCTTATATATCTATAGATAGATAGATAGATAGATAGATAGATAGATAGATAGATAGATAGATATAGATATGTTTAAATTCTTTTGGATAAATACCAAGGAGTACAATGTTGGATCATATGGAGAAAGAATGTTTAGTTTTATATGAAACTGTCTTCCAAAATGGTTGAACCATTTTGCTTTTCCATGAGCAATGAATAAGAGTTCCTGTTGTTCTGCATCCTCCCCAGAATTTGGTATTTTCAGTGTTCTGGAATGACCATTCTAATAGATGCGGAGGGGTATAACATTATTGCTTTAATTTGCATTTCCCTGATGACATATGTGAAGCACTATTTGCCATCTGTATATCTTCTTTAGTGGCTTGTCTGTTCAGGTCTTTGGCCCATTTTTAAAATTGGGTTGCTTGTTTTCCTACAGTTGAGTTTTACAAATT
Organism: Myotis daubentonii; assembly: GCF_963259705.1. Classification (NCBI taxonomy): domain Eukaryota; kingdom Metazoa; phylum Chordata; class Mammalia; order Chiroptera; family Vespertilionidae; genus Myotis; species Myotis daubentonii. The sequence continues at coordinate 86,873,232 of NC_081842.1, forward strand.
CTTTAAATATTCTGGATAATAGTCCTTTATCAGATGCAAGTTTGGAAATTGTTTTCTCCTACTCTGTGGCTTGTCTCCTCATTCTCTTGACATTGTCCTTTGCAGAGGAAAAGTTTTAAATTTTAATGGCATCCTGTTAATAGGTTATATAAGGAAAATATTTTAAAAGACTTGTTGTCACTAAAATAATTAAAAATTACAGTATTTCAATGAAACAGATGGATATTTGCCCATAAAATGACAAAACATGTTAAAAAATAAAGATCAACCGAAATGAGTCAAATTATCACCAATATAATCTTTCCAATATAATTTTTGGACAAAACCCAACCAGTCTAATCTAAAAGTTTTAGAATTCTTTTGTGGATCATACAGTTACAGAAAACATGATATTGAAAAAGAAAAGATTTAGAAATATTACCTATTTCAATTGTAGTAGTGGTTATGGCTGAATATCTCAATTTATTTCAAGTAAGGAAACATACCAAAAGTAGCAATTTTCTTACTGTGGAAATTAGCTTTCCCACCTCTATTTAGTACTTTTATAATTAGGTATGTAGATATTTGTTTTTCACACAGAATAAACTGCTTATGAAGTAAGAATCTGCCACAAAGGCACAAAATTTAAACATGAACATTTTGAGAACTGTTTTGCATTTAAAATTTTACTAAGAATAATGAGATTCACTTACTTTTCATACTATTCTGGGAAGTTCACTTTCCATTATAAACTGGAAGACATCAAAAAAGTTTTGTCAACAAACTTCTGGATTGCATATCTTCCCCTCTTCCTTCCTCCTCCCAACTTCAACTTCACTTTGGCTTAAGGCTACTTTAAAAAGAGAAAAGCAAACCATTAGAAAACCAGGAAATCTCTAAACGTTGGTTTTAATTTCTTTTAAAAATATGTTGTTGATTAAAGAACTCAATTTACTCTAATGAGAACCTGATTTGTACCAGAACCAATCTCTTCATCTTTATTATGTCAAAAGTACAAAGTGGTCCATAGGTTAAAAATAGTTAAGTATAAGGTGGGGGCAGTTGACAATGTGCATTTTCTATGAGTTAGCATGGTAAACAAAACCAGTGTGCACCTTAACATGACAGCAATAGAGATAAAGCTTAGCACTAGCATTAGTTTAGTTGGATTTACTATAGTCACTTACCGGAGTCACTAACAAAAACAGCATCTCAATATTTTGAATGAAACTAACAAGCAAAAATTTGGACTTCATCATTATATATTTGCCCACTTGTTATAGTTACACAGCAAGCAAAGGAAACATCATTCAAGTATATTATGGAAGTTATGAAAGCTTGCATGTGCAGTTTCCTATGAGGAGGCACATACATTTTCCATAAACATCTGTCAAGCTAACATTTTATCAACTTAACTCTGGTGCAATATGATTCATATTTCTTCTGCATTAGGCTGAGATTGTAAGGCCAGTTTTCCTTCTTAATAATAATTTTTTCTCTCAAATTTATTTATATTGTCTTTGGGGATTTATGGGACAAAGTAAGAATTATATACATTCATCCTGATCTTCTGTCTTATTAAATGCTTACTTAGTAATGTAATCTTTTATTTTTGTTGGGAAAACTATAAGACAGACAACCAATTAGGTTTTCACACTAGGACATAAAGAAGAGTGGCAAATATGTCCACGTAAACTAGAAATTCATGGTACAGAATGTCTAAGTAGAATCAAACTGTGTATACATTTGCTTTCCAAGACAGGAAATTCAGCTTTATGCCGGATGAGGATAATTGTTTATATCCCTAAAGTCCTGAGCTAAGATGTTAGAGAAATGGAACTAGTGTCTCCTTCAATAGCTTTCAGGGAAAAAAAAAATCTGGGGAAAGAGTTTTAATGCCAGCATGGAATTCTTTGTTAATATAGGATTTTTTCACTCAGGTAAAAATTAACTCTTCAAACTGCAGATAAAACAAGAGAATTAAAGTCAGGTTTGTTTTTTTTATTTAGTGGTTTCTATGTATCAGAAGGGGAAAATGAACCTTGTCATTCAATAGAATAGTAATTCTCATAATATATGATCCTTTTCATTATCACCATTGCCCTGAGGCTGAATCTGTATGGATTCATTAGCTAAAAAGTCTTTGTTTCATGTTCTCTTATTTATGTCACACAGTAGAATTATTATTTCTCATAATGAAATATATTTGGAAGTCATAGCTATCCACAAGATGTACAATAGGTCTAGTATAGAATCACAAGTACAATATAAGATATCTCAGATTGTTGGAATTAAGTATATGTTAGGTTTTATTTCCGCATTTGATATCTTAGATTTTAATAACTGAGGTACAGAACTTATAACTTGAAATGTGAGAGACTACAGTTTCTTAATTTTCCCTCCCTTTTACAGTTAAAGTTACTGTGACCAATTTTATTTTTTTAAAGTTGATCAGAAAAGGGAGCCATGGTGGCACCAAGGGAGGTATTTCCTTCCTGCTCCCTTCTCCTATGTAGCCATAGAGCTATTTGTTGGCCCAAGCCATTGCAGATAGAAAAGCTGTATGCCACAGTAATGCTGTTGCTATTTCACCACCCTGTCAAGACATGTCCTTTCAAACAGATAACTACATCCTAAGATTTTCCTGTATTTTGGAAATTCTGGAGCTATCACTGGGAGAGAGTAAAGACTTTTAAATTATAATAATTTACTACAAAAGGTAAATATACACATAATAAGTAGATTTGCTTTTGAAAACCAGTGTTATTCATTATAGTATGAAACAAAATTTTATTTAAAAGTAAATATTCAATTTTATAATATTTGAGACTTTCTGAAATAAACAAATAACACTATAGCAAATATGCTCAGAATTTTATCACTGACTCCTCCTTTTATGGAAAAAAAAAGACTCAAGGTGAAAAGAAGGAAGTAAGTATACTAGATCCCATTAACTTATATTGGATATTCCCTCAGCTCCATCCTGTGCTCTATAAAGACCACTTTTAAGTAGATATTGAGCAATGAACCTGTGGCAACTTGTAAACTTTTTTTAAAAATTAAAGAAGTAAGCCTTTATTTCCCTGTTTCACAAAGAAAGCTGGCTGAGCAGGTTGCTTTTCGGTTATTAGCCCAAGACCAAATCCCATATTCTGGTCCGACTCCCCTGGTTGTTCCTTTGCTTCAACCTTGGTTGGGTCTGCAGCAGCAGCAGGAGCAGCAGTGGAGGCAGGGGCCACGGGGGCTGGTGGATCAGCCAAGGAGGCCTTGACCTTTTCAGCAAGTGGGGAGGTGTAAACAGTCTCCACAAACAAGGCTGGGGCCCACGTATACCCACTGGAGATAGGAAGGGGAACTGATGCAACAGCTGGTTACCGACATGCAGACATACTCTGGCAACGTTTCAGACGTCCTCCAGGAAGTGGGAATGCCGTTTTCTCTGGAAAGCCAAGCACTTGTGGGTTGTAGATGCTGCCTTTGCCAAACACCTGCTGGATGATCAGCCCAAAGGAGAAGATGTCCAGCACGTTCAGCAGTGTGGTGTTGCTGGCTCCCACTCTGTCCCCAGTCTTAATCAGCTTACTCAGGATTTCAATGGTACACTTGGAAAGTTTAGTGGTGATGCCAGTGTTCTGGGCTGCACAGTAACTTTACACATGGCAGTGGTACAAGCTACCTTATTGGCCAGCAGTATAGTCCTGATCTTAGTGAGATCCTCCTTGGTGACCATAAGGCCCGAATTCCCGGTATGAGACAATGGTTTTTCCAGAGCTGGGTTGTTTTCCAGATGTCCTGGGATGGCCTGTGTATCATGGTGTTCTTGCTCACCAGCACCACAGCCTTCCTGCAGAGGGACATGCAGATCTGCTGCATTTGCTTGTAGCCCACAGTGTTGCTTGCACAATGAAGTATTTTGGATAATCATCCAGAAGTTGGATTATCTTAAGGAAGTAGTTGGACTTCCAGGTGCCCTGTCTTGCCTCGGCAGCACAGCGGTGCACCAGGGATTGCCACACAAGGTTAAAAAATGATGTCACTCTCACAAGGGCACTTGAAGAGAGGAAGTGCAAAACTGCTTTAGAATTAGATATAGGTAGCAGTCAGTTAAGTTAATTCCTTTATGAAGCCAGATCATTATATTGGTGATATTCTGTTAAACAGTGAGGTGACTGAGTGGGGCGGGGGATAAGGAGGTGGAAGAAAGTATAGAGGGGATCAAAGGTGATGGGAAAAATAAAATAAAATAAAGATAACACAACAACAGAATTCACAACTATTTTGTATCATAATTATGTTCTTTCATAGCAGAAATGTACATTATTTAAAATTTGTATTTAAAATTATCTCTTACATTGATTTAAAGGGTTTACTTAGAAAGTGCCCTTTGAGAACAGAAGTTGTAAAAAAAAATTATCTGCCAAAATAATTTTTTTAGAATGTAAACCCCTAAAAAATTCAATAAACTCTTGAGCTCTTCTAATTGAACCAGAAACAGTCTGTGAACTGTAGTCTTATCACACATATTTTGTGAATTTAAACACAGCTGATATTTTAACCAAAAGAAAGTGATATATATTTTTACTTTAAATAGGAACAGGCTTGTTCATGATGATTTGAGAGACTGTGAGAATCTTTCTCTCCCTTCTCCCTGCCCCCTACCCGCCCCCCCCCCCAAAAAAATAAAAGATTAAAAAATATTTTACGGTCCTATCCAGTGAGGCTCAGTTGGTTGGGTATCATCCCGTGCACGGAGGGGGGCTGGTTCCATGCCCTGTCCAGCATATGCCTGGGATGCGGGCTGGGTCCTTGGTGGGGAACATGCAGTAGGCAGCCAATAGATATTTCTCTCTCCCAGTGATGTTTCTCTTTCTCCCTCTCCCTTCTGCTCTCTCTAAAATTCAATTTTAAAAATCTAAAATTTTTTTATGATAACTGATGCATAATGAACATTGAAAGAAAATGCTTATTGATACATGCCATAATATTTTGTTGTAGAAGTTACCCAGAGGGAAGCCCCATCTATGACTTCTGGCTTCATATAATCATGATAATGATTATAATATCAATAACAGTCATAAGTTTCTTGAGTCCTTAAAATGTACTACATACTATAGTAAGTGCTTAATGTACATTTTTTAATGAATGCTCACGAAAACTCTATAAAGTAGACACTGCGAGCGTTTCTGCTCCAGTGAGAGGAAACCAGTGCCTGGAAGTGAAACGCTATCCCGACCACCCTGATAGAATGCATCTTTGCCAGGACTTGAACCCATCCAAGTGGCTATGCATCATCATCATGTGCTAAGCACCATTGTCCTACCAAAGATAACTTCGTATTTCCAGATGCGGAGCTTAGACAAATCTAAAGATATTTTTGTTAGATTAATGTTCTAATATTTATCTTTATCTTTAATAATGTTCTTTCCCACAGAAATTTTATGAGTAACTGTATTTGGCTGAATTGAAGATGACATTTATTTAGTTTCCTGGGTTTTGATACCAATGCCCTCTGGAGTCTCTGGCTGTTCTTCATGCACATTGCCTTTGTTTTTTTAGTAAGTAGTGAAAAAAAATCATAGTTATGTGGAATGCTGGTCCTAGCCCAGAGACATAAAATAATTAAACCACAACTTTGATTTTTACAGAGCTCTGTGCGAGTGAACTTGAGCTTATCTACTATTAGAGTTTGGGCATCTTCAAACTAACTTGATGGACTGAGAATTCTTGTATGGGGTCAGAAGGATGGGAAAGAAAGTTGGAGCCTTGAAACAAGCAAGCCCAAAACAAACACATGGGTAGTCTACTGGAGTGAGTGGAACTGAGCAACAGGGTTCAGATTTGAAGGGATTAATCGGACTACATGAAACACGAGGCTGTGCTTCACATCTATCAAAATCACCTGAGGAGATTGTTAAGCATATAGATGTTGGGGTTTTGTTGTGAATTGCTCTAATTAAGCAAACATAAAGTGAAACAGAAGATCTAAATCTTTGAAACATCTCACTAAGTGATTCTGACCCATGGCCAAGGTTACGGAGCACTGGCATAAAAGAAAAAACTGTCTCATGTAATGTGCAAATGCTCTGCTGTAATAATTTTCTTTGAAAGAGCTTGTCCCAGGAAGCATAGAAGTTTTCTTTTGACCTGAGTAGAGAAAGGGCACCTAGAAGGGGTCTGCAGCTACCGAGAGGCAGTTAATGCAAGCTTGGAGGTTGGGGCCCAGGACTTAGGTAGCAGTGAGGGCAGAAGACCAACAGTATTAATGACCCAGAAAAAGTGGTGAAGGCAGCAGTATTAAAATACTACCTACAGGAGGCCAGAGGCCTTTGTCATCTTGTATATTAATTATGCCAAGTATCTAGAATTATATCTTGCATATAGTAGATAATCAATTATTGTTAAGTAAGTAACACTAAGACCAAGGGTTTACCACAAAATATCAAATGGTAACCAAACAACCCTTACATATTCGGACATACATACCTCTCCAGATACCTAGATAATTGATGAAGATACCAGGAAAAGATTGGACTTTTTGTTTGTTAATCATGCAAGTGAAAGCTTAGAGCTTTGATTTATAACACAATGAATTTAAAATATAATACATTTGTATTCACAGATGTAGCAAGGGGACAGTTAGATTTCAAATGGAGCTTTTTGATATGTATTTCTTCCTTTATTTGCGATCTGGTCTAAACCACCTGGCAGATGGGAACTCTAGAAAATTGTAGCTAATGGCTAGAGCTGTCTTCACCTAGTTGGCTAATTCAGCTTAAACCTGAGGTTATTAAAATTCATATGTTTCTGAAATATGGTCTCAATTGACTGGTTCCTTGGAGAAATATATATTTGCCAGTGTAATCATAGAGGGCCAAATTCCTAGTAGACACTTAATATTATCTGCTACAACAGGGATGAAGCAGCTGTTCTGGCACCATTCGTCTTTAGGCCCTGAAACTAAAGAGAAATAAAATATAAGAAGTTGAAATTAAAGTTATATTTGTGTATATAAGAATTAAATATATTCTATTGCCTGAAGCAAATTATCAAGGACATTCTCACTTCTATGCTAAGAAATATCATATCATTTTATTTTAAAATAAGTAAGATCTGTTATTTATCCCATTAGTTTGTAAGTGAAATTTATTAATGGAAGTTTGTAAATTCTTGATTAGAAATTGAGCTTCCCACTTCTCTTAAATATGTGCATGAATCAGTCAGGCATATTAAAAAGTTTCTCTAATCACAAGGTTATACAGAACTTGTTATATTTTTAATTATTGCAAGGATATATACATCACAATAGTGTGCTTTTCACATTCAGCCCATGTAATTAGATGCAGCTGCTTTCACCAATACCTTTCTGTAATTAGCACCACACAGCGCACTGTCTAAAAGTCACACTTCCAGTCTATAAGGTGAATCTAGGACTGTATTTAAAATTGAAAATAAAACACAATATCTGAGTAAGATGGTATGTTCAGATATGTGATAGACAGCTTTTCCGAATAAAAATAAATCTTTTGCTCCACATTCAAAAGCAAATATCAAATTATAAAGTTCATTATTTCTGCTTTAAAAAATTTTGTGTATATTACATCACTATTCCTTCTTCCCATTTCTCAGATTTCCCCAGTGATATGAGATACTTTTACCTACTGAAGCACAGTCGTGCCAGACAGAAACTCCCTAGGGGCTCTTTGCATTTCTTCAACATAGCATTACAGAGGTACAGAAATTTACAGTGCCACCTAAGAAGGTTTAACCATCATATACCAGAAATTGAAACAGGTATGGGACTCAGTTATTCAAAGTACAAAATCATTGTCAAGCTCTTGAATACATCTAGAAGAAAATATTACATTTGATTCAAAATGAGTACAGTGATTACTTCAACAAAAATAACTAAGTCCAAAAAACAATGGTCTTTTTTTTATTTGGATGATACTCCTCATTTGGTTTAATATCTAGATGTCAACATTTAGATTTAAAATTCTTGGAGTCTAACATTGGCCTTTTAAAGCCAATATGTTAGGAATAATTAACAAGAACTGACATGAAAATAAATAATTCTAAATATAAAACTATACTTTCACCAAAATCAGTAGAAAAGGGTTACATTTTAAAAAATAAATCATGAGAGATTAATTGTCTTACTCTATGAAAAAATGTGAAATTAGATCTTTCCCTCACAATAGCCATAAAAGTACAAAAATAAATTCCAGATTGATTAAAGCTTTCAATGTAAAAAGAAAAATATTTAGAAAAAAATATTCAATATGTTTATGGAGATTTTAAAATGCTGCTAAAATATCATAACTCCAGCAACTCCATAACCTTCTCATGTGGTACGATTTAATTAACTCTGTTTAAATTTGGTGAAATCTTTTAACCACATTGTCATTTTTAAAATTCGATTTAAAGAGACCCATAAAGTCAGGGAAGATACAGTCTGCTTTTAAATGATCTTTTATGATCAAAGGAATGCATTGTCCGAAGGAAAACAAGGCAAAAAAGACACATCTCAAACTCATTCTCTTCTTATTTTCATGTTCAGAACTGATAGAAATGATTTCAAGTAGCTTTTGACCAGCAAGTCAAAAGGGTATTCGTTCAAGTTATTTTGAATGTATCTGTTTCATAATAATGTAAGCTGATAAAATGATATTATCTCAACAGTTAAACGGTGAAGGTGGAAATCATGGCTTAAAAATCTAGAAACAAAAGGTTCAAAGGCTATATGCTAAAAGCAAGGCCACTATGGGCATGGATTTCCACGTGGTGTGATTTGACAAGCACTGTACAGCTCCCCTGATCAACACTGATTCCCACTAGCGTGCTTGTCAGTTGAGGGGAAGTGTTATAAGTATGAAAAGTGGAGTTGTGGGAGAAGAGGTATAAAATTTAGAGACAAATGAGATAAGTAGGTGAAAGGTTAGTTTTAAGACAGGTGCTGAATCCATTCTTTATTTCACATTTTGTTTAAGGTTCACTAAGAAAAGAGGAAAAACTATTAAAATATAAAAAAGAAAATATTGCACAATATTTTTTTCTTCCAATTTTATTGTATACTAGAGGCCTGATGCACGAAGATTTGTGCAAGAATGGACCTTCCTTCCCCTGGCTGCTGGCACCGCCTTCGCTCTGGCCGGGAGCCGCCTTTCTGCCTTCCCATGTTGCCCAGAGGCCCGGGATGGCTGGGGTGGTGCAGAACGCCTGCATCGTCACCATAGTGATGACACAAGCATCTCGCCACGCCCCCGGCCACTCAGGGCCTGTGTATGCAAATTAACCAGCCAGCTTTGTTGGGTTAATTTGCATACTCACTCCTGATTGGCTGGTGGGTGTTGTGAAGGTACAGTCAATTTGCATCTTTCTCTTTTATTATTGTAGATTAGTTTCAGGGACACAGCTTAATGGTTAGGCAATCATATACCTCACATAGTGTTCCTCTTGATATTTCCAGTACCCAACTGGCATTGTCCATACACCAAAAGGTGGCAGGCTCAATTACTGGTCAGTGCATATACCAAGGTTGAGGATTTGATCCCTAGTTGAAGTGCATGCAGGAGGCAACTGATAGATGTCTCTCTTACACTGATGTTTCTCTCTCTCTCTCTCTCTCTCTCTCTCTCTCTCTCTCTCTCTCCCTCTCTCTCTCTCTCTCCAATTCAATTTAATAAAAAATAATTAACAGGGAAAATATTATAAAGTTTAAGGCAAAAAGAATAAGGTGCCTTCAAAGGAGAAACAACTGTTCCCTTTTTATCTGCAAACACACATCAAGAGAAAAACAGAATAGCCTGTGCACAATGTTAAGCTGAAAGGACAGCAGCATAAAAGCACTGTTTTTAGTTAAGTTATCATTTGGTAAATTCATTTAATGATAATTAGAAATTTAAGAACTTTATTATCCATGGCTGTCATTTGAGGACAAGAGTCAAGAAAAGCCTGTCATTCAAGGTTCTTATGCCAACAACAGAATATATTCTAAATGTGTAAGCAGAACAATAATTTAGTAAGGGGAGTTAGATGGTTCACAGAATTTCCAGGAAGCCCAGATTGTTAATATTGAGAACTATGTGCTATGTCTGGAATTACCCTAGAGAAAAAAAGGTAACAGGAGAAGTCCCATTCACCATCTTGCACATTGTGTATAAAAATGAATAGGAAGGCCTGCATGAAAACATAGTAGCTAGTGAGAAAGGTTACCTCTGAGGAGAAAAGAGAGTGAGAACAAAATGTGAAAGTCAGTGGCCATATTGTCTATAAAATTGGATATTGTTGGAATATTTTATAGTGAAACTATGTTTAAGTATTGAATTATAACAACATAGAATATGGTAGAGTTTTCTATTCATTATTTCAAAAAGACAAATAAAAATTAAAATTGATTAAATGTTAGATGCCTGTTTTGCCATTTTGGTGATTAATGGATATTACTTCAATTAAGGAATGGAAATTCTATGCAAGGCATTCACCTTGGCCTAATAAAGCAAGAAGCTGCCAGGTAGATTTGATCAGTGTGAATTCAAACATTGTGTGTATTCGAGGGATAAGAAATTAAATGTGATGTGGGTTTAACTTGGCTCTCTTATAGTCAGGCCAACTCTAATAAAGTACTGACATTGTCTTAATGGAAAATATATCCACTACTATGCCAAGGTCATCACAACTTAATTGCCTCAGATTTCAATCAGTGATTTATCAAATATGAATACCCTTTGGGGAGAAATGTATAAAAACCCAAGCTCTTATGTAAACTATATCTTGTGTTTGTGTAGCAAAATATATCAACAGCGGCCTTGTGTACCCACGAGGACAAGAGCTAAAATGCATTACTCATTTTGTAGGCCTGGTAGATATAATAATAAAAATTTAGTGAAAATATGAATGCATATTTTAGAATGAATTAGATGTTTTGTCAGTTTTTAGGTTTGCTAATCTTTCAGTTCAAATGTTCTTCAATGTGTACTGTGATTTTTTAGAAAGATTTTTAAAAGCCTATAAAGTTCTATAAAAGGACACTATCAGCTCTCCTTATTGGGGGACAGAGCAAATCACCCTAGAAAAGAGTTGCTTGTTCAGGGAAGTCACTGGAATGTTTCCTATGTACTTACATATATAAATATGGAACAAGCAGGAAGCCACTGTGTCTGGAGAATTGTGAAATAAAACATCTGTAGCCTTGATTCTCTCCCAAAGCTGCTTGGAATGAAGAACTGATCAGTAGAGAGGAGGTGGACATATTTGAATTGGGACAAATAAACCTTGTGAATGGAAAGATATTGAGATCATAGCCACTTTTTTAAGTTTAATATTATTAAAATGTCTCTGATGGACTGTCATTGACCTAACTGATGTTGACTGGAAGAAAATTTTTTAAAGAGACCCCCCAAAAAAACTCACAACAAGGAAGAGGGGATATGAATTAATAACCCAGGCTAATCCCCAGGGCTGGATGTTTTAAAAAGAATATCTAGTTTCAGAATATATATGTCTTCAGCTGGCAATCTTTTCTAGAATCAATTCCAGTGGTATGGAAGTGTAAACTTGGCATTTGCGAATGAATAGAATGAGCTATAACACTGAAATCAAATGCCAGGTTTGGTGTAGGGATTTAGGTCACCAAAGACAGAACCCTTGTTGTGAATAGGTATTTATTAGACTGTGTGAGAGTAATATCCAATAGCAACATCATATAATAAGACCAAAAGTAAAAGTATCAGTTTCTAGTAAGTTTGGGATGCCATAGAAAAATGCCATAGATGGAGTGAATTAAAAACAACAACACACATAGAATTTAATTTTCTCACAGTTCTGGTGGCTGGAAGTCTGAGATCAGGGTGTCGGCATGGTTGGGTTCAGTGAAAGCTCTCTTCCTGGCCTGTAGATAGCTGATTTCTTGCTGTGTCCACACATGGCAGAGAGAAAGGTGAAGAGAGAGAGAGAGAGAGAGAGAGAGAGAGAGAGAGAGAGAGAGAGAGAGAGATGGGAAGCTTTCTGGTGTCTCTACTTATTAGGGCACTAATTCCATCATGAGGCCCCCACACTCATAGTCTCATCTAAATCAATTTTTTTCCTAAACTCCCAGCTCCAAATACTTGTCATATTCAGGGTTTGTGTTTCAACATATGAATTTTAAGAGGCACAGTTTAGTCCACAGCAACCAGAAACTTTGAAGATTTCCCCCTCTTCCTCTATCTATAGTTTTCAATAAGAATGATATCTTGTACTGAGTAAACCACTGTGTTAAATGGAATAAGGGGGTACTCGAGAGATTTTGGTCTTCTGACTTATCAGAAAAGTGAGTTCTCAAGAAATTAATTAGAATTTAAAAAGTGTGAACAATCCTTAGACACTTCCAGAATGGTTGTATGAAGAGTTCCATCAATACACTCCCAAGCAAAACAATACTGTAAATGAACACAAAATATAAAACACAACCAGTTAAAGTCTAGAATTTTTCACAACAGAAACAGTACATAAAGACACTTTATTTAAGAGAACTAGAGACACAGCTGACTCTCATAGCCAGTTAGTCTGGAGGTCAAATCACCCCTGGTATTACCGACAACAATCAAGGCTTAACTACAAGACTGCGCACAAAGACCACTAGGGGGTGCACCAAGAAAAGATAAAAAAATGCAATGCGGAGACAAAGAAACAGGACGCAAATGTCAGAAATGGAAGATATAGAGCTCAAAACCACACTTTTAAGGTCTCTCAAGAACTGTCTAGAAGCTGCCGATAAACTTAGTAAGGCCCTCGAAAAGACTGGTGAGACCGCCGATAAATGTAGTGAGATCCTCAAGAAATCTAATGAGACCCTCGATGTTGTGATAAAGAACCAACTAGAAATTAAGCATACACTGACTGAAATAAAGAATATTATACAGACACCCAACAGCAGACCAGAGGAGAGCAAGAATCAAGTCAAACATTCAAAACGCGAAGAAGCAAAAAACACCCAACTGGAAAAGCAAAATGAAAAAAAGAATCCGAAAATACGAAGATAGTGTAAGGAGCCTCTGGGACAGCTTCAAGCGTCAAGAATTATAGGGGTGCCAGAAGATGAGAGAGAGCAAGATACTGAAAACCTATTTGAAGAAATAATGACAGAAAACTTCCCCCACCTGGTGAAAGAAATAGACTTACAGGTCCAGGAAGCGCAGAGAACCCCAAATAAAAGGAATCCAAAGAGGACCACACCAAGACACATTATCATTAAAATGCCAAGAGCAAAAGACAAAGAGAGAATCTTAAAAGCAGCAAGAGAAAGAAACCCAGTTACATACAAGGGAATACCCATACGACTGTCAGCTGATTTCTCAACAGAAACTTTGCAGGCCAGAAGGGAATGGCAAGAAATATTCAAAGTGATGAATACCAAGAACCTACAACCAAGATTACTTTATCCAGCAAAGCTATCATTCAGAACTGAAGGTCAGATAAAGAGCTTCACAGATAAGGAAAAGCTAAAGGAGTTCATCACCACCAAACCAGGATTATATGAAATGCTGAAAGGTATCCTTTAAGAAGAGGAAGAAGAAGAAAAAGGTAAAGATACAAATTATGAACAACAAATATGCATCTATCAACAAGTGAATCTAAGAATCAAGTGAATAAATAATCTGGTGATCATAATAGAATCAGGGACATAGAAAGGGAATGGACTGACTATTCTTGGGGGGGAAAGGGGTGTGGGAGATGCGGAAAGAGACTGGACAAAAATTGTGCACCTATGGAAGAGGACAGTGGGTGGGGAGTGAGGGCGGAGGGTGGGGCGGGAACTGGGAGGAGGGGAGTTATGGGGGGAAAAAAGAGGAACAAATGTAATAATCTGAACAATAAATATTTAATTTTAAAAAAAGAAAAGAAAAGAAAACTACCAACCTAAATTAGAATGAGAGTCTATGGCATTTCAGAGAGGACCTATTCCCTCTTCCCCATACTTCAGCTTAGCAGGACAGAATCTCTATTCCTGGTGGGTATTGCCAAGAAATTGGGAATCCCTTTGCTTTCAGTTCCCAGTTAAGGGCTAAGGTATCTCTCTAGAAGGGGCAGGCTGTCAGCATTTCCCACCCACTCTCCAGCTCTATGGTGAAGAAGGTAGTTCATGGAGAGTGTAGCCAGCTACAAATTATAGTATAGAAGCTATAACTAAACATGGCAGGCCAACAATATTTGGCTCTTAGTACTTTCACTCTAATTCCTTCATAGAGTAAAAGTTACATGCTAAAAATAGAAAACCAAAGAGGCTACCATTCTTGCTGAATGTCTATATTGCAAACCAGCATTGCCATTCTGAGAGAAGCTGGACATTTTCCTACTCTATTTTCCAGAGCGGTGGCTCAGAGATTTGCTGAGGAGGTGAGGCTGACCACAAAAACATAGGTTGAAAATACAATAAATGAAATTTAAGTTGTACTAGTAGATTTAAATTAAGTAGGTTTAAATTAATGAATAATAGAATCAGTGTACATGAACATAGATTTAAAGACATTCAGTTCAAAGTACAAAAAGATAAAAGAATGAAGGAAAATGACAAAGCTACAGACAAATATGGAGCATCCTTAAACACACCAGCAGATGCATAATGGAAGTAACAGCATGAGAGGAGAGAAAGGATGAATATAGGATGTCTTTCTATTTATTTCAATATTTTTATTTGATGAAATAATAGTTGAAAACTTTTCAAATTTGATGTAAATCTCAATCTACATATTCAAGGATATCAAAATTTCCAAAGGCCAGTTTATCAGAAAGATACAATAATTATAAGAATTTATGCACTAAAACAGAACTCCAACATACATCAAGTGAAAACTAGAAATAGAAGAAAACAATGTATGTGATAAAGGACATCTATGAAAAAAGAAAAAAAAAAAAAACACAGCTAACATCATACCCGATGGTAAAAGACTAAATTCTTTCCACCTAAAATCAAGAACAGAACAAGAATGTTCACTCTTTCCACTTCTGTTCAACATTTTCTTGGACTTTAGAGCTATACAATTAGGCAAAAAGAATCAAAAGGAACTTAACTGGAAAAGATGTTAAACTATCTTTGTTTGACATGATATAGAATATAGAAAATATCTGGTTTGCAGGGTACAATATCAAATACAAAATCAATGACATTTTTATAGAATAGCAATGAAAAATACAAAAATTAACTTAAAAAGCAATTATATTCATAATAGCAGTGAAAATAATAAAATACTTAGTAATATATTTATATATATCAGATTAAGTTTAAAAATATACTGTAAAATTACAAAATACTGTTGAAAGTAATCAAAGCATATCTAAATAAATGGAAAGTCATTCTATAATCATGGATTGGAATATAATGTTGGCAATATTCCTTAAATAGATTTAATACAATTGCTATATAATGCTCAACTTTCTTTTTTTGGCAGAAATTGACAAGCTGATTCTAAGCTTATGGAAATTCAAGTGACCAAGACAAGGCAAAATAATCTTGAAATAGAATAAAAAATTTAGAGGAGTCACTTCCCTATATCAAAATTTACTACAAACCTAAAAGAATTAAAACTATTTGGTACTGGTATAAGGATATCCATATGGTTTACTTAAGTAGAATTTATATTCCAGAAAAGAACTGTTACACTTATGGTCGATCGATTTTCTACATTAGTGTCAAGAAAATTCAATAGGGAAAGACTTGGCTTTTCAACAAATGATGCTGGGATAATTGTATATCCAACAAAAGAATAAAGTTGAATCCCTTTCTTATACCATACATATAAATTTACTCAAAATGGTTCATAAAACTACATATGAGAACAAAAATTATAGTACTCTTCAAAGGAAAGATGAGAGTAAATGATCCTGACCTTGGATTCGGCATAGCCTTTTTAGATAGAGCACAAAAGTATGTGATAAAAGTAAAAATAAATAAGTTAAGATTTAAAATGAAAAAAAAATTGCTTCAAAGATATCATAAAAAAGTGAAAAGACAGCCCATAGAGCAGGAGAAAATTTTCACAAGTTATGTCTCTGATAAGAGACTTGTATTCGGGATACAGACAGAAACCTGCAATTCAGAACTAAAAGACAACAACCCAAATAAAAAATTGGTCGAAGGCTATATATGGACATTTCCCCAAAACAGATACGCCAATGACCAACAAGAGCAGGAAAAGTTGTTCAACATTAGTCATTAGGGAAATGCAAATCAAAACCATAATCAGATTCCACATTGCTTTCACTAGGATCTCTATAATCAAGAGTGTTGGCAGGATGTGGAGAAATCAGAATCCTCAGGGAATGCTGACGGGAATGTAAATTGATGCAACCACTTTGGAAAAGAGTCTGGCAGTTTCACAAAAGGATAAGCATAGGGTTCTACTCCTAGGTCTATACAAAAGAAATTAAAAGGTGTATCGTCATAAGACTTGTAATGAGTATTCATAACAGCATTATTCATAATAGCTAAAAAGTAAAAACAACTCAAACATTCATCAACTAATGAACAAAATGTAAAATATCAATATAATGTTTTATTATCAGCAATACAAAGGAATAAAGTATTTACACATGCATAACATGGCTGAATCTTGAACACATTATGCTAAGTTATCTAAGCCAGTCATAGAAGTCCCATTGCGTGATTCCATTTACATGAGATGTCCACAATAGACAAATGTATAGAGACAGAAAAATAGATTAATGGCTGCCTAGAGCTGTGTCAGATCAGGAGAAATGGGAGTGACTGTTAATAAGTATGGGTATCCATGTGGGTATGTGAAAATCCCCTGAAATTAATTGTGGCAATAGTTGCATAGCTCAGTGAACATATGAAAAACCATTGAATGGGTAAATTTTATAGTGTGTGAATATATCTTAAAGTTGTAATACATTAAAAACAAACCAAAAGGTGACTCCGTTTATTAGGAAGAAGCTTATACTAGTTATGCTAGGAAATTTTTTTCCACATCACTTTTTTTCTCATACTTTAGCCTTTCCATGGTGAGTGAAAACCATCTCTTTGGCAGTGTTTACAAATATTCTGTGTGTTTTGCCTTATTACCCAGATTCCCTTGTAGTGAGTGGGATCTGTGTTTTAATTTCTGACAAATGGCCATACAAAAAAATTATCTTTATCACTTTTGGCCAAAGTATTTATGGAACAGTATAAGTCTTTGATCTCTCACTGATTTTGATGTGAGATCCACATAGATATTAAAGCCACTGCTTAAAAGAGGGCTTCCCCTCTCTTGTCAGTTTCTGTATAAGGACAAATAAATATTTTTATTGTGTTAAGCCACTGAGATTTTAGAATTTATTACCATAGCATACTTTAACTTAATCTGACTAATGTAACCAGTGTTAATACTAATTAGAAATACAGAAAAATTATAAATGGATTTTAAAAATTTATATGTAGTTTAGCAGGGATATAGCTTAATAATGTTTGAGTAGTTATAAATTTCAAATTTAATAAAGAACATTTGAAAAACAAATTATATAAAACATTCTTTGTTAGTGATTATAAATGGAGGTAACTTAAGCCAGTGTCCCTATGGAAAAATATCGTACACTTAACCGGGAAATTTGAAAAGAATATAATAAAAGGTATAGTGATTGTATAGGAAAAACACAATGGATAGTAGCCTGGGATAATAAAAATATGGCTTTATTTCTACTCCAATTAATGAAGGCACAAGGGGCTGAGATGTTTCTTGTCAGTTCTAAAGAAAGAATTGTCTAGAATATATTGCCAAAATGTAGCTGTTAAAATTAATTAGTAGGGGTGAAGCTAAGTCATAGTAATATAACAGGGAAGGAACTGGGGCCTTAAGCACAACTGAAAGCCCCCCCCCCCTTTTATTTTCCTTTTTCAAATCTTTCACCATTATCATCCTTTGACAGAATCCAACCAGAAGTCCAAGGGGTCAAGGGAAATTTTCATGGTGGTCTATGCTGGTCATCCTCTCTGATTGCAAAGTTGAGTGCAGGATGAGCATGGGTTTGGAGAAGCACATGTGAAAAATGAAGGCTGTGGAGGATTTGTGACTGAAATTTCACTGAATTACGAGCTGTGTGGCACAGAGAGAAATGCATTGACTCTCACGATGATCCTCAGTCTTTAACTTGAATAAGAAGCAGCTATTAGATGACTAGCCACTTTCAGTGTTTCGGTACGTGGGTCTGGAGTGAGGCCCAAAAAAGTGCACTTCTAACAAATTCTCAAATGTCACTGATGCTACAGGGGACAACACTTTGAGAACCACTGAACTATAGAATCAGAATAACCAGGTTTAGAATCCTGATTCTGCATGTTTGTAGCTTGGAATCAGGATTAATTCTCCCAACTTTTCTGTTGTTCTGAGGTTTATCTATTCATACATAATAATTTATCAATTATTAATTAATTCATCCATTTAAAACATGATAATGTTTTTGTTTGTCTTGAATGACTTTGTAGAAATTATTGTGAAATTACATGATAAAATACCTGGTGTATTGTTTGGTACTTGTTAAATATGATTACATAGGACTTGTTTTTATTCTAATGTATTTAATCCAATAAATTAATTGAACTATATATAATAAAAACTATGAAAATCTATAAAACTATATTATTACCCTAAAGTAATGATAACTGTATGCTTTAATTTATTAACCTTGAATTAAATTATTTGTGTATATAATTTTTATTTAAGGTAGCAAATGTATATAACAGCTTTATGCTATTTTGTGCTTATTGACTCTGGATAATATGCTGCGGCCATGTTTTAATTATCTCTTGAGTAATGACTCTCATGCTTTACTTGAAGGCAAATGGTAAATGAAATTAATAGTTTGCTCCATGTAATGGGCAATAATTGATCACCTTTTATAATAAGCTAGTAATGTTTCATTTATACTGTACCCTCTGGGAAATTAGATGTTCAGGATAAGTAAAATTTTCTAGATAATTAATGCTTAATTTCTGAAATAAAATATTTACTCTTTCTCATTGCTTTTAAAAGACCCTGAGACTATAATATTTTATTTTTATTGAATGTATTGGAGTGACATTGGTTAATAAAACTATATTGGTTTCAGGAGTTCAGTTCTATATTACATCATCTGTATATTGTATTGTGTGTTCACCATTCCAAATTGTCTTCTTCCATCACCATTTATCCTTTCCTACCTTTCCCCTTTGCCTCTGGTAATCACCACACTATTGACTGTGTCTATGAGTTCTTTTTCTTTGTTTAATCCCTTTACCTACAGTAAAAGTGCTCAAGCCTTTTTATCAATAAACCTAGAGTATGTTTCACTGTAAATATTTAGTTTTATGAAAGTTCAAGAATCCTAAACAAACATTTTAATAGTGCAGATCAGGAAGCAGCCCATGTGTCCAACAGTAGGTGAGTGGATAAAGGAGTTTTGGTACATTTACACAATGGAATACTACAGAGCTACAAAAAACCCCAAAAAACCAAAAAAAAAAAAAAAAAAAGGAAATCTTTCCTTTTGCAACAACATGGATGGACCTGGAGAGAATTATCCTAAATGAGATAAACCAGTCAAAGAAAGACAAGTGCCTCAGTGATTTTTAAACATTCCGACCTGCTTTAACATGCAGTCATGATTGAAAATTACCAAGGTAGACATGCCTGGCACCTAGTAGATGTTTAATAAGTATTTGTGAATACATGCATACATATTCATTGAATGCCTTTTAAGTGTTAGCTTTATGATAGCATTTGGATATATTGGTATGAAAAGTCACTTTTTTTGAGATGGTCTCAGAAATGTAGAGGTGAATGTAGTTCTAAGTTTCATCCTGAAATATCATATCACTTTCATATAATGTGGCACAGAATTAGTAGTAATCAGGTCCCCCCCACAAACCTCCTCCTCTTCCTTTGCTCACTGAACTGAAGACAGCAACACCACCTGCTCTCTCCCCTATCTAGAAATCCATAGACAATTCTAAATTCCTCTCTTTCTTTGCTCTCATGTTAAATTTATCTTTAGGTCCTATGTTTTAAAGCTTCCTATTTACTGTTAGCGGTTCTTTATTTTTAAAATTATTTTCTCTTTTCACACCACTGCCATTGTTAAATCCATTGTGATCTGTACTCTGTTTCCTGAAACAGCATCCTAACATCTAGCTTTCAGTTTGGACCCCTTAGAAGTCATTCTCAAATTGTTTTACAGCACAAAACTGAACATATCAGTCCTTTTCCAAGCTTAAAAACCTTCAATGTCTCCCCATTTTTTTCAGAGTAAAATACATTTTGTAGGAGCATATAGTAAGGGTCCCTTCTTGCCCCTCTGGATATAGATATATATGGTATAGATATAGATTATATAGATATAGATGATAGATAGATATAGATAGATATAGAGATGATATAGAGATGATAGATATAGATATAGATATAGATATAGATATAGATATAGATATAGATATAGATATAGATATAGAGATATTGATTTCAGAGGGGAAGGGAGAAGGAGACAGAGGTAGATACATCAATGATGAGAGAGAATCATTGATCGGCTGCCTCCTGCATGTCCCACACTGGGTATCGAGCCAGCAACCAGGGTATATGCCATGATCTGGAATTGAACCATGACCTCCTGGTTCATTGGTCAATGCTCAACCACTGAGCCACATCAACTGGGTGGCTTACTTGCACTTAACGATCTCGTTCTAATGAACTATATTATGTGCTTTGAACCAATCTACTACTTTCTCACTCTGAATTAATTATCTTTTGTTATTTCCTCTGCTTTTAAGGCTTCTCTTCTCCTTAATCTCAACCTTATTTTACTAGCTAAATACTTTTCTCCTTTAGTGTTTATCTGATTCTTCACAGCTTCCAGGAAACCATACTGATTCGCAAGTTACATTTATTTAGAAACAATTGAATACATAATAAACGTGGTTCTTCTATTTAAATATCCCCTACCTTTCATGGAGCACAATTTTCTGAGGGGGCAAGTCCTGGAGAACACCTGAAGGTTGAACATGCGCCTATATTCAAGAAGGGAGTGAGAGGTATTCTCAAAATTTGTTTCAGGGCTCCCAGTGAAATGGGGACTCTCTGGGGCAACTTGGGATCTCTGCTGGAGTAAATTTCTGAGCCTCTACACTTGGGCAATGCTTCCATGTCCTGTGCTATAGTGACTAGTTCACATCCCTAAATCCCATAATGCCCCTGTATTCTGTCAGCACCACATACAGATATTTACCTTGTGCATCTCCTAGATCTTCATAACTATATTTTCATGAGATTCTTAACCATTATCAATTGATTCTCTTGGCAAGGCGTGTTGTTTCATTACCTCTATACTATTAAGGAGATCAGAGGAGAACACTGGTTTCCTGAAAAAGATGTGCAATGCAATGACATAATAACCACATATAGTCAGAAAGGAAATGGGAATCGATATCTCTAGTGCCTACCATATGACAGCACTATGTTGGCTGCTTTGTTTCCCCTCTAATGACTATATTTTACCTTGTCTTTTCTTGAGTTCTTCAGGTGTGAGCTTATCTCTATCTTACACTTGATTTCAAAATAAAGAACTGAAGAAAATTATGAGGTGCAAACCCCTACACATGTTACTTTAGGACCCACGCTTTTCCTATTGGAACATGCTGTCTCATAAGACAATAGTTTTAACGCATATGGAATCCTAAAGCCTCTTTTAATCTATTTCACAAGATATATGAAAAACACAGCTGTTTTAAGCCATTTAACACTAGGGATTTGGATTTAAAATGGACCTCTGGTGATAGTTAGGCTGGTAGAAATTTGGTACACTATTAAGCTTTCAATGTTATGAGTAAGGACAAATTTGATTTATCTTTATGATCATCACTGAATTATTTTTATTTGTCTATAACAAAGGATTGTCTGTGAATGAAGCCCGAGTTACATTAATTAAAATATTATTTACCTCAAGGACTATGTACTTAAGCCTGTAACCAAAATATTTACTTAAGTTTTCAGCTTCTTCTTGATTTCTGATTTTAAGAGAAGAATAGTTAAAAATCATAGAAAAATAGTACCAGATACTCTATAGAAAAAAATAAAAAAATATTAAAATCTAATTTGGTTTCCTAGCAAAAGATCTTTATTTTTAAGTCATGTCTATAAATGCATTTCAACAGGGCAGTATTATTGAGAGGGTTAACTTGAAATGCAGGCAGGTAGGGAGTTGTCCAGTGGAAAAGAAAGGCAGGTGGAACATAGGCAGGGCAGACGTGGCTGTTTGAGCAGCCTAACCACAGGAACCAACCAAGCAGAAATAATAAAATGTTTCTGGACTCTAAGCGGGAGGCCTTGGAAAACAAGGGAGGGCCTGCAACAATAAGGTGGACTGACACATAGAAACAGAACATGTTCAGCACAGGGACAGAGAAAGGACACAAACAGGGAAAGTTCAGGTCTGTTGCTGGGCAAGAACAACTGAGGGAATCAATCAGGTGACAACACGGATAGAGACAGAAGCAGGCTTGTAGCAAACATATACCCGTGGGCTACAGAGCTTTACTGGGCAGCCCATTATTGGGCCCTCTGCCCCTTGCCGGGAGTCTGAATCTGCTTGTCATAAATTTTCCACACTTTTGTTGCTTAAATCTTTTGGTCCACAGAGTTCATTCTTCGGAGTTGTGAGACAGGGCCCCAGGAAAACACCCCGGCTCACCATTCTGGTCATCATTATGAGTTCATACCTCCTGCAAAAATATATGTTGAAGTCCTAATGCCAGTACCCCAGAACTCAACCTTGTTTGTGAATAGGGTCATTGTAGATGTAATTAGTTAAGGTAAGACAGTAATGGAGTAGGGTGGGTCCCTAAGCAAATATAACTAGCGTCCTTATAAGAAGACAGCATGTAAAGACAGAGACACAGGAAGAGTGCCATGAAGATGGGGGTGGCAATTGCAATGATGCCTCTACAAGCCAAGGAATGCCAATACTTGCTGGCTCTCACCAGAAGCTAAGAGAGAGGCCTAGAATGGAACAAATCATGCTGACATATAGCCTTTGAACTTCTAGACTCAAGAGCCATGAGTGAATAAACTTCTGTAGTTATAAGCCACCCAGTTTGTGGTACTCTGCTATGGCAGCCCTAGGAAACAATTACAGGGAGCTTTTTCTACCTTTAATTAGTTTACCTTAAAAGTTTTACAAATATAAATACAAATATTCTCCAAAAGGACACCAAAATTTATGTAATTCTCAACTATGCACACGTAGCCACACCTGAGACTCTTTAGGAGCTAAGTTAATTTTAGTTCACATGGCAATTAGTGGATGAAATCTATAATAATAAAAGCATAATATGCTAATTAGACTGGAGTCTTCCCAGAAGATTTTCTGGATGAAGCCAGAACTGCGAGGGAAGGCCGGGCCCTGGGTGCCAGAGGGAAGCCGGTGCCAACAGCCAGGGGAAGGAAGGCCTACTCTTGCATGAATTTTGTGCATCAGGCCTCTAGTATAATAAGAATCAATAAAGAAAACATACTGTTTTAACTTCTTTTTCAAGTACTTCATGTATAAACATAAACAGGCAATACTAAAATCAGCTCAGCACCACCTTAGCTAGACTAAATTGGGAGCATCGGTGAGTTCTCTAATATTAAAAAAATGATAATTGCAGTCTGTGATTCAAATTTCTTCCTCTTCACACATTGTTTGTGGGTAGTTTTTATCGCAAGCTAACAGGTGGCGCGGGCCATTTTTGCTAATTTTTTGCACAAATGGCAACGTTCAGTAAAATTACGATAACTTTAGTTTACGTATTTATACGTTACCCGCATTCTACCGCTAGTCTATAAAATACGTATTAATACATGCCCCGCGCTCTACTACTAGTCAACGTAAAACGTATAAGTAAAACGTATAAATACGTTTCCCGCATACAATGTGTTAACATAATGTACTTGTTATTGCCACTTTCTTGCTTAATATGAAACAGAATATCTAGCAATAAATATAACTTCATTCATTAAGGATAGAATGTAGAAATGGCATTTTACAATCTACACTAATAAAAGACAAAGATGCTAATTGACTATACCTTCGCTATGCCCAAGCCATGCCCACCAACCAATCAGAGCGAATATATGCAAATTAACCCAACCAAGATGGTGGATGGCAGCCACAGAGCTGGAGAAAGCAGGAGGCTTGGTTGCCCCGGCGATGAAGGAAGCCAAGCTTCCCGCCTGCTCTGGCGGGCTGTGGCCTCCGCAAAAGGCAACAAAGTTTCAATGATAGAAGCTAAATAAATCCCAGATACCTGATTCCAGCCAGCCTCCACTGGGAGCTTGGGTGGCTGGGGGAAGTAGCCAGCCTGCAAACAGCCATCAGCCCCTCACCCAGGCTGGCCAGGCACCCCAGGGGGGACTCCCACCCTGAAGGGGCTGTGGCCAGCCTTCAAACAGCCATCAGCCCCTCACCTAGGATGGCCACACCCTCATGGGCTGAGAGTCCCCACTGAGGGCCTCGGCCAGTCTGAAAATAGCCCTCAGCCCCTCACCCAGGCTGGCCAGGCACCTAAGCGGGACCCCCACCCTGATCTGGGACACCCTTCAGGTCTGGCCCCCACCCATGCACCAGGCCTCTATCCTATATAATAAAAGGGTAATATGCAAATTGACCCTAACAGCAGAGAGACTGGGAATCACTGGTCACTATGACACACCTTCAGTGCAGGAGCTGCCCCCTGGTGGTCAGTGTGCTCCCACAGGGGGAGCTCTGCTCAGCCACAAGGAAGGCTGATGGCTGCCAGTACAGCGGTGGTGGTGGGAGCCTCTACTGCCTCCTCAGCAGCAGTAAGGATGTCCGACTGCAGCTTAGGCCTGCTCCTCGCTGACAAGTGGATATACCCCGAGGGCTCCCAGGCTGCCAGAGGGATGTCTGACTGCCAGCTTAGCCCCAATTCCCCAGGGAGCAGGCCTAAGCCAGCAGGTGGTCATTTCCCGAGGGGTCCCAAACTTTGAGAGGGCACAGGCCGGGCCGAGGGACCCTCCCGACTGCACAAATTTTTGTGCACTGGGCCTCTAGTCTATAATATTGGCTAATTTACGTAATTTCTTTGTTTTCAAGTTCTTCATTTATAATGGGGACATTAATAATACCCAATAGAGTGGTAGTGAAAAATAAATGAATTAATATAGCGAAGTGTCTGGTACATATTAATGCTGTATGGGTTTTATCTATTAATATTATTACAGGTATAATAAAAAATATGTGGTTTTTATTATTAACTCTGCCTTACATACACACTGTCAATCCTGCTCCCACTGTGATTCACAAGTCGTCCTAGAAAGGTTAGTAGATATGTTCTGCACTCCACCATGTCTTTAACCTCATTATTTCCCTTTGTCCAACTCTTAGCAGATGGTCTTGCCTCTTAGTATATAATTTATCTGAAAGGCTCACTCTCAAATTCCTTCCACTAAACATAGAAATAGACCTACATCTTCATCCATTTAAAAAAAGTCTTCCTTCTCTTACAGTGTAAAGTGCCTAGCACATTATTTGAAGTTCATTGTTTAAATATTTCAACCTGCACTTTGGATTATATCTTTGCCTATCTCCTTAGAGACTGCACTCCACAAATCAATTTCTCTGTCTCTGTCTTTTTCTCTTTTCTATATCTTCCACGTCTCCTGCTCTAGTGTCTTTTACCCATTAATATTTAAACACATTTGACTCTCCAAACTTACAAGCTAAGTGAAAAATAAACAAAATAATTAAAACTTTCTCCCAATACTATCTTTTCCCATTATCTTTCTTCTTTCTATAACAGTACATTTCTTGAAAAGTTATCTATACTCCTTCCTGTGTTTCCTGACATCCACTCACCCATATGCCATGGGAATCTGAGGCAGTTTAATGTAGTGGTTAAGGTAGAATGTTTTGTAGCAAAAGGCCTGGTTCAAAATCTGTGTTCCCTGCATCATTGACACATTTACCAATCTCTTTGTGCCTCAATTGCTTTATTATTTGATCTGTCAAATTAGGATTTGACTATGCCTAACTCACAGAATTGTTTGGGTAACAAATAAAATAACACATATAAAATCTCTTTTTTTAATTGATTTTTTACAGAGAGGAAGGGAGAGAGATAGAGAGTTAGAAACATCGATGAGAGAGAAACACCGATCAGCTGCCTCCTGCACATCTCCTACTGGGGATGTGCCCGCAACCCAGGTACATGCCCTTGACCGGAATCGAACCTGGGACCTTTCAGTCCACAAGCCAACGCTCTATCCACTGAGCCAAACCGGTTTTGGCCATATAAAATCTCATACAATTCCTGGAATATATGATGTTCTTAATAGATGTAAATTATTATTGCTAATATATGACCCACATTTCAAAATATAGGTATTGCCAAAGTAACTAATAAATTTCTTTTTATTAAATGTACTAGAAACTTTTCAGGCCTTAAGATCTTATCACATTCTCTGCAGCATTCTTCCCCCTTGACACTACTGATGTCACCAATGGTTTTCCCCCTGCAAATAATCTTGTTTACTCCTTCCCAGTGAATTTTTTGCGAAATTGTTTTCCCTGCCTATAACTTAATATTTGAAGTTGCTTGGGTTTTGGGTTTTGTCCAAGGTCACCTTCCCTTCTATTCTATACCCCAAAAATCCATTGCTAATTTTTTGGTGAAAAATTTAATGAAACCATCCTGTTTGTCACATTCATAGCTTCTTTTCTCCCCTCAAATTTTTCAAACCTTCCTCATTCTAATGCACAGATGATGACTGAGTTTCCTGTTTCTCTGGAAAATAAAAGAAATCTGAAAAGAAATTTCACAGGCTCCCATGACCACATTTACCCTCAAAAGAGTCCATCTTCTTTTCTGTGAAATAAATAAACTTTATACTCATAGCCAAGTCCAACCATAAGTTCAGTTATCTCTCTACACTTAGGAGATAACTCCCCTGATTTTCTACTAAATTTGGTCTTCCCTTCTCAGTGTTATTAGACAATTTTCCTCATCTCCATTATCTCTAAACTTCAGAGTATCCAAGTTCAGTCCTTGAATGGATAGCTACATTTTTATATTTAGAATCACTTTTTTGATGCTCTTATCATTGTAGTTTAAGCCCCAACTTTATGCTGACAATGACTATGTTTATATCTTAATTTATATCTTCATCCCAGACTTCATTCCAGACATCTTCTCTGGAGTGGTAACAGGTATGTCACATTTAGGATGTCCAAATCTGAGATCTGCCTTACCCTTCAAATTCAGGTGTTTTTTGCAATTTTCCCTGTTTCAGCTAGTGGCAACTCCATTCTCCAGTTCCTCAGTCAAAAACACAAGAGTTAACTTTGAGTTCTTTTCCACATCAGATTTTCCAGAAATATTGCTGCTTAACCCTATAAAATGTAATCAGAATTTGAGAATTTTTTTTTACTATCTCCAACTGTTATTATCCTAGTGCAAGCCACTATTACTTCTTGTTGGCATGGAAGGCAAAAGCAGAATTGTTTAATTATTTAATAAGTGGTGCTTGGATGTTTGATTGATGCAGTTGGTTGCTGTCCTCCTGCATCTGAAGGGACTCTGAATACAATTTTCTTAGGGATCTTGGCTCCGCTCACTAAAAGCCTGAGTCCCATTGCCCTAAAGGTCTCTGGTGCTTAGCAGCTGGTGTTCTCAGATAAACCTTTGCACATTTGGGTTCTAAATTGAGATTGAAGTCTTAAGCATGACTATTTTCTCTATACAAGATTGTTCTAATCTTTGAAATTTATGGAAGAACAGAGGGCAGAGCATGGAGAACATGGTGGTAACTGGTGGTTTTTCCTCATTAAGGCTAATCTGACTACCACTTGCCCAATCTGTCAATAGGTGCTACAAGAGTAGTTCAAGTGGTATCTGGGGGTAAAAATCTAAAGGGAAAGGAATTAAAAGAGAATGGGGACCTTAGTTACCCCTTAAGTTGAAAATATCTCTACTTAAAGCAGTTTCTTAACCTCATATTGGGTGCAATGTCTTTGTTCTTCTCAAGCTACCTTCCTACCTGGCTACTCTACATTATTGCAATAACTGAGAACTCCCTGCTTCTACACTTCCCCCCCTTCCCCCTACAATCTATTGAAACTGGCTGAAATTAAAATATAACATTCTTAAAATATACAAGACTTTTTATATTGCCCCCTTCTCACCTCATCTCCTATTGATATTCCCCTTGGTTCACTTCATTCCAACTACACTGGCCTCTCATTGTTTATTGAACCAGTTTATTGTTCATTTTGCTTCAAGACTTTGCCCTCAAGGTTTTCTTTGCTTGGAATGCTAAATCCAAATGGATCTCACCTTTATGTTTCAAAGCCTCACTTTTCATGTCATCTTCTTAGCGGTAGCCCAATAGGGGCGTCACAATTCTTCTATAACTTACATGTTCTATCCAGGGCCATTTTCTGCATTATTTTTCCTTCTAGAACTAATCACTATTTTTTTTTATATTTTATTTAGCATTTTATTTGCTTCTCCTATTGTAATCTAACTATAAAGATAGTGATTTTTGTTTTAGTCACTGATGTATTTATAGATACAGATGTCACTAAATATTTGTTTAATGTAGGAATGATCTTGTGAGGATGCAAGCCAAATTATAGTACATTGAAGGGTGCTAGATTATTTCAACAAAGATTAGAAGCTTGAACCCTCAATTTCTCCTAAACCTCTTGTAGGAGCAAAATCATATCTTAACCATATCTTAAGATATATCAAGTATATCTTAATTTGAAAAACAACAACATTTAATTACTTAATCTTGGTAATACCTCCTCCCATTTTTTTGTGGATAATGATATTAATTATGTTAGGAAAAGGAAGATATAAATCTTAGCTGCAGTCCCTGGTCTGGACCTCAACAGTTTGGTTTGTTGGTTAAGAAAATCTTTGCCTCAGTAATCACTTAGAATCAATGAATTTAAGATGCCAGAACTTCCTTGGCATACTCTATAGAGAAAGGTTTTCAAAGGATTAGGAAATGGGAATGTTGTAATAAATATATTATGTTCCCCTTGATTGACTATCTCTAATAATATGAAAATTTTACTAAATGCCTTATGAAAGGAAATTAGCGAGCTCCCTATGTGCTTTAATGAGATAAATGTACATCAGAGTGTAGGCAGTAAGCCCTAAAAAGGTTCAGGGGCCCACATTAGTGATTTCAACTAGTGTTTGGGGTATATTGGAGCTATTACTTTCAAGTTAAAGAAAAACTTTGAACATTTTGGACTGCCATTCTGGAAGTCAAATTTTAATGCTATTTTTTTAAACCCAAAGTTAAGTATATCCAGTAGAATTATAGACTGACTTGGGAGCCTATAGAAGACATAGGTGAAGAGAAAGCTTTCTTGAGCAAATGTCAAGCAGTGTATCTAATTATTTTATGTGTGTATGTACACACACACCTTCACACACACACACACACACACACACACACACACACTCAGTGTTTGGCAAAAGTAGGTTTACAGTTGTAAGTATGTAAAACACAGAGTATATTCTTGTATTATTACTTACTAATTATTGTTTTATTTCTCATACAAGCAACAACAAACCTACTTTTGCTTCATGCTGTGTATATGAGAGATAGTGTAAGTTATAGAATTATATTGACTCATAAGTAGTGGTTAAGTCTTATCTTGCTAGAAACATAAATAAAATTTGAATATTTATAACAAAGAGGATTGGAAAAATATGAATGGACATCATACAATAAGGAGTAAAAAGAGTAAAAATTTGTATACCAAATAGATACCTCCTCCAGAAGCACCCACTTTCAAGGAGACTTTCCATTACTAGGTAGACAAGATGAACCATTCTGTTTATTTCAGTCAAATTCATTCTTCAAATACCTTACTGTCTCCTCAATGGGCTACGTAAAAATAAAATATTTTTATAGTATATCTGATGGGAATGGAATTAAAAGAGAATGGGGACCTTAGTTATCCCTTACATTGAAAATATCTCTAGGCCTGGACTCAATAAACATGAATTTTCCGCATTAAGTGTAATCTGGCTACCACTTCCCCAACCTGTCAATAGATGTTACAGTTAGACTACCTTTGACCCTTTCCCTTAGTTGTGAGGAAATTATTTGTCTTCATGGGAGAACATGTACATATTCCAAATATGAATTTGCCTTTTCTGTCTGAGAAACTTCTATCAGAACCTCCATTAGTGGATTTATAGAATGCTTTATTTATGGCTTGGTTACCTCGCACATCATTGACTACAAAGAACTCATCCTATATAATAAAACCCTAATATGCAAATTGACCAAAAGGCTGAACTACCCGTCACTATGATGCGCACTGACCGCCAGGGGGCAGACACTCAATGCAGGAGCTGCCCCCTGGTGGTCAGTGCTCTCCCACGGGGAGAGCGCCACTCAGCCAGAAGCAGGGCTCATGGCTGGTGGGCACAGCAGCGGTGGCGGGAGCCTCTCCTACCTCTGCTGCAGGCAGGCAGTAAGGAGCGAGGGGTCCCGGACTGTGAGAGCCCCAGATTGTGAGAGGGGTATCTGACTTCTGGATTAGGCCTGATCCCCGGGGAGATTGGGAAAACCAGTGGAGATTGTGGATGAATAAAGAGGACTCCTGGAATCCCAGGTATTCCTCTTTAAGAGCCCAAGCATGAGCTTTCTTAGTCTCACTTGCTATGAGCTCCAGTGCTGAGGCAACAGCTGGAAAGGCACCAGGCACAGAAGGGGAAAAACTGAATTGGCTGGCCTCAGGTTGAGAGCTGGAAGGGCAGCTTACTCCCTGACAAAAGTGCTGGTAGAGGCCATTGTTCCTTTTCCAAGTGATCCCTCCCCCAGAGAGCTGGCAGGCAGGTGCCATATCCGAGTCCCTATGATATCATCCCACCCAAATTTTGGGCCCACCCAAGCTCTTTCCAGTGGCATTTCCACTCAAAGAGGCTGTCTTGGCTCATGCTTTGAACTTCTCTAAAATCTCTCAAGCAAGCAGCATCTGACTTTGAAATGCCCTTTACTTCTTGCTAAGAGGCCTCAGACCTGGTACTATCTGCACCTGGCCTTGGTTTGCATGTTGGACTCTCCTGGGCACCTCCAAGCCAACATAAGTAGCAGCCATCTGTAGATCGCTTTGTAGCTTATTCCATGTGGCCCTGGGCAAGGCACAGGTAGCAATTACTCTTGGCCTGAACCTTTGAGGAGTCCCCAGAGTCAGTACACCTGGTGGACAACATATGACCACACTGAAGCAACACCTAATCACCTCCACAAGCAACAAACTGAGGAGTAGACTCAGTGGGTACTAGAGCCCCACTGAAGTAAGTCCTGCTTTTTGGGGTCAGCTCATACACAGGTGATCTTCCATAGTGGTTGCACCTGATTGGCCTGGGGATAAATGACTCCCATTGTGGTGCTAACAGAAATCAAGATTTCAACTACAACAGGAGGGTGTACACTGCCCACATAGGTGACACAGCTGGAGTGCCCAGGTCTGGTGCTCTGGCAGGCTGTGGCACTGGACCTTACAGGACACCTACTACGGAAGTGCACTATACCAAGCCCCGAAGATGCAGCAGCTCTATCTAATACATAGAAACAAACACAAAGGGGCAAAGCAAGTAGAAAAAGAAACATATCCCAAATGAAAGAACAGAATAAAATTTTAGAAAAAGAACTATATATAATTGAGATAAGCAAACTACCAGATGCAAAGTTCAAAACAATGATTATAAGGATGCTCAATGAACTTGGAGGAAGAGTAGATGAACTTAGGGAGAACTTCAACAAAGATATAGGAAAGAAAAACCTAGGTAGAAAACATAAAAAAGAACCAGTCAGAAATGAAGAATACCATAACTGGAATGAAGAATACATTACAGGTTATCAACAGTGGAGTAGATGAAGCACAGGATCAAACCAGAGATTTGGAATATAAGGAAGCAGAAAACACTAATTACAATAGCAAAAAAGAAAAAAGAAAGAATTTTTTAAAATGAGGATAGTATCAGGAACTTCTGTGACAATTTCAAGCATACCAACATTTAAATCATGGAGATACCAGAAGGAGAAGAAAGAGAGCAAGGAACTGAAAACCTATTTTAAAAATATAATGATGGAAACTTCCCTAAACTGGTGTAGAAAATAGAATTACAACTCAAGAAAGCACAGGCAGTCCCAAATAAGATGAATCCAAAGAAGCCCACACCAAGACACATCATAATCAACACTAATAAAAGAGAAAAATGGTAATTGGCGTACGATGATACCCTTTTCATTGGCTAATCAGGGCTATATGCAAATTAACTGCCAACTAAGATTGGCAGTTAACTGCCAACAAGATGGCGGTTAATTTGCATATGTAGGCACAATGCAGGGAGGCAAAAGGGAAAGCAGGAAGAAGCCCCCTGCCACTGACAGTGAGTGGAAACCCAGGGGGGAGCTAAGAGCTGGGGGGCAGGGCAAAGGCGGCCCTGGGGCTGCCTTGCCCTGCCCACCAGCCATGATCAGAGAATCAGGAGCCTTTGCCGCCCTGGCCAGTGATAGCAGGAAGTAGGGGTGGAGCCAGTGATGGGAGCTGGGCACGGTCGAAGCTGGCAGTCCCGGGAGCTAGGGGTCCCTTGCCTGGGCCTAAAGCGGAGCCCACAATCGCGGGGCCGCTGCAGCTGTGGGTCCCCGCTGCCCGAGCTGGACGCCTCAGCCAGAGGCGTTAGGCCTGGGCAGGGGAGGAGCCTGCAACCGCGGGAAGCTGGGGGTCCCCTGCCCAGGCCTGACACCTCTGCCGGAGGCCTCAGGCCTGGTCAAGGGGCCGATCCAGTGATTGGTGATTGGAGGGTGATGAGGGTCAACTCCTCTGGCCGAAGCATCAGGCCTGGGCGGGGGGCTGAGCCGGGGATTGGGGGGATATGATGGTCCCCTTGCCCAGGCCTGAAGCCTGGGTCAGAGGCATCAGGCTTGGGCGGGAGGTGGAGCAAGCGATCAGAGGGAGATGGGGGTCCCCTGCCCAGGCATGATTCCTGGGCCAGAGGCCTCAGGCCTGGGCGGGGGCCAGAGCCAGTGATCGGGGGGAGATGGGGGTCCCCTGTCCAAGCCTGACACCTCTGGCGGAGGCGTCAGGCCTGGGCAAGGGGCCGATCAGGTGATCGGAGGGTGATGGGGGTCTATGCCTCTGGCCGAGGCATCAGGCCTGGGCAAGGGGCAGAGCCAGCAATCGGAGGGGTCTGGGGGTCCCCTGCCCAGGCCTGATGCCTGGGCCAGAGGCCTCAGGCTTGGGCGGGGGCCAGAACCAGTGATGGGGGGAAATGAGGGTCCCCTGCCCAGGCCTGACACCTCTGTCAGAGGCGTCAGGCCTGTGCAAGGGGCCAATCCTGCGATTGGAGGGTGATGGGGGTCAACGCCTGAGGGCTCCCAGTATGTGAGAGGGGGCAGGCTGGGCTGAGGGACACTCCCCCCCCCCACACACACCCAGTGCACGAATTTCGTGCACCGGGCCCCTAGTTAAAATATAAAAGTTAAAAATTAGTAGAGAATTTTTTTTTTTTGCTTTTACCAAGACAGGTTTAATGCCTTCTCACCTTTACAAACTTTGCCTTTGCTATTTTCTCAATAATAATAACAACAGCAAACAATTATAAAATGCCAAGTGCTGGATACTGTTCTCAGTATTTTTCATGCATAAATGCATAAATCTCATATCTATTTTGATATTTTATAAAAAAGGAAAATAGAGGCACAGAGTAACTTGCACAAACTCACCAAACTAGAGAATGGCCAAGCTAGGATTCAAATCGGGCCATGTATTTCTAGAGTCCAAACTCTTACCCACTGGATTCTACTTCACTGCCCTTTCCTCAGTGGAAAAGCCCATTTTCAAAGTCCATCTCAATTGTCAGATAACAGTCATGAAGCTTTTCCTGAGTTCTGGATCCCTCCCATAGATTGAGTTAATCTTTCCTTTCCTGAACTCTTGCTATGCTTTCTCTGTATTTCTCTCTCTCTCTCTCTCTCTCTCTCTCTCTCTCTCTCTCTCTCTCTTTTATCTTTAATAGAGAATATTAACAGCAGCAAGAGATAGTCAGCTATCTATCTACAAGGGAGCTCCCACAAGGATTTAAGCTGATTTATCAACAGAAACTTTGAAGGCCAGAAGGAAATGGCAAGAAACATTAAAAGTATGAAAAGCAAGACCTATCTCTACTGGTAAATCTATCATTTAAAATTGGAGAAACCAAGATGGCAGCATAGGTAAACACCGAAATGGCTGCCTCCTACAACAACTTCAAAAATACAACAAAAAGACAAAACGGACATCATCCAGAACTACAGGAAGGCTGGCTGAATGGAAATTCTACAACTAGAAGGAAAGAGAAAAGCACACTGAGAGTCAGGAGCTGCGGAAGTAAAGTGCAAAGGTATGGAGGTTTGAGCGTCCATGCGCGCGCGGAAAGGGGCTCGTACCTGAGGACACAGTTGTCTTTTTGAATTGGGAGGGAGTCACAAGCTCCTGACTGCTCTGAACTCTAGTTCCGGGAAGTCTCTGGGGACCCAGGACTCATACGCGGAGAAACTGGACTGTCTGGCAGCGGGCAGAACTCAGAACTTGAGGGCGGCTTTCCCTCAGAGGTGCTTGCAGCAATTAAATTACCGGGACACTGAAACGCGCGGCCTCTTAGGGCAGGGCTGAGGATCTGCCATAGCTGCTTGCTTCGCCCTATTGATTCCTTGAGACCCCGCCCCACCCAGGCTGCGGCAGAGGCTTTTGCATATGAATGCCCTAGCCCTTTGCAACCTGAAAATGACCTAACAAATTACAGCTGGGCCAGACAGACCCAGAACTTCCAAGACAAGGCCCAAGGCCCCACAGCAGCTTGCATTGCGTCAAAGCTGGGCCTCATCTGGGCACCTCCAAACTCCAAAAAAGGAAGGGGAATCTGCAGATCTTTTCGTAGCTCGTGCTGGGTAACCTCAGGCAGAGACTAAATTAGCACCTCCTTGGATCCAAGAGCCAGTATACCCAGTGGTCAGAGTGGGACCATCCAGATTACAACTCCTCAGATCCATAAGGGACACACTCAGGGTGCAGTCTCAGTGAGCACCAAAGCCCCACTGAAGCAAGTCTTGCCCCAGAAGGGTGTCTTCAGCACAGAAGTTCTCCCACTGCAGACACAGCTGATTCTCATTGCCAATTGGCCTGGAAGTCAATTCCTCCCAGTGATACCTACAACAATCAAGGCATAACTACCACAAGACTGTGCACAAAGCCCACAAGGGGGTGCACCAAGAGTGTCCACCTCAGGTAACTGGGGAGGCTGAGCCACTGGGCCCTATAGGACACCTTGCACACAAAACCACTCTACCAACACAGGGAAGCATAAAAAATGCGGAGACAAAGAAACAGGTCACAAATGACAGAAATGGAGGAAAGCAAATGACTGGATATAGAGTTCAAAACCACGCTTATAAAGTTTTTCAAGAATTTTATGGAAACCGCCAATAAATTTAGTGAGACCCTGGAGGATATGAAAAAAGACCAACTAGAAATTAAGCATACGCTGACTGAAATAAAGAATAATATACAGAGATCCAACAGCAGACAAGAGGATCCCAAGAATGAAGTCAAAGATTTGAAATACGAAGAAGCAAAAAATACCCAACCGAAGAAGCAAAAAGAAAAAAGAATCCAAAAATATGAAGATAGTGTAAGGAGCCTCTGGGACAACTTCAAGCGTACCAACATCAGAATTATAGGGGTGCCAGAAGAAGAGAGAGGGCAAGATATTGAAAACCTATTTGAAGAAATCATGACAGAAAAATTCCCCTACCTGGTGAAAGAAATAGACTTACAAGTCCAGGAAGCAGAGAACCCCAAGCAAAAGGAATCCAAAGAGGACCACACCAAGACACATCATAATTAAAATGCCAAGAGCAAAAGACAAAGAGAGAATCTTAAAAGCAGCAAGAAAAAAAAGTCAGTTACCTACAAGGGAGTACCCATACGACTATCAGCTGATTTCTCAACAGAAACCATGCAGGCCAGAAGAGAGTGGCAAGAAATATTCAAAGTGATGAATAGCAAGAACCTACAACCAAGATTATCCAGCAAAGCTATCATTCAGAATTGAAGGTCAGAGAAAGAGCTTCACAGATAAGAAAAAGCTAAAGGAGTTCATCACCACCAAACCAGCATTATATGAAATGCTGAAAGGTATTCTTTAAGAAGAGGAAGAAGAAAAAAGAACTCTTACCATTTGCCACAGCATGGATGGAACTGGAGAGCATTATGCTAAGTTAAATAAGCCAGTCAGAGAAGGATAAATACCACATGATCTCACTCATTTGTGGAATATAATGAACAACATAAACTGATGAACAAGGACTGATCCAGAGACGGAGAGGCATTGATTGGACTGTCGGGCCTTGGAGGGAAGGTAGGGGAGGGTGGAGGTAATGGGGAAAGATCAACCAAAGGACTTATATGAAAGCATATAGGCCTAACCAATGGACTCGGACAATGGGGGGTGGTGAGGGCATGAGAGGGGGGGTGGGGGGTAGGGGGTAATGTGGGGATAAGGACACATATGTAATATCTTAATCAATAAAAAATATATAAAAAAAATAAAATTGAAGGACATAAAGAACTTCCCAGACAAGAAAAAGCTAAAGGAATTCATTACTACCAAACCAGTATTACAAGAACTGTTAAAGGCTTTTCTTTAAAAAGAAGAAAAAATTACAAATATGAATAATAAAATGGTAATAAATACATATCTATCAATAATTTATTTAAATGTAAATGTATTAAATGCTTCAATATAGAGACATATGGTTGCTAAATGGATAACAAAACAAGATACATATGCTGTCTAAGAGAGACTCACTTCAGATCAAAAGATACAGAGTGAAAGTAACTGATGAATAAAAACAGATCCAGAGACAGAGAAGCAGCGATCAGACCGTCCAACCTCAGAGGGTAGGTAGGAGAGGGTGGGGGCAGGGGGGAGAGATCAACCAAAGGACTTGTATGCATGCATAAAAACCTAACCAATGGACACAGACACCAGAGGGGTGAGCGCATGAGTGTGTGTGTGGGTGAGGCAATGGAGGGATAAGGACACATATGTAATACCTCAATTAATAAAGAAAAAAAATAAAATGAACCTTCAAATTTCCAAAAAAAAAAAAAGACAGAGTGAAAGTAAAAGGATAGAAAAGATATTTCATAAAAATGGAAAGAAACAAACAAGCAAGAAGCTGGGTTAGCAATACTATACTAGACAAAACTACTTTAAAACAAAGGCTATATAACAGGAGGCAAAGAAGGACCCAGAAATTCCACTTCTGAATATTTACCTGAAGAAACCCAAAACATTAATTTCAAAAGACATATACTGGCCGAAACCAGTTTGGCTCAGTGGATAGAGCGTCGGCCTGCGGACAGAAGGGTCCCAGGTTCGATTCTGGTCAAGGGCATGTGCCTGGGTTGCAGGCATATCCCCAGTAGGAGATGTGCAGGAGGCAGCTGATCGATGTTTCTCTTTCATCGATGTTTCTAACTCTCTATCTCTCTCCCTTCCTCTCTGTAAAAAATCAATAAAATATATTTTTAAAAAAAGACATATACTGTATATCCGTGTGTTCACTGCAGCATTATTTATAATAGCCATCATATGGAACTAACCTAAGTTTCCATCAATAAATGAATGGATAAAGAAGGAGTGGTACATGTAGACATTGGAATATGACTCAGCCTTAAAAAGGTATGCAATCTTGCCATCTGCAACAACATGGATGGACCTAGAAGGTATTATGATAAGTGCAATAAGTCCAACGGAGGGAGACAAATGCCATATGATTTCACTTATGTGTGAAATCTAAAAAACATAATAAACGAACAACAGGACAGAAATAAATTCACAGATACAGAGATTAGACTGATGGATGACAGTGGGGATGGGTGT
Source organism: Myotis daubentonii (assembly GCF_963259705.1). Lineage (NCBI taxonomy): Eukaryota > Metazoa > Chordata > Mammalia > Chiroptera > Vespertilionidae > Myotis > Myotis daubentonii. The sequence goes on from NC_081842.1 coordinate 86,911,174, forward strand.
TGGGAGGCTCAGTGAAAAAAGTGAAGAGATTAAAAAGTACAAATTGGATCCCTGGCTGGTAGCTCAGTTGGTTAGAGCATCACCCTGTTATGCAAAGGTTACAGGTTCGAACCCTAGTCAGGGCACATACAACACTCAACCAATGAATGCATAAATACATAAATAAGTGGAACAACAAATTTATGTATTTCTCTCTATTTCTCTCTCTTTCTGTCCCTTCCTCTGTCTAAAATCAATCTTTAAAAAAGTACAAATTGGTGGCTATGAAATAGTCGTGGGGATGTAAAGTACAAAATAGGGAATATAGTCAGTAATATTGTAATAACTATGTATAATATCAGGTGAGTACTAAATTTATCAGAATGATTACTTAGTATGTTATATAACATCTAATCACTGGGTTGTACACCTGAAACTAATATAATATAGTATATCAATTGTAATTGAAGAATAAAAATATGTATAAAAATTAAAAATTATAGTTTATATAAATAATCCTAAACTAAAAGCTCCAAGTTGCTGTCATCGTGGCCCAGGTTTTGGGGGTAAGCAACATCAGAAACAGAGAATGGGATTACATCTGTCCTCAGAATTACAGAATATTTCTTTTTCATCAGTTGTTAAAAACAAGTTCTTATTACATATATCTTGCAACTAATAAGGCTTTTCCCCAGATTTAGAAGACATCCTTATGTGGAAAATCTGAAGGTGGTCTTACTACTCTGTGAATATAATGTCATGTCAAACTTTGTGTATGTTTTTCTTTAAGTTTATAGACTGTTAACATGTGGCCATTTATAAGAGTCATTTTGAGTGTTAATGCTTGCCTCAGAGGCATCCTGCAGATAGCTGCAAGATCTAGCTTACTTTCTTAGTGCATAAGGCATGCCTTCTTTCTTTAAGAAACAAGTTCTGTATTGTAACTGGTAAATATTCACCAATAAGAATTTCATAACCTTCCTAAAATATATCCCAGTGTTGTGATGGAATTCTTTTTAATCTGTAGCCTTAAGCTAGATTCCTTTTGCATTGTCTTCAGTAAAAACAAAATTATAACTCACTGTTTTTCATATTTGTTAACATAAGAAACATTCAAAACTGTAAAGAATTTTTGTGCATTTATTTTTACCAAGTGGTTGACAATTGCCGGGAAGCAGAATCTCAAAGTATTGAGATAATGCTCCAGAGAATGGCAGTTTTTCACCTATTTGTATAAATTCCATCAAAAGAGGAGACATAAGTGGATTACATGAATTCACTGATGATAGATTAAGGAGGTGGGAGAAAGCAAAGTCAGGGGGAACCTCTGGGACTGGATAAAAAGTAAAATGATAGACACATGCTTCTTTTACATAGGTGGGTACAGGATAATTAACAATCAATAATTAACACAATGAAGATAAAAATGAGGGAATTTGTGGTCTCTACCCTCCTGCATTGATTGTGCCCTGAGGGGTCCAGAAAAAGGGAAGTTATAAGTTACCCTGACATACCAGAGGTATGTTATCCTTGATGCAAAAAGGTCAGTTAAGATCAAAGTTGATCTTTGTCAGGGAACGTACCCTCCTAGGACATGACTACACACCACAGACTGTTTTTTAATTAAAGTTTTAATTTCAGACCATCCTTTGTGGTTACTTTAGGTTTCTGAGTTTGTAAGGCCGCAATGCAGGCCTTTCCTGAGCTAGTCAGGTTAGCATGTGGCCCCTTTTTGTCCACATTTTTTTTTCCAAGCCAAAAAACAGCTGTTGTTTATCAGTTTCTTCCTTTACCTTTGTAATTTCAATTATACTTTCAATAAAATATCCTTCTATTACTTATATATTAAGTAATATATTACTTACTACTAATAATACTTATGTATTAAAAACTATAATATTCTTACATAGATTTTTTTATTTGGAACTTTTGTTTTTTATATATGAATCTATGTATATTAACTGTTAAATATAAAATATAAAATGTTTCTTCTTTCTGCTTATTTCTCTTTTTTCCACAGCACTTTGCTCACACTTTAACTATAAATAATCTCACATTCTACTTATATATCTATTTTCTTAACACTCAGAGGGCAGAGGGGAGAATCTCTTATCAGTGATTTTAGTTCAGGATGCCTCTCAGAGCTGGCACAGCAGAAAAACTCAACCATTTGATTCAATGGATCACATTTCATAAGAATAAGTAAATTGTATAAGAATAAATACATTTTATAAAAATAAATGTAGTACTTACATATAAGGCAGCATTTAGTTGCTAAACAGAAACTGCCAACTTTTACATCTCATGCATATTTAGCTTTATATTCACTAATTAGTCTGAAAGTAGACAAATTCTCAATTAAAAATAGGATGGTAATTTTTATTATAATAAAATAGAAAATTCCCCTTTCATGGTTACCTAAATCTTTCCATAATGAACTATGAGAGTCCCATAAACAGAGAACAAATCTATTTTGTTCTGTTATTTCATCAGGGATTAACAATGCTCAAAGCATAGTAGATGTTCTGTTTCTAGTGAATTATTTAATATATTGATCAATATTTTTATAAGGTGATAGCCTAAACCTTTTATACAGACACAATAACAGAATGAATGGAACAATAGGTAATAATAGACAAAAAATAACTAAAATATAATTTAAAAATTTTATTCTTAAAGATAATAATGATGATAATAGTTAAATCCTCAAACCAGCTCAAAGGTAGAGAATCTCTATTTAAAAGATAAGAAATATGGGTGACAGAGACTGAGTAAATTGCCCCAAATCTTGTACCTCATAACTGGCCTCATCTATAAGTATTTAAATCCACATAAATTGACTCAATTGCCTTAATATTTACCATTATGCTATATTAACTCTCCAAGCATAAAATGATCTTAATAGTTGAGTAAACACTAATGTACTACAAGCAAAATACAGACAGGTGTACTTGTGTTAGCAAGGTGAGTCAAGTTGAAGATGTTCTTTTCTTTTATTTAATATATATCTGTTTTGCTTTGCAATAAATCGCACTGTTCCACTACTCAGGGATACCTTATGCATGAAAGCAGCATGCACCTCTAACAAACCTGCTACAGGGAAGTACTGAATACATTTAACAGAGTCAGCCAAAACTGGGACACAAAATGGATCCTCTCTTTAAAAATTGTCCATCATTTTAAAGATTTGTTTGTGTACTCTTTCCTGAGGGAAACTCTATTAGGTTCTTTTGCAACTTTAATTTTCCACAAAGAATCAATCAGAGTTCCATTTCAGTTCACAGTTATGCTATGCAATTTTAAATTACTAAAGATCATTAATACATATAATAGGTACATATTTTAAGGGGACTTGACTGTAATAGGCTATTAACTAGACAAGTGGCATTTAATATTTTCTTTAAAAATACTGTTATTGTAGGAGTTACATTATTTGTGAAATAACATGTAGCTGTATGGATAGCATAAATCTATACCAGATCCAAGTTAAAATTTGCTCCAATGAGAACAATAAATTCATCAGTTGTGCTAAGTGTTTAAGTGTTTTTTCATGTTTGGATGCTAAATTACATATTTGATTATTTCTCTTTTAGTCTGTTTTCTTTTCTGTTTATGTTTTATTGTAGAAGACTACAGGATTCATTTTTTTAAATATCAGATCAACACATTTTAGCTCGAACCTGTTTACCTTTAAATTAAGAGGGGGAAGCAAGTGCATGCTTCATAATGATAACCAGAACGGTGAGCTGAAGTGTTCTCCCGGGGTCCTGTCTCACAACGCTGAAGAATGAGCTCGTCAGACCAGAAGATTTAAGCAAAGTGTGGAAAGTTTATTACAAGCAGATCAGACTCCCCGCCAGGGGAAGGGGCACCCAAGAATGGGCTGCCCGGTGCAGCCTTTAGTCCAGGGCTAAATAGTTGCTACAAGCCTGCTCTATGTCTACCTGTGTCGTCACCTGATTGATTCCCTCAATTGTTTTTGCTCAGCAACGGACCTAAACTTTCCCTGTCTCTGTGTGTCCTTCCTCTGTTCCTGTGCTGAACTTTCTCTGTTTCTGTGTTCCTACATCTTGTTTACTGCAGGCCCTCCCTTGTTTTCCCAGGCCTGTCGCTTTGAGTCCAGAAACATTTTATTATTTCTGCTTAGTTGGTTCCTGTGGTTTGGCTGCTCAGACTGCCGTGTCTGCCCCTGCCCATGTTCCACCTGCCTTTCTTTTCCCCTGGACCCTGCGCTATCTGCCTGCACTTCAAGTTAACCCTCTCAATATTAACTCAGAAAGTCCTACAGGACCAAGTATTTTGGGGAAGACATAAAATTTAGGGCTATTTTTTAAAATGCACTAAAATCACAGCAGGGGAAGGTCTCCACATTCTCCGCAGGTGGCCTGTAAATATGAATGCACGATGTATTAAAATGCCCCGTGGCAGCCCTGCCACATTTACTGTGGCGTTACTATCAGGAGCTCCTCCAGGGTTCACTCGCTTGCCTACTGATGGGTGGTATTGTTTCTGTCTCAGCTGTGACTATATTGGCACTCAGCCTCTTCTCAGCCTTTCAGAATTTTCCATTTCTTAGAAAATTCTTAAGCGCAGGAAGAAGTAAATGAAGGCAAGAGATTCTTTGGAATAGGTGAGATCATCTATCAAGTACTAACTCATTCGCATTCTAAAGGTTAATTTGAATAGTAACTAGTACCTTTTGTACATCAGAATATAGAAGTTGTAATAATGTCTTTGCTTATTTGTTTCCTGTTTCAACTATAGTTGTCAAAGTCAGTTTACAGCATTTTTCTAAAACAACGTTTTCTGTCTAGAAATTTATCTGATTGTAATACTAAATAATAGTTTTCTCATCCTCACATAAACTATGTGTAGATCATTATAATGATATAGTAATATAGGATTTATTCAAACTGGAATTTCTTAGATATTTGAGTTTTCTTACAGATAAATGATAGTTTTCTTCAAAACAAACTCTAACTAAGAAATTTATTGTACTACATTTGCCTATGTAAAATAGTCAATCACTAACTATTATTTTGAAGGAAATGAGGGGTTTTAGAAATAATCATCTTAACCAGTGTATTAGAAGCCTTCCAGAAAATAAGAAATTTCAAGAGACATGGTCTTATTAATGACCATGACACTATAATCTAATTTAAAATAATTGAATTATTATAATTAGTTGAAGAATAAGTTATTTTCTCTTATAAACTATAATCCATACATCTAAGTCAATTGACAACTAAGTCAGTCAGTCATAAATGTCTTCAAACAATTGGTTATATTGATTCTCATAAAAATAATTTGAAGGCCATCAAAGATATTAGATAAAATAAAGCTTAAAGATGATTCACAATTTCTAATGTATTCAGAAACTAACTTGTATGATATATAATTTTTGCTATGCAATGTAAGTTCTTAGAGAGCAGCATAAGTAATACAAAAAATATATATTTGTTTCTTGAACCTTGAAGACATTATGCTAAGTTAAATAAGCCAGCCACAAAATTAAAATATGGTATGACTCCACTTATATGAGGCACCTAGAATATCAAATTTTAGAGACAGAAAATAGAATGGTAGGTGGCAGGAACTTAAGAGAGAGGGAGGGATACAAGGTTTCAGTTTTGGAAAATGAAATAAGTTCTGGAGATGGAGGATAGTGATGAGGGCACAAAATGCAATGTATATAATGCCATTAAACTGTACACTTAGGAAATGTTCAAAACAGTACATTTTATTATACATGTATATTTACATATATTATCACCATTTTAAGTAGATAGATAGGTAGATGGATAGATAGGTAGATAGATGATGACAGATAGATGATAGATATAGATAGATAGATAGATGATAGATAAGATTAAGAATACATTATCTCTAGTTTTAAAAAGTGTGTGGTTTGTTCAGGAAAAATGGCAAGAAGAGTGTAATAATGAAGAATGACGCAAGTCATGATAGAGGAAAGTGCCCTACAAGCCATCAAGGAGTTGGCATAGAATTCAGCTCTTCCCTTCAGGCATGCCTGACGTTCCCTATACCAAATTCTGAATCTTGGATAATTTTATTGGATCTGAGGCATTCGGAGTGTCTATTTTGTTTGTCTCCAATGCTGTAAAAAGACATGCTGGTTTACCACAGTGTGTTGAACAGCTCTATTGATTTCCTATGCTATCATTGCATGAAAAACTTGGGAAGAATTGTTTACTTCTTGAGGTTAGATAAAGAAAGATCACTATGGATTGGAATGAATTTGTGAAACTACACACATAAAACTGTATGTAAGAGCCCATAAAATTTGAGTGTAGTTTTCATAAGCATTTTAGTTGTAAGGTTTGTGCAGTAAATAATGAATAAGTGGATTTGATTTTAGCAAAAAAAATATTAATATGAGGGAGTAGTGGGAAGTAAATTTGGAAAGTAGGCTTGAGGGAAGCTTTGGGAGACCTGTAAAGTAGATGAAAAGAAGGCATTGGAGGTTTAATCTCTGGATTTTTAGTTCCATTTCCTTCATAAATTATCAAATAATGGCCATAAAATTATATTCACCAATTATTGCTACTGCTCTTAGATGTAATATAAACAAAAAATTGAAAAATGTTTTGATTTTTAAAATGACATTCACTAAAAATCTAATTCTAGGAATGTAACCAAAATCTAAGAATGAGGTTTTTGGATGGACATATGTGTATAGCTTCAAGATGTATAAGCCTTTGACTAAAAGGAAATTGTGTGTATACTTGAGCTATTACTTTTGAATGTATCGCCGGGTTCTCTATAATAATGTGTGTCTCCAGAATAAAGTTGCAAATAATTGAGAAAAAAATCTTAGAGCAGAGATCTGATGCAATATGTTATGATTCAGTAACCAGTTTGTATGATTGCTTCTGTAATTCTGTTAAGCTTTGCTAGAATCTCAACTTAATAACATGGATAGTGACCAAATGAGACAATTTCTCTGCTAACCTGACCCAGTGTTTAATCACAAATTGTTATCCATATATTGCAATCTTAAAAATGCCTATCCTCCTTTGAGACCTCGCTGATTTGATAATTGGAGATACATGTACCTTATTATTTTATGTCATTCAAGTGTCATGATTAGAGAAACCTCTGAGTTATATATGAAGAATGTTAAGTCTCAAGACATTGTGTATGATTTATGATGATTGTTTTCTTCTCAATTTAACTATATCCTCTAGGGAGCCGAAAAAGAATCAGTCATCAAATCACCCCCAGGCTTCTGAAACAGAAGCAGAAGTGTTGAGACCCTTGCAATTGGCAAAGGCCACTTCCTCCCTAGTGAAGCTATTTCAAAACTGGTACTGGCAAAGTAAATATTTCTAAATGTTCTTGAATTTTGTCAGGTCACCTACTTCAGTCATGAATAGAAAAATCAAAGTGCATAATACAGGAAATTTAAGCAAGTAGATTTACAATAAAATTATCTGTATAAAGGCTATCTTGATTATTATTATGATTATTATCTCTAAACATGGTATTGATAATTTTTAAACACATTCAAAGCTAAGATTTTTTTCTTTTTATGTTTGTTAGCTCAGTAATCTCTCCTTTGTTCTAGAAACAATATGAACTCAATCAAGTAGTAACCAAGCTGCTATTAACAAATTTAGGCACAATTAATTGAGAATTCACTGGTTACAATAATACTAGGTAGTGCTGCAAAAAATACAAAAGTTACACTTCCCCTTTATTTTGAAATTTATAATTTTCAGATGGTAAAATTTAAACCCAAAAATGACACAACTATTTTAAGATACAAATATGTTTATTTTCAATGATTTTTTTAAAATAATAGTTTTATAATGACATTAGCTGAACTTGGAACATGACCATACCTATGCGCTTACTCACTGCTAAATTCCAGTCAATAGTAAACCTGACAAACTTCACTACATTTTTCCACATGATATCATTTTTATTTTACATATAGGATTTTTATATTGCATACTTATTTACTAATATATCTGGCTATATAAATAAGTTCCTGTAGGAACTCTCTGCTTTATTCAATTTTCAATCTGTGGTTCATAATAAAATATTCTTCACATGTTAAAGAATAATTGGATACTAAATGAGTGAATAAATCAATGAATCAATAAATCAAGCAAGAAACTGTAGGATACCAATTCAGGCAAAGCATACTCTAGAAATTTGAACACTGAACGCACCTTAAATATAAGCTAAGTCAAAGACAAATGATTATTTTCTCAAGAAATTATTGTGTACCTAGGACATCCCAGGGGAACACATGAAAAGTCACTAAGAACAATAATAATTTTTAATAACATGACTAGTAATAAAAAGTAATACATAAAATCAATATTTTTCACTATGTAAATAAGTAATTATAAATCCCATTTATATGAATAACAGAAATTACAGTATTGAGCAGTAAACATACCAAACATTATTCAACAGTTGTTTGATGGAAATAAATGACTGATATTAAATTTTAATGAATATTCCAGGCATATAATATTCTTAAGTAGGATGCCTCAATATTTAAGAAAAGACAGGCCTGTCTACATTAATTATGGTAGTCATTAACACCGCACATCAAAAATCTTTTGTCTCTTTTTTCTTCTGGGCTTGTAGAATTGACTTTCCTGCTTCCTTGAAGTTAAATATGGCTATATGACTTACTTTGGCCAATAAAATATGAGAAGTTACATGTGTTGCTTCCAGGAAAGAGCTTTAACTGCCAGTGCATGATTTAACATGTTTAACTTACTACATTTTTCTACAGAATTTATGGTAGAAAATTTCAAAATGAAATCTGTTAGCCTGAGTCCCTGAGTAGCTATTATGAGAACTGACTACCCCACCACAACTCTTGTTGAGTTGCTTTGAATGAATAATAGACAGAAGTCATACAATATTATTGTGTTAAGTCACTGAGTTTTGATGATTATCTTGGAAATTTGGTAACATATCAAACTACAGAACATTAATCAAGAATGGAGATCAAGAAACTTTTTCTGTGTAGGCTCAGGTATTATTTTTGGTTTTATGGTGTATATGGTTTTGGTCACTACTTAACCTCTCCTGTCATAGCATAAAAATAACCATAGATAGTATCTAAATGAATAAATATGGCTCTGAATTGGAATTTGCTGATGCCTAATTTAAAAATTTTAAATAATTCAAACAAATTTAAGTGCACGTTATTTTTAATTTAAGTTGACACTATAGTTGATATGAGGAAAATGTGTAAAAATAGTTACAAGATATCTGAAAAATAAAAGTAATTGGGCAAAACCAACCTAAACAATTATTAATATATATTTGAAACATCATGGTAGATTCCGACACATGAATGGATAGACCATATATGTAAGAAAATATTACACAGTAAAGGTGTCACATACCAATGAGGAAAAGATACATTAACATTACAAATAGCAGGAACAAAATCAAAATACAGACTTTTGAAAACCTATTTGCAACAATTTGACAGTTCAATTCTAATGATTTTACTTAAAATATTAAGTGTTCCTGCAAATTGATATGAAAAAGATCAACAGCTCATTAACAAAATAGTATAGGCATGAAAACAGAAGTTACTTGTAAAATAGAATACAAATGAATTTTTGTAATATAAAGGACACTTAACTTTATGTTAAGAAAAATTAAACAAAAACTGCATTTTTATGAAAGTTTTAATTGCACATTTTTGTGTGTGCAGAACAATATAAATTTCTGTGTGGGACAAATATCTATCAAAATCTCAAACATAAAGATCCCCTTTAACTGGGGAATTTCATGTTTACAAATGTATCCTAGAGATATTCTAATATAGACTCAGATATAAACTAAGCACATTTTTATATTTATTACAGAACAAGACTGAAAACACCCATATAATTACAATAGGAAACTAGTGCAATACATTATACTTCATATATTAAAGGGAACTCTATGTAGCTACTAAGAAAAATAAGACATTTCTTAAATCGTGATATAAAATTATCTGTAAGGGGAAGATAAGGTTCAGAAATGTCTATAGTATGTTCTACTAATTATGTTAAATGCCTGTCTAGAGATAGCGTATCTCTAGAGCAATGCACAAGAAACTGATAATATAGGCAAGTCTTTAAGGAATAGGCCTAGGGCCCAGGAAGAGACAGAATAGAAAGTAGAGGTCTATGTAATATATTTATTACTGATAAGATTTGTTACTGTAGTCATGCTTTTTATTTTAGAAGTGAATTATTTTAAATTACAAACTTTTATTTTAGGAAAGGACTTTATTTTACATCATGCTTTAATTGGCCACCCAACATTTGTTATGTTCTTCCCATGATGATTTAAATCTTTCTAAATTTAATAACTTTAACATTGTTTTGTTTTGAGAAAAATCTGCTTTTCCATATCTACTAGTTCTTGGTCTTCATTCTACCTCCTAATATTATCTATATCAAATTTAACCTCTTTCCAATGGGCACTTGCAAAATGCCTCTCTCTCCTCCTATGTCTGTATTTCTATGGTATATGTTCTCAAGATATTATTCATATGAGGTAATTTTAGATCTTAACATCATTCTTACTACCACTAATTTAGCTCCTGTTTACTAACATCCTCTTTAAAATCTGCCAAAGTTTGCCCAGCCAGTATGGTTAAATGTTGACATATGAACCAGGAGGTCACAATTTGATTTCGGGTCAGGACACCTGCCCAGGTTGCAGGCTTCATCCCCAGTAGGGCATATGCAGGAGGCAGCCCATCAGTGAGTGTCTCTCATTGATGTTTCTTTCTTTCTCTCCCCTTTCTTTCCTCTCTCTGAAATCAATAAAAACATAAAAAAATAATAAATACATAATATCTGCTAAAGTTTGACCAATTAAAAGTATAGAGGTTAATATATTTTGCTCTTTGATAGTAACACTACACTTTTATTGCTATAATTCAGTGATTCTCAACCTTCTGGCCCTTTAAATACAGTTCCTCATGTTGTGACCCCATAAAATTATTTTCGTTGCTACTTCATAACTGTAATTTTGCTACAGTTATGATTAGTAATGTAAATATCTGATATGCAGGATGGTCTTAGGCAACCCCTGTGAAAGGGTTGTTTGACCCCCAAATGGGTCGTGACCCACAGATTGAGAACTGCTATAATTTAAGATTAAATAAATATTTTGTTATTATAATATACTAGAGGCCTGATGCATGAAATTCGTGCAAAGGGCTCGACCCTTGCAGCCCCAGCTGCTTTGGCCCTCACAGCCCCAGCTTTGTCCAGAAGGTCATCCGGAAGGTCGTCGGACAGTCCTTCCACTGTCTAGCCATTTGGTCGATTTGCATATTATGCTTTTATTATTATAGACTAGTATTCCTGGTGCACAAAATTTGTGCACATTAAAAGGGAATTAATTGTCCTAACCGGTTTTGCGCAGTGGATAGAGCATCGGCCTGCGGACTCAAAGTCCCAGGTTCGATTCCGGTCAAGGGCATGTACCTTGGTTGCAGGCACATCCCCAGTGGAGCCTGTGCAGGAGGCAGCTGATCGATGTTTCTCTCTCATCAATGTTTCTAACTCTCTATACCTCTCCCTTCCTCTCTGTAAAGAATCAATAAAACATATTTCTTTAAAAAAGGGAATTAATTAGCAGAGATATTTTAATATTGCTATTTGCCCTTTCTCTATAATAGAAGTGTGAGAGGTGAAAGGAAATTAGTAAAATGTATATGAAAATAATATATAAATTTATTAATAAATAAACAGTAACAAAAGGATATAACAGCATCAGAGGCATGATATAAAAATGACAAAAACATGATATGAAAACAACAAAAACATGATATAAAAATAACAGTGATGTAAACAATGACTGATAAAGTGATTAAACTTATTCTAATATCTCCCTGTATACCACATTAAGAGTGAAAACACTTTCAGAGTGCTTGACTAATTTCCCTTGTGATGAAGTACTTAGAACTTTAACTGTAACATCACATGCTCTTCAAACTCAAGAGAAAGCAACATATAACTGACCATGTGCAAAAACGGGTTTAGGTAGGAACATGCCTACTCTGTCTAGAGTTTGTCCTTGTGATTTATTAATAGTCATCATGAATGCTGACATCACGGGAAACTGTCGTCAAATCAATTTAAATGGGAGGCCAGTGTCAGATGGGGACAAATTAATTCTTGGAATCAGAATAGCCTCTCTCTATGCAGATCCTGTTAATACTTCAGCTTCGCTGTTAGGTTATAATCTTTTGATAATAAAAAGGTACCATTACAAAGACCCCATTTACTATTGAGATTTCTCAAGAGCATGATGATTGCACCCACTTTCAATTTTAATTTATGACATGGCATTCCCGAAGGAGTAATACTATTCAGAAATTCGATGGGGAAACTTTCCTTTGTTTCTTTGTTATGGGGTGGGGCCACAACATTAGTAACAAAGAAACAGAATTAAAACTTTATTGTGGGGAGCCGCTACAGTGTTTTGGACAGTTTCAAGCCTTGGACTGATGAGAGGGCACAGTCCTCTCATTGGCACGTGCAAGTCCCAGCTTGGAGGGCAGGGTCCTCCCAGCACAATTATAGCCAACAGCTGTAGTTGTGAGCTTGAACCTATGGTCCAAACATGTGGCCCCACGTGCCTGAGTGATGTGGGCTTGATAGAGTTCAGGTGCATGTAGTTGAGTAGGATTGAAACCCAGGAGAATGTTTGTAAATATCTTGTCACACCCTTACTTTGCCTCGTAGCATCTGCTATAAAATAAAGGCATGGCTGTGGGCATAGTCGCTATCTCTCAGAGAAGCAGCATCCCACCGAGACCCGGCTTTCATTCTCTTGTTTGTCTTTTCTAAGCCTTTCAGCCTCCCCACTCAGGTTCACCCACACTTTAGAAAGATCTGCCTCCATGCTCCCAGGGTGGGTTCCTGCCTCAAACCCCGCCCTTACAGGAAACAGCTCCGGGAAACAGCTTGGGGGAGGGCGCAGCCATTGCCAAGACAACCCCTGTAGGACTGACTTCCTTCCATTCAGTTGCAACTGTGTGGCTGTTTGTTTGTATGTGATGAACACCACCCATGGTTTTTATATAAGTAGATTGTTAAATTGTTTTTATTTTACAGTGTATTTCAATTAGTAGATTGTTGATTTTTTTTTTTTGGTGGACTTAACTGATAAGTATAAGATCCAGAACAAGACAAATTGAGATTTGCTCCACTTACCCATAAGGCTATGTTAAACAAGTTACTTATTTTTGACATCTTAAATTATAACATAAGAAAATAATACTACCTACTTCATATTTTCTTTAGGTAAAAATTTAATAAGATATCCCCTATGATCTTACTGATGTAAGGCTGTGATTCTTAGGATTAAGAAACAATGTGAGATAGTGACAAAAAACTGTTACAAACATGTTTTTGAGGTAAAATTCTCTAAAAGATTACTTAAATATTTATAAATTCTGACAACATGAAAAAATGATTTTTAATGTACATTGTAAGAAGAAGGGAAAATGGAATAAATTATATAACAATAACAGGTAACAGAAATCTTGAGAGCTTGTTTGGAGGTTCTAGCAGGGGAGCGCAGCTACTCGTATACCCTTGACCGAAGACCGGTCCTCTCCTGGTGGGGGGGGGGGGGTCGTCCTCTTCGACCGAGCGCGCAGCTTCGGGAGGGACGCACATGGATCGGTGAGGGAGGAGGGGGACACCCGCCTAGCCAACCAGATCAGCCGAATCAACCCTGGCGATCAATGGGGTGACAGATGTCGCAGCCAGATCGCCCTCACATCCGTGGTAACAGAAATCTTAATGCTTCAATTAACATTTCATTATGTTTTCTTTTGGGAAGGAAAAACATAAATGCATTTTTGTGCAGTTAAGTAGACATTAGCAAAATCTATAAGGTTAAAAATGCAACAGAAAATTTGAAGGGTCTTTATTACATTTCCCTAATATTTCCAGTACAGCCAGATGGGTAAACTTTTGAGATTATGGGATAAGTAAAGTGTGAACTGGAAGTAAGTTTTCAAGAGTTGTAACAGTAACTTTTCTATTAGTGATGGTAACTGCAAGAAATTCAATAAGGAGAAAAAAAAAAGATCAATACAGAGATAAATAATATTATCCAGATGTGGCAGTGATCACATCCATATTTTTTATTTCCATAGGCCAAACTTCCTACCATATGAAGTGGCAATCAATTCTTACATCTTCAACATCTTGTAGATGTTAGGCATTTCCTAGAATTTTAGTTATCTTTGCCATTACTTATGAACCAACGAGACTTTTACATAGGAGTCTGTCTATACAAGATATGCTTGATTCCTCTCCCATTTGTTTATGCTGAGTTGTTCAGGAAGTTACTAGGCAAGTCAGACTATTGCTCTCTTTGAGCCATCCCTACGTCATCAAACTCTACAAATATAGTCATGCTAGTTTACCATGGAAATACACATATTTATTTTTTTTTAAATGTGAAATTCTAAGAAACACATTTTATGTCACAATTTAATTAAATTATTGAAATGTAGTGTCTCGCCTAAAATGGACATGGATTGGGTTACTGATGACATATATGACATATTTTAGAGAATACATGAAATGAACTTGTAATGATTCCAGTTGCTGATTTCCTCCTCCCTCCTTTTTTCATTCTTGGAAGTCTCTGATGAATTGACATGGAAGGATGGAACTGGGACTTCCCTAGAATATACACAGTCAGATAGTTTAACCACATCAATTATAACTGAAGAAATCTGATTATTTTAGAAGATATGTCATATCTGGGAGATAGGAATATTTTTAATGACAGATTTTGAGGCTTAGTGATCAGAGAATATGGGAAGTCAAAACGTAAGTATGATAAGGAAGACGGGAATAGCACTAATCAATTAAGAAGAGTGTGCTTGATGCTGACTATAATGAGTCAGAGATATCATCGCTATAAACAGACACAAAGCATGTCATAAAAGAAAGGTCATTAGGTGACAGTAAAATGACAATAGCTTGGAACCACCTTTAGCGAGCCAGAATAAACAGGGAGCAACCCCATCTCCTGTGTCACGGGACTGAGCATATCAAGTAGCAATAATTATTATTTTTATGGATGAGATGAATTGAGAGGACATTTAGTTTTCTTTTAAGGTTTGCATGTGGACTGAATAATTACTAAACACTTGATGCTTTGAGACAAATAGTTATTGAAAGTGGGAATTCTGAAAAAATATTGCTAATGAAGTGACAGTAGCTATAGAAAGGATTTGAAGAAAGGGAAACAATTAGACAAAGATTATCATGGAAGGACTAATGCATGAAAAATGTATGATTGTTGTCATTTACAAACTTAATTGTGTGTGTATATAGAGCTGTTTGCTATAAAATATAGCCAGGGTTCAACTTCCATCCTGGATGCACTGAACAACAGTCCCATCTAAATTTGATCCTGGAATTTGGATTACCCTTTCCTTTCCCCTCCTCTAGAGTGGTAATCTCTGGGTAGTAATTGGGACTCTCACTCTTATCACTATGGATGGGGCATTTCCCATAATCTGCAATTTCATTTCCCCCAAGTTCTGGGATAGGTTATTTGCACTTTCTCTGCCGTTGTCACTGAGCTCATTAGATTCTGGAGAATCTGAGCTCCTTCATACTAAAAGGGAAAATTTTTACCTGCAAAGTAAGATATGACCCCAAAGTTAATTTACTTGTTTTATTCTTGTTTATGTAGACTTCTCCCCAGGAATTACACTTTCCTTTCTAGGAAGTTAGACCAAATTCCCCAAGGGCAAAGCTGTGTGCTACTAAGTAATATGTGACCATATAAACAGCTATCTTTTTACCAAAATGGAGTAAGATTTCCACATCTCTACTCTACCCCAGAAGGAGATTTCTGGCTTCTAAAGGCTTCTTTCTAGGAGCCAAGGTCATTTAAATCCAAGTTTATTTAAAGGATATACAACTACTACCACTACCAATGTTATTCAAAGGGCTAGGTCTAAAAATTCCCTTTATCATAGAACCTAGAGTCAATCTATAGACAGTCCCAGATTCCTGACAAGGGGTATAGATTAAGGTGAATTTTGCTACATTTAGTAGAGGGACCAGGACAAAATGGAATTATTAATTTTTGTATAATAATTATCAATGCTTAATATTGACTTTGAACATAATATTACAATTTATAAATGATCTCACAGAATTCTTAGGTAGACATGGCAATAATGAGTAAAAGCTTATTATAATACTTTATATAATATATGATACCTGATATTGCTATCTAAAATGCCCTCATAATAGGTAGAGCCACAGGTTTAGAAGTTTGTTACATTTTCAGCTATCTGTGTTTTGATACCTTACCCCATAACTGATCATTAACAGAAGATTTTCTGTAATTAACTAGTCTTCTTGATGTTGATCCTGTTTTAATAAGCATTGTCATATAAAATATTCAAAATAATTGAATTAATAAACTCACATCAATTTCAAAATATTATCTACACATATTAAATACAGGAGAGTCAACATGTCTTGATTATCATTCCAGTTTTAGCATTATATTTCTTAATCAGTCATTAAAATTTGTTGAAATGCATGTAGACTATATAATTTAATTTCCACAAAATAGAACTCTATCATTTCTCTAAGTAAATGCTATCATGACTTTAGCCACTAAATTCTTGCTTTGCTGAAGTAAAAACAAAACTGCAGAGCTCGGTGTAACATACCTCTCCTGCTGAGTCCCCATCGGTGCAGGTGTTAAAAATTGGACACTTTTTTTTCATGCCCTTGATATATGAAAACAAAACCAGAAGGAAGGTTGTTGAGGAAACGGTGTTTTAAACAGTAGTAGCTCAATCTGTTGATTTACAGGCTACTGATTTACAAGCTGTGAATGAATTGAAGCCTTCAGCAACAGGAAGCTCTGCCATTGGGAAACCCTAGCGCTCCAGCTGGAGCCCAGGGACCTGCTTGACTGCCT
Organism: Myotis daubentonii; assembly: GCF_963259705.1. Lineage (NCBI taxonomy): Eukaryota > Metazoa > Chordata > Mammalia > Chiroptera > Vespertilionidae > Myotis > Myotis daubentonii. The sequence continues at coordinate 86,928,139 of NC_081842.1, forward strand.
ACAGGAACACGCGCTCCGGGAGCCCCTGTAATCAGAGTTGTTAACCAGAAGGAAATGTCTTCAGTGCTCTTACATAGCTCTTAATCAGATACTGACAGAGTGCCTTTGATCAACGTATTTGCACCACGAGGTTAACCAGGGGGTTCAGTCTGTCCACATAGATTTCACAGTCAGTTCCAAATGTATACAACCAACAGAGAGACTATTCAAACCTGACCCTGTTGCTGGCTTCCTCCCTGTCCTCTCCAGCTCTGGGGTCTGTTGCGCGGATTAATGAACTACATTTTTCAAGCATCTTGCCATCTCTGAACTAGAACAGAGAGCGAAACATGAGGCATTGTTATGGAGGCCTGCTTGTGACTTCTTTGATATCTCCACGTGTCTTAATTGAAACTGTAGACAGTGGCACCAGCCTGCTGCCCTGTGTTAGGCCTGTAAGAACACAGTAGTGGAGAGAAAGAAACCTCAGGGAGGAATTATCTCACAGACAGAGATCACTGGTGGGTGAAATGGCCCCGGCTGAGTTATTTTTCATTTGCCAGCTTGGTTGGTATCCAGAATCCGTGACTTGAAATGAAACTACTCTGTAGTCGCCAAGCAGGGAAACGAAGTTGGCACAGAGGTGCCAGAGGAAGTAATTCACAAGGTGCATCCCAAAGAGGTTGAGGAAAGAGTCATATATTTTTCTGTCACTTTAATTGCCTGTGAAAGATTTCTTGTACTTTGTGTTAGTGGACAAGATGGATTAACTCCATCGTATCTTAGGGAAAAAGAAAGTACTGGGTCTGCAGTGAGCTTGTTGTGGGTGAGACACGCATGAACTAATGCTAATAGATTTTTTTAGTATGTTTTAAAACAACACATTACAGGGTAAACATGTATTGCTGCACTCTGACATGGTCATGAGATGGCACAGAAAATATATTCACACAAGTAAGCATGAAATTTTACAAAACTACAGGTTGCAGTTGTGTTTAAAATAGAAATAAAATGAATAATAAAAATAAAAATGAGTATTCTTTCATTTAGAGGTTGACATGTGATTGACAATATGTATCCAAGAGCTACCAAGAAAAACAAAGACAAGTGTTAGAATTATTTTTTTAATCTTAAGTATTTACATTTATAATTTAAAACAGTAAAATTTAATTTCAAATGCACTATCTTTATAATATTTAAATTACTTGGTTTTCATTCTACCCTCCCACCAAAAAAACCTAAGGAAATTGAATAATCACCTTTCATGCTCTAGTTACTGAAAATATGGAAAAATTATTGAGGCAAAATAAGAGATAACTGGTAATAGTTAATTTTTGATATATTACCTTAAAATTTAGAAAGTGATTAAAATATAGTGAATACATTTTTTCCTGGCCTCAAAAAATTAACTAATATTATTCTAATTTGGAGAACGGTTAATAAGGTTACCTCCCAGACATCAATATTTGTTTCAGATGAAATCACAGTCTAATTATTGTTTGAAACCTGTATGCCATAATTTTTACAAGTTAATTATAATTTAAAGTAAGTAATTGTCAAAGCTTTTCTCTCGAGAATTCATCTGATTTTACCTTTTGCTGAAATTAAATTTCATAAGAATTAAATTTTAAAAATCATAATAAAATACATTTTTTCTAAGTAATCAAATATGATGTTTTAATGAATTTTAGTGAATCTTAACAGCACTAATATAATGACAAATATTAGTTAGAAATTTATGCAAAGCTTTAAAATGTGCAAAGAGATTGCCAGATGTATTTTAAATGGAATACTGGGCATTGTATAAATGACCTTCTGCAGTGATTTTATTCTATTGGACTGTCCACCTATGAAAAATAGAAATTAACTTGGAGAAAACTGAGGTTATGCAACTGTATCCTGAAATTGCATTACATAGCAGTGTAAGTGATTCTTGCTCATGGCAATGAAAATAAATTTTGTACAGAATATAAATCTCTAGAATTCTCATTGAATTGATTTTAACAGTTTATCATAGTGGGTTAAATAAAATCTTTGACAAGGTTCATTTCATATTAGTATGAGAGTCACAATTTTAACTCTCTTATAATTATATTTCAACAGACATGAGGCAGAAAATAAGAGCGCTTTTAAAAAAGTGAGCTTGCCGTAGTTTTCCCCTATAAACATGTTATCACAATAGTTAATGTTAAGTATGCTCATTAAAAATATCGAAGAAAAATTTGTGTAAATTCTAGAATGTACATTGTGGAGGAATGATTTTGTTTTATTTATTAGTGTTTTTTTTTTTTTGAGAACCTCTAACAGTTTTGTAGTGTGAGCACTCAGTATTTGTTGCTCCAAATGAAGCCTACTATAAAGAATGGACATAAATAATGTAACCACATCTAACTGGAAGGACAATATGCAAATATCAAAGGAAAGACCGAAATCCTATTTCTACCTTCCCACATTGAAATTGATTTTAAATGTCAAATTCCACATTAGAGTGTACCCCAGGAAGGGTGGGGATGAAATTTAAAAAAAATATATATGTTTTAATTGATATTAGCGAGAGAGGAAGGGTGACAAAGAGAGAGAAACATCAGTAAGCTGCCTCCTTCATGCCCCCTCTGGGGGATTGAGTCAGAAACCCGGGCATGTGCCCACACCAGGAGACTTCTTGGTACCTGGGACGACATTCAACCACCTGAGCCACACCTGCCAGGGCAAAACTTTTTATTATTTTCTATACCATGAGAAAACCTTTTCTATTTGTTTTTGTTTTCTTTCTTGCATTTTTAAAGAATCATATGATAAGCTGACAATTTTGAAAATACAAATGAAATCCAGTGGAACTGGGAGCTATGATTGAGAAGCCCTTCTCACTATTAACTGTGGACTTTTATTCTAACATAAAAATGTAGTTAACAAAATAAAAGTTTCTTCATTATTAATATATTGCAATAGAATTTCCTCATCTTTTCTTTTTACACACCTGTGAAAACGTGATTGAGCAGGTCATCTGACACTGTTCCATTTTACAAAACATTACACTATAAGCCAACTTTTCTAGTGGCTTAGGAATTTGATTACCTATACCTTTGTGTAGTTTTTAAATGTATATTCTGCTTGAGTTTCATGAAATCCTTGGAATTGTAGGTTTAAAGTTTTATCATAAATTCTGGAAATTTTTAGCCAGTTTTTTTCAAATAGTTTGTGACATTTCATTTATACATGTTAGTTTTTTTAACCCCTTTAAATATTTATTATCTTTGTTTAAGACACAATTAAGTTACTGGAAAACAGTTTGATTCTCTGAGGCTGGTTGTTTAAACTGTTGTAGGCAGAGTCAGAGTAACTTTTAGTCTAGGCTTGATTGACCCGATTCCAGAGGCAGTGACTTTCTCAATATTTTGTCTGATGCTTCCTGTCTTCTCTCATTCTTGAATACACAATCAGTCTCAGTAGTTGTTCTGCTTCCTCCTTCCTCCAGCCTCTGATACATTGATCAACATGTATTTGTTGATCAATACTCAGCTGATAATTGGAGGAGAATCTGCTTCACATCTCCAGAGTTCTTTGTGCAATTCTGCTCTCCTGTACTATACCCTTTGAATTATTCATGTTTTGCCTCCTCAAATGCTTAACTCTATCCCTGAAACTTGGGCAATCATAGGGCTTTTATTGTTTACTAAAGGCCAGGTGCACGAATTTGTGCACAGGTGGGGTCCCTCAGGGAGGCCTGCAGAGATCGGACCCCAACTTGTGCCCCCAGCCTCACAGCCCCACAGCCCCACCTGGTATCGCCCCTTGGCCTGTTGCCGCCCCTCACCTGCTCCATCTGCCTGCCTGCAAGGCAATCAATTGGGGGTGGGCCTCCCTTCCTGCTCCCTCAGCGCCTGGGAGCCTAGCAGAGGCCCCACCCCCGCTGCCACCACCGGTCACCGTCTGCAGGGTGATTAGCGGGGTGATCGGACCACCACTCACACTCATCTTGACCTGATGCCTGCACCACCTGCTCCACCATCCCACCGCAGTTCCTTTCTTGTTGGGATCCTTTGGGCCTGTCAGAGCCTCCACTGCTGCCTGCTGCCAGCACCGAGTCACTGATGCCCGCCATGTCCAGCGTTGTGCCCTGGTGTTCCGCACAAGTCATAGTGAGCAGTCAAACTCCTGGTCGAACTATCACTGGAGGGGACAATTGGCATATTAGGCTTTTATTATGTAGGATTTTTCTTCCTTCTAGAATGACTGCTCTTTGCTATCTGTTGTCTAATATCCGAAAATCACCATTTCATACATTTTGTCCATGTTTTGAATTGTGTGAGGCTGAACAATAAATGTAATTCCTCTTACTCCATCATGGCCGAAAGTAAAAGTCTGCTTGGTAGCTCTATTAAACTGAGTCTTCCTTAGCTTTTGAGCAATTTTTAAAAATGTCTTGAATATTCTATGATTTCAAATTATGAAATATTAGGGCTGGATCCTAAAACGCTATACTTTATGCCAGCCAAGAATAAGAATATAGTAGGTAGCCACAGAGGACCTGAAACAGACCTTAATATTACATGTGTCACCTGGTCTCTGTGAGAAGTGAGAGTAGTAAGAGCAGTAACTTAGGCTAGCAAGAAGGTGGTTTTTTGAAAAGTAATAGGAAGAATGTAGTAGGTGAAAAGGAAGAATTTTTGTTTTGCTTTTTCCTGTGCTGGGTAAAAAAAAGATGCCCTAGTCAGTTTGGCTCAGTGGATAGAGCATTGGCTTGTGGACTGAAAGGTCCTGGGTTTGATTCCAGTCAAGGGTACATGCCTGGGTTGCAGGCTCAATCCCCAATAGGGGTGTGCAGGAGGCAGCCGATCTATGATTCTCTCTCATCATTGATCTCTCTCTCTCTCTCTCTCTCTCTCTCTCTCTCTCTCTCTCCTTTCCTCTCTGAAATCAATAAAAATATATTTTTAAAGAAGTTTATAAAAAACATAATAAGTAATATGGTTTGCAGGATCTCAAGTGCTGAAGACCAGGACACAGTGAATATCTGTGAATAACTTGTACAGAGCACAAATCTAGGGGTCTCTTTCCATCACAGTCTATAGCCTTTGATTGGCAGCTGAGCTATCAACTCTATGAGCTTGTTAGAAACACAGAGTTTCAGATCCCACCCCAGACCTACTGACTCAGAATATGCATTTCAATAAAATCCCAGATGAGTTGTATGCCAATTAAATTTGAGACATATCTATGTGAATAATGTCCTGGAGTTGGGAGTACACAACTTCCCTGAACCCCCAAGTTGGTAAAAGATGACTTGAATAAGATGACTTGAAAAACTGGGTTAAGATGTCTCTGGGTAGCCAATTTTATATACATGCATATATATACAGTATAGCTAATGCAGAGAAACCTCGAATAATCCACTTTGTTTCCTACTTCCATTTCCTCTGGTTTTCTACTCTCTTCTGTATTCCAGTTGCTACCCTGAGCTTACAGGTAGAAGCCACAGCACTGAAGGAAAATTGTTTTAGCTCACTCATGTCAGTAAGAGAACATCATGTGCATTCTCTCTCTCTCCAGCTCCTTGTTTCCTGTAAGCCACAACACCAAGCCTGGCTTAGTTTCAGCAGAGGCATTCAGTGAGAGCGGCCTGATAATTCTCAAAACAGAATATGCATCAAAGGAATATGCAATTTGGAGACACATGCTAGACATGTCTTTTCTCTTTTAAGTATAAATCTCACATTCTGAAATAATTATATTGTGGGCAGTTAGCCAGCCTTGGTATAGATAAAAACTTGATTGGATATGTTAATCACTAGCTGGATAAAGAGGGGAAACATTCATTCTCTCCTAACACGTTTCCTCCAGCTATATTGTTAATCCCAGCATTTCCTGGAGTGAGACTTGTGTGTTTCACACCACTGTCAAGTTGCCAGGTTTCTAGGTGGTCAATTAGGACAATGAGCCAAACTGAAGGTAATCATCAAAATTTAGTCCCTTACTGATATAGTGTAAGTAAGACTCAAAAATAGGCACCAGCTCTCCAATGCTCCATTTCTTCTCCATAGAACAATAGTATGAGGCATTGGTCAAGTGGATCTGCGCAAATAGGGGGACGTTCACACTGCAGATGATCCCTGAAGGAGTGTCACCTGTTGTTTTGTAAACCCACAGGGCTCGGGGAGGGAGAGAGGATGTGCTATCAGTAAGGAAGCACTGAGTGAGAAAAGTGTCTCAGGCAAGGACTTCCATTAAGGAGGCCTCCAAAGAGAGACATATGGGCTAGGAATGCAGGACATGCACATGAGCGTGAATCCTTGACTACAACTCCCTCCAGAAAATTGCAGTGTATTGGCTACCTACCAAGTCTTATGTGGGAAGACAGTTTCCCCCCACCTTGAGGTTTTCCAGGCAAAACCTTGTATTTGCCTATGATCAGGCATGAAATATCACACAGAGGATTTTGCCTTGGAGCTGGATGCCTCAAATACAGCCTGGAGATATAAAGTGCACATACAAGTCAGACAGAGATCTAGTATACCTATTCAATATGTGGGGCTCGATGAGACTGTTGCTGAGAGTGACACTGCAGTCAGCTCTACCAGATGGGACTTTAACTAAGCAGGCGTTAGAAGTCTTAGCAGAAGTGTTCATGCCGCCTGAAAGGGAATATAAGACATTCATTTCTGAGTGGAGACTGTGTCCTTGCACAATGCCACTTACCGTTTTCAAGTGTTTCCTTACCCGAGGGTAAATATTTAGTGTGTGTGCTTCTTTCCATTTATACTCTCTGTTTGGAGCAGTTCAGATACAGTTGTGACAAAACTGAATTGAGGTCAACCTTTTAGCTGGTTTCCAGGACAGATTTCCCCCAGTCTCTAGGTGGCAGTTTTGATGAATGGTGATATCCTTCAGGGTAATATTTTTACACTATTAGTTTTGAGCAGTTTTAAATTATAGTTTGCTCATTCTATTACAGAAATGCCTTTAGCAGGACCTGAGGACTCAATTTATTTTCTATGCTTATAGGTATAGATATTTTCTCTATTCTTTTTGTACCCTGCTTCCCTAACTTCCAGTATGTATTCTCCAAATCATGTATTCTTCCCCTTTACTCTAACTCTGCCTTAGGCCATAGCCACCTTGAAATCCTGAACACAGCTTCTCAAATGGCTATGACATCCTCCCTTAGTCCAAGGAGAAACAGTTGTGTGGGCTTTGTAGCTCAGGGGGCACCTTTGAGTCCCCACATTTTCTTGAACATAGTAAGGGGAGTGGATATCCCCAAACAACTGGTATTTATGTTTTCTTAGTCAGGGAGTGGGGTATTAAGGATATTTACTCTTATATAAAAATTATCTTTTTATTTTGGGTCATATTTTCTATATCCTAGGGTCATGGAACAATTTATACTAGTTATATTTTAGACAGTCAAAACTATAACAATTCTCATGAGGTTATGGCTAAGAACTCACATAGTACAGATGAATACCAAACAAATGACAACTTTTACAGTTGAAATCAAGTAATTTTGAGAACATGGTCATGACCTTCTCAGTAATCTGATATATACAAAGGAATATGGACTTTCAGTAGTCAACACTGATATGTAAATAACACACTGGAATGTGAATAAGCTTTTAAGTTTTTACTAGAATTCTATAAAACCCTGAAATTAGTAGTAGCATGGTCTGCAAATAGCTGAACATGTTAATTTTTCTACAGCATTTAGATTACTGAAGAGAAAATTAAGAATGGCTTTTAAAAACTATATTTCAATCTCATTATGTAAAAATATTGCAACTTTTCCTGGAGAAGAAAGACATGATGGCCTTGCAGGGTTCTGTTATCAGAATATCCCCAAAGCACCAAGTCTAAAATAGACTGCAGAGTTGGGAACAGCCACAGACTACATGGAGGATAAAGGTACAAAATTGTGACCTGAAGAAAATCAATTTAGCTTCACTGTGTTCTGCCATTACCCCAATTGTACCATGTACTTCAGCTCTGCTAAAAGAACTTTAGTACTCATGCTGCCTGCTATAAATGAAGTAAACTAGGACCAGGGGGAAGTAGAGAGTGGGAAAGAGATGTTTCAGAGAAGTAGCCCAAGAAATATAATTTTGTTAACCAATGCCACTCCAATATATTCAGTAAAAAAAATCAAAAGGTGCTAATTAAGAAAGAAGGAAAAATCACCCCTAAGGCCAATACAATAGAACACACACACATACACACACACACACACACACACACATCATGCTTCTCCTGAAGAAAATGATATGAGCAGAGGTAGTTAGACATACTTGTCCCATTATTTTAAAAGCATCAACCACAGACCACTGCTTATTTAAAAATATGGATTTCTTGGCAAAATCCTATATTCATTGAATTAGCTCCTCTAGAAACAAAGGCTGTGAACAGGTTCCAGGCTTTGTTTTTTACAGGTATTTTTACAGGTTCCATACACTATAGTTAGAGGACCACTGCTATTTCTATAATATCTTCCCAATATAAAGGTCAGTGTTTTTAATTTTTATTTTTATAAATTTCAAATGTTGAAGAATGGAAGTATTTTAAAATACCTATTTTCTTCTGGTAGACTAATATAAAAAATGTATTAGTGAACTAATATGAGACTAACATTCTAATATTTTAGATTCCTTAAATTAGGCAAGGTCACAGGGTAAAAATAGTGAGCTAACAAATGGAAGGTTTAAATGTTTCTACTTTCAAAAAAAGAATTATAATATATAAAATTTGAGCATTGAAAGAATATTAAAACTAAAACAGATTCAGGTTTATTGAGTAAGGTCTAGGTTTACATGCATAGCTAGCTGGCTGAGTGTAAAGGAGAGATAGAGACAGGAAGAGAGAGAGAGAGAGAGAGAGAGATCCATGTTTTCCCAAATACAGTATGACTGTGGAAAACCCCACAAAATTATATAGGAACAGAAAAGGGGCTCAACAATGAAAACTAATTAATTCAGCAAGTTTTTATTTTTTAAAATCTTCAACCCTAGAACTCTTCTGTTGATGATCAAATACCCATTTTTCATGAAGAAGACCAACATCTCTTCCTGTGTGCTAATCCGGCCATCTGACAGATGTCAGATATCAGAACATTGTTGTTATTGTGCATGTTTACATATAATCCAAGAACCAAAACATCAATAAACAACTGGGTCAACTGTGTAAGCACCAGCACAAGAGTAATTCTGTGCTCTGGCCTAGCGATTGGAAACAGATATAAACATTTGTAATTATGCATGTTTCAGACTGCCTTTCATGCACAAAAACAGTTGCTTTAGAAATTGTGGGTGGGGCTGGCCTAACATAAACATGATTTGCCTTTCTGAAGCATAGGATGAGAGATTAGAGTACATGCAAACACATTAATCATGAAATGAAAATTTTAGGAAGGCAATTTACTTGTGAACTTCTGGGTGTCACTCAAAACTGGGTGGAGGTGGGCAAAGGGGGAATGGGGCTCATCTGTAAGCGAAAGCAATAAAAAAATGAAAGTTTTGAAGCTGCTTGGGTCATTTCCTCATGCCTAAGAACTAATATGATCATAAGGTGTGAAGGAACATTATGAGGAACTTTTTCTCCTTTCCACTGCCACATTTCAGCCATTCATTAGATGATATTTGGGGTTTGTTTTCTGACATTGATTTAGCTTTAGAGCAGAATACCAAGAAAGCTCCAATGACAGGTATGAACATGCATACAAAATGCCAACATCCATTTCCCATTTTTACTTTTGTGACTGGACTTCTTCCCATTTTTAGCTGATCCTAGTACTACTTGCTAAACAACCGTATATCCCATCCTATCTTACAGTCAAATGGGAGTGTGCTCTGGACAATTTCATGTCAGTGAATATGTAGCAGATTTCCAGGAGGTCTCCTTAAATAAGCTTCCTATCTTCTTCATGCAAGCATAAATGAAGTCCCTTTGAGAATGGAAGTAACATGTTGGAAGAGTAGATAGATGGGTACCAGTGACTTTAAAATACTGAGACTAGTGAAGCTGTCAGGCTAATTTGAATTTCTTACCTCCAGAATTTTCTTACATGATAGAAAAATAATCTTCTACCTTTTCAAAACCACTGATTATGCCTTTGTTTGCTTGCATATGGAAAATGGAACCAAATTCTATACAGAATACAGATTAAATTTAGCCAATCTGTGTAGCATGCTTACCATTGGCCAGAGGCTATTTTAAAAGTTGGGACTACAGTGGTGAATAAGAATGGACATGATTAGCTAACCGTCTGATGCAGGGGTCAGCAAACTACAACTCATGAGTCAAATCTCCCCACTGTTTTGATAAATAAAATTTTATTGTAACACAGCTGTTACAATTGTCTATTGCTGCTTTCCTGCTATATTGACAGAGTTGAGTAATTGTGACAGAGTTCTCATGATCTGGAAAGCCTAAAATAATTACTATCTGGCACTTTACAGAAAAAAAGTTTGACAAAACTGATCAGGTGGGAAACCAAGGCAAATAAATGAACATTAGAGTGATGTGTTGTATATATAATATGAAGGTTCCTTGATGCTGATAGCCTGGACTTGAGAGATCAGAAATATTACTAGAGATGGTGATGTTTAAGATGAATTTAGAAGGATAAATAGATGGTAACCACATAAATGAGTCAGTGAGAGCATTCTAAGTTGAGAAAAGTGTATAATCCCCAAACCCCAAAATGACAAATACTGTCAAGTGAAATGAATACTGAAAATTTCCCCATAAGGAATGGAAGAATAACACCAACCTTAGAAGCGGTTACAGAGGAAGCCAAGGGCAGGATTGAGCTCAGGAAAGATGAGAAATATTGAAGTCATCATTTACTTTTCAATCAACTTTACCAGGTATTTGCATTTTAAACTTCATCGTCTTTAAGTTTCGCTTAAATCAGAATTAAAGTTTTCTTTAGGGAAACAATGAAATTCAATGTAAATTGTGTGAGAGTGTGTCAGGGGTGAGAAGGGAGGTGCAGCAGTTGCCCTTAAACCACTAGTCCTGGGTGTCAAAGTGAAGTATGAGTAACAATCACTAGGTTACGTGCTGAATTGCAGACCTCAGGTTTCACGGTTTCTAGATGCTGATTCAATGTTCTAGGCGTGGGCTTGGAAACTGGGAATTTACACAAGTGAAAAAAGTAATTTCAATTAAATTTATCTAGAAGCTCTTTTGAGAAATGCTGCTTTGCTGCTGACCCATGCACCAGAACCTTCTGAGACGCTTGAAAACTCACTCTTGGCTGACGTCCTGAACTAGTGAAAAAAAGAGGGTGGTGCCTTTGGACCTGTGTTTTAATAAGCTTTCCAGATGATTCTGGTGTGCAATAAAGTCTCTAAAAACATTTCTATATTCCTGGTTCTTGTCTCACAAACCTATAAGCACTCATGACCAGCAATGTGCAAGGCAGAGAAGCAAGGAGCAGTGTCTGAGCCAGCTTGATTGAGCATGAAGAGGACAACGATTGTGGAACATGGAGGCACTGCCAACTCATGTCTCTTGACTCTGTTTTCTGTTTTTCCTACTTTATGTTTAAGGGAAGTCTCACCCTGTTCCTGAGCCTTTCCTGACTACACAGCTCCACAAACATAGAAGCTGGCCAATGTGCTCCTAGAGGATGTGAGCAGAGTCACTGTTTAATTCAGGAACTACTTCCCTTGCTGTCATTTCTAGAGTCACAGGCCTTTCATTCCCAGCTATTAACTAATCTGTAATGACACCTGACATGCATGTAGAACTTGGCTTCCTTATCCTATTTGATCCTGAAAAAGGATAAGTAACTGGATATTACATTATGTCTCCAGAAAGTAGTAATTCAGAATTTCCTTTTCAGCCAAATACTATTATTTTATTGGTCCAGAGGCAGACATATTTTCAGGATATAGAAGTACATATAGGATTTTAAGTGTCCATTTCCTAAGTTGGTTTGCACAGTGTATAAAATTTGAAAGTGCTTAAAATCAGACTTACATAAACATGAAGGAAACATTTTGTACTCTCAAGTTGAAATCAGAAAACTCTTTCAAACATAGTACACGTCTTAATCTATAATTACATTTACCTAAGTGATTTCTACCTGCATTTATTATGTAACTCATATTTAGAGTTTAGCAATAACTTTGATTACTTAGTTGGACTCTGTACACTTGATCAGAAGGTAATTTTTGAAATGTCATTTTACTCAGTTCTCATCACATTGTAAGTTGGCACATGGTTAACTCTTATTAGACTTTTTTTTTAATAGCCACAATGAAGAAAATAGAAGTACAGCCTAACAAACATGTTATGTTTTAATTAAACTTGGGTCAATATTGTCCCTTTTTTACATTAGGAAATGCAAGTGTTAGATGCTATTGGTGAAAATATGTCCCGTGAAAATATTTCTTTTTAATGGACAATGTAATTATAGACTCAAAGAAATAGAAATGTGCACAAATGATTGACAAACACATATTTGGCCAATATCCCCTTCTAAATGACAGAAATAGGAAAAAAATATTGAACTCCACCCATAGAATCTTGTAAACCAACACAGCAAAATAACAAAATAAGAAATCTCCAATTCTCGTAATATTTAGTATGCATTTGTTCCAGACCAAAAAGTTACTTTATCAAATATTTTGGCAACTTTGAAAGACGAATCATAGTGTTGAGGGACTTTCTGCTCAATTTTTCTGTAAACCAAAAATATATGGTAGAGCTTGGGTGAGGACAAAGGGAGGAGAAAACAGATGAGCTACTGGTAAAGGAAGAGAGATCAGTGATTTTCAGATATGAGCACTATCAGAATCACCTCCAGGTGATTCTACTGGTTCCAGCCTTTAGAGTTTCTGGATACACTTTTATAAGTTATGTGGAAATAACAAGAAGTTTTGAATCATTTGATAATCATTTGAATGCTTTGTTTATATTTTATATTATTTGATGTACTATAGGGAAGGTAACATAAAGCTATTATCTATTCTAATAAAAGCCTAGGTAGTCCTCATGCCCTTGCGCGATGACCTCATGTCATCACAAGATAGCCGCCACAAGATGGCCGCCCTCACATCATCGCAAGATGGCCACCACAAGATGGCTGCCACAAGAAGGCTGGCAGAGGAGGGCAGTTAGGGGCAAATAGGCCAGCAGGGGAGGGCAGTTGGGGGTGATCGGGCTGGCAGAGGAACAGTTAGGCATCAATCAGGCCAGCAAGGGAGTGGTTAGGGAGCAATCAGGCTGGCAGGCAAAAGCGGTTAGGGGCAATCAGGCAGGCAGGCATGCAGTTGGGAGCCAGCAGTCCTGGATTGTGAGGGGGATGTTCCTGTGGGATCGGGCCTAAACGGGCAGTCGGACATCGCCTGAGGGGTCCCAGATTTGAGAGGGTGCAGGCCGGGCTGAGGGACACCACCCCCCTGCCCCCCTGTGTACAAATTTTGTGCACTGGGCATCTAGTTGTATATAAATATTTAAGGGAATTTTAGTATTTCTAGCCAATTTTAAATGTCTGAAAAATTTGGTATATTTCCTTGAGATATTTTTTTATTAGTTCTCTAAATGTTGATTGTTATACAAAGAATAAATAGAAGTTATAGCTCCACGCCCAAACATAGAAACAAAAATTCAGTCACCTAAAATATTCTCCATTTTAGTCATTATTTTGGAAACACCCACACTTCTATTGTTATTCTATCTGTCTTAATGGATTATCCTGACAAAAGAAAATGTCCGACTACAAAATCTAGCTTCATGCACTAATGATACAAGCTAAAAACCAGCTTACAAAAAACTCCTCTATCAGTGTGGCTCACTGTCATCTACATAGAATTAGCAAATTGGGACAGCCAATTATCTTGCTCCAATTTCTTGAGTGCAGAAGGATAGACAACTCTTGAAGATGTGTTCCTTATGAAACTTTGTTCTGTACCCTTATTGACCATGATGACTGATTTATTTTTTTATTTGCCCAATCATCTTAGGACCAAGATTTATAATATCTTTAAGGTAAAAACTGGACAATCTAGGAAATTGATATCTGTATATATGAAAGCCTAAGTGACCATCACAACCAAACGGATGACTGAACAGGCTGCATGGCATGACTAGGCTGACAGGGGCTTAGTGAGAGGCGACCAAATGACCGAGCAGCAGGCTGTGTGGGGCAACCAGGTTGGCAGGGGGGTCAGTGAGGAGTGACCAAACAACTGAGCAGCAGGCTGCATGGGGTGAGCAGGCCCTCAAGGGGGCAGTGAGGGATGACCAGGCTGGTGGGGTAGGGCAGTTAGGGGTGACCAGGCAGGCAGGCAGGTGAGCAGTTAGGAGCCAGTGGTCCCAGATTGTGAGAGGGATGTCCAACTGCCAGTTTAGATCGAGCCTAAACCGGCAGTTGGACATCCCCCAAGGGGTCCTGGATTGGAGACGGTGCAGGCTGGGCTGAGGAGTACCCCCCTGTGAATGAATTTCATGCTCCGGGTCTCTAGTATAATAATAAATAAATGATAGAGAAAGCAAATAAATCACGGCCTAAAGTGGAATTAAATTAGAAATCAATAACCAAGATGTCTGAAACATTCTCAAATGTTTATATACAAATCAGCACACTTGTATATATCATGTGGCTTAACAAAGAAGTAACAAATAAAATTTTAAAATATTTTATATTGAATAAAAATGATATATTAAAATTGTAGTGTCCTACTACAGAAATATTGAAAGGAAAAATTATAGTAATAACATTAATATTAGAAAGAAAAAATTGTCTGAAGTCAATGAACTAAAATTCTCATTTTAAGAAACAAATACAATATAAATGAACAAACATTTAGGGGAGTGTTGGGGGACTGGTGAAGGGGTTGAGAAGTACAGATTGGTAGTTACAGAACAGTTATAGGATATAAAGTACAGCATAGAAAATAAAATCAATAATATTATAATAACTATGTATGGTATCAGGTGGGTACTTGAAATATCAGGGGGACACATTGTACAGTATAAGACTGTCTAACAACTACGCTGTACACCTGAAATGAATACAGAATGATACTGAATATAAACAGTAATTTAAAAAATTTAAAAAAGATAACATCAAAACAAATGTAAGGAGTTAATTAACCCAAAGTAAGTAGAACAAATGAGATATTTATCACAAGAGCAGAAATATATTAGTTTTAAAACAAACAATAAACTGCCAATGAAACCCCCAAGAAGGTTCTTTGAAAAGGTCAATAAAATTAATAAATCTGTAGCCTAACTATTCAACAAAAAAAGAGAGATGGAGCAAATTACCAACAACAGTAATGAATGAAAGTCACTGTAAAAGCTAGAAATATTAAAACTATGATCAGGTAATATTCTTAACAGTTTTATGCTTCTAAGCCCAATAATTTAAGTGAAATGGACAAATTTTTTGAAACACAAATGACCAAATTTTACTCATGAAGAAATAATCTGATGACCCTGTAACCCTGGAACTGTACATTAATATTTAGTTTGAAAATATTCTCACATACACCCTGGCTGGTTGGAGCATGGTCCCATAAGCCAAAAGGTTGTGGCTTCCATTTTTGTACATACATAGGGCACATACCCAGGTGGCAGGTTTGATCCCTGGTCAGCATGCTTATGGGAGGCAACCAATCAATGCTTCTCTCTCACACTGTTTCTCTCTCTCTCTCTCTCTCTCTCTCTCTCTCTCTCTCTCAAAATGAATTAAAAAAAAAAAAAAACAACCCACATATCCTCAAGTGAGGCTTAAAATTTTTCAAAAAAATATTCTCATATACTTCTTTGTTCTGGTTTTATATAAGCACTTGGGAAGTCACCACTCTGTCCTAACAAGAAGTAGATATCTAAATAGACTGAAAAATCAGCAACTCTTCCTGCATTCATAATAGAGGACACAGGACAAGCCACTGCTGCAAGATTGAAAAGACAGACAGGCGAGTACAGGAAGCCATGGTTTACTGGAGCAGAGACCCCACACTGAAAGCCACCTTGGGAACTAGTTCTGGGTTAGGAGAAACTGAAGTGCAATTAACAAATTGTTGAGGGATCAATGTCGACAACTCTGAAAGGGGACCCAGTAATGGGGGCCCCATCATACTGTGAAATTGACCTCGAGGAGCTTGACTATGTTCCCATAGCAAATATCAGAGAAAAATCCCCTCATGCTCTGGCAGATGAGTGGAAAAGTTACCATTTAAAAAAAAATAACCTGTTTCAAATTTTATTCCCAGGCTTCTTCATCTTAATTAGCTGCAAAGAATGATTTATGGGCAAGCAAAAAACCCAAAAAGAGCTGCAATGTCCAGGGGGGTCGGGCTGAAAAATATTAGAGATCTAGATTTTTATCAGATCCATGCACAACATTTGAAAATGCAGTCATAATAGAAAATAGCAGCTCCCAGAAGCGTCTTCAAGTTTATCTCCTTCAGAAGTTGGCTCAATTCAGTTTGCTTCATTCTTGGAAGACCTGGAACTTCACCATCATCCTCTCCAGTAGCAGGTGGTGCTTTCCCATCCGCAGATGGTTTGGGCAGAGCTTCAGCCAGTCTCCTGAGCCTAGTCGGGCTGCCTGCACCGAGCTGGTTGAAGATGCTGGGCGCACTTCTGTCAGCTGCTTTGTCTCCGCATGGCCTGTAATGGTGGAAAGCGTTCGCTGCCGGAGTGCCTGAGCTTTAGAGTTGTTAAAGTGGGTCACTGTCCCTTGGCTTGTGAACATACTAACCTCTTCAATGCCAGATGTATGGCTTCCCTCTAACTTCTCTAAGGACTGAAGTTTTTATCATCTGCGGTAGCTGTTTGGTGAACCACCCTCTTCTTTCTATGAGCAGCTCCTTTCCCGACCGATGTGCTCCTGTGCCTGCAGTTTGGCCAGTTGCTCTTGGTTCATGACGGTTTCTTCCATTGTGTTGGAAAGGAAGTGGGGTCTGGGCGGGGGGGGGGGGGGGGCACTTGGCCCAGCGCTCAGGGGTCTTGCGCAGACCGGCTGAGAATGAGCGCACAAACCGGAGCACTCTGCTCCTCACCAGGCTGCCCTCACCGGAAACTGGCTAACCAGAGCCTAACCTGCTGAGCTATCACTGGAGCCTCACTGACCTGGTGTAAGGAAATACCCAGCTCCAGTCCTCTCTAGCCATCCTGGCCCAGCTTAAGGGGAGGGGAGAATCCTGAGATAGGCTTGTGAAGTTTACCGTTCAGCGGCACAGGCTCACTGAAAGACTTGAGACCTAATGGAGAGACAATAGAATGCTTCTCTCTCCCACGTTATGAACAGGTCTCAAACAATTTACAAGGCATATTAAGAGGCAAAAGATACAATTGGAAGAAACACAGAACGCATCAGAACCAGACATGGCAAAGATGTTGGAATTATCAGGTCAGGAATTTAAAAACAGCTATGATCAATATGCTAAGGGCTCTAATGGATAAAGTGTAAACAGCATGCAAGAACAGATGGACAATGTAAGCAGAAGATGGGAATCCTGCGGAAGAACCAAAAGGAAGTACTTGAGATAAAAACAAAACAAAAACAAAACACTGCAACAGAAATAAATAATTGCTTAGATAGACTTGATAGACTGGGCATGGCTGAGAAAAGAATCCGTGAGCTAGAGGACTGATCAACAGAATTCACATAAAAACCTTCGCACGGATGTTTATAGTTATTGTCATGTCTTTTAAGTAGTCAAGATGTCTTTCAGTAGATAAAATGAAAAATAAACTATAGTACATCCAAACAATGGAATATTACTCAGTGCTAAAAAGAAATGAGTTATCAAGCCCCAACAGACATGGAGGAAGTTTAACTACATATTCCGTAAGGACAGAAGCCGATCTGAAAAGGCTACATACTGTATGATTACAACTATATTGCATTCTGGAAAAGGTAGAACTATGGAGAGAGTAAAAAGGTCACTGGTTGCCAGAGACTAGTGAGGAGGGAAAAGATGTATAGGAAGAGCATGGAGGATTTTAGGGCAATGAAATCACTCTGTATGAAACTATAATGGTAGATACATATCTTTCATTATACATTTGTCCAAACCCATAGAAAGTACAACACTGAGAGTGAACCCTAATGTAAACTATGGAGTTTGAAGGATTATGATGTATCAGTGCAAGTTATTTAATTGTAACAAATCGTGCTGGGGGGAAGATGTTGATAATGTGGAAGGCTATACATGTATGAGAGTGGGGGATATACTGGAGATCTGTAACTTCCTATTAATTTTATTATCATCCTAAAACTTGTCTAAAAAAGTCTTATAAAATATTTCCTTAGAGAAAATGACCAAATGTCTTTAAATAGAACATTTATCAAATATTTAAAATAGAAATAATACCAATTCTGCAGAAATTCTTACAGAAAATAGGAGAGAAAAACACTTCACAACTTATTTGAGGCTAGTATAATAAAAGCATGCAAAGGCACTGCAAAAACAAAACAACTATAGAACAAAAACAATGTAAAACTCCTTAAATGAATATCAGCCAGCAAATATAATCTAGCAATTTGGCAAATGAGTAATTTCTTTTTTTCTTTATTTTTATTGTTGACACTATTACAGATGTCCCATTCTCCCCCTTTGCCCACCTCCATCCAGACCCTACCCGCTTTCCCTCTGCCCGTCACCACACCGATGTCTGTGCCTGTGGGTTATGCATATATGTTTTTTGTTTAATGCCTTCTTTTATCCAGTCCCCTCCTTCTCCCTCTTCTCTGACAGCTGTCAGTCTGTTCCATATAACCATGCTTTTGGTTCCACTTTGTTAGTCAATTTATCTTTTCTGTTATTTGGAAGCTTGGGACAAATTACTAGTAAAACCATATGCTTCTAACATATACTCAGTAGATCTCTGATTTTTTTTTTCTTGACAATATTTTTATTACTCTTAAGTCGCAGTCATCTAATTTTTAAAATTTTTACTTAACAAAACTGCCATTAATTTTGTTAGAATTTTCTGTTTTATAAAGTTACACACAAAAGAATGAAACTAGACTACTATTTGATACCATACATAAAATTTAACTCAAAATGGATCAAATTATTTACATATTGAAAATGAAGAAAACAAAATCATGCACATTGCTATGCCCCCTAACTTTAGGAACTGCACATTTAATGTGGTTTTCAAATACATCAACATTGGCATGAATTCATACTGTACTTTATCTTTTTGTGTGTGTGCATGAAATTATCTTTTAATTACAGGTATTTTAAAAAATCATTATCCCTATATTTTTCCTGGTGTGCCATGGATTTTCTCTGTCTTGTATAATAGATAACTCATAGGTTGTGGTCTCAACCACTCCACTATTAATTATTGCCATATTTTCTTTCATCTCATTTGATATACTATCAACAATAGGATTGCTACTTTCATAGTTTATTTGGTCTATCACGCATTCATTCTTAATCAGATAGTTTAAAGCACATGTAATTCAATTACTCATCTAATCAGAATTCATTCTGAGCACCATGGTGAATAACAAAGAATGCAAGAATGCACATACGTACTTTATTAAAGTTTCTGTTCTCAGTTTTTTTTGCTAAAATTAATACAAAAAGCTGCATAAATGTTAATTTGTATTTTTAGTAAAATATATCTGCTAGATTATTTCTAGAAGTTTTCATCCAACGTGCTACTAAATGACACATTATAAAAAGTTTTTTTAAAATTTAAGTTTTTTGCTGATGTTAATTTTGACATTAGCATCTTAGCTACTACTTATTCTTCTAAACATGAGAAATCCCTTGCCACTAAATCTCCTCAGTACTCCTAACCTACTATAAGGCTGAGAAGGAGTACGTTTGTTTTTTTCTGTTCTGATCTTACCTAATTTTAGACATTTTAAAATTAGTGCTCAAATATGAACTCATAATCTTTTTTCTTCTTACTGTGGATATTACTTAATTTATAATTCTTTTAGTATCAGTTTAGTTTACTTAGTGTTTAAAATATTATCCAAAATTTCAAAAAAATTAAAAACATGTTATAATTATTAATAAACAATTCATTCCCAGTAGAAAATCATATATAATAGATATGAATTAAATGTTGCAAATATTATCATCAAGAAATGGCTGACCTTATGGTGTTTGTAAATAAATTTCTATTTCTATCATAAATATTCATATATACATATGTAAAGTAATATATGTACAAAATTAATAAATTCAAATGCTCTGAATCATTTATGCACTCTAATACATTTGCCTTGCATACCATTCTATAGCCATAAATATTTTAAAACACTGTTTGTGCATAAGATCCTAGCTTTATGTTAAGCAATATTTAGCATAAGCCAATTTATTCAAGGGAATGTCTATTTATTGCACCTTTCATCCATAACTAATAATATTAGAAGATCATTCTGCTATGAAAAGTTTAAATGTACTACAGGTTAACACTTTATTATTTCTGTCAAACTATATAAATGTCCTTCTGATCAATTTATCACCTTTATTAGTCTATAATTATTTCAGAAAAACAGAGCTACTTAGTCAAATCCACATGAAGAATTCTCTATCTTTGGGAATTTTCTTAAAACTATCAATTCTAAGTGAGCTCATAGTTCAGCCCTTTCTTGATTCAGGAAAGACTTTAACATCAGTGCCTCCTGAAAAATTTCATGCAACATTCTAATTCAAAGACATTAAAAACTATATTTTGTAATTCTATCCCTGTCCTTTCTCCTTAAATAAGTTTTACATAAGTTAATATTTGGCACCTATGTTTCTCAGTATGGACTTAAAAAAAAATGTCTGCCCTTTTAATTAGTGCATGGCCAGCCTCCGGTTCTCCAGTCCAGTGTGCAGCTGACAAGAAGCAGAACAAGTTGACAGCAATGTGTGTGGTGGCCAATGGTTCCGTGGAAAATTGGAGGAGAGGGGAGCTGAGTCTGCACTGTCTAGTATGTGATTTTACATCAGCCAGTTTTTCTTAATAAAGGGAAACTTAAACCACAAATTGGAGGCAGCAAACATAGTGATCAAAAATGTGATCTTTATAATAAGTGCTATTGTCATTATCTCACTGTTTGGCTTCCTAAGAAGGACCACACAAGTTTCATAGAAAGACTATTGTGAGAATCAAAGGCCAATTGTGTGCAGCACAGCAGAGATATCATGCAAGGTTTTGGATTAGACCACTTTGAATTTTTTTTCCAAGTTGAAAAAGTATGCTATATTTGTGTGTTAGGCTAAATGTCATTCAACTGGGTACTACGTCTCTCACATCTTTTTTGAATGCCCTAAATTAATGATAAAATGAAAAGGATAACATGTTTACTATTTCACTCAAATGAAGACTTGCAAGAAATAAGAAGTAAGGAAAATGTTTAATACATTTTTAACAAGCACATAGATTATTATTATGTAGTTATAGGAAATCACAAACCTATTTTATTGAACATTTAACTATTAGGTTTACTATTTCTGTATCATTTTAGTCTTTTTTCCCTTCCCTTGCCCAAATATATAGCCAGAGAGTAGTGTCTTTGTTTCTGTGAGCTTTTTGAGATTTAGAAATGTAGGGAACTGTTGGAATATTTTCTATAAGAAATCACAGTTTCACTGATACTGGTTGTTATTTAGAATTGCATCTTAAATTACACTGTAGAGACCGTCAATAAAATATTTTATTCTCAAATATACCTAGAATGAATATGTGGTTGTTATTTTAGCTAGTGAAAGTATATTTATACTGATGGGATAGAATAAAATTCTGTGCCTATCCACTTTGCCTTATTTCAAAATTAGTGTTTAATTAGGAGCTGTGTGATATAGTGTTTACATACTGTTCAATAAAAAAAGCTAAATTCATTTCAAATCTTTTGCTGGATTACTCTTATGTAAGGTGAGTGACTGTCTACATGAAGTAGCTAGGTGTTGGGAAGCTCCTGCGATAAAAAACAAAACTTTATCCCCTATAACATACTTTTAAGTTATCACTTTAAGTTCGATGCAACCCTCTTTAAAAAACTATATGTTCTTAATTTTTTTTTTCAGATTTATTCTGAGAGCAAATTTTGATAGGCATAAAAATGGAGAGCATAAAGATCCCCACCTTCTCCACCCAAGTTACCAGGCGAAGGAAAAGGTGCACCCAAAGGTGAAACACTTGAGTTTGAAGAACTGGAATTACACTGGAATCTGCTTGCAGTTATTAATGAATTATGATGCTTTTCTTATAGAATATGAAAAACACAGGGGTAAGGAGGAGCAAGAAATCAAATATGTCAAAACCTACAGTAAAAAAAACAACACCACACCCCAAACACCTGTTTTTCAAATTTAACTATTTGTCATTCAACATAGGCAGATTTAAGTAATAACCTTGCTGATTTTCATGAAACAAAATTAAGAAGCAGATGACAGCCCTACCCTGATGAAAATGTCCCTTGTAATATTTCTGCTGTTAAGATTAAGTTGTTTTTCATTGTTAATTCCAATCAATTTTAGGCAAAGGATTTCCTGTCCTTACTGAATATTTGAGTGTTCAAAACAACATTAAATTCTAATATTGTTGCCCAGCCAGTGTTATTCAGTGGTTGAGCATTGACCTGTGGAGGTCATGGTTCAATTCCTGGTCAGGGCACAAGCCCTGGTTGTGGGCTTGATCCCCAGTGTGCAGGAGGCAGCCAACCAATGATTTTATCATTGCTGTTTCTATCTCTTTCTCTTCCTTCTTCTCTGAAATCAATAAAATATATATTTTAAAAAATTGTAATATGTTCTCTAAATTACTTAATGAAGTTAAAATGTAGATTTGTTTGTCTTACTTAAAGTGAAATTTAATGTAATATGAATGTATTTTCACCACATTAAATCAATTCAGTCTACAACAGCACAGCATGACAACTGAAAGTTCTATTGAAACTTGTTTATACTAATAATAGGGTGATAAAACTCTAAGATTAAAAACAAAAAGTTTGCAAACAGTTCCAAGATAGAAAGGAAAACATACTTTTAACTTAATTTTAGTACTGAATCTTCCCAATGGAAGAGTACAGATCAAAAAAGAGCTTTTAAATCCAATTAATATGATAAATTTTAATATAATTTTATTAACCATTAACTTTTTAAGAAAATGACTGCATAAACAAACATTCTAGGAAAGTAGACTTCAGTTCCTCTCTCTTACAATGTCCTAAGGTCATTGTTTCTTTTCCTTCACTACACATTTTCGGAGATGTTTAAAGTCTGCATGTTATATGATTTAGCATAGCATGATCTTTCTCTGACCAGGCCAGTGCTCAGTATTCTTACCTTGTTATTAATCCTTTTACATGTATCATAAACTTCCTTATATGATTTATGAATTCTAGAGGATTTATGTCTTAATTATTGACTTGTACTGAGGGTCTTTTAAGGTCAGGAATATTGCTGTGACCTTTCTCCACAGCAATGACATGCTTCCCCCCATTGTCCCCTGCATGGCTGACGTTTAAAAATATTTATTATTAAAAATACTGGAGAAAAAAATTAACTAAGTTGAGACTTTAAGGAGTTTTGTATGTAGAGCAAGTCATCACTAACGGGTCTGTGTAAAAACTGATTTAACCTTGATAGAAAAATATCCGGACCTAAATACAGAACACTGCTACCAATTTGTTTACTATTAGTTGTGGGTGATTTATTTCTTCCTGAGACTATTATTTTCATGATGATAAAAAATGTTTGAATCACACATGTTTTATTTAATTATTGGTTTAATGAGTTTGTTCTGCAATAAACTAAGTAACTTTCTAGAGTACAATGATATCATAGGCCAGGCTGTAAAAGAAGAAATGAAGTATGGATGGCTGGCTATAAAATATGGCCAATTGTAGGTGGAAATAAGTTTATCAGTAAACAAAATCTGTTTCTGCAGAAATATTTGCATATCAAGGAAATGACTTTCCTTTAACTGGAAAAGTGGATACTTTTTCAAAAAAGTGGTCATACTGGCAAATTTATGATAAACAGGATATGTAGACTGTGTTCTTATAGTTGTGGTAGAGAAAAAATGCAGGGGTATGCAGCCCACAAAGAATTGAGGAGGTACTACGTGAAATTAAACAAACATCTGTTGAGTGCTGTGAAAATAATTTGTTTATTAGAAGAGTTGTAACCAAACTTTGTTTTGTATATTTGATACAACTGCTGCTGAAATGACTGAAGTTATAAACAGCTTCAAAATTAAGAAAAACCAATAGTGAATTAGAATAAAGTCTTCACTATGCAACTCTAACCTCATGAGATGCTCCCCTAAAGATGAATTTCTCTGTCCAATTAATTGATAAATAGGGGTTTCTTTATCTAGTTTTCTCTGTTTTCCCATTCTGGAAATAATTGTCCATCAGCATATCAAAATCTGAGAATTATAGCAGAAAAACACAACCCTGGTTAATTGTATTTGACTCCAAATGAAATACTTTTACAACCTAATACCCATGAAAGTGTTGGAACTGATATTCCATTAGCAAACTTTGGAAGAGTTAGTACTTTGTTCTTTCCTGAAACAGGTGAAAAATATCTCGATTTATGGTAGTAAAGTTTAATGACAACTTAAGATTACTGAGTTTAAGTTTATGTAATGAAATGTTTATGATTTAAAAACATCATTCTCTGAACCTTGCATTATCTTTCAAATTAAAATGTTATAGTAATGTAAACTAATATTTATGTTTAACAGACTTAACAGAAAGCGTTATAAAAATAATTATGATTTTTTTCAATTAATTTTATTTTATATGGAAATCTATGCTTTTGAATATCTTAGATATTCATCTTTAAGGATATAAATTACAGGCATCACTTACAACTGGATGTGAATAATCATGATAATAAGTACCTTTTCTGGAGGGATTACTACTTCCCAGGCAGTGAGAACTTCCTCATCACTAACCACTAACATCCCAAGAATTTTGTTGTACATTAGTGGCAGAAATACTATGAATCTAAGACTATAGATGTCAGACTCCAAAAGATATGCACATTTTAAGCTTATTACCTAAAAGGAAAAGAGCAATCTCTAGAACAGTAGTCTTTCAAATGTCAACGTAAAAAGTGTCATGAAATGTTACCTTAGGATTGACATGAGCAGAGGAGAAGAAGGTGGTCATTTCTTAGAGAAAGATCAGGTAATACTCAGGATGTGATTGCCATAGATTTGCTGATAAGGAATCTAAGCTTTTTAAAAAAATCTGTGGAATAATGTAAAATGTGCATCCCTTCCTTTAATTCATAAAACAAACGTTGCTTAAATTTGTACAGTGATGTTAACCAACACATCTTTCTTGTATTTTTCAGGTGTTCATGATTCCCACATTCCCTGCTGTTGCTCTAGCTCTGACTTAAAAACGGGAAAATGAAACTAGAATAAACCAGCTCTTTAGTGGACCATAATTGCCACTCGGTCACTGCTTTTCCAGAAATCTGTTTCTGTCCCACAGAAGACAGGGATTAGCAGTCTAGGAAGGTGATCAGATCGCCATCAGCCACGGAGGAGTTATCTGTAATAGAGACAAAGACGTCGGGGAATGGAATGCAGAGCACTTATATCATAGGACTCTGAAGCTGAAAATAGAAGTTCGTGTTAAACTCAGGAAAAGAATAGTCTTCAGAGAGTCAGAGAACCATCAATGAAAGCAGCCTCTTGATAGGTGAACAAAAGAAGCCTTTGTGTGAACACTGGCTAATTAAGTCTTGCAATTACGGAAAGAGCTTTCTTTTATGTGGAGGAGAGAGACACAGGAGAGTGATGAACAAGTTCAGACTGAAAATACTTATTCATATTCTTTGGGGGATGGCCTATTTGCCTATTAAACAAAGCCCATGTCCCCATTTTCCGCTTTGAGTAGACGTGGGGAGAGTGGGAAGAGACCAGCTTCTAAAGTAGGTGAAATTGTTGGCCATGAAAAGTGCCTTTGACTCACAGTTTCAATGGACTTAACCTTTATTAAATATAGAACCTCTATCAAAATAGCTATAAGCTGAGAGAATTGCTTCCAATACACTCTCCTTTTCTTAGCAGTCAGAAAAAACAAAGCTTGGTAAGCTCATGGGGCTGAAGTATTCTTCTCCCATATGGGAGTTATTATTTCCAGTTCAATGTGTCTCAAAGTAGGGGTCAGGTCTCCCAGAGGCCATGGAGGTCTGAGAGGGTTAACACAGAACAGAACTACAGAGCTCTGAAGTGATCAGTGTTGATGATGGTGGTGAACTCCGAGCTGCATAAACCAGATGAAAAGGCCTCTGCTCACGGCTCCAGCCTTCATTTGTCTCCTAACAAGTGTTCAAATATGCTCCATCTCCAAGAGAGGGCTCCAAACTGCTATTTGATGGCTGTGGCTACAGGAAAAGCTTATGAAGACCAGGGTATGTTTGTTTTTGTGTGTGGATAGCATGTAGCCAGCATGAGACACTGAAGCAAGTGGAGCAAGGAGGGAAGACATGGACTTAGAGCAGCTTCAAATTGCTGAAGGAAGTTGGCAAACCTTTGTGGAGACATAAACCAAAGTCCTAGGTACTCCAAATATGTGGACCCCAGAAAATGTGGACTCCAATTGCACATATTTTCTTGATAAATCCTTACCCCGTTATTTTTTAATGATTCCTCTTGTTCTTACACCCTGTATTGGTTCTTGAAATCTACCCAGTGACGTTATAGTATTTCAGAATAGTAGCATTAGACATGTCTCAGGAATTCATGGAGTAAGTAGCAGGGATTTTGTTCTTAACCACCTAATCAATGTCTGCTTTCCGAGCCCTTTCTCATGCTCTTATAATCATTAACAAAGAGTAAGCTGAGAAGTGGAATTGAGATTTTGATGATTGTCAGCATTGGCCCTTTCACTATTCACAACCTTTACTCATAGAACAGCAAATAGAACCCCTTCTTTTTCCAGCCTTGTTGACACCTGTAGTAATTATTCCCAGGGAGGTAGCTCTCTGAGGCAATATTTCACTTCTCCCTAATTGCACAAGTACCAGTTTATACGCCATCAGCATTGATGAGCAGTGACACCCTCCTATCAGCCAGGTAATTTGTTGGCAGAAAGTGCCATAGATACTTTAGCTTCCATCTTTCAAAGTATTTCATGCAAATTAGGCACAGTAATTAGCAATGACCTTCCGCTATTACCAGTTGTCAATCAGCTGTATGCTTTGCTCAAAGACAGTCAGTCTCCCTTAGTCCATGCAAAAACCTGGGCATATGAAAAATCATGAGAATAATAGGCAGCGTAAGAGGACATTGTTCTAAAAATTAGCTCCTGATTGAATACAGGGATGGAATTGTGGAAGACAACATGCTGTATCATTAAAAAGCAGTAATTTTCAAAATATTATCCAGGGAACACCTGTGCCAGTATCGTTGTGATGGCTGTAAACAAATTCAGATTCTGATAACACACTCAGGCCTTCTAAACCATAACACCAGCATATGCAGCACCTGGAAATAAATTTTGCACAAGCACTTACAATGTTCCCTCACACAGAAATTTCAGAATGACTAGTGTAAAGTTAGCATGCATACCTTCACAAAGATGAACCAAGACAGCACACTGTCCCATCACTGAACTCAAGACATGATTACATCTTGTTTGTGCAAGATGCTATTACATCTATAAACATGGGAACAACAAGTTGCACTTGCCCTCAAGATTTTTAAAGTTTATTACCCTAAGAGAAATATTTGATCAAGGACTATAGAAGGGATATTGTAAAGAACTCCTTTTAACAGAGAAAATGACATAAATTTGAATGTACTTGTTGCTTTGCATTGTCTATATTATGTATTTTTAAGGTTATCTACCTTTAACACTTAGCAGTTGTTTATAATCAAAACTAAAACTATAGCACAGATTTTAAAGGATGTACTTTAAACTCAGGATCAGATAATAAAATGCTTATTTTTGGAAATCTGAAAAAAAAACACCCCACATGTACTCAGATATATATATTTTTTGTTTTCAGATCTGTTAAAATATATTTGAACTATCTGGAATTTAGTTTATCTAGAAATCAGTAACTTCTAAAATTATATATGTTTCTTTAGCAAGATGAAATAGGTGCTTTATCATGATCTTTTATTTCTGCATGAAATCAAAGACCATCCTAAAGACTGTTGAGATTTTTTCATCAATGAAAAACATGCCTTTAGTAGATTAAAAAAGTTACTAGTTGAACTAGAATAATTATCTCCAAATACTCAAAAATTAATAAATTAAACCTACCTGAAACTCAGAGGTGCTTACATAGTTCGGGAGAGTTTATTTAATAAAAGGATAATAAGTGGACATTTTTGTCTATTTGTGGGATGTTTTTGAGAAGTTTAATTTTTAATTTTACTACAGAAATGTTCACATCATTTTCACTATCAAGATCATCTAGGGCATACAAATATCCAAAGAAGTCTATTATTTTGACCAAAATTATTAATGTTTTTTGAACTGTAAATCTAGTATGCCTAATAATTTCCCACTGTATTGCCTATTCCCCTTGAGCAAGATCTAACAACTAAAGAGTCATTTGCTTGTTGGGGAGACAAAGTGTTGAATCTGGAAGTGCTGACTCAGCTGGGCAGGAGATGGTAAGATTAATAGACACCAACCTGTAGGGAAACCCAGTCTGTGAGTGTGAAGGGCCTTGGCGGGGGAAACATTCCCCCAGTGAAAGAAAGAACACACACTTCACCCTTCCATCCACCCCATGGCCAGACTCCTATTGTATATGTCAGGTCCATGTAGTACTGCTATTAGAAATTTATATCGCTAATCATTATTGATTGAATTAAGACCAACTCATCACACATTTTAACATAAACTTTAACTACTCTGATACTTTTAAAGGTGGTCAATTTTATTTCTTTAATAGCATATGCATTGTATTTGAAATAACAAGCATATTGTAACAATTATTTTATAGTCTATTAAACTACATACGAAAGCAAGATATAGTCAAGACATTTTAAGTACAGATTATATACTATAAGAGAAAGATAACAGTGGATTACAAGATAATAAATGGAATACCACCGAGCTACCTTTGTTTTTTTAATATTTATTTAAAATCTGCATATTCTGAGAAAATGAGAAGGCAAGTGTTTTCCTGTGTCAAGTAAAATATCTTCCATTTTTAACATAATTTAAATAATTGTATTATAGCCAAAACAATCCACATTTTTTAGTTTCATATTTACAGTATATCCAGAATGTTTGACACTCTAACATTTCCCATTAATAGACTTTCAAAGAGTCACAGTTATAGAGCAGCACTAAAGTGATTTAAACTGTAGTTTGCTAACACACAATTTGTCAATATGAGTGGTTCAATTTCAAGACTTTACTTAATTCAGTTGGTATGTTAAAAATATTAGAGTTTTGCAGATACAAAGCACAATTTACTTGTTCTGTAAATATTTACTGAATATCTACCAGGCACCAGGTGCTATTTGCAGCCACTGTAGATCTGGTAATAAGTAAATGACTAATGAAGTGTAGAATAGTGCTAATGTCAAGAGGGAAAACTATGGAGAGTTATACAATTCAAGGTCGAGTTTGATGCAGTCTAGAATGAGTGTCATCATTTTCTCTTCTTCCAGAAGACAAATGAGATTATGCTTTTTGTTTCTTTTACCTGGCTGCACTTTTGCTTTGGCCATTTTTCTTTGTAAATTCAGTGTTCCATGGGTAATATAATGGAGACTGAGAGGAATGAACCAGAAGACCTAGAAATGTGGTTTCATCTCTCATACTAATTAACCTTGCGATCTTAAATAAATTAGTTAAATTTCTCTTGGCCTCAATTTCCTGGGATAATTTCTAGAGTTTTACTTAAGAGATGAAATGAAGCTTCATTTATAGAGGGTATATTGTAAATTTTGTGAAAACAAAACAGTGGGAGACTGTTGGTGGGCTTGCATGTGCACCTTATCAATGCAGGAAGAAAGTTTCATTTACAATCAGGCGGCAAACATGACTGTGTGCATATTGGACAATTTCCTTGTATTTCACTTCTCATTTCTTATTTTCTCAGATCTGCTTTCCTAAGCAGGGAGCATATATTAGTTGTTAAAGAAGAAAACAATAAATACAATTTTTCAGTTGAAAAGGTTATACTGAAATACACACATATGTATAATAACTTAAAATACCTACAGGACCTCATGTTTTACAATCCTGTTGTAAAGTCTCCCTTTTATGTTGTCTCAAAGGAACAAGACAAGAATTCAGGGGTAGGCAACCTGTGGTGAAATTTAGTAGAGTTATGGGTAATGGTAATAGGAACAATTTGTCTTTTGGAGAATGGTAAGAAGTCTGAGATTTTCTCTATCCATAAAATATTTTTTTATTTGTAACCCTCCATTTTTAACAGATATCAGTATGTATAAAACCTCCTCCAGATATGTGAATTGACTTGCGGAAGGAATTGGGTAAAATATCCTGATGATATCCTTTGTAATGTTTTCTTATATGAGTGCTTATCTGGGCAAATAAAGAGAGGGAAGATGAATTCATTTCACCTGGAAAAACATTCAAAAGTTTCTGTTTAGTCAATAACAAAGTTATAAATAGAGCTATTGCTTTCTAAAATATGTTTAAATTAATATAAGCAGGTCCTCCTCAAAAAAAAAAAATTGATCAGTGTTAGTTGTTTTGAATATGTCTCCTGGTTAGCACTTTTAACTTTAATCTCTAAGCCATTCTTCTTCCTGGCTCAGCAGGAAATTCTGCCTGTCATTAAATCAGTAACCCTTTGTTTATGACTAGAAAGAACTACAAAAGCCAGTCTTACGTGTGGAGCAAAATTTGTCTAATTAGCATCAGGCAACATATTACCTTAAGTTGACAATAGCCTTTCTTATGTTATATTATTTTGGTATCTGCAATGGATAACACAACATAGAATAAGTCTTCATTATTATTTCATCTTCTTGTTATAATGTTTCAAGCATTTTTTTCTTGCCTTATCTTTTCTTTCTTCTTCTTCCTTTTTTTTTTAACATTTCCTGAATTATTCTCAGCATTGTGACCGTTAGGTGCCTCATTCTTGCTTCCTGAAGAGACATCACAGACAAGTACTAAGTTCAGGTGTGTTAACATTTTTATATCATCAAACCGCTTCCCTACTTTTCCCTACTTTACAATTCTATCTGTTGCTTTATATCTGTCTCAAGAACCATAATTCATTGCTCAAGATAGCGGAAACTGACTGAGATTGTATAAATGATAGCTACAGTAGATACAAGAAAAATAGATTTAAAAATGAAAGAAAAATAAATATTGTAGAAGAAATAACTATTTCTATTAAAATGATCTAATGGTTATTTAAATAAAGTCAATTAAAATCCAGAGGGATGTTTTTGGATTCAAATTTCTGAAAAATTCACTCTGTTGCTTCAAGAATAATAAAATATTTGGGCTTTAAGTCACACAATAAGGTGGCAAATGGGTGATAATATTGCTTTTTTTGTGCAATCAAAAGTAACATACTTTTTTCAAAAACCAACCTGTATAAATATTTTTTTAGCCGTTGTCTTAAATGATGTTAAGATAATGTAGGATGCAAGTGAACTTAGTTTGTAATCTCTTAAGATAATTCATTTTAACAATAATTAATATATATAAATAAAACTTTATACTTAATTGTTAATGGCACACATGATTTTGAATAAATGGGATCAATTAATTTAATAAGTAATTATTGTCATTTGTCATTTCAGATTTCTCAGTGTTTTAAACTAATTTTATTTGCCACATATATTTTCTTTACTTTGCATTGATACCTTTTAAATTTTTTATGACGTAGAGTGTAGAACATAGTTAATAAAATAGGTCAGTCTGTCACTGATTTGCTTTGTGGTTTGATTGTCAATATTGTGCAATATATCATAACATATTTAATGTCAGCATCTGTTTCCTTTTTCTTCATCATTCCAGTGAAACTTGTGGCTGAAGAAGGTAAAACCAAAAGTATTTAATGAGACAAAAGTATTAATATATAAATTTTCCTAAATGATGATAGGTGATAGTATTTAAAATGCTACATAGATCATTCAAAGGTTTATTTTAAAATAATCACCTCTAAATGAATTTTTATTTGAACCATTAATATGGTTTAAGAACAAAACTAAAATCCTAGATTATATATTTATCAAAAGTCAGGATAAAAAAGAAATTAAAAAACTCAGCTCACCAGTTATAACTTTCTACATTGACAAATGACACGATTCAGTAATGCTTTGCCTTTGAAAGGTTCAGAGGCTCCAACCACCCAAAAGTGCATGTTTTCCCACCCTGACCATGTGACTCAGTTGGTTGGAGCATCATCCTATACACCAAAAGGTTTCGGGTTTGATTCCCTGGCAGGGCACATACCTGTGCTGTGGGTTCAGTTCCAAGCTACTGTGCTTTTAGGAGCCAACAAGGCATGCTTCTCACATAACTGTTTTTCTCTCTCTCTTTCTGTCTTTCCCTTCCTCTCTAAAATTAACACCAATATCTTCGAGTGAGGATTACAAAACCAAAAACATATTTTCCCTAGATGGTTTCTGTTCTCTGGGCATAGTTTCTTGGCTAACTGCAAAGTACAAAACACTGTTAAGTCAGTTGTTTTGCTTTCTTATTTTTTAAGTTTCAGGAAATTACAACCGGCACATAGGTGGGTGATT
This sequence comes from Myotis daubentonii, assembly GCF_963259705.1. Lineage (NCBI taxonomy): Eukaryota > Metazoa > Chordata > Mammalia > Chiroptera > Vespertilionidae > Myotis > Myotis daubentonii. The sequence goes on from NC_081842.1 coordinate 86,960,761, forward strand.
ACAGTACATAGAATGGTCACTGAACCCTGATATGTCAATAGTCCAATCTAGGTAATGAATTACTTAGATAATGTCTCATTCTGCATTGCTTTGCTCAATATCTGTTTCTAAACCAAATATATGAAAAATTTATGAAATTTCTCAAATATGTGAAAAATTTATTCTAATATTGTGCTATTTCTACTCCTAAACCCAAATAGTGACCTATATGAATAGTCTCTTAAAATTCTCAAGAACACTCCACCCTTGATATGCCTCCATTCCCTAATCTCATGACTTGATTTCTTGATGTAGTTTCTAAACTCTCCCAAGTGGCTTAGCTGAAGTAAACCAGTGATCTCCTCATGTAAATCGACAAAAACAACAACAAAAATAACAAAAAACCCCAACTGTGATCTTTTCTTCTAATATTTTCCAAACAATGTGACACTTGAATATCTTGAAATTATTCCCTTGATTCCATGGTCACTATAGAGCTCTACTTCTACCCCTTATTCTCTATTTACTGCTTCTGTTTTCTTTGTTCTTCTCAGTTTGACAATTGTTTAAATTGTGCTACATGACTCATTTTTTTATCCTGCTGATTGTCATTTATTTTCTTTCTTGGAGGTTTCATATCTAATGACTTTAATTATACACTCCAGTAATGATTTATAAATGTATGCAACTTCTCTGGATCAACCCCATATAAAAGTCCCCCACCCCTCTCCAATGGAATGTATGATCATTGTCTCAAACTCTTGTTGACTAAATATCAAATATAGCAAGATTTTTTCCAGACTTGGTCCCCCCCCCCCAAATAGATTTATTTAGACTTGGTTGTCCCCCAAACAGATTTATTTTCTTCTGGTAGAGCAAGCATTTCCCAACTTCTCATACTCATGCTCTGGCAATCCTTCCTGATTCTTTTTTTTCAATCAACTTAATTACTACATTGTGTAAATGCCTCCACTTCATGTTACTTTTATTCTTCTCCTTCTTTCCATTCTCACTGATATTAACAGTCCAAGCTATGAAGACTCATACATACATGCCTTTTTTGTTATCTCTTCAGCTGTTCTTGCCTCCTTAAATACATGTTACACATGACTGCCACAAGAGCCGGTAGCTCAGTTGGTTAGAGCTTTCTGGTTCAATTCCTGATCAGGACACATACAAGAATCAACCAATGAATGCATTAATAAGTGGAACAACAAATCAGTGTTTCTCTCTATAAAATTAATAAAGAAATTTAAAAAATTAATACAGTGAAAAACAAAAGAAAAAAAAATTTAAAGCCTTTCTAAAGTAAACTAAAGTATCAGTTTTGCACAAGTTACTTTGTACTAAATTTCCTCAAAGTTTCCACCATTCTTATTTTGCAAAATAAGACTGCATGTACTCATCTTTCTAAATTTGTTTCTTTTTAATTTCATTTATTTCTACTAAAATATGCAAATCAGGATTCAAGAAAACTATTCTAATACTATTGATACCTTAAAATTTAAAAAAGTACATTATTTCAAAATATATCTTTCTACTTATGTTACATTGGAAATCAGTGAGCTGAACAGAAGATGCCTTAGTAAGCCAAATTTGGAGTCTTTATTATGCCAGCGGTCTCAGAGGAGTTGCCTCTCAAAGTCTGAGCAAAGTAATATAGAGGAAGCTTTCCCGTTATACCCTCCCAGTTCCTTTGTCTCCTAAATATGGGGTTTCCGAACCTTTTGCCGGCTCTACCAAGAGCCCTATGTACTGGGAGATATTTTGCAAGAAGCTTGTAGCCTTGAGCACAGCAAAATTCAGTAGCCTCGAGCACAGTACAATTTAGATAACTAAAGGACACCTGGCATGGGAGTAACCAGCATGGCAGCAGAGCAGCTTGCAAGGCCAGATAATTGAGCTTATTTTCCCTATTATTTGAGCAAGCGTGTTTACAAAAGCCAAGAATAGCAGAGTTAATTCATAGAACAAAGAGCCATCGATGTTTAGTGGACAATTTCAAACAGCAGTTTTTACAACATAGAGGTTATGGGAACAAGATGGAGTGCCTACGCTTCACTTAGAGAAAAGATATGGTTCGCTCATTATTATCTAATTATGCTATTAGTGTAATTGTATCCGTATTCATTTTTGTGCTCTTCACTAGAGGAATGTGTACATTCTCTTTTTGTCTTTTTCTACATACCATTCTCAAGGGTCCATTTGAATTCCTTTTTCGTTTCTATGAGATCCAGTAGCACTGTCCATTTTTCACTCATCTTTTTAAAAAACAATTTAAAATTTTATTGTATTTCACTTAGAACAACATTGAATAGCAAATAATAAACACCATGGCATGTCACAAGAGAGACTGAAAAAAGAAACATATTTTATATTTAATATATTTTAAAAATTGAATTTATTGGTGTAACACTGGTTTGAAAAATCACACTGGTTTTGTGTACAACTCAATAAAATATCTGCACACTGCATCCTGTGCCCATCACCCAAGCAAAGTCTCTTTCAGTCCCTATCCCTCCCCAGCTTTGTCCACCTTCACCTAGCCCCCACCCCCTTTCCCTCTGGCTATCACCACACTGTTCTGTGTCTATGTGTTATGTATCTATGTTTTTTAGCTAATCCCTTCACCTTCTTTCATCCAGTCTCCCCCACCCTCTTCCCCTCTGACCTCTGTCAGTCTGTTCCTTGTATCCATGCTCTGTTTCTATTTTGTTTGTCAGTTTATTTTGTCCATTAGATTCCACATCTAAGCAAGATCACATGGTATTTGTTTTTCTCTGACTGGCTTATTTCACTTAGCATAATAAACTCCAGGTCAGTCCATACCAGGGGTGAGCAACCCCTGGCACGTGTGCCAAACATGGCACGCCAGTAACTTTTGCTGGCACGCGAAACCCTCTCTTATAATCTTCCATTTACAATTATTTTCTTAATATCGACTTTTTTATTTTTTAGATAAATTCAGTGTAGGTGCATCTTAGATGAATAAATAATTTTACATAACAAGTTATCTTAAAGACCATAGACATGGATTGACTAGAGAGGGGAAGAGCAATTTCTACGCCTCTGCCTTAACTCTCCCTGCCTTCCTAGATCCGACCAGTGTTTTGGTTTCAGCCTCAGACGCAATGGGTTTTTGCTGACAAGACGACCGCCTCAACTACTTATTGAAAATTTCACTCTATAAAAATGAAACCTTTTCTCTCTCTTTGCCCACCGGTACTAACGAAAGGGGAATAAATTTCTATGTTTCTCTTGGCAGCAAAAGTCCCACTGATAATATCAAACGGAGTCAAAAAGTTTTCTGTTGGACTATCAGTGTACATGTATACATTAAAAATAAATGTATTTTTCATCATCATATACTGTGTTTTTGTTGCTCGAATGAATTTTATTATTTCTTCAAGGTTCTTCACATATGTACACCTTAAGAGATATCAAGTAGGCGTAACATGTTCCCAAAAAATTAGGGTTGGCATGCAGAAGAATTTTTAGTCATAGATTGTGCTGGTTTTGGCACGCACTCACAAAAAGGTTGCCCACCCCTGGTCCATACTGTCACAAAAGGTAAGATTTCTTTTTATTTTTCTTTCTTTTTTTTTTTAATGGCCGCACACTATTTCATGGTATAAATGTACCACAACATTTTTTATCCACTCATCTACTGATGGGCACTTAAGTATTTCCAGATCTTGGCTATTGTAAATAATGCTACAATGGACAAAGGGGTTAGTTCCCACATTTTATAATAGAAAAAGTCAAGTGGACACAATTAATTGATAATTTCTTCCTTCCTTCCTTCCTTCCTTCCTTCCTTCCTTCCTTCCTTCCTTCCTTCCTTCCTTCCTTCCTTCCTTCCTTTCCTTCCTTCCTCCCTTCCTCTCCTCCACCCTCCCACCACTCCTCCATTCCTTCTATATTCTGAGTTTCCAAGTGAATCTTTAGCTCCTTGGGTACTGGAACCTAGTCATGCACTTCTTTGTCACCTCAACTTCTTAAAGCACTCTTCATTCTTAAAGGAAAAAATTAAAATAATAAAAAACAAAAGTGATAAAGAAGAGGAGAAAATAGAATTCTTTCATGAGTTCATTTAATAAATATTTTAACAAATTCCTCTATAACTACCCTAAATTAGAAGAAAATACAAGTGGGAAAGTTGTATGTGTATATATATATATAATTTTAAATTTTGTCAACTTTATCACTAATTGCATTTCACCTCTCTCTCTCTTTCTACCTTCATATAGACTTTATTTTGAGTAAATCTGATCTAGGCTGTGAAGCCATGATTTTAAATAATCTTCTAAAATTTTAAAACTTAAATCAATGTTTTCAAGTGGTTATTGGGTATTTTCCTTTTATAAATTTGACTAAAGTTAAGTACAAAATGAAAGAAAAATTTGTACACACATCTACAGAAACATAATAGAAAACAAAAGGTAAATCAAAATATAAGCTAATGTGAAGCTTGCTACCATAATGCAGGCAAATAAAACTAAGAAATATAATCAACATTAAAAATAATTTTTTTTGATAGCTGCAGAGTATTCCATTGTGTAAACGTACCACTGGCTTTTTTATCCATTCATCTACTGATGGGCACTTGGGCTCTCTCCAAGTTTTAGTTATGAATAGACCTAGATACTATTATGCTAAGTGGAATAAGCCAATCAGAAAAAGACAAATATCACATGAACTCATTTATTTGTGGAATCTAATGAACAAAATGAATTGACCAACAAAATAAGACCCAATGCATGGAGACAAGAAACAGGCTGACTCTGTGTGTGTGTGTGTGTGTGTGTGTGTCTGTGTGTGTGTATAATGAGAAGAGATAAACAAAGAACTTATACACTTATATGCATAGCCCATGGACACAGACAATAGGGTGGTGAAGGTCTGGAGGGATGGGGGAGAGGAACTGAGGGGAGGAGGAAAAGGGGGAGCAATTGGGGGACATCTGTAATACTGTCAACAATAAAAATAGATATAGATATAAAATAAATTCCATTTTGATCAGTTAACTTTGCATTTATATTAATTTATGTAATAATTTTAAAGAAAAATTACTTAAGATTATCTTGTCATAATTAAAGAATTGAAAATTTGATTTTAAATAACTTAAATATTTGATAGTGTAAATATTAAAAGTTTATATTTGTAGTAAATTAAGACTACATATTCACTATATTCTGTAATAACCAGAGGCCTGGTGCACAAAATTCGTGCATGGGTAGGGTCCTTAGGCCTGGCCAACAATAAGGACCATCAGGGCCTTCCTGGTTGCCGGCTGGGGACTCCCTTCCTTGGCTGCTGCCTGCCTGACAGCTGGGGCCTTCCTTCATTCTGCACCACCCCCTGGTGGTCAGCGCACATCATAGTGAGCGATAGGTCTCCCAGTTGAACTCCTGTGGGGACAATTTGCATATTAGGCTTTTATATCTAACCTAATAAAAGACAAACATGCAAATTGACCATACCTTCGCTATGCCTTAATCCACGCCCACCAGCCAATCAGAGCGACTATATGCAAATTAACCCAACCAAGATGGTGGCTGGCAGCCACGGAGCTGGAGCGAGCAGGAGGCTTGGTTGCTCCAGTGATGGAGGAAGCCAAGCTTCCTGCCTGCCGCGGCCAGCTCTGAACTCCACTGAAGGCATCAAAGTTTTAATTATAGAAGATAAACAAACCCCAGATACCTGCTTTAAGCCTGCCGTGGTCATGGAGCTGGAGCAAGCAGGAGGCTTGGTTGCTCCAGTGATGGAGGAAGCCAAGCTTCCCACCTGCCATGGCCGGCACTGAGCTCCACTGAAGGCAACAAAGTTTCAATTATAGAAGGTAAATAAATCCCAGAATTAAAAAAAAGAAAAGAAAAAAAGGAGAGGCTGGGAGCTTCTGTCACCAGAGGGGCTTGGCCAGCCTGAAAACGGCCCTCAGCTCCTCACCCAGACTGGCCAGGCACCTCAGTGGGCACCCCCCACCCTAAAGGGAGTGTGGCCAGCCTGAAAACAGCCATCAGGCCCTCAACCAGGTTGGCCAAACCTCCATGGGGTGAGGGTCCCCACTGGTGGGAGGAGCTTGACCAGCCTGCAAAAAGCTATCAGCCCCTCACCCAGGATAGCCTGGCACCCCAGTGGGGACCCCCATCTTGAGGGGGGTGTGACCAGCTGCAAGCAGCCATAAGCCCCTCACCCAGGCTGGCCAGGCACTCCAGCGGGACCCCCACCCTGATCCAGGACACCCTTCAGGGCAAACCAGCTGGCCCTCACCCGTGCACCAGGCCTCTATCCTATATAATAAAAGGGTAATATACAAACTGACCCTAACAGCAGAATGACTGGGAATGACTGGTCACTATGACACACACTGACCACCAGGGGGCAGACGTTAAATGCAGGAGCTGCCCTCTGGTGGTCAGGGTGCTCCCACAGAGGGAGCTCTGCTTAGCCACAAGCCAGGCTGATGGCTGCCAGTACAGCAGTGGTGGTGGGAGCCTCTCCCGCCTCCTCAGCAGCACTAAGGATGTCAGATTGCAGCTTAGGCCTGCTCCCCGCTGGCAATTGGACATCCCCTGAGGGCTCCTGGGCTGCCAGAGGGATGTCTGATTGCCAGCTTAGGCCCAATCCCCCGGTGGCAGTCCTAAGCCAGTAGGTGGTCATCCCTCGAGGGGTCCCAGACTGCGAGAAGGCACAGGCCAGGCTGAGGGACCCCACTCCCCCGAGTGCACAAATTTTTGTGCACTGGGCCTCTAGTAGATAGATAATTATTTGAAGCTTTGTTTTAAAAGCTCTTTGAAAAAAAAGCAAGCAAACAAAAAATGGTAGAATACATTTTGTAAGGACTTTACTTCAATTTCTGGCTAATTGAGGCTAAAATTGCAACATGCTTTTTTTGTTTGTTTGTTTTAGCTGTGTCTACCAATAATTCTCTCTTCACACTGTCACTTTATGTTTAAATTGTGTTTAAGGCAAATGTGATGTTCTGAATCTATGCATTAGATAAAAGTTAAGCCCTTTCAAAATAAATTAGCTAATTTCAACATCAATGTGTTTCTAAGATGAAGGTTAAACTTCTAGTTTTACACTATCAAGAAACACTTAAATATTATGTCTCTAATCAGCATACTATACTATAATTCTATGTTTGGAGTGGACCTTAGAGATAGCTGTATCAACTCTCTCATTTTACTTGGAAGCAGTATTTGCAGAGATTAAAATGCAGCTTGCCCAATGTCTCACAACATTTATGGTAAAGATAAGGGGCTAATCAGGTGTCCTGGCTCCTAGTTTAATTCTCTTTCTGTCTTTATCTTTTTTAGAGTGTACAGCAATAATCACTTCTATATTTTACTGTAGTAAAATTGTAGTCTCTGGGAGTTCCTTGCACCATAGTTGAGCTGAGGACAGAGCTAATAGTTAAAGCTCAATACATAAGCCACGATTGTCATACTTATAATAAAACACCTTGAATAAATGTTTTACTAAGTTTTTGAGTTTTTTTCCGGAGGTGTTAAGAAGGGAAGAAAGCGATTTGGCTGAATAGTTAGAAATTTCCTGCTATGAATCTCATTTCTGTTTATCTTCCCTATTAAAGAATGTACATTATACAAACTAGCTATCTAAGTGAATGAGCTTGTCTTAGCAATGGAAACTGAACACATAGAGGAATAAATTTTATCTTTTATTTATAACAAGAAAATATAAGTGAAAAGATAAGGCAGTCATTTTCTTTTTTATGTCTTGTGTGGTATCATACAAAATGAGATAAAAGCTATGTTTTTATGGCACAGAGAGGGGAGCCTCAATTAACATCACATGACTCATTTATGAAATTTGGGAATATTTTAAAAATGAAAGAGTATATGGCTGAGTTTATACTAGAATAGTAGAAATGCATATTTAAGGTAAATGATATCAATTGTGGATTCAAAATGAATTTGTAAATCTATATAAGTAAATTTAAAAAGCACACTTTAGATCCTTTAGTTTAATATAATGGCATTTTCTAAGACCTGTAATTTAGAACCGAATGATTGAGAAATCTGGAGAGTTTATAAATCAAAAGCAAAGAAAGGTTTGCGAAATTTGGACTCTGATAAGATGTTAATCAACACTAATATGAGAAAAATTTAGTGCAAAAAAATAATAACATTCCAGATAAATCTAACTTTAGGTACAAAAATGTAAAAATTATTTTAATATTAATAAATAATTTCTAGCAGTGTATTTAAAGAAAAATATCAAAAATATTTTCCCCTGGAATACAAATATTAGAAAATAAAAGAACATTAGTAGAACACACACATATCAACATAACTAGAAAGTAACCTAATTAATTATACTACAAAATTAAAGAAGAATCTTTAGAGATGCTAAAAAAGACAGAAAAAATATGAAGCTAATAAATGCATTTAGCAAGATTTCAGGATACAGAAAACAAAAGTAAGAAAACAAGTTAATTTAAAATAGCATTTAAATGACTACTTAGGAATAAATTTAAGAAAGACAGAAAGTCTACACTAAAAATATATCATTAAAGAAATTAAAGATCTAAATAAATGGAAACACATCGAGTACTAATAAACAGTGACATGGAAAATGTACATTAGGAAGTAACAATACTACTCAAATTGATTCAGCAATTATACACAATTCCTGTCAAAATTTTGCTGGCTTCTCTGAAGAAATCAACAAACTGATTTCAAAATTCAAATGAAAACATAAGGGTCCCAGACAGTTATATCAATAAGAAAAATAAACAGATTTGGAAGACTCACACTTTCTTTATTTCAAAACAGAAAAAAATTATATATATCTATATATATCTATATATATCTATATATATCTATATCTATATCTATATCTAATCTATATCTATATCTATATCTATATCTATATCTATATCTATATCTATATCTATATCTATATCTATATCTATATCTATATCTATATCTATATCTATATATCTATATCTATATCTATATCTATATCTATATCTATATCTATCTATCTATCTATATATATATATATATATACAGTATAGTAATTAATACTGTATGGTACCGATATAAGGATACACATATAAATTAATGAAATAGAATTGAGAGACCCAAAATAAACCTTTACTTGATTTTTGACAAATGTACCCCAAGAACCCATTGAGAGAATAATCTTCTCAACAAAGGGTGCTGGGACAACTGGATATCCACATGCAAAATAAATGACTTTGCATCTTTAACTGACACCATACATAAAAATTAGCTCAAAGAGAAACACATCGCCCTGCCTGGTGTGGCCCTATAGTTGAACGTCATCCTATGCACCCAAGGTCCAGGGTTTGATTTCTGGTCAGGGCACCTGCCCAGGTTGCAGGCTCAACCCCCCTTAAGGGGTGTGTAGTAGGCAGCCGATTGATGTTATGCTCTCATATAGATGTCTCTCTCTCTCTCTCTAAATATCAATTTTAAAAAAAGAAACATGTCATTGCTGGGAGGATTGAACATGTTCATGTGACTCCATTGGGAGAGGCCATCTGAATGTTTGTGTGTTTTCTTCTCTGTATATCACTTCATACAACTTGTCCCTTACCTGATTTTAATTCTGTATCCTTTCATTGGAATAAACCATAACCATGAGTACAACAGCTTTTTTGCATCCCCCGGGGCCTTTTAGTGAAGTCAAGTGCAAAATGGCAGCACAATCATTAAACCAACCTTCCAATAAAAAGTAGAAAAAACAAACTTTATATTGATATTGTTTTCAAATTGAAGATTAAAAGCCCATCCAAGTTGGTCATCCTTTCGGAAATGGTGTTTTAATCAAGCCCAGTGATATTTCCCTTCCTACTTGAGTACAACTGTAAACAGATTTCCACATCCAGCAAAAGGCCTGATTCCACGAACCCACCCACACAGTTCTGTAAACATTCAGATTCTACATGTGGTATCACTCAGTTATTCAATGGAAGCCTGTGCTTTCACTGTATCCCCGTCACTGTGCAGACCTCTCCAGTTCAATGTTATACACTGTCCTGTATTAGACAAACAACAAACCCTTCCGATTTGAACTGAACAAACACCGTAGATGAAGTAATTTACTAAAATGCAAATTCTGAGGCTTGAAACCCCCTTTCACAATATTCATTGGGATACATCACCAACTGGCAGCATGCAGCACTGCTTTGGGTAGACATCCACATTTCTATTTTGGAGGTAAGTATGAACTGGGAACAGCTGCAGGGCAGAAAGAAGAAACACACACAGACATAAACCAATCCTATCATTTTACTTCGTCAGTATTCCTAGAAAAAGAAACTTTCCTGGTGTGGGACTACAAATTCTAAAAAAAAAAAAAAAAATGTCTGTGCCCCTTGTGAGCGATAAAAACTTGTGAGCATATGAAAGCTTATTTCCAAACGTGAAGTATTTTAATCAAATATCATTCCAAACTGGAACACCTGTGGCACTATTATGTATTGCTCTTGGTAGTCACTCTTCATACCATATTTTGGCAAAGAAAAACTCTGCTACTGATAACTTACTTCTCACGACTTTCTAGGCAATTTCCCCAGCTAATCAGGATGTCATTTGAGTTTCAGAGTTCAAGTCTGACATTTAAAGCTCCCAAAAGATAAAGTCTGGATAGTTTTATCAAATGTTTCTTGGACCTGAAGCTCTAGCACCAGACACCCAAGAAATATTTCTTTTTTCTGGTAGGAATGAGAAAAGGTGGTATTATAAGAATGCTGCAGTTATATCATTGTTTTGTACTTTCATGCCTGAGAAATCCTCTCTCTCTTACTTGTGCATCAGAGAAAGGTTATATCTGATATAGTTTAAAGATGTTTGAAAGGTTAACTTTGTTTTGAAACAAAGTAATAAATATTTCATCCCGCAGAGTTTTCTTCAAGGGTGACTGGAATCACTTACATCTCCATGATGTAAGATAAAAATGATATGTGGAAGCATCCTATTATCCACGAACAGCTTCGTGGCTGTAGAGCAGCAATTTCTGATTTGACTGATTTGTGTCTGGCTTGATGCTACTTGAAAATAAAGGCTCAGCTTCTGCCTGCACATGCCTATTGCCTGTTAGAACCATCAATCAGCTCTTTGCTAGCAGAAGTTCAGGAAGTCACTGAATTTATAATGTTGACTTCAACACAAAGGTACCAAAAAGAGTGGCTGGAGATAAAACTGAGATAGCCGTTATATAGGGTAAAAGTACTAAATACTTTTGAAAGATTCTACATATGGTATCATTCAGTTATTAGATGCTTTATCTTTTCCTGTCACGATGATAAATTTTCCTTAGTCCTGTGTAAAACACTATATCTTATATTAGACAAATGAAGAAATCTGCTCAGTATTTCTGCAAGAGGTCACTAGCCAGCTGTATCCCGTTGCTTGAAAACACATATTTAAAAAGAGAATTTGTTTCACTGAAAATCAAACACTGGCCTTCACTTTATGCCATGTGTTATTCTTGATAAAATATCTTGTATGAAAATATTTTCATGACCAACTCTGATAATGTAGCTACAAATGAACATTCTCACATCTTTCCTTTATTCAAGCAGTTTTACTTCTATCACTGACCATGCTCCCAGTTGAAAACTGATCGTCATTACTAAAACTCTTTGAAGATGTTCAATAGCAATTTTGCAAAACCTTGTGACAAAATTAGACATATTTCAGTTTGACTTTATGAGTACCATGTGCCCTTTATTTTTGGCCATTAAGAGTCTTACGATGGCATCTATATTGTATACCTCAGGGTGACTGCTTGGTCTGGCTGAAACAGCCTAGAGAAACATGCAGAATTATTTAAGGGTGTAAACTATTAGCAGGAAGCCTTCAGAAGAGAGTTGAGGTAGCTTCATTACTTTAGTTTGTGACAACAGGATTTTAAAAAGAGGTCAGGCTAAGGTTAAAAGTAATAGAAAAATATAGTTATAATCTTAGGGGAGAATTTATGTATATGAAAATACTTTTCCCTCAATTTGATTCTGATACAGATCACTGCTTTCAATTTTATTTCATATATTACATTTCCATTTTCTGTCAAAAAACATTATTCTAAACATACTAGTATATGTTGGCCACTGATAAACTAGCACTGAGCGGCTGTACTTAAACAGTAGCCACAGCCTCTGATTCCATTCCTTTTGCGTCTCACACCCTGGGACAGAGCCCAGTTGCCCTGGGAGATTCATATGGCAGCAGGAAAGCACTGTTACCTGCTGATGGTTCCAGAAGGAGAATTACTAATCCTCTCTGCCATCCTGGAAGTGAAACTAACACAAATCTTGGCCCAAACAGCATTGATTCTGACTTCTTCTCTTTCCCTTTCCTCAGGCCTCCTGGGGCCCCAGGCCATTTACCACTCACATGTTTATCCATGTCAAACTAAGTCATCAAAGGGACATTGGGTCACTACTGGAGCAATGTAGAGAAAAGTAAGCAAATCAAAATCTCACTGACATCTAAGGAGCATCACCTTTCATCCTATCTAATAAAAGAGAAAAATGGTAATTGGCGTACGACGATACCCTTTTCATTGGCTAATCAGGGCTATATGCAAATTAACTGCCAACTATGATTGGCAGTTAACTGCCAACTAAGATTGGCAGTTAACTGCCAACAAGATGGCGGTTAATTTGCATATGTAGGCACAATGCAGGGAGGCGAAAGGGAAAGCAGGAAGAAGCCCCCTGCCACTGACAGTGATTGGAAACCCAGGGGGGAGCTAAGAGCTGGGGGGCAGGGCAAAGGCGGCCCTGGGGCCGCCTTTGCCCTGCCCCCCAGCCATGATCGGAGAATCAGGCGCTTCTGCCGCCCTGGCCAGTGACAGCAGGAAGTAGGGGTGGAGCCAGCGATGGGAGCTGGACACGGTCGAAGCTGGCAGTCCCGGGAGCTAGGGGTCCCTTGCCTGGGCCTAAAGCGGAGCCCACGATCGCGGGGCCGCTGCAGCTGCGGGTCCCCGCTGCCCGGGCCGGACGCCTAGGCCAGAGGCGTTAGGCCTGGGCAGGGGCGGAGCCTGCAACCGCGGGGAGCTGGGGGTCCCCTGCCCAGGCCTGACACCTCTGCCGGAGGCCTCAGGCCTGGTCAAAGGGCCGATCCGGTGATTGGTGATTGGAGGGTGATGAGGGTCAACTCCTCTGGCCGAGGCATCAGGCCTGGGCGGGGGGCTGAGCCGGGGATTGGGGGGATATGATGGTCCCCTTGCCCAGGCCTGAAGCCTGGGTCAGAGGCGTCAGGCTTGGGCGGGGGGTGGAGCAAGCGATCAGAGGGAGATGGGGGTCCCCTGCCCAGGCATGGTTCCTGGGCCAGAGGCCTCAGGTCTGGGCGGGGGCCAGAGCCAGTGATCGGGGGGAGATGGGGGTCCCCTTTCCAAGCCTGACACCTCTGACGGAGGCGTCAGGCCTGGGCAAGGGGCCGATCAGGCAATCGGAGGGTGATGGGGGTCAACGCCTGAGGGCTCCCAGTATGTGAGAGGGGGCAGGCTGGGCTGAGGGACACTCCCCTCCCCACACACACCCAGTGCACGAATTTCGTGCACCGGGCCCCTAGTATTTTATAACACTGCATGAGAAACTTTACCAAAGAAACTTCATCTGCCACAGTTACTAGATGAGTTGTGTCCCCTGGTGATATCTATTTCAAGGCAACTGTAAACACTTCTGTTTAGGTTCTGTTGGCTCCTAATGTCTTTGGCCATTATTAAAGGATAAAATAAGTATCAAAGAAAACTGACTATCTCTCTATTTCAGCAATTTTTTTAAAAAATATTTTTATTGATTTCAAAAAGAAAGGGAGAGGGAGTGGGAGAGGGAGATAGAAACATCAATGATGAGAGAGAATCATTGATCGGCTGCTTCCTGCATGCTCCCTACTGGGGATCAAGCCCACAACCTGGGCATGTGCCCCTGATGAAAATCAAACCCAGAAACTTTCAGTCCTCAGGCTGATGCTCTATCCACTGAGCAAAACTGGTTAGGGCTATTTCAGCAATTTTTAACTGGTGTGCCACAATAATTTTTAAAACATGCAATACCTGACTATTCACTCAGAGGCCCTGAGCTTTTCTCCCCCTTTAGATTGTCAAACAAAAAAAATGAAAAAATAATAACAGTCAACACAACAATAGCCATTTGGTGTGAATGAATCAAAATTATTATATATATATATATATATATTCAGATAGGCTGCAGAATTTTAGTAATTGGATTATTTGTGCCATGAGATGGAAAATGTTGAAAATTGCTGCCCTATTTGAAAATAGTTATTTTCAAGTTTAAGTTCAATAAAACTACATTTTCATCAGATGAAAGTTTAATATTTGTTCTCAAATGTTTGCAAGGTGGCCTCATACTTGCCTGGTATGAAGCTATTAAATGTTTCATAAGAGAATCCAAGTCTCAGATAATTCATGTTTTTCTCCGAGAAGTTCATTTTGTATCATATGAAGAACATACAAGGGACACATATATGCTAAATTGATTTAGTCTGAGGAAATATAATTTGTATTATATATCAGCTGAGTCCTGGAATTATGGGTATTTAATTCTATGTTCATTGAGTAAGCCACTTCCATGAAATCATAACTTCTTTCCACTTGGATATGATTAAAGAAAAATAGTCATAAAATTTCCTGCTTAATCACTAGTTCTGATGAGGTGTAAGCAGCATCTTTAAATAGGAGACATAACTTGCACGTAATATAATGGATGACACGTCTCTTGATAATCGGGGTGCCTTATATATTTTGCCATAAAATTTATAAACTTAAAAAAATATCACAAAAATATGAAACCATTTTAACCTTTGACCATCATGTCAGCAGAAACTGTTGTACTGTAATTCAGTAAGGCTCAGAAGAGCATTTTCCAGCATGTTTTCTGCAAAACACATATCTAGAGGAAAGCATCCTGTGGTCAAATAAATTTGAATGATGTAGAATGAGCAGTTAAACAGATGTTTTAGTGCTGTACTTTCTGGAGACATTACCAAAGAACAAGCATGAAGATTCACCGATAGGAAGTGTAGAGCATACAACACTTCCAGAACTCAGTCACGATACTTCTACTGCTTTTCCCAATGCAGAGCATTTTGTGTAAACCTGTATCTTCCCCTCACCCTAGCAGTCCGTGTGTTTTTTAATTTAAATGTACATAATTTGTAGGGATAATTATTAGCAATGTACATTCATTGTCATACTTGGAAATGAATCAATTGTAACTCAAATTGGTGTGTCAACTACTATTTTTCTGCAGTAGGGACAAAAAAAACCCCCAAAAAAAACAGGAAAAAAGAAAGCAC
The DNA here is from genome assembly GCF_963259705.1 of Myotis daubentonii. Lineage (NCBI taxonomy): Eukaryota > Metazoa > Chordata > Mammalia > Chiroptera > Vespertilionidae > Myotis > Myotis daubentonii. The sequence goes on from NC_081842.1 coordinate 86,976,063, forward strand.
AAATGGTCATGATAAGCCATTTACTATTGACCTCACAGATACATGACTGTGACAGTTCAATTTTCTTATTTGGGTAGAGACTTCCTAATGACCCTGATTTGATTTCTACTATGCTTAGATTACAAAAATTTCAATATGTCACAGAAAAATATTAACAAAACATATAAACTGTGTAGCTCTCATTATAAGCAGTTGTTCAGATATCAGTTCTGTTTTTAACAGAACAAAGTTATGTGATACATTTCCTGTGTTGTGGAGGAAAATTAATGCCAAGTTAAATATCTTTAATTATCCATAAGACTATCAGAGAGCTGAATAATTTGAAATTTATTTTTCTATCAATAATATTTCTAAACACCCCTTAATTTGTTCATACCAAACAAAAATAGTCAACAATTTCCTTTTGATGCTTCACAACAAAAATTTTGAATTAATACACACATGATCAATTATGGCATCAATTTTGGTAAATATTAATTTTAGACTACTATGCCTCTTTCTGGGGGCATAATGGAGCCACCTACAAATGGTTTGTTTTTAAATCATTGGGTATAATTTAAAGTGATTGCTTAGATTCCATAACTTATACAATTGAAGAAACAGTGGAGAAAGATAATCTATGGGTAGCTTTGGAAATATCTTTCTTAGAGTTTTTAAAAATGCTTTTCCTGAAGAACTCTGAAAATAGGCACAGGTCAGACTGGAATTCTGGAAGTAAAAAGCCCTTTTTTGTAAAACTCCACAATTATGAGCAGCTGGTTCTATCCGACTCCTGTGAAGTGGAGTGCTCTGGTTCAAGAGTTTTCTTGTCATGCAATCAAAGGACGGAAACATTAAGATTGCAGATGGAGAGTGGTGACACACTGTAATTTCATACAGATCATAAGACGGTTTGGTGACATAAGAATTACTAGACCATGAGGCCTGGGGTCCATGAAATGGATTAAAGCTTTATTGCTCTTTGGAGTTCTGACAATGACAAATGCTCTCTCTGATGTTGGGATTATCTTGTCTAAACTTTTGTTTCCTTAGTTTCAGGTTTCACTTTTTCCTTAACCATCTTCTAAGATCGCAAATAACTTCCGTTTTTTCATTGTTATTGGAAGACATTTAGAAACACCATTTTGTTTTATGCCTTTGTCTTTAGCATCACATACATAATGCATAAGTAGCTTTTAAATTTCCAATATCCTGATAAAGATTTAAATGATGGACTTAATGGTATGGTCACATGACCCAACCTCAAATTCCTACTGAAAAATGAAAGAATGAAAAGGAATTAAAGACAAGAGAGAATTCCATAAGAAACATACTGGCACGAAATAGTGTATTAGTATTAATACATCTATCAATTGCTGGCACCAATTAATTAAACATATTTTGACAGCAAACTTTTAAAAAATGTCAAATTCACATTATATATGTCTTTTCTCTCATGACACATCATACATGCACATACACAATTTCACAAGTAAGGTTTCTGATTTAAGTTGGAAATAAGAATTTAAGTAAATTTTGATAAGCTGTTGCAAATTTATTATTTTTTCTTTATTGAAATGAAAAAGGTAAATGAAAGAAAAAAAAAGATTTCTTTCTTTTGACTCTGAACCTGATGGCACTTTTCTCTTTCCTGTCATTTTGTCTTTGTCATTATCATGCGTTGTGAAAGCAGGACTTCTGGTGAAGTTAAGTGAATGAATCTTTAATTAATGTGAAAGGAGTTATGTAGTTCACCAGCTCAGCAAAATTTGAAGGCATTAACATTCAGTGTTTCTCTAGTACCTGATAAAATGTGTGTGAAAGTCTTGCAAATAGAAACACATTAAGATTTTACTTATTGCTAAAAATGTCCAGTAAAACAGATTGGAATTTGGTTCTAAAAGCATTACTTCCCAATAGAGTTTAAGGCTGCACTTATAGTAGCTTTTGCTTTTAAAAAAATTAAGTAATTGAATAATGTAAATGTGCTATAGTTAAATTGACTCACCTATTAGTATTTATGTCCTACATAAAAGAAAAATAAGAATAACATAATCTATGTACCAAAAAGAAGCTATATAATTGGCACAGCAAAGTGACATAAACTTTGCTGTAAGGAAGGGAGAGAGAGAGAGAGAGAGAGAGAGAGAGAGAGAGAGAGAGAGAGAGAGAGAGAAGTAAAACAATTTTTTTCTTCAGATATAATGTAGATTTTTGAAATTTTAAGGCACGACTTTTTTGTGATTTTAGATATATCATGAGGGGAGATTTTTAAGAACATGTGAAAATTACTTTGACTTTTTTGTGATTTTAGATATATCATGAGGGGAGATTTTTAAGAACATGTGAAAATTACTTTGAACTTAATTCCATTTCTTTCTCTTAGTTTAAAGTCACACAACTAGTATAGTGTTTGGTATATGAGTGTTTAATAACTGTTGAAATAATAGAATAGTTGATTAGAAATTGAAATTCTATTGTGTGCTGAGCATGGTTTGATATCTTAGGGTACCATTAAACAATAACAGAAATAATATACTATCACCAATAAATTTATAAAGTATTTCAATTTTTCTGAGGGACTAAAGTAGTGAATTTAGAATGAGAAAGCTGCTTTTGCATCTTAGTTGTCACTCACTAGTTGTGTCATTAATCAAATTCTGATCTTTTGCAAAGCTCAGTTTCTACATATATAAAATGAAAAAAATTAATATCTACATCATAGCTATGGCAAAGGATTAAAATAAATTACTTTGGAATGCTGTCTCATGCAAAGCAGTCAAAATATTAGTCCCTCTCTCTTTTATCAGAAGACTTTAAAATACAAAATGATAAAAGATTTATTCTGTAAAATTTGAAAACTTTAATATTAGCAATTATGTTGTATCAAAAAGTTCCTATATGTTGTAATATTAGAAAAACATGATAACCAGAATTTTAAAATGAAAAGTGAAAATGCCTCTCACACCGACACCTCCATTGGTTTCTTTTCTAAAGATTGATAGCTTTTGGGGGCAAGCTTTCACAATTAGGTTTGGTACCTCACAAATTTTTAGTCAAAAGGCATCTTCCACATTTCAAAACACCACATGAAATATAATTTTCATAGTAAAAAATAAGCTGAGAAACATGAAATGTATAACTAGACTATGTATATTAGAGACACCATCGTGCAGAGTGGGTCAAGTGTAGGGTTACAGTTGTGAATACATGAAATAGAGTTTATTCTTATATTATTAATTATTGTACTATTTTTCATACAAACAACTAGAAACCTACTTTTGCCCACCCTGCATATTACTGCATTTTTATGGAATTTCTAAAAAAAAAAAAGGGAAATAGAGATAGAAAGCAGATCAGAATTTGCCTGCGACTGGTTTTGGAAAACTACAAAGCGCTACAAGGGAATTTTCTGAGGTAAGAAAAGTATTCTAAAACTGGATAGTGGTGATGGTACTATAATTGTAAAAAATTACCAAAAACTGTACCCTTAAAATAGCCAAATTTATGATATGTCAATTATATCTTAACAATAAGATATAAAACTAGTTATAGTATAGAATATGTTTGCATTTGGGGAATATCAATATCTTCACATCATTGATTTAAATGTGCTAAATTTTGTCTATCCCCTACTTAAGAAGCCACACCCTTAAAAACAAAAGTCTATCATTATTGTCTGTGTATCATCCTCTCAAACTCTTGTACCAACAAGTGCATTCCTCCATCAAATTGTAGCAACACTGTGTTCATTTCTGTATCTTTAGTGTATCACACACAATACCAGGCATCCATAGATATTTAATAATATTTTTGTTGAACATCTGAATTATGAAGAGTAAATATAAGCACTAGAAATAATAAATAAATATTTCTGATTCACTAATCAATATGTTTTCGCCCAGACTATTTAAATTTATTCATCTATATAATTTGGAATTATTTGGAGGCATAGTTGAAGACTTCATTAAGCAATAAATGAGACAAGTGACTAAAGTCTTTAGTATTACATTAACTAATATTTTTTCATTTCTCAGTGGTTTTTCAATAAAGTTTACCTTTGTATCAACAACAAAAGGGGGTATTTTACAAATTATAAAGTCAAAATCAGCAACGATACATATAATGTAATTGGTTCAATAATTTTATATCTTTCATATATTTCCCAGTGCCTATGAGTTTCAATTACATGTCACTTTTTATTTAGTGATACTATACCCATTTAAAAGTGATTAAAATAGATTTTTTATATTTTTTAATATTTATTATTTTTTAAAAATTTTGTTTTATTGCTTAAAATATTACAAAGAGTAGTACATATGTCTCCTTTTTAAAAATACTTATACACTTATGACCAGGGATCCTCAAACTACTGCCCACAGGCCACATGCAAATACAAATATTGTATTGGTTCCCGTTTTGTTTTTTTCTTCAAAATAAGGTATGTGCAGTGTGCATAGGAATTTGTTCATAGTTTTTTTTTTTTTTTTAAACTATAGTCTGGCCCTCCAACGGTCTGAGGGACAGTGAACTGGCCCCCTGTTTAAAAAGTTTGAGGATCCCTGCTTATGACAATATAATAATGAACATCTCTAAGATAGGATGGATTAGTAGAATTTCCATAGAGATCTATTAACATTTGGTTTTTTAACTTATGAGGCATGTGGACATATTATATAGATTCATTTAAAATATCTTTCAGGAATATATAAGAGAGTTGAATCTAAATAATCTTATTTATAATAAAATATACGGAAAGGTAACACATATACTTTAGGGCATCTAAATTATACTGAAAACATGAAATTGTATGGAAAAATGAATTGCATTTAGAAATTGCAGACAATATTTATACTATTGAAAACATGCAATTTGATATATTATAAATAAGCCTTATCTAGGACTTTTTTGACACCCAGTAAATATTAATATACATAAAGAAGAAAGGAAGGAAAGAAAGGAGAGGCTTTTAAAAATAAAGAAAAGAGGAAAAAGATAAAATATAGACTCTTCCATGTGTTCTTTAGGAAGGAAAGAGTGGGATTTCCCATCAAGCTGTATGTTGCTAACTTCATGATAAAAACATGCTGTTAGCTGTATCATTAAACGATGCAAAGATGCCCTGAAGGCAAATGTAGGGGTTGAAACAGATGTCCTCAATCATGAGAGTTCATACAAAAACATGCTCCATATGGTTTAGGACAAAAGACGCACAGCTCAACTGGCCCAACAACCAGAGGAGAGCACAGCTCGCAGCGGAGAAGAGGAAACAGCTCTCGTTGGAGAAGAGGAAACAGTCTTAGGTCAGCACCCTGTTGATAACGGTGTTGGCAATATAATAGCTAATAAGAACATACCAGCTAACGTGCTCACCTGTATATACAGAACTGAGCTTTTATTTTTAAGTAGTATTGTATATTCATGTAAGGCTCAACTGTTATGTACATGTTATATACATGTAAAACTGAGAGGCTTTATAAAACTTCATATCTATATCTCCAATATCTTTCCTAAGGGTAGAATACATTATGAAAGTTTATTTCAGAACTAAAGAAAGAAACTGCGTCCAGCCTCTTAGGAAACTGTCCTCGCCTGCACATGTGCTCACGGCAGCGTGATCTTGCTCTGTTACAAGAGCACTCCAGAGATCTGCAGATAGCATTTTAAGCTAATGCTTCCTGAAATAAGCAGTTACTGTTAAGGAACCAATAAAAGTGCTTCTTGCCCACAGTATAATAAGGACATTTCCACCACAAGTAAACAAATACAATCACAAAGCTACACAAGGCTAAAAGCCTGCGTAAGGGCCATATTTTCTTCTCTAACAACCACATTGAATCAAATAGCTGGCCAACTTTTTCCATGCACTTACTGTGTAGGATTAAATGGTTCCTTTAATCAAAATACAAATTTGCTGAATGAATCAGGTTGTCTCACATATATATTTTTTTTAATTGTTAAAAGACTTAGGAACATTTTTCAATCATTTTAGGCTAAATTTAATAACTTCTATACTCTACATAGCAGGAAGCTATGCTCATGGAGTAGCCATTTTCCACATGTAGTCTACTGTAAACTAGGGATATATGACCTTATAATTTAAAACCAAAAAGTGGAAATTAAGTTTTGTATTATTTATGTTGAGATTGAAAAATAGCTTTCATAGAAAGTCAAAATATTCTATTTCACTGAAGGAAACTTTCTACCTTATATAACTTTCTTATAACATACTTCAAATGTGAAGGTAGGGGAGGGTGAAGGTAAGGGGGAGAGATCAACCGAAGGACTTATGTGCAAGCATATGGGCCTAACCAATGGACATGGACAACAGGGGGGTGAGGGCATGAGTGTGTGGAGGGGGGGTTAGGTGGTTACATGGGGATAAGGACACATATGTAATAACTTAATCAATAAAAAATTCAAAAAATAATTTTACTTACAATAAGAAATAAGAGAAGGCTTGTTCTGTGTCTTGAAAATAATCATTGATCACTTTCATTAAAATATTATTATCAGGATTGACCAAGCTTCTAACAATGGTTCCAAACGGCTTCTGATAATTTACTTTTTGAGCCAATTTTCTTCAAAGTTCATTTTTGAGAAACATAAATCCTAAAGCCAGGCTTTTAGCTGGACCAAGATAAGTAAATAGGGAAAGGAAAAGTACTACTTGAGTATGTAAACTAAGGAAAAACACTCTACCTTTAATATTCCATTTTAACACCCTAACTCAGTTAGCTTGATATAATTATTTTTATGTTCATGGTAAAGAAACTGAGTCTAGAATTCTCAAACATTGAATTTAACTGATAAAAGCAGCTAAAGATTTTCACCTCAGGTTTGTCTGACTCTAAATCCTGATTCCTTTCTACCACAGTATAATTTTTAACATGCAATACAGAAAGTATTCACAGTAACATGTAGTATCTGATTAGATTTATGCTTATTTCCATATCCATTTAAAATAGTCAGTTTTAAACAGTCCTTTAATTTTAAAAAACAGCTGGGTGCATACAGGTCAAAATATTTTATCCAGTCCTTACAGGTGCACAGTGTAATGGCTAAGGATGTCCTCTAGACTGTGTCAGAATGTAGAAACTAAGAAAAATGAACTCACTCAACAAATGTGTTTATTTAATACTGCATGGATTGTGGGAAGAGCAAGTCATCTTAGTCTCTGAACTATTTTTTTAAATTTTTTATTGATTAAGGTATTACATATGTGTCCTTATCTTCCCATTGTCCCCCCACAGCCACCCCCCCCCACTCATGCCCTCACCCTCCTGGTGTCTGTGTCCATGGCTTAGGCCTATATGCTAGCATACAAGTCCTTTGGTTGATCTCTCCCCTTTACCCCCACCCTCCCCTACCTTCCCTCTGAGTTTGATGGTCTGATCAATGCTTCTCTGTCTCTGGATCAGTTTTTGTTCATCAGTTTATGTTGTTCATTATATTCCATGAATGAGTGAGATCATGTGATATTTATCTTTCTCTGGCTTATTTCGCTTAGCATAATGCTCTCCAGTTCCATCCATGCTGTTGCAAATGGTAAGAGTTCCTTCCTTTTTACAGCAGCATAGTATTCCATCGTGTAGATGTACCACAGTTTTCTAATCCATTCATCTACTGATGGGCACTTAGGCTGTTTCCAAATATTAGCTATGGTGAATTGTGCTGCTATGAACATAGGGGTGCATATATCCTTTCTGATTGGTGTTTCTGGTTTCTTGGGATATATTCCTAGAAGTGGGATCACTGGGTCAAACGGGAGTTCCATTTTTAGTTTTTTGAGGAAACTCCATACTGTTCTCCACAGTGGCTGTACCAGTCTCTGAACTATTGTAGGAGTCAGAGGACTAACATTTGTTCAGGCTTCAACATTAACTTCAATATCTATCTTCAGTACATTCTTTACCTCCCTATTTCATGAATAAATCCAAGGCTTAGAAACATGCCTGGCAGAGAGGAGGTGTCCCAAAAAAGTAAACAGACAAAAATACATTTATTGTTGCTATTGCATAAATGCATAGATTTTTTTTGGCTTATTTTAATTCTGATAAGTAACTCAGCTAACTTGATACTTTTGTTTCTACAAAAGTTATTCCGTGATCTACAAGGAAATAAATCCCAGAAGTGAGCATATATAACAGTGGTGGTTTTTACAAATTTTAAAGACATTGATACTGTCATTAATATGTATAAGTATAACAATTACAAAAATAAAATGAAGATGTGTTTTATTTTAAAAAGAATAGGCAAATTCCTCTCACATACCAAATCATCCAGAATTATTATAAGAGGACTCCAAATTGTTTTGAATTAACTCTTCAAACTCTGGACAAGCCAGTTCAAAAACCTCTAATTAGTAACATGATAATAAAATAATAAATTCATCTTTAATCTTAATTTCTTTAGAAAAATATGTCCATTTCAAAACATGTTTCCACTGATATATATACACACATATATATACACATATACATGTATATGCATTCCTTCTCACTTAAAAATCAAAATATGCAGCTAGGACATAATGTTTTATTTTTATTTTTTTAAATATATTTTTATTGATTTTAAAAAGGAAGAGAGATAGAAGCATCAATGATAAGAGAGAATCATTGATGGCTGCCACCTGCACACCCCACACTGAGGATTGAGCCTGCAACCTGAGCATGTGCCCTGAGTGGGAATTGAACTGTGACCTCCTGGTTCATAGGTTGACACTCAACCACTAAGCATGCCAGTCGGGCTATTTTTCCATAGAATACTGAAATTTTCAAATGAAAATATATTTATAATCATGAATATTAATCACACATTACAAATTGTTAGAACACAAAGATCCTAAAGAAACTATCTACACCAATTCTCAGTTAGTACAGGTAAAAAACAGATTCATTTGTTCTTCTAAACATTATCAGAATTTATATGTATATTTAGAATTATACTTGTGTCTTATAATACTCTAATCAACCACTAAAAATTATACAAAGTATACTCTAGAACAATAATCCAAAACTATAAAATAAAATAAAAATAATTTGACACAGGAAGGCAAGAAAGAACTAAATGAGAACTAGAGGGAAAATGAAAACAAATAGTAAATTGATAGACTTCAGCCACAGTGTAATTACTTTATAAACAAATCACTTAAATATACAAATTAACCCAGCCAGTGTGGATCAGCAGTTGAACATAGACCTATGAACCAGGAGGTCATGGTTTGAAATTCGTGATTGGGGGAGGGGGAGGTGTCCCTCAGCCTGGCCTGCACCCTCTTGCAATCCAGGACTCCTCAGTGGATGTTCAACTGCCAGTTTAGGCCCGATCCCTGCAGTCAGACATCCGGCAGTCAGACATCCCTGTCATAATTCGGGACCGCTGGCTCCTAACTGCTCGCCTGCTTGCCTGATTGTCCCTAACTGCTTCTGCTTGCCTATCTAATCGCCCCTAACTGCTCACCTGCCTGCCTGATCACCCCTAACTGCCTCTGCTTTGGCCCCCGCTGCTGCAGCTTCATCCAGAAGGAAGTCCAGAATGACGTCCAGAAGGTCGATTGGCTGTCTGGTCTAATTAGCATATTATGTTCTTATTATTATAGATACTCCATCAATCACAGCATAATAAATATCCTATTCAAGTGCACATGGACCATTCGCCAAAATAAACCTTACCTTGAGTCATTAAACAAACCTCAACAAATTTAAAAGAGTAGAAATCATACAGCATATGTTCTTTAAGCATTATAGAATCAAACTAGAAATAAATACCAGAAAAAATAACAGAAAATTCTGTAAACATTTGAAAATTAAACAACACACTTTTAAATGATCCATTGTTAAAAGAGTAAGTCTCAAAATAAATAAATATACATAGAACTGAATGAAAATTAACATAAAAGATTAAGAGTTATTAATATTAATGAAATATACATAAAGTAGCAATAAGGTGAAATTTATAGTACTGTATGAATATTTTAAATGACAGGAAAGATAACAAATTAATAATCTAAGATCCTAACTCAACAAACTAGAAAAAAAGAGCTAAAAAAAAAACCCTAACAAAATAAAATGACTAGAACTAGCAGGAAAGAAATAATAAAGATTGGAGCAAATACTAATGAACATAAAAAGAGGAAAACAAGAAAGAAAATCAATAAATACAAAAATGGTTCCTAAAAACACAATAAAACTATAAAATATTTAGAAAATAAAAATTGAAAATAGTGAATACATAAATTTTAAGTGTTAGTAATGAAATCAGTGACATTACTTCAGGCCACATACTCATTAGAAAGACAACAAGGGAATACTACAAACTACTTTATGCCCATAAATTTGACAACCATCAAAATGGATAAATTTCTCAAAGGCTGCAAATGACCACAATTTATCAAAAATGAAATAAACTGAATAATCACACAACCATAAAACAAATTGAATTCATAATTTAATATCTCCTTAGAAATGTATTCCTAGACTTAGATGATTTCAATGAAGAAATCTATAAACAATTAAAGGAGAATTAACAACATTTTGTACAATCTCCTCTAGAAAATAAAGGAGGGGAGAATGATCTTTAACTTACTTTATGAAGCCCCATAGCAAAACTCCAGAAAAAAAAAAGTAAAGAAGTTAAAGAAAGAAAGAAAAGTACATCCATTGTCTCTGACCTAGATATCTCATATCTTCCACCAGCATCCATGAAGTGTGACAAGCCAAATTCTTGGCTTATACATTGGGTAAATTCCCAGACACTTCACAATTCTTGATAGCTCTTTCCCTTCCTTCCCCCCTATGATACTTGTATTTGGAACTAGACATCATGTTGTAAGGCAGCCCAGTTCACAAAAATAGGCCATGTGTGAGTGGTCCTACACTATAACCTTTCTATGTCCCCAAAAACCGCCAACATTAATAACTAGACATATCAATGAATGAGCCTTCAGATTATTCTAACCCACAGGCTTTGAGTCTTCCATTTAAGGCTCCGAAAACATGGAACAGAAGCAAGCTCTTTGCCACTGTGCCATGTCTGAATCCCTGACCGGAAAAAATATGAGAGATGTGTGATTTTAAAGTGACTTGGTGATTTATCCTACTAAGTAATATTACATAAACATAGTAAGGAAAGTTCATTAAAAAAGAGAGCCAATCCCTACCGGTTTGGCTCAGTGGATAGAGTGTCAGCCTGTGGACTGAAGGGTCCCAGGTTCTATTCTGGTCAAGGGCACGTACCTGGTTTGCAGGCTCGATCCCCAATGGGGGGCTTGCAGGAGGCAGCCAATCAATGATTCACTCTCATCATTGATATTTCTATCTCTCTCTCCCTCTCCCTTCCTCTCTGAAATCAATAAAAATTTATTAATGAAAGAGAATCAAACCAAACCAATTTGTTCTAATAGTTCTTGATTTCTTTTATGTACATGCTGTTTTAGATGGAATTCATTTCTAAAAATCTTATTTTTGCTTTTGACAGTTGTTGATTCTTTGAATATTAGTAATTTGTCTTATATATATTGTCTTTCTTCACAGTAAAAAAAGGTTTAATAGAATTATTTTGTTTCCTGTAATGTGCATTAAAAATTCTTATTCAAATTCAACAGTTATGAATTTATTCTATGGGTCATGTTATAATATACTTGCCTTTACAAAAATCTCTCTCTCTCTCTTGCTCTCTCTCTGAGAGAAACATTAACCTATGTGGAATTTAATTGTATATTATTCACTGCATCCATGCCATCTTAGTTGAAAAAGGTAGTATTGACAATTTGTCCTCTCACAATACATTTAAAAATTAACTCAAGAAATACTTATTTTTTGCCTTCTTATCTATTGTGTGTCAGTTACTAGTTACTGTGTTAGGCTTTTGATAAATGACCCATCACTATTAGGCTAAACTTTACAGGAATGTTAGGCTAGAAACTTCCATGATCAGTTAATGCCTAAAACTGAACTATAGCAAGGCAAAATAAAGAAAATATTGCAATTTGAAAAGAATTAAAAACAGAAACATTAATCTAATTAAGTCTCCAAGGCTACACTAACCATTCATGTATTAAATTATTTTATCACCCTAAGATATCATTATAACATGATTTCAATATTCTGACTCTAGAATCAGAAACATGAAACAAATTGAGTATTAAGGGATCTCTAGCCCAAGATAAATAATAATATTGGCAAGTTGAGCATTCTATGAAATAGAATATCCAAATGAATTTTGACTAGAGTCTTTTTCTATTTTTGTGTTGCTGAGTTGCTGATATGAAATATATATTTATTATATGAAGCATACCTATGGCAGTTAAATTCAGATAATGTTATCTATAACAATTTGTATTGGCTTCCTCCCAAGGCTTTTGACTAGCTCTGTATGAGAATAAATGAGAACCATATGAAAGTCAATAAGTTCTTGATAGTACATGACATTTTTTTTGTTCTCTCATCCTTGATTTTAGCAAACATTCCAAGGTTTTGGCTTCCATCATTGAGGGTGATGGGCTTCAAAAATGTAAGGGATTTTTTTTTTTTGGCTTCAGATAACAATCCCAACTTAACACACTTCCATAAATCACTGGTGTGGAAATCTGTCATAAAATGGCACAAGAGCACTACTTTTTTCCTTGTGGTATTTGGTGTTTCCAAATTAGATTATTTGTTGAATGTTCAAGGGAGCATATTTGCTTGAAGAGTTCACCATATGTCAGGCAAATCTCATGCTCTTGAAATGAAGTTCACAGAAATGAAATCAAGGGTAACTGCCTATTCCTTCCTCTACCACGGTAGTAAGAATCAAAGTAGTCCTCAGAAATAGGAAGCAGAATCACTGAGTAAAATCATGAACATTGAAAAGTGGCAAAAAGGACACTGCCCAAGATCTTAAATTCATAATTCATAATTGCTTTTGTATTTTATCCTCATTAGTAATATTATACTAACAGATAATAGAGTGTAGTTATTAAGAAAAAGGACCCTAGAGTTGATCTGGACTTCATCTCTTCTACTTGTTAGCAATATGACCTGGTGTGATTATTAACTCTAAGCCTCACACTATAAGGTGAATAACATACTCAGTCCATAGAGTTTCTGGGAAATTATCAAGCAATTCTATTTTTTTAAAAATATATTTTTATTGATTTCAGAGAGGAAGGGAGAGGGAGAGATATAGAAACATCTATGAGAGAGAACCATTGATTAGCGGTCTCTTGCACCCCTCCACCCCCGCCCCACTGGGGATTGAGCCTGCAACCAGGGCATGTGCCCTGACTGGAATCCAACTATGACCTCTTGGTTCATATGTCTACTCATCCAGTGAGCCACACTGGTCGGGCTATGAAGCAATTTAAAAAATTTTATTTGTTGTTAACTATTGTTACTTTTTAATTTAAGCAGAACATTATCTTCTTTCAAAAAAGAAAGGTGATAGTTCACCTAGTGGGAAAATATGATTTAATTATGACTATTTTCATTAAACTTACAACTGAGTTTTCCCAGAGAATTTCAGAGTGAGGACTTCAGTAAACCTCCAAAATCTTCATTTTATAGTGTACTAAACTCTACCACTTATTTTCCTAAATTGTGTCTAGATCCCCTGGGTCAATAGAATGTGTATCCCAGATGCCCCATAAGAAGGGTAGTTTTAGTAGGCATGTTGACATTATTTGTACAGAGTAATAGAGTATAAAGGATCAGAAAAGTTTTGGCATTTACCTTGTTAAATTTTTATAGCTAAGCTCTGGTTCAAGGGTCTACTTAAACGACTTAACTGCACTAAGAAAAATAGGAGCATTGAGACCAATGAAAAGAGTCCACAAAATTCTATGAAAATGACCCAATTCTAGCAGAAATAAGTATGTTTAATGATCCAAGATACACAACTGGAACATTGACTAGCTTTATTGACCTCAAGGAAACTCACACTTTCCCTTAGAAGGACAAAAATCCCAGGGATACCCTTCTTTATTATATTATCAAAAAATGGTTCAAATACATTTAATTCCACTTCAATTTTTGAATGCTTATTATATACTAAGCCTCACAAAGGCCAAGGGAGCACAGTGGTTTACAAGGCACAGTTCCTGTTCAAGGTGTCCTCAGTTATAAGCAGGGATGGGGCATAAAAATAGGCAATTTCAATAAGATGATAAGTTATACAGGATCAATTAGGAATTCTCTCAAAAACTCAGAAATTCACATTGGATCCATGTTGCCTTGTCTCTGAGAAGGCAATGAAGGGTGCTTTTATGAGTCACCACATTCCTCACTTGCTTCACTCATTTTTATAACCTGCTAGGCCCTGGAGGCATTTGTGTTTGTCAGAGGAACTACAAAATTAAATGTGCGCTAATACATTAGTCTGATTGATATTGGAGATATCAGGACTGGAGGCAGATGCATTATTTAGGACATTCCTTTATTTGGGAAATCTATACAAGTAATGAGGTTGCAGTGGGAGACAGAGAAAAGAAGTTAGCATTCTACGATGGCATATGACCTAAAATGAGATAGAGGGAAGCATGAAGGATGCCATTTTATCTGCCAGGTTAATCAAATTGTGAATCATTGTTTCTGTTAAGGATAAGCAAGAAACAGACACCAAGAAGGAATTAGACCTGCAAGAATTTTTTTGGTGGAAATGCTTAAGGAGGATTGGGACAGGGAATAAGCGAAGGCATATGGAGCTTGTAGATTGAAATACACATCTGAAACCTATGTATGGAGAGACCAAAGGAGGGAGGATTGGGTAGGAAGCTCAGACTGCTGTGGACCTCTGAGAAAAACCTCAGCCAGGATGATTAGAGCATGAGATCCAAAATCGCTTATTACAAAATTCTGTCACTTGAGAGGAAATGGATGCACTTTAGTACTTTCACTATGCTCCATGTGCTGGGGTAAATTATGCTTGGGAGTTTGAAACTACAACAGCTTGGGGTTGTCAGCTAATTGCTCTTCTAGTAAGTTCTCTCTTGAAAGGAGATCTGAATAGTTCACACCAGTAGAAGTACTAGAATCAAGTAAAAAGAAAAAAAGAGTTAAAAATGGTTGTCTCTATGGAGTAAGAAATGGCTGAAGTTAGCAAGAGATTGATGATTTCCTAATAGCATTTCAGAACTATCTGTCTTTACATATTACATATGTAAGTGAAAATGACTAGTGGCAAAGGTTGCTATATAGATTCCAAAAACTTTCCCTTTCCATTTAGGCACACTACTTCTCCCACATCCTCTGCCATTAAGTACAGCAATATGATTGATCTCTAGCTAATAGAAGAAGAGAAGTGATATGTGCCACTCATAAGCAGTGCTCATAAAATCAGCCAGACAACCACTCCCTTCAGTTTTACTGGCTGAAAGAAGATCTTAAGGCTTCTTATACTCACCAGAAGATGGAGAGAGTATGGGATCTGAATCATTGCAAGCAAGGCCACCTGGCAACTACTTTGGGTTATTCTGTGTTTAAAATGATGGTGTTTCTTTTTTTTTTAAGCTGATGACATTTGGAATTTAACTATCATAGCAGCCAGAATTAACTTATGAAAGGTGGTCCAAGATAAAGATATATATATACTAGTAGCCCTGTGCATGAAATTTGTGCATGGGTGTGTGTGTGTCTTCCTCACCCTGGCCTGCACCCTCTCCAATCTGGGACCCCTCAAGGGATGTCTGACTGTCAGTTTAGGCCAGATCCCAGCAGTTGGACATCCCTCTTGCAATCCGGGACTGCTGGCTTCTAACCACTCACCTGTCTGCCTGCCTGATTGCCCCTAACTACTCTGCCTGTTGGCCTGATTGCCCCAACTGCCCCCCCTTCCAGTCTGATCACCCCCAACTGCCCACCACCCACCTACATAATCGCCCCAAACCTGCCTCTGCCTCGGCCCTGCCACCATGGCTTTGTCCAGAAGGATGTCTGGAAGGTCTCCTGGTCTAATTGGCATATTACCATTTTATTAGTATATATCTATATCTATCTATCTATCTATCTATCTATCTATCTATCTATCTATCTATCTATCTATCTATCTAGATCTAGATCTTTACATAGTGTCAAATGCACCTTTTACCTTTGAATTTTATCTTTTTCTTTATTTTTTTTTGTTGTTTATTGAGTTTAGAGACAGAGGAAGGTGGAGGGGAGAGGGAGAGGGAAGAAAGGAGGGAGAGAGAGAAAGAGAGAGAGAGAGAGAGAGAGAGAGAGAGAGAGAGAGAGAGAGAGAGAAACATTGAGTTTAGAGCTAAAGGAAAAAAATTCAAATATATCTATTAACTTATTCAGGTTTGGCTAACACCATCAATTTAGCAAGTTCATAATGTTAAATTAACTTCTCCTTATTCTCTACTTCTACTAGTGGTGCCATTATTCCCCAAAATACCCAGAACCTATATTTTATGGTTTACTTTGATTCCTACCTTTTGAACAATAATCATGTCAAATTGGCAAGTCCTGTTAACTCTCCCTTCTTCATGTGTCTATGCATCTATTCCACTTTTCCAATACTATTACCACCACCCCAGAGCAGCAATTTTCGACCTTTTTCATCTCATGGCACACATAAACTAATTACTAAAATTCTTCAGCACACTAAAATATATATTATATTTTTTACTGATATAACAAAAAACAGGTATAATTTTGATTCATTTATACTGGATGGCTATTTTTATGTTGGCTGTTGTCACTTTTTATTTGACAATCTAAGAGAAAATAGGTCATTGTCCCTGACTAAATAGTCAGGTATTGCATGTTATTTTTTAAAATCCTCACCTGAGGATAAATTTATTGAGCTTAGAGAGAGAGGAAGGGAGAGAGAGAGAGAGAGTGAGAGTGAGAGAGTAACAGCGAGAGAGAGAGAGAGAGAGAGAGAGAGAGAGAGAGAGAGAGAGAGAGAGAAACATTGATAGGTTGCCTCCCAATCAGGATCGAAACCACAACCCAGGTATGTGCCTGGTACGGAATGGAACCCACAAGTTTTCTGGTGTATGAGACAATGTTCCAACCAACTGAGCCACCCACCAGGGCAGGTATTACGTATTTTAAAAGTTCTGTGGTTCACCAGTGTGCCTGCCTTGGGACACAGGTTGAAAATCACTGCTCTAGAGTAAGTGCATAGCTTCATGCCTCCAACACCAAAACAGATTTCCAATATCATTTGTTCTACTTATCCCACAGTTTTCCCCCAAATCACTTTTGCAAATAGCCACTGGCACTGGCTCCAGATAATTTTTGGATTACAGTAGCCATTATATTATGGAAAGAACACAGAGTAAGAAGACTCTAATTTCAAGTAACTTTCTTTTCTATTCACTGGGGTGACCTTGGGAAGAATTCCACAACTTGATTCCATCATCTACTAAAAGGGATCTCTTCACAGGATTGCTGCAAAGATTTGGTAACTTGTAAATGGTGATAGCAAAGCACCTGTCTCATCTGAGTGCATAATGTATCTTTATTAAATGAATAAATATGTTCTTCTTTACCTATTTTCTTTTACTTAGTTAATCTGCTTACATATTATCTTTGCCTCTTCTCAACATTTTCAAATGCTATTTCTCCTTCAAGGTAACCTCAAATCTGACATTTTTTGATCTTTCCTTACCTATTTCCACCACTATGGAAATGTGGATCACAGGTGTTATCTGGCCTTACATTGTGAGTTAGCTTTTGGGTTTTCATGTACAATGGTTTTTCTTTAAGTAGATGCAGTACTTTGACTAGTTACCTACTTTCTACAAAGTATGAGGTGTTTTTTAGAGTGTTTTCTGAAATTGTGGTTGTTTCTTTTTTATTTGTTTTATTTAGCCTGTTCAGAATTCCTTCCTTTTTTCATAAGTGATACTCTTGCTTTTTGACATAACCTACTCTGACACCTCTAAACCCTTTGGGTCAATGATTCCACATAACCACACCCACTACATCCAGGAGCATAACATGAATCCCTCCTCACTAAAGGAGAAAAAAGAAACAGAAGCACATTCTTCATGACTTATATAAATTTCATTATTTTGTTGTTTAAATAAGCACAAATTTTAATAATATATTTAAAAGTTTCAAAGACCACTTCTGTATTTCAATCTGTAAAAAATATTTTCATTATGTTTATTATAAAAATATAAATGTTCCCACTACAAATCATTTTACATTAGTAAGAGGCCATCTACATTGTACAACATAAACTAAATGAGTAATGTTTTGAAAAGACAAGTTTAAAGTAAGTACATATTTTCAATCATATCACATTTATACATGGTTTTGTTGATACTTAGTACAGAATAACCTGGGCAAGGTACCAGAAATAAATAATATATGTAAATCAAGTTTACGATACAAAACAGATAATATGATACATATCATTGTATGGAGATATGGTTTCATGTTTATGGAAAGTCAATGCAGTTCCTGTACAAAGAGATGGCCACCAGCATCTAGTACCTCTACTGCACAGTTAAGAATCGTATACTGTTATGTTTACATATGTACAGGATAAGAATTGTGTAAAGTAAATGTATAAGAGGTCGGGTAGAAAAATAGTGAACAAAATGAAGAGCAATATACTGTGTCTATGACTTCTGCTTTCAAATGGAAACCATAGCCAAAATAACAATCCTCAACTTCTATTAGTTCATGAAATGCACAGATTTCATTGAGTATGCTCAGAATACAAAAGTAAATGCTTGTTTGGGATAAAATGAGATTAAAGCCAGAATTAGGTTTCAGTCTAACATTCCACAACATAAAAATGGTTTTAGCTGCTTCTAGGCTTAAGTTAAATTTGTAATTAATGTTATCATTGCATATAACTTTATAAAAATTCATGCTCTTATATATCCAATATAAAATTCTAGTTGGATGATTTGACTGTAAGGATTATTGCCAAATTTAAGAAATAATCTCATATGTGAAGGAACACAACCTAAGCCTTATTACAGTAAACTTACAACATATTAGCACTTGTGAATTTTGATCTGATTGTAAGCTATATAATGTTCCATTTTGCATAAAAACATAAAGTTTGCAGTATTGTTTTATCCATTGTATTCTTATGACATATGCATTTATTATCCTCATAAAGTGATCATATCAGCATTAGAAGATATAGATAGAATGTTTTAGTGGCTAGATCTATACCAGGTACAGCTTTTCAAATATTACTGATTATGCTCATATTTGACCTTTATGAAATAGTAAGTCTAAGTTCCCACAATGAGAGATCTCTCCACTGCCTACAGATTTTGTATCATTTGCTAGATAACCATTTTATGTATTTCAAAAATAAACTGTTTATGTAAAGTAGTTTAATGCTTCTAATTTATACACCAACATTACAACAGGTGCATTTCAGTGAAAGACTCTTTAAGATAACAATACCTGCTATAGATTATTACAAAGTTTAGTTAATTAAACTAAACTCCCATGATTCAGATGAGTAGTTTAGTTATAATCATTAGCTAAAAACAGCTCAGCAATTATAAGCTAAGATATTGAGTGACATTTCAGAGCCTGCCAGAAAGTGATTGCTTTTTACTTATGCATTGGCCAACAGGCTGTGTTGCCAATTAATGCAGCAATTGAAATAGGATTCCAATTATTTACAGTGTAGCTATTCTCTATTTAGGAGCTCTAACTTAGCTTCTTTACCAATGAATGGTTTCCTAAACACCAGAATAGGGCAGGTATGCCATTGAGAACCCATTACTTACAAGCCAGTATATTACACTAAATTAGGAGCATATAGTTTATACTAAATGGAGAGACAAAAATATGTGAGATAATTCAGACTGTGAGAGATTTGGTTAGTGAATGAACAGGGAAGTTGATTTGGTTTCTATATATACATGGATGTTTTGAAAATCTGGAAAGAAACCCATCATTCCCTATGTTTAGTTTTCCATGTTTCCTACTGCTGACAATTTGAGAGAGCATTTGGCACTTGGCTGTAACAAATCCAAATTAAATCATTGAGGCATAAATAGAAAACAATAAAAACAATTAGAAAGAAAATAAATATGTACTTTTCTTCAAAATTAAGACACATTTTACATGATAATACTTAACAAAGCTAATAATTATAAGTGTATGGTACTTAAAACAGCTACAAACTTTATATGCTTTTTAACAGATAAAAGAGAATAATGCAATGAAAAGGTAGTAAATATGGCCAGATAGTTTGAGGTATAAATTCCTCTGTTTTTCTTGCTTTTAAAGAAAAAAAAAATACCTGTTACAGATTTCTTCTGTGTAGAAAAATATCACAAGTCTTTTCCTTTGTGGCTAGTAGTGAACAGAGCCATTATGTTCATTTTGTTATTTCACTTGTTTTGCTTTTATAATAGTCAGTATATGATCCATGGCTCTAGGCTAGCTCTTCGTCATTTCATGCTGAAGAATTTTAATTTCATCCATCAACTAATATAAAAAATCAATTGCAAAACAAAATAACACCCACCCACCAATCCACTTAATGATATGGGAAAATAAAGAGTTTTTAATTCCATTTTAAGGCATTTGTACTCATATATGAGTGTCTTATAGGGCTTGAAACTTCCACCAGTATCTCCCGCATTATCATCTGTCTGCAGAGTGATGCTACATCTTCCACAGCCACCACTCCCTTTGAGAAATAGCCCTTTACACTGGAACTGGACCATTCTTTGATTGTGTTTCTAGAGCTTTAATGCTACTGATGATCTTCTTCTGTGGCCCAACCACAGTGACACCAACCTTTTTCATGTCACTGTAAAAAAAAATAAAATATTTGGTGAGAATCATGCTTTCCTGGATAATATGTAAGCATGAGATTTTCAGTTAACAAAGCTTGCAAAATCATCCATCTTAGTGGTTTGGACATAATTTTTATGTTTACATCATCCATAAATAGTATCCTGGCCATTTCACCTCTAATATTGTAGAAGAATATAAATGTTATATAAATGGGTTCAATAGTGTCCCCTCAAAATTTATGTCCACCCAAAACTACAATAGGCTCTTGGTGTATGTAATTAAGACAAAGATCAAGATGAGATAATACTGGGTTAGGGTGGACTCTAAATCTAGTGAGACTATTCTTATTAGAGTCAGAAAAGGACATACAGTGACAAAGAAGAGATACATGGGTAGATGGAAGCAGAGATTGGAGTTATGTTGCCATAAACCAAGGAATGCTGGGATTCGCCAGAAGCCGGAAGAAGTAAGGAAGGATTTGCCCTTAGGGACTTGTAGCCCTGCTAACATCTTGATTTCTGACTTCTGGACTCCAGAAATGTGAGAAAACAAATTTTGGTTGTTTAAGCCAATACCTTTGTGGTAATTTGCTATGACAGCCCTAGGACACTGATATAGATGGTCATGTATTCTTTGTAGGGGCATTATCCCATTCCCTTGAATCTGGGCCAGCTCCAGGACTACTTTAATTGACAGAGTATGTCAGAAGTGACACTCTATCACTTTCTACACTCGGGTATTCAGAAAGTGCCAGATTCAACTTCTTTTCCCTTGGGACACTCTCTCTGGGCCTCAAAGTGCCATATATGAAGTCTAACTACCCTGAGACATTGGAGAGGCCAGCTGAAAGTACTTAGCCTGCAGTCTCCGCTATGTAGCCATGTGCACCATGTGGCAGGAATGAAACCATCTCCAGCCCTCCAGACAAGGCCATATTCCTGTTGATGAATACTTCAGTCAGCGCTGACACTACAGCAGAAGACCTGCCTGTCTAGCTCTGTCCAAATTTATAACCCATGGCATTGTGATATGCAAGAAAATTGTTGTTTGGTCTTTAAGTTTTAAAACAGTTTGTTGTCAGCCATAGATAACTGGAACAATTTCTTAAAAGTAGAAAAAACTATAAGAATTGATTTCTATCAAAGTTACTAAATTTAAAATAGTTTAAACTCAGAAACCAGACATAAAATGAAGATTATAGAACAAAAAAAGTCATTAAGAAAAAAATGTTATATGAACATGAGCAAATCATTAATTAAATAGTCTTGACTCAAGTAATTATTTCATATATTCACCTCTTTCAGATATTGACTCAAACCTCCCATCTCATGAGATCTTCCTGACCCTTCTATTTAATATTGTAAAACCTCTCTATATTCATACCTCCACTTCATATTTTATTTTCTTGTTTCATTTTCTTCCAAACATTTTTGCTGTTCAGCATACTACCTTTCTTTCTGATTTATTTTCTTAATTCTCTATTTTACTCCACAAGAATGTGAATTTCATATGAATAGGCATTCTTGTTGGTTTTGTACTCTCCTTATCAACCACACTCTGAATAATGGTTATCATTTAGTAGGGGCTCAATATATTCTTACCAAAGAATAAATCAATAGCCCAAAATACAATTATCTGGGGAAATTGATAGAAGAGTAAAGTATCACTTATCAAAGAGACCCAGGCAAATTGAGAATGTTAAGAAGAAAACACACACACAGACACACACACACGCACACGCACACACACGCACACACACACACACATGCTCGCGAGCACATGGGCACCTTTATATTGACCCGAAAGAAAAGAATGAGAAATTGGGACTTTCAACTTCAACTACATAGTAATGGACTAATGATTCCTTAAGAAATGAGTTCCCAAGCAGTAAAGCTGGACAAGTAGAAAATAGGTAACAATTTAAGAAACAATTTAGATGATAATTATTTCCTGCATAAAATTAACCAAGACTGGTTGCATGCCTATCACCTGAGCTGGCAATGAAGTTTCTGATGATCTACAGGTCACCACCCTGATGCCATTCAAGGGGCTGACAAGTTTTCTATGGACACCTTGTGTTTTTCCCAAGGTCCTCTCTGATCATACTCTTCAGCTGCCTTGCTTCACCAGGAAGGCTAGTGGGAAGTGACATCAAACTTGTCACTCTTCATGTAACTGTGGATAATGAAACTTTCACTTAGAGAATATAAGCTGTTTGCATTGATCCCCACTGATGAAAGAAAATGCATTCTATGGGGGATTTTGATTCTTTATATACCTTTATATACCTTCAAAATGAGCAACAAACATTTCCATCCTAGTCTCCAAATTATTTCAAAGTCAGGTTATGAATATACAGCCAGAAAACAAGGCAGATATAAATATATGTGTACAAATCAATAGATCCTGTCTCTTTTTGTATTTCTTTTAACATCTTTCTTCCAATTCTATATCATATTTTTATGACTCGCTAATATTTATCTCTTCCTTTTCTCTTTTTTTAAAAGCTCAAAAAAGATAATAATGGATAGCAGGAAAAAAAGAATGTTTCAAGGTCGAATACTAATTTCCTGAGCACTTTGAGAAATTTAAGCACAATGAAAGAATAATATGACACAGTGCCATGCTCTTGGCTCTTGGCTCTGACCTCCCTCTGGAGCACCTGGACCTCAGCAGCCAGGTAAAAATCAGATGCTGAGCATTCACAGAACTCTCTGAAAGGCTAGCCCAACTCTGGGGCTCTTGATTCAGTAGGAAGGACTGTATGTTCCAAGCTCATGCCTCAAGAAATCTTCATAAAACTTTAAGATTCCATGTCTCAGAACCCAATATAAGCAGCATTTTAATAATAAACATAATTCTATGTTTAATGCCAAGGATTATATTGGAAAAGAGAATTAAAGCAATAATCCCTTTAAGTTCTGCTTCAGCTTGGGTTTTTTATGGACTCTCCACTCTCTCTACCTCCTCCATAATGTCTTCTACCCACCACCTTGCCATGTACAAAATTGTTCTAAACATACAGCTGCTATAGTCTCAATAACACTCCCCACATGCCCTGTTCAGAAGGGCAGTGGATAAGTTCAAGACCACAGGTCAACTCAAGATTGAGACCAGAGGTTAATGAGCTATATGGTACTTCAAAGGCAAAAGGATAGGTGATGACACTTGGAAAATGGCCTCCAAGAGTACAGGATAATGACATGTTGCAATGAATCTGCCTAATATTCATTACACACACTTTATTCTCTCTCCAGAGTCTATGGTCACTTTTACCCCCTTTCTCATTCTCTCTTCCCTTCTTACCTTAACCTTCTGAAATCTATCTTATGGTATTAAATAATATTTTTAAAAATATGTTATATATACTGAATTAAATTGCATATTTTCTGGATTTCATCTGAATATGAAATGACTTGAGTAGCTTGCTGTAAATGAAATCCTGAACTAACTGAAATAAGTTAATATTTAATTTTGAAGCCCCATTGAACTTTTTCTGTGACTTGATAGCATGGATAGAAAAAATAATTTAATGTCCTTTTTTTTAGTTATCACTATCTTATTTTAGAAGACTCTCTGGAGTTATTTAATCAAGGGAATAATTTCTTAATTGAGTATGAATGGCACAAAGAAAATAAGGATTGAAAGAAATCAAATTCAAACAATAAACTTAAGACTGAAAAAAGGATGAAATACTGGGTTAAATATTTTAAAGGATTTAAAATATCAATGTTGCCTCATTAGAATTCCCCAAATAATTAGTGTATTAAATGTTGTTTTTTTAATTCTAATTTTTGTAGTATAAACTATGGGCAGGAGGTACACCACACTGAGATCTAAGAAATAATTCTTTTCAAGGAATTTCAGGCCAATAGATCTTAATTCTATCTTGCTCCTGAGTTCAGGAGAAAGGACAGAAGAAAGATAACTGTGGAGTTTGAAATGCAGAGAGATCTGAAACCATGTGACTCAGTTTGAAGAACAAACCTGAAAGAGTTGAGTCTCAGGAAAGTCCGTTTTCATCTTGAACGTACATATTGTTTAAATAATAATAATAACTATCAAGTGAAAACATTCTAACCAGCAAAAAAGAGCTTTCTGTCCAACACTGTATGGTTGAGACAAATATATTTCTCAATTGGAAATGTAACAAATGCTGCCACTTCACCTTTTTAAGCAAATAGCTTTCTTAACATATTCACAACTTACAATGTCTGACTATATTTAAATTGTGAGCTGGCAGTTAATCATATTAACAATGTTCTTCCTCATCCACTTCATTATTTAAAAGTTATTAAGTGTTGATATTTTATTGAAAATACACATTTATAAAATGTTGCCTTTGAAAATCTGGCAATGGTGCGGAAATATTCAACTGTGTTTGCTCTCCCCTATGCTTCTGTGCCCCAAAGCAGGTGTCTTGTATATCATAACCCCAACTGTTTATATTAATAAAATAAGAATTAAAATATTTAAATATATTACTATATCCTGTGATTGCGTATGATCAAAATAACCACTACTGAAAGTCAAAGCGTGTTGCAAATTGAGTCAGAAGTCTATTCAATAAACAGTGAATTTCCCTTTAAACAGGAATACCAACACAGGTTAAATAGACTAGAATAAGCTTATTTCTTCAGAACAATTCTCCTCTTCCATAGTAACAAATGAGGTCCTTTTGTGACTTGTTGTGTTTCTGATTGGAATATTATGCCATGAATGATCAACGTCTTTACCTACTTACTAGGCACTTATATCTCTACTAATTGCACTGCACATTCCTTTTTGATAGCTCATCTGTAGCTCTCCACATTGGCTTTGTTTAAATGATTGACAAGATGATAATAAAAGTTTTAAATATTCAACAATATTTAAATATTCAACAATAGTCAAATATTCAACAACATTTAAATATTCAAATGTTGGTAGGAGAGGTTAACGTAAAGGAAATAGAGGGCAACAAAGAGATTGTTTTAAGAGACAAAGATGAAAGATATAAGATTCTGAAACAAAGATGGACACAGTTTGCAAACAAACTGTACAGCTACAAAACTATGTATAAGTTGGTGTATCTGGCCAACACAAAAACTTTTTCTTTTGGAACAGTTCTCTATTTTACCCTCAGAAAAAGGCTCCTAGAGCCAAGTTCATGCCATCTTACTTCACCTCTTTTGAACAGAAATAGTTTTATGATGAAAAACATATGACTTTGAAGGTGTCATATACAAGTAGCACTGAGCCCATCCAAATTTTCTTTTGAGGGCTTGGGGTTAAGAGAGTTGGGCCCTAGTCAGTTGAGTAGCAAACTAAGATTGCATGACTGAGGGCTGAGAAAGCCATTTTTATGTAGGGTCATGGGAAGGCAGCAAAAGTCACTGTGCAGAAAAAGAAAAGAATGATGTGGGTTACATTAAGAAATGAAGTAAATTGACTCTCACTCACAGAGAAAAGAATATGGCTTCTAGTTCTTCACTGCCAGCTCCCAGTTATCATAGCTTGTGAACAAAGATAATGGTTATTGACTAGTCATTGGTTTCACATGGTAAACCCCCTTCCGTTAAGCCCATGTGTTTCCCCAGCCAAAGAATTGCTATTATCCAAAGATCTCTGTCTAAGAAATTCATCATATTATATTTAATTATTATTGCCTTTTAACACATCAAACCATATATATTATTTATATTGTTTTTCCAAGCTGAATATAAGCTTTTTAAGGAAAACAATAAAGTAATACCTTAAACTTATTTGTAACTTCATTTGCAAAGATGAAATCCTTCATAGACTCAATCATAGATGGTGATATGCTTATTTAGCAGCTGTGAAAGCTGCTTCTGACTTTAGCATGTCTCCCTGTATACCAGCTTACCCACTTAAATTTTTATTTTCCATTTCCACAGAAACTAGGTTTTGTTAAAAGTAACAGAAAACACAAAATCATCATGCCCTATCTGCTCATGTTTTTAATTAAGGGCTTGGGTCTGTGTATCTGTTGGTCTAACTGAAGGAAGAAGACACACCAATACACATAAACCCAAAAGGTGTTATTCATAAAGAGAGAGACCCAGGAACCAGTTCAGTGGTTACAGGGAACAGTAAGTAACTCAGAGGTTCAACTAATATTTATAACACATTAATCCAAAACATGTATGCTCAGTAGAAAGTTTAGAATCATTCAGTCTTCTTAAAAACTTTTTCTTACTCTGTAGAAATCTTGGCTATGGTGTCACAAGAACTGTATTCCACGCCTGTGAAGATTTCTTTGCACTGTGCTGTTCGAACACCATTAAGCCAGTCATTTGTTGTGCGGAAGGTAGTGATGTCGACATTGCTTTGGTCCAGAAGAAGGTTTGATGGCCTGCAAGAAAAGTAAATATCAAAGGGAGAGAGGACAGGAGTCAACAGAGTTTCTGAATATCAAGATTTGACACCTTTTTAAATCACTGAAACTTGGCCAATGAAATGCATAAATATGTCCATACATACTTTACTAATTTAATTCATTTAACCATTAGCAAAGATGATCTTAATTTAGGATACAATTATTACAAACATGATGCACTGAATAAGTTATTGTCTACTTTAATGATGGGTTTGGTTTTCCATATTAATTCCTGACCGTTGTTCAGGTTACTGCCTGCCTAAACGACAGTTTGGACAACATAAACTATACTTATAGCAAGACACAAAGTCAGCACAGATTTAAATAATGTCACAAATGTCATTAAAACTAACAAAAAGAGTGGAAAGCAGTGATGAGTAATAAATGAAATCATTGCATGTGTGACAACACCAAAAGGAGAGTTCATTATATATATTGAGTTATGCTTGTATATGTAGAGTTCAATATATATATATACAGTATATATGTGTGTGTGTGTATATATATATATAGTATATATATATTCATTATCTATCTATCTATCTATCTATCTATCTATCTATCTATCTATCTATCTATCTATCGAGAGAGATAATGGATTAATGAATAATAAAAAGAGAGAGACTTTTTCATCCTACTTATGTCACTAAATATGATATGATTTCACTCATATGTGGGATCTAAAATAGAAAGTAACCAACAAGACAAAAAAACAAAAACTCATAGACATAGAGAACAGTACGGTGGTTACCAAAGTGATAGGGGGTTATAGGAGAGATAGAGGAGGGTAAAGAGTGTTAAATATATAGTGATGGAAGCAGACTTAACTTTAGGTGGTAAACACACAATGCAATATACGTATAATGTATTATTAGAATTGTACACTTGAAACCAATATAATCTTATTAATCAATGTCATCCCAATAAATTTAATAAAATTAAAAAAAGAGAGAAATTAATTGACTGTTACTGTGATTTGCATTGCACAATATAATTAGCATTAAGAAGACTTTCTAGCCCAGCCATTGTGGATCAGTGGTTGAGTGTTGACCCACGCACCAAGAGGTTGCCGGTTCGATTCTGGGACAGGGCACATGCCCTGGCTGCAGGTTTCATCCATATTGGGGGGTGTGCAGGAGGCAGCCAATCAGTGATTCTCTCTCATCATTGATGTTTCTATCTCTCCCTCCTTCTCCCTTCCTTTTTCTGAAATCAATAAAAATCATTTTTTAAAAAGAGAAGAACTTCTAGCATCGTTTTATATAATTACAGGCCTAACCATAGATCTATTACCAACTGTCATATGGTGAACCAAAGGGATGTAAAAGAAATGGAAGAGAGCATATTTTCACCTTAGAAGAGCTCAAAGAAGCATCCTTTTGGTGAATTGCCCTTGGGGTAGGTTTTTCAGCTCCCAGAAACCTCTTTAATTCTCCTTTAACTCATGAGACTGGAACCAGTCTCCAGGTGGACAATTGTCCTATTACTTCGTCTTAGAAAGGTCCCTGGGTTCAAATAGTCCATAATATTTATTTGTACTTTTAGTCTATAGGATTAATACATGAAAAATACTACCATATTTTCTTGCTCCAATAATTTTGTTGTAGTATTGTTAATTACCCTTCTTACCTCAGTAGCTTAGCTGGTAAGGGTTTGAATCATGCAGAAGAGCTGGATTTATATTAAGTATGTTTAAAGAATAGTCCTTCTTTGGAAAATGAACAGAGGACAAGTTGAGGATGGGATCTCTGGATGCATGGTGCATTAATTAATATGTCAGCAAACTTTTAGGATCTTTTTGATGTGGACCAAATGTCTCCAAGGACATTTTGGACAGTATCATTGTCTTGTAAAGTGTCATAACCTAATTTTTATTTTACAACTGAGAGGGTACATTTAGATTTTTGCCTCTTCCGAACATTTTATATTTTGTGATACTGCAGTAGCATTTAGTCAACATTGAGCTCTTGAAAACTTTAAACATTATTTAAAGTTAGTGACTATTAGAATATTTTTAAACCAGAACTTCACATTTTCATATATATTGAAAATTAATAATTGGCCTAAATGAAACCCATCTTTTGAAATGCTTTTTAAGTTCAAAATTTATAATTATTTTTCAAAAGACAACAAAACTAACCAAAAATACATTAACATGAATTTATCATTATTTTAGAAACAGATTAGCTTTTTAAGGTACCAATTCCAATATTTTTAGAAATAGCATGAAATAACAGCAAATGATCCATCCAGACACACATAAACTCTATAGTGTTTTACCTGTGAATACCAACCCTGAATATCTTCTAGGATATGTGGTAAAAGCTTTTGTTCTCCTGAGAAAATGTCTCTGTGAAGCACATCTATATATATGTTAACTGTACCCATTATTTAAAAGGAATTTTTAATTGGGTAATTTCTATTACCATGATGACATTTCTTCAACTCACCCCCTGACATACAGGAGACATGTATAAGTGTGAGGTCAAGATTTTTAAATCTGAAAACTTTTATATCATGCTCTAGACATGCACCCTCTTGTGGGGACACATGAGAGGAATGTAATTGACTATTTGAATTTTGTTGGAGATACATAAACCTATTTGGTAAATATGGTCAAATTTTAATGAAATTATAATGCTGAGTTTAAGAAAAAAATAGTAATGTGACAATTTGCTTTGCCCTCTATATTTATCCTCTGTGGCAAATACAGATCTGTAGCTAGTTCTCTCACTGGCAGAATCATTTGTGAAGTGGAGGACAGCTGAAAGTGGAGGACTTTTCAATTATCTTTCCCTTAGACTAAATCAACTACTTAATCCTCTCTACTTTAAGCATTTTTTAAAAATATATTTTGTTGATTTTTTATAGAGAGGAAAGGAGAGGGATAGAGAGTTAGAAACATCGATGAGAGAGAAGCATCGATCAGCTGCCACTGTGGATGTGCCTGTAACCAAGGTACGTGCCCTTGACCAGAATCGAACCTGGGACCCTTCAGTCCCCAAGCCGACGCTCTATCCAGTGAGCCAAACCGGCCAGGGCTCTACTTTAAGCATTTTGATTATAAATTAAAACTTAAAATTATGGAGTTTATAATTTATGTTTATGTCTTATGGTTTAATATTAACTAACCTTCAGAGGTTATCTTTTTAAGAAAAAGGTAGAGACAAAAGAGGCATTATTTTAAAAAACATTAATTTTCTTTCCTTTAGGAATATATAAATTTAAATATAAATATAACATTTTGTAAATTATTTTCTTATGGAATATATATATACATATATATAATATAATTTTCTATAATCCTTTAAATCTTTAAATTACTCATCAGATAAAGATAAACCAGTTAATTTTAATAATTGAAAATGCCTTGTTTTTGTTTGTTCCTTAGAACTTTATTTTAATAACTGAAAATCTCTTGTTTTTGTTTTTTCTAAGAATTTGAGGAACCCGATTTCCAAAACTTGCATGATATTCTTGGGTTGTTTTGGCATGGTCATCATGGCCAGCCTTTGTCACTAGCCAGAATTAAATATAACATTGGATCCATTGGGAAAATCATTGAGTCAGTAAACAAAATTAATAGAAATAACAATAAATCTTATGTGAGAAAATTTTATAAGAAAAATGAAATGAGACCTAGAAAGAAGACAATATTATATTAAAATATCTACAGACATGCCCCCCACACCCCCCCCCCCCCCCGCCACACACACACCATAACCCACAGCTTGGATTTCCACAGTAGCTGTACATAGACTCTAATGTCAACTGTTGTAGACTCTTGGACTCATGAATAGCAATACTTTTTATTTATGGGTTTGTGGGTCTAAAGAATCAAACCCCAGGACATTTATTCAGAATATTTATGAAGCATGCCTAATAGCAAAATGTAGTTTTTCTTTCTTCTCAATTCAAAATGGGTTGTATTTTAAAATTCAACACTATAACCAGGCTCAACAAGAGTTTAGAGAAAATTAGTATAAACAGATCGAAATAGAACAGGATGTGAGGATTAGGGATTAGAGTGACCCCAACCGAGCTTTTCTGTTTATTACTTGGATCAAAGTGCAAGGAAGACAGAGAATGACCTAATTTTAATGCCAGTGACCTCAGACTAACCAGCCCTGCAAAGTATCATTTTTCCACTTCCAGGATTTCTCTGGGGAATTGAAATAAAATTGGTTCCTTTCCTCCTCAGAGAGGACATCTGGAGAGTTTATCAATGGATAGGAATTTGTCTCTCACTGTGAAGAGCCTGTGATGTCTCTTCATGCTCACCAAGGGAATGTGGGCTTTTTGAGCAGCTGCAGGCATTGGCGTTTTTTTAGACCCAGCCCCAGACATTGGGTCTGAAGGGGAAATTTATAGGCTGGGTGATGTGCACCGTGAGCTCACACTTTTACTAGACAAATTAGATAGGTTTCAATCCGTGCAGCTGTAAACGATGTCCTGCAGAGTTCCACCTGATCTTTTACAGCTTTTCATAAATCAGTACCTACTGGCTGCAGAACACAGTCATTAAAAAGAAATCATGGAAATTATATGTTTGCTCAGGGGAAACAAAAAAATAACTTTCCTCCCTTCTTCTCTCCCTCCTTGTATTTAGGTTCGTGAATTATTCTTTTGTGGATATCCATACTGTTGCATTACAGGTACATCTATATTTTCTTCCCATCCATTCTTATTTTATCTGTAAATGCTTTCATATCAATTAGTCCCAGATACTGGGAAACAAATATCAAAAAGCCAGTCCCAAGAATATCTTCTCATAATGATCTTATTTCATTTCGCGTTAGGATTCTAAACTATGGGGATTGAATGCTCAGTTATCCTTCTGTAACATAAGAAGACTCCTTTCGGTTTAAAAAGGGCTTTATTTTTCATGTATTAAAATAATGGTTAATACACATTTTTGAATGAATAAGTAGAAGCTTACTGAATCTAGAAATAGTAATAATACTGGAGATGTATGCTATACCACTGTACTTATATGCATTTTTTGTTGTGAATAGTTTCTGAACTATATTAATTCCAAAGAGTAATTTCAAAAAGCAATATTAATTATTTCTACTTTTATGATTGTCTTAAAATAATAACATTTTTTCAATACATTTTATAGTTTAGTGTTATTTTTTATTATTTCAAAGGATAATGATCACATACTGTATTTCAAGGGGAAATCTTGTACTTGCCCATTTTTTAAAAGTGTGGATGTATGATGATCTTCATCTTTTTATCTCTAACATTAAAATATCAACTATAGTTAAATAAATTTAATTTGTTATCAGTAACTAAAAGTAATGTTGAGTATGTATAGCTCCCAAAAGTGGAGTAATATGTAAATAACAGATTAAGGAGAAGTAAAGTCATTGTATTTAATTATCTCTAGGTGTTAAAGACAACAATCTTAGCAGTTATAGCTATTGTATATGTTTTAATTCTTTCCAGTAGAAAATTACCTATTTTTATCGGTAAGATTAAAAAAAAAATCACCTGGGTACTTCACATGTATTTATGTCCCTCCAAAAGGTTCAGTGAGGAAAGTCACCCTGTCAGTTTCAGAATTGGAGGTCAAAGTCATTTGGAAAAACAGAAAGCTTTTGGGTCATTCAATTTTTTTTAAAGCATATATTTGCCAAACAGCAATTATTCTCTAAAATAATTTATTAAGTACTCTTAGAGATCAGAAGCAGTTTATTAATGATAATGCCATTAACAGTAAAAAATCGTTTTGCTTATACTTTCTATTTATCTTGTCTACCAATAAAAATAACTCTCTTCAAACAGTGAGCAATGCAATGAAACAGTATATTTAATAGCATTTCAGATAAATTAAGTAGAATTGAGTTTTCAGAATCTCATTCTAAATATATTTAGCATATTTTTGGTCTTTATTCGATGAAATGAATTGCCTGCCTTTTAAAACCCCATTTTAAATGTATTGGATATATTGTTTAATACTGTATACCAAGAATTTGTATTCCTTAAATTTATAGTAGTATTGAAGAATCTAGTGATCTGAAGTATAAAAATTCTATGGATTTAAAGAACAAGTCATTTCTCTATTTCATTCGATAGATAAACATCCAAAAATAAAAAAAGTATCTGATTACCTGAATAGAAACAACTTCATCTCTCATTTTTATTAATCTTTTTAATTTTTAAGTAATCTACATTCATAAAAGTAATTGAATCAATTTATTTAAAGCAGGAACTTTATTATAAAATATAAAACTAATCTTGCAAAAATAGATCCCTTTAAAACATAAATTCTGCTTATAGCTGATTTATGCATAATAAGCATCTGTTATAAAATAAGAGAGCACTTTTTTGGTGTAAGACCATTTTTATCTTATTTATATTGCACTATTTTCTATCAATAAGTTTTTAAAAAAATTGCTTCAATTCTTAAAAAAACTGAGGGATATTTTTATCCTTTTACACATAAGCACTATGATTATATCCATGTTTTCTAAATTTCTCAAAAACACTATTTTCATATTGCGATTTTCATCATCCAATTATTACAAAACCTCTTAAATGTTGCATTTCATCTATTACTCTAAAAAAAAAAAATCAAAATATACTCTGAAAAGAAGCTGATGTCCTCATTACTTCATTGAAAGGCTTTTTCCTCAGTTGTCTTTTTTTGTTTGTTTCCCTTCATCTTTTTGCAACTTTTGATAATAGTTCATTCTATCTACTTCTGAAAAATTAATTCCTTCAGCTGGGATTCTCTGTAGTGGTCTAAATTTCATTCTTAACTCTCTTCTGCTCTGTTATTGGTACTGTACTACAAAGCTTGTAGAGAACTGTTTTCTTTCTGTGTTGAAATCTGTGCAGGAGGATAATGGTCTGAGATGTCTTAGGATTGCTATCCACTGGCATTGATTGGTTCTATAATCTTATATAACAAAAGGCTAATATCCAAATTGACTGAATGGCAGAACGTCCGGTCACTATGATGCGCACTGAGCACCAGGGGCAGACGCTCAACGCAGGAGCTGACCCCTCGTGGTCAGTGTGCTCCTACAGGGGGAGCGCTACTCAGCCAGAACCCAGGCTAACGACTGGCACTAAGGATGTCCTTAGTGCTCGAGGGCTTATGCCGTCAGCCGGGCATCCCTCAAGGGCTTCTGGACTGCAAGAGGGTGCAGGTCGGGCTGAGGAACCTCTCCCCCACACCCCCAGTGCATGAATTTTGTGCATCAGGCCTTTAGTGTCCTTATAAGGAGCCTGAAATCTCCACTGGCTACCATTATACTCTACTACATATGAAGGAAGCATTCACTCATTTCAATTAGCTTCTTGGCTCTTGTAGACATTTGAGTTAGTGACTTCTGGACTAAAAAACTGAGGCACTTAGAGATTTCAAAAAGATCCCTGGACCCCAGGGCAGCACAGAAGTAGTCAAGAGAAGCTATAAAACGCAATAGATTGGAATGAGGGAATTTCAATGTCAACTTATGTGAACTAATACTCGCCACTCTTCACAGATTAAAGTTTACTGATGATCCATGGAACATGAAAGCTTTAATTAGAAATAAAATAATTTTAGAAAAATAAAAATGGATATATTAGTGGTGAAAGCCAGCTTTACTAGATTGAGATCTGTACCTGCTGAACATGGTTTTGACTGAGGCTTCTTTTGTTTTCTTTAGATAGAGAACACTAAATTGTATGCCTAGATTTAATTTTAATGTTTTCCCCAGCTTGAGATGTGAACTTCTAGCTTCCTGTGGACGCAGTCTAATTGCATCCAGAATGCTAACCTGCCTCGCCGTCTGTCTTCCTTCTGCCGTCTGTAAGAGCACTGCTCTCAGGGTGCCCCATGTGCAGAACTGGGAAGCGCTCTCTGGTACGTTCTCTGTCACTCTGCACATCTCACTAGTCACCCTGTCCCACAATGCTCACTCCAGTAAAACTTTCTGAATTCACATTCTTGAATATCTTGTCTTTTTGCTCAAATAATTCATTATTCTGAGGACTATTAAAGTGTTTTTGAAGATTTATTTTCCTTCCATATATAAAAACAAGCTGTTGAGGGTGGAGATTGGGTTACCTATACTAACACCAAAGGCCCTAGCATAATGCCTTGCACTAAATACTACTAAATAAAAAGGTGTAGCTTCATATTGGTATACAATAAAAATTTCAAATTTATACATGTATTCTCCAACTCTACTTTTTGGAAAATTAATTGATTGCTAGAAAAGAAACAAAACATTTAAAATGATGTATAGATTTAATGTACTTTCTAATAAAAAAACCAATGGCATATTTTACAGATATGGAACAAATATTTTTTAAAAATTATATGGAACCCAATAAGACCCTGAATAGATTAAAAATCTTAAGAGAGAAAAAAGGAAATTTGTAGGGATCACAGTACCAGATATCAAACTATACTACAAAGTCATTGTAATCGAAGAGCCTGGTATTGGCACAAGAACAGTCATATAGATCAATTAAACAGAACAGAGACTCCAGAAATAAACTCATGCCTTTATGGTCAAGTAATATTTGACAAAGGAAGCAAGAGCATACAATGGAGTGTAAACGGTGTTGGGAAAATTGGACAATACACACACACAAAAAAAAATGAAACTGGATCATCAACTTATTCTATATACAATAATAAACTAAAAATGGATTACAGACTTAAATGTTAAATTATAAAACCATAAAAATCCTAGAATAAAACATAGGCAGTAAAATATCAGACATCTCTCTCATAGCAATATTTTTGCTGATATGTCTCCTATGGCAGGGAAATAAGTGAAAAAGTAAACAAATAGGACTACATTTAACTAAAAAGCACAGCAAAAGAAACCATCAACAAAATGAAAAGGGAACCCACTTTATGGGAGAATGTATTTGCCAATGATAAAACTGATAAAGGGATTAATTTCCAACATATATAAGTACTCATACAACTTAATAAAAGGAACACAATCTGATTAAAAAATGGGCAAAGGACCTGACTAGGCACTTCTCCAAGAGGGCATACAGATGGCCAAAGGATAGATGAAAAAAATGCTCAAAGTCACTAAACAACAGAGAAATGCAAATTAAAACTACAATGAAGTATCACTTCACACCTGTCAGAATGGCTCCCACCAATAAATCAACGAACAACAAGTGCTGGCGAGGATGTGGAGAAAAAGGAACCCTCGTGCACTGCTGGTGGGAATGCAGACTGGTGCAGACACTATGGAAAACAGTACGGAGTTCCCTCAAAAAATTAAAAGTGGAACTGCCTTTTGACCCAGCAATCCCACTTGTAGGAATATATTCTAAGAGACCTGAAACACCAATCAGAAAGAATATATGTACCCCTATGTTTGTAGCAGCATTATTTACAATAGCCAAGGTCTGGAAACAGCCTAAGTGCACATCAGCACATGAGTAGATAAAAAAGCTGTGTTTACACAATGGAATACTACAGGGCTGTAAAAAAGAAGGAACTCCTACCCTTTGCAGCATAAATGGACTTGGAGATTATTATGGTAATGAAATAAGAAAGTCAGAAAAAGACAAATATGATATGCTTTCACTAATATGTGGAATCAAGTGAACAAAATAAATGATATAGAACCAGAGGCATGGAGCATTAGAACAGACTGATGTCAGAGGGGAGAGAGATAGGGAGGACTGGATAAAAGTACCAGCAGGAGAGGAGATTAGCCACAAAATATATACATAACCCATGGACACAGACAATAGGTTGGTGAAGACCTCGGGATAGGGACAAGTGTAGGTTGGGGGTGTTAATGGGAGGAAAAGTGGACATTGGTAATACTTTCAACAATACAGGTATATATATATATATTTTTAAAGAATAATCATATGGACCTCTAGACTGTGTTGTCAGAGGATGCCTTAGTTAATATAAGATGTAGAAGCTCTTGCCTGAAGGAAGATGGATGCAAAGGAGAATCTAAGACAAGAAAACAGCATGTGCTACTGTCTTCCTATCTGAAATCCTTTGGTTTTCAGAAGGAACTAGAACTTGGCCACTGAGGCTACAGAGCTATTTTAGTGTAAGTGGCACAGACCCCATCCCCCTCTCACAATTTTGTCTCTCTGTCCACAAAGCAGTTGTGTAAATCAAATTATGTCACTGCTCTCCTCCAAATGCCTTAATAAATCCTCATGAATTTCAAATCCTAATGTCCTTGCCATGGCCTGGGGAACCTTAGGGCTCCTGCTGCTATTTTCTGTCTTAGGCTCACCTTAGAGCCTTTTCCTTTCCCTACTGCTCTTGTCATGTGATTCTTCTGCCACTTCCTAGAGCCCTCCAAACTCATCTGCAGTTTCTTATTCCTATGCCAAGATTACTTTTTGGGAGGGTTCTTTATATACATGGCTCTTTTCCTTTCTTAAGGTCTCAGCCAATATTAACTCCACAAAAGGCTCTTTTCCAACAGCTCCTTTATTATCTATTACAATTATCTATCAATTTTCTTCCTCCAGTCTGTACTTGCCTATTGTTTAGTGTACATCTTCTACAATGAAAGCTACAGGATGGCAAGGACCATATTTGTGTTCTTCACTGTTCTTTGGATTCTACCTATGCCTAGCACAGAGTAGATTGGCATACAATAAATAGTCATTGAAAAATGAATAAATAAGCATTTGAATAAAATAAATGACATTGGAGAAGCATGACTATTTAAATCATCAAAATGGCTTAGCTGGTGTGGCTCAGTGGTTGGATGTCAACCTGTGAACCAGGAGGTCATGGTGCAATTCTCCATCAGGGTACATGGCTGAGTTGCAGACTCAATCCCCAGTAGGGGGCATGCAGGAGGTAGTTGATCAATGATTCTCTCTCATCATTGATGTTTCTCTCTCTCCCTCTCCCTTCCTCTTGGGAATGAATAAAAAAGAAATTTAAAAAATCATCAAAATGAGTCCAGATTTTTTCTAAGTGTAATGGGAAATCAAGATTGGTTATAAACTGGTTACCAATATATCATACATATTTTGATAAGAAAATTCTGAAGACTATATGAAAAGATGTTTGGGACAGGCAAGAATGGAAGTAGGGGCACATTAGAAGGCTATTGCAGTGGTCCACATCAGAAGGGGGGAAGTTATATATACAGAAGAGAATGTTTGTAGACAGGTTGTGTTGATCCAATGATCACCAACATCAAAGTGTGGGGGAAGGGAAAGAGGTACCAAGACTTGCTCTAATCCTGATGGGTAAATGAATAGGTGCTGGCAACTAAATTAGAAAGGCAGTGGAACAATAAGGCTACCTGGAGAAATAAAAATATATAATTTTTAGATGTGTATGAGTCTTTTCTTTGAGAACTTTGCTGTGAAGGGTGGTAAAAAAATCAGGAAGTAGTTAATAGAGATGTGGGACCAATGGAGGTTATGTTGACAAACAGAATCTCTTAAATTCACCTACTGATAACATTTACTTTAAAAAAAAAAAATCCACATTAAATCCACCTTTCCTAGAGATTTTGAAATGCTAGCCTGTGATAGACCTGGATAGTTGCTCATTTAATATCCAGTTATTCTTATCACCAGGAAAATTTGAGAAACAATGTAATAGAATATATTTCTATGATAATGAACCTTTAGAAAGGAAGAAATAGGATATGTAGGAGAGATTGAGAGAGAGGATTTGCCTCTGACAAGTAGAAGGACACTTCCTCTCTTCTAATTAGAGATAAGAAGAACAAGGTATGTGAATGTAAGCACCACTAAGTTTCTATTTAGCTGCTAGAATTTCCCATTTGATAGCTTGTATTTTCTCAATAAATTATGTGGCAAGGGCATCACTGGGAAATTAAAGGTGGAAGGCAATGAATTCAATCAATTATAAAAAAGGATGAAATAATCGTTGTCAAAAGTGGAAAACCAAATTTTCTACAATGAAAGATTTATTGATGTATGGTAATTTGAAGTTGTTAATAAAATCATAGTGACACAATCTTCCCTATTTCATATTTCAACTAGAGGCCCACTGCACAAATTCATGCACTAGTCAGGTCCTTTGGCCTGGCTTGCGGGATCAGGCCGAAACCGGCTCTCTGGCATCCCCCGAGGGGTCCTCGATTGCAAGAGGGTGCAGGCCAGGCCCAGGGACCCCACTGGTGCATGATTGGAGCTGGGGATGGACACGGGAGGTTGGCCAGCTGGGGAGGGACTGTGGTAGGGCTCTAGGGCATGTCCAGCCCATCTCACTTAGTCCTGATCAGCCAGACCCCAGAGCAAACTAACCAACTAGTCAGAGCATTTGCCCCCTGGTGGTCAGTGTACATCATAGCTATTGGTCGACCAGTTGACTGTCTGCTCCCTGTTGGTCAGTGCACATCATAGTGAGCGGTTGAGTGGCCGTAGCATATTATGCTTTGATTGGTTGAACGGATGACCGGACGACCAGCCACTTAGCATATTAGGCTTTTATTATATAGGATACACATATGAAAACAATTTCCAAAAATTTTGTATTTAGTAAATTTTAAAAGATGGTACTTTCTAGAAAAATACTTATTTTCCCTAAAATTGCATTTGTTGCTACAAAATACATTAATTTATTCAGGTTTTAAAGGTTATATATTATGAGAAAATATATTCAACATATTTCAATAAGAATTATAGGTGAATTTAAGAAATGTGTTAAAATTTGGATGCTAGGACATATTCTGACATACTATGATCTGATATTGAGACAATTTTCCCTCTAATTGGAGTTAAATATCCCTAGATCATACAATATGGGTAAGTCTTTATATTGCTAATACCACCCTGTGGAAATACTTTTGAATGTCTTTTTTATTATATGGAAAGAATTGAAAAGATGTTCTTTTTCGCTACGATTGCTATTGAGTGAAGATCAAAAGAAATGACTTCAGGGTACAAAATGAGGACCATATGGCCCAGGAAAGGACAAGTTTGTTATCCTGTTAGTTGTTAGATTGTCAGGTAGATTTCCAAAAGAGTCTGTGTAGTTTCACTCTGTGAAACTTAGAACAGAGATTCATCCTTACAGGATAAGCTGTAGGTAGTTTTACCTATTTAAGAAATCACATTTAGTTCAGTGACCCCTAAATGTTATTTCCAACAAATAATGTATAATTTTTATATACTGATATTAAGACTGGTTCAGATTCCCCTTATTCATCTTATTTGAACACAATGTAATAATGGGATCATGAATATTCAATATAATTATACCTCTTCAGGTAAAAAATCACATATTCTATTAAAAAGTACTTTAGTAAATGCTCTATCAGTATGCAACTCATAGCTGTCAATGACTGTCAGTAAAAAGGGCAGATGTGCAAAAAGGACTCAAGCAAAGAAAACTTCCAATAGGCACTATATTACACCTTTTACATGTGAGTCATATTGCTTCATCATTATGCAGTATTTGCACATACCACTTCCTACTGTGGATTTGTGTACACTTTAAATGTAGACCCTTTTACTAAAACTCTGTAATTTTCCCATTAAAGCACACATCATCAAAATGTGAAAGACCTGTTTTTCTCTTATGTATGAGAAAATAAATTATTAAACAATATAGTTTTGCCTTTAGTTTCCCTAAGAAGCACTAAATATATTAATACTTCTTTTCTTCTCTTATGGCCCCTGACATAATTTATCCTGCCTTACCCATTTCTTCTATTGCACTTTGTAGGGGCACTTTAGTTTACATTCTTCAAAACTATTAAGAGAATGGAGAAATAAACATGAAATCTAATGGACATTGTGCATTCTGGATTGCTGTGTGTATGTGATGCATTGATGTTGTGCTGCTGTCTTGCAACATTGCCATTATTTCACTCTTAGTTTTATCCTTGACAGAACCTAAAAATGTAATTGGCACACAATATGGGTTGAATAAATAGTGGCTTAATTAAGGGGGTATTGCATTCTGCTACCCAATGTAATGTTTTGGAAGCATTTTTATTATTTTTGTAGCTTTACTTTAAATGCAGAATAAATCAGGACTTCACTAGAATTCCTTACCACTCCAGGACATTTTTTTTCCTGTTTAAATAGTTGAGAGTGAAAAGAAGCTATGTGTCCTATTTTCCAAAGACTTAGGCCTGAATGTAAATTCACTTCTAGTGAAGATGAAAATTAAAAATAACAGGGAATTTCATCTTTATCATTAAATTGCGTGAGATTTCTTCCTGACCAATTTAAAAGGAGAAAAAAAATGTGTCTCTTCAGTCTTGAGGAATATAAGTGTCAACGGATGCAGGTGAGGAAGTGGGAGATAGAACTTAACAACTGGAGATAGAAAATACATTCTTTGGAGCGAGTGCATGATGCAAACTATGTGTCACCTTGCTGCTGCACTGGTGATGATCTTCAGGCTGCCTGGGTTCCGGATGAGCTTGTCCAGAATGCTGACAATCTGCTCAAACTTGGGTCTGTTGTTTCTGTCTTTCTGCCAGCAGTCCAGCATCAGCTGATACAACGCAGCCGGGCAGTCCATGGGGGGTGGCAGTCGATAGCCCTCGTCCACAGCTTTAATTACCTGGGCAAGAAGCAAAGTTTCCGGAGACTTAAGAGGTGGGCTTCCAACTTCTTTATGGGCAGACCAAAATAATATGAGTATTTTAAAGTTAAGTGAAAAAGTTCTCATTTTAAATCGCTTAAAAAATAATATCTTATCAAATAAATAAGATATTATTAATGCCCAAAATGTTATCTAAAGGAAGATCAAGAGAGAGAGAAAGTAAATTTAGAAGAGTTTGTAAAGATTTAATCTGAAAAGTTAATAAACTTTTCAGATTAAAGCTTAAAAAATCTATGACAAAGGAAATTCAGTGAATTATAAAGAAGCTTTTGTTTGGTAATATAAATTTCTATGGAAACTATATATGAATGAATACAGACCCCCCCCACAGTTTATAGATTTTCTTTATACCACATTTCAAATCATGGTCAGGTCCTTTGGTAAAAGCTCATGAGTTGCATGGTTAAGTAACAATCAGCGTATTAGTATTTTTAAATGACATAAAACAGTGATTTTAAACTTTACATGTATGAGTCATCTGGAGAACTTAATAATATACAGATGACTAACCTCTGATTGCATCACTCTGGGGCGAGGCCTGAGAACATGCATTGCTGCAAATTCCCAGGCCATGCTAAACCTGCTGGTCCAGAGGCCACTTTTTGGGGGGCTCTGATACAGAGAAAACTTGGAAAATAGAGATGTGGAAAAGGGAGTCTGACTTTCCCATTATTGTTATAAAAAATAGCTTGTTTGAAGACGTACAAAAAGGTTTTCATATCCAAACACATTAAAAGCAGTTTTATATGTGGTGAGTAGGAAATGACTAAAAGCATCTCAGCTTTCCTGCTTGTGCATTTTGAGATCACGCTCACAGTTTCTGGCTGAGCATAAAGAAAAACCTCTGAGTGCTGATCCCACGTGCCAAGAGCATCCTTTTACTAAGCATGAGCAAACATGACTTTATAAAAACAAAAATCCTTTTGAAAAATCATATCACAGTTATAACAGAGAGTTAAAGATTATTTTTTTTTCATCCAGAGACTTCAATTTGGATAATGAAATTCATGTGCAACATTAATACATAATGAGGAACAACATGCTACAGATTGATTGTTTTGTCTGACTTTGGGAAATACTATATTTAAATAAACAAAATGTTGGCATAGATGCATTAATTAAATCTACAAAGGCTGGCAGACATGTGTATCTTACTAATGTTACCTAGAAACAATTGTGTAGCAAAAATATTTCAACACTCCCTGGCATATACTGGTTATCTTGATAGTCACTTATTTCATTACATTTTAGTACAAATGCCTTCATTTTTGCCTCAATTCTAAACCCCTGCTTGAGGGAAAACTGTAAACCCATAAGAGCAGTTCAATTACTATTCTAGCAAGATTTGAAAACAATTTCATTTTTTAAGTATTCTATTTCAATGTCAAAAACTGGGAGCCACCTGGTTTCATTAGGCTCCACTTCCTTGCATAGCTTGATCTTTTAATCTGACTCCATAACTCATGGACTACATATACTTACATCCTGATTGGACATCTCCCAGTATGGCCTCTCTCCATAGGACATCACCTCCCAGAGAACAATGCCATAACTCCATACATCGCTGGCTGACGTGAATTTGCGATAGGCTATAGCTTCTGGTGATGTCCACCGGATGGGAATCTTTCCTCCCTTTGAATATAAAAGCACATGGGCACACATGATCAATGCCTAAGACACATACATTATAATCTGAAATCTGACTGAACTTGTCAGGGTATTTCTCTTTTGAAATGGGACATGGGTTTCCATTTATGTATCTTGATATTCTTCTATATTAATGTCAAACAGGACTGTGTGGCATACTATTTACTGCAAGTGAATTTACTGCAAGTTAATCAATTTGCTTCCAATTGATTTAAAAGAATTTTAATATAAAAAGAAAAATTGAAAATTGCTTAACCACTGACATGTCATATCAACTGTGGTACCTTAGTCATCTGTAACAAAGCAACATGATGTGCATGTGCAATACTATTAAGTTAGAATAGAATGAGGGATCTCAAATCAAC
Source organism: Myotis daubentonii (assembly GCF_963259705.1). Classification (NCBI taxonomy): domain Eukaryota; kingdom Metazoa; phylum Chordata; class Mammalia; order Chiroptera; family Vespertilionidae; genus Myotis; species Myotis daubentonii. Next base: position 87,019,713 of record NC_081842.1, read on the forward strand.
CTTTATTGATTTAATTAGATTTATGTTCTATCTACAATCTTAGTTCATAATGTGAATAAGTTTTCCTTGACACTTATAGGTATTTTTTAACTAAATAAATTAAAAATAATTTTTTCCATCTACCAACTCTCTTTAATACAATATTTGATTATCTTAATTTATTCAGTGCCTCACTTCATCATTATTTTTTAGTTTTTAAATTTTATTTATCTTTATTGTTGAGAGTATTACAGATGTTCCCTATTTTCCCCCATTGACCCACTTCATCATTATTTTTTCCTCCATTGACTCACTTTCATATACTAGGTAGATACAATATAAACAAGAAAGATAAGATAACTACCTTCCCAGAACTTCCTAGAGAAGGATATTGATTCTATGAGCTATAGTATATATAAAGGTATGCCTCCTATGGAATTATCTCTCAGATTAATAAATGTATTTAATAAAGATGTGCCAAGTAGCAACCATATGGGAAGTATTATGCTAGTCACTCTGGGTGAGACAAATATAAATAATATGCTTGCCCTCCTACTTGGAAAATATCAGGCAAACAGGAATAAGTATTAGTTGTTGTGCATAATTAAATGCAGAAAAAATAATTATCTTACCAAAGAGATAAATTTTGCTTCAAACTTTACAACGTGTATGAATCATCCGCAGCTTGCCCTGATGCCAGGGAAATCCCGGTTCAGCAGCTTTAGAGCGTAGGCAGGGCCTGAGTTTCTAAGAGGCTCCAGGGGATGATGACCATGCTGGTCATGAAACCCACTTTAAGCAGAAAGGGGGTAGGGAAGACATGCTCCTGAGCAGGGAGCCCCAATTATCACTAGAGAGACTGAGGAGGGAGGTCATGCATAAATGGAGCTTTAAAAGATGTATCAAATTGTTGATTCAACAAGAAAAAATAATGGATGTTCCAAAGAATTTACAGAATCAGAATATGAAGCTGTATTCAGCAAAATGTGCTCCACTGGCATTGCGCCTCATAGCCCTTCGCTGGTTCTGAAGTAATGCTCAAGGGGGACAATGTATTGCTTTGGAGAAACAGATGGGAAACAGGAGGTGCATCATTTAACCTCAATAGGCCCGTTTCCTCATCTGTTACTTGGTAAAGTAAGAGTACCGATGCATAGCTTTGTTGTTGGGCTAAATGACAAGTTTCAGTAAAATCTTTAGCAAAGTCCCTGGCACCTGGTAAAGCTTCAAGAAACATTAGCTTACTACTCCCACACTCTGCTGGAATGGCAGACATCAAAGCACAGAGGAAGAAAATATATGTTCTGGAAGAACAGTTTCTGGTGTAAAAATACAACAGATTATGTGGAGAAATATAATGAGAGAGGATGAGAAAAGGGTTAATCAGAAATTACTCAGAGGTATACTGAGTTTTATCCCGTAGAGGAGAAAGGTATACGTAGTTTTAAGGACCTTAGAAGACTTGACCCTTCTTGACATTTTCACTCAAGTGAGCTGTGCAGAGAGAGTACTGCCAGAAGAGCTTTGAGAGAGGTAGGGCTTTGAAAACTGCATGAAACTGTAGACAAGGGAGCACAGAGAGGGGGCCTGCACACAGCCTTCTTATGATGCCTCCAGCCTAAGGGTAGTTGATGACTTACATTGGTGAAAAAAAATAAATCAATTGGAGAGATGGGAGCCAATTTAAGAAAGCCTTGGGAGTTGGTGGGAGATACTAGAGTGCTCAGCATGCACTATGATGATGTAGAACCATAAAAACAATGGAAAATGTTTGCAGTCATGTAGATGAGATGGCATGTTGTCTTAGGAGTTTCCCCTTTCTTTACTTTCTCACACACTCACATTCACTCCTTTACTCTTTACTTTACAGTGTGTAATTTTTTCAGCAAAAATTTGAAAGGTCTTTTTCATACTTAAATTCAGAGGGTCTGGTAGTGTCAAGCTAATATTGCCCTTTTCTCTGTCAATGCGTTCAAACTTAAAAATAATATTTAACCCCCCAAATTAACATATTTGCATCTGCCTAGATGAAGTTTGGGTTTTTAAGAGGCAAGATTTCAAATAATACCTCTGAAGTTTGATGAAAACAGAATTATACATGTGGCAATTAGCAAAATTTATTCACGATGCCAAAGAGAACCATTGGACACACTTTATCTCTCTTAAAGAATTCCAGGAATTAATGTAAGTCAAACAAAGCTATATTCATGATCCAAAAGCAAAGATACTATTTTAAAATCCCAGCTAACTGTCTTTTGTCTGCTACCAACACCTTGCTATTTCCTTTCCGTTGCCCAGAACTAAATTACTAATTATGTGAATTTGCCATAGGCTGTAACTTCTGTTGATGTCCACTGGATGGGAACTTTCCTCTTTTTGAATATAAAATCACGTGGACACACATGATCAATGCATAAGATATATAATATACATTATCATCTGAAATCTAACTGAATTTGTCAGGGTATTTTGTGTGCCACAAAAACCGCACTCACCAAAAAATGAAAAGAAAATTCTTTCCATGCTAAAAATGTTGTGTTTACTTAGAAAGTACAAGGCACCGATGCATGTCACCTTACTAAGATCTCTTGTTGAAATTAAAATAGATTGATGACCACCATGAACTTACTGCTTGTTACTTCCACCAGGATTAAAACGGTGCCTGCCAAAGTTGAGTTGTTTCATCTTAAGTGATTCATCACTATTTTTTCAGAAAGGAGAGCAGTGAACATATTTTAATGAAGTTCCTTAAAAGAGTAAATACTAAAAAGTGATTTATTTTTATTTATTTATTTTATTTATTACTTTTTTTTTTTTAAGAAGGACATAGCCAAGCTTGTGTTTAAGCTTGGAAGGAGAATCTTTTCATGCGCTGTTCTGTATACAGACACACATGCTGTTGGATGGATCTCTGTGGCTACAGCCAAGCCCATCTCTTCAGTCAGTGGGGGCTGTGCTCTCCACAATCCCATAAGCTTGACTGCAACCCTTGCAGTGTATTCTCTAATGTAGTACATGGTTACAGATTCAAGCAAGTTATTTCCAGAATGATTTTCCAATCAGTGCTGTCTATTTGCTGTCACTGTATAAATCTTATTAAAATATAAGAACCTACACAAATAGAAAATGTGTTTTGAAAAAAATGCATAAAGAATTATATTAATAAAAATGCTTTATTTTGAATTCTGCTCTTGCGCTAATATGTGCCTGCCAAACACACACACACACACACACACACACACACACACACACACACACACACATTTGTTAGAGTAACTAATTTAACTTTTAAATACAAAAATATTCTGTTAACAGTGGCTGATCAAATAATCCATGCACTATCTTTACCTTGGGCTGCACTAATTCTTAACAAAATATTTGGCCATCCACTCACTGTGCTGCATTGGGAAAGTATGCTGGCCACATTGCACAGTGGTCACCCATGAAAGGACACAAGCCTCTCACTGCAGTATTTGCTAACTTTGGACATGCAGGTTATGGCCTCTTGTTTGTCGTTCAGGTTTTTAATCTAAGCTTTCCTCTGGCTCCAGACTATATTACAGCTCAAGTAGTCACTCTTATGGAAAAGCATAAGGGAGATCACTTGAAGTTTTTCATTTTATTTCGAACATGTTATTCTAAACACAAGAAAAGTAAATAAGTGGCATTCAGTTATTTCAACAATTAAATCAGTTAGCAAAGTTATATGTTTCCTTAACTTATCTAGAAGTTTCCATTAATTAACCTTTTAGTGTATTAGTTTGTGTGTGTGTTTTTTTTTTTTTTTTCATTATGGCTGAGCTCTGTTCCATGTCACTGTTTAGTTAGTCCATATACTTAAAAGTTAATATGTTTATATTAATAACAAATAGAATAAGCTTAATTCATATTTTTCTACATTATACCTATACAACTCATTCTGAAGAGACAACTGGGGCTAATTTGAACTTTTTATTTAGAAGAAACTGTGAATGAATAGATATTGTTCGCCTTTGCTGAATGCCATGTTGAAGCCGGTAGATAGTTAGCTTTGAACCCTAGAATTTTAACCCTTGAACACTTAGCTTTTTTATTAGAAAACTTTCATTATCTGTGTCCAGGTGGTGTTTTAGACTGATTATTTTTGCTCTCACATTGACGTGATAATCATAGATTGAATATTCTCATCTTGGCCCTACTCAGCGATCTGGTAAATGGTGCCATCCACCACCGAGGGAATCAGGAAAAGAACAAAGTTGATTGAATATTATATTCATTATTATTTAGGAACATTTTTCATCATTAGCAATGAATGTATGATACACATAAAGAAACTAATAGTGTGTCTAATCTTTAATACAGTACTCAATAAATGTTTGCCATTCTTCTTCTCTAATTTTCTTCCATTGGTTAGCACACCCTTACTATTGGTATAGAGAATTTATTAGAAGGGAAGGCTTATTGTCAACTTCAAAGCACTATTCAAATTTAGCATTTGTTACTAAAAATAAATCAAATTAAGAGGAATATTATAATTTTTAAAAATTTTCTATGATTGGTAAAACATGTCAAGTGACTCTGACTTTAAATGAGAGAAACATAAACCATAATTGTACACACTTAATATAAAATCAAGCTACAAGAGAGATTCCAACATAGCAAATCATTATAGAGTTCGAGGAAGGGTAAATGTTATTAAAATCTAGTGGCTCGGCGCACTGATTTGTGCACCGGTGGGGTCCCTCAGCCTGGCCTGCGCTCTCTCGCAATCCAGGACCCCTTGTGGGATGTCGGACTGCAGGTTTTGGCCAGATCCCCACAGGCCAGTGTGAGAGACCCAACTGGTCCAATGCCTCCAGCTGTTCCTGCCTGCCACTCCCACTCATCCAGGACCTGCTGTACCTGCTGCAGGCTTGAGCCAGTCAATCCCGATTGGCGCCCATTGGTCAGCTGAGCAACGCTCCCTCTGTGGGAGTACACTGACAACCTGGGGGCCGCTTCTGCATTGAGCGTCTGGCTCTTGGTGGTCAGCGCACATCATAGTAACTGGTCAACCAGTCGTTCGTTTGGTAGTTTAGTCGCTTAGGCTTTTATATATAGATAGATTGATAGATATAGATATAGATATAGATGATATAGATATAGATATAGATATAGATATAGATATAGATATAGATATAGATATAGATATAGATATAGATATAGATATAGATATAGATATGTTATCATAAACTCTTTAAATTCAACATTGCAGCTTCAAATACTCTGTATTTAACACTAGTAAAATGAATTCAAGTAGAAGCTCTTGTCCTATCCATTGTTATAAATAAAATTAGTGTGCCTAAACTATAATTTGAAATCATAAGGCGATGAAAGCTGAATAGCTTATAAAGCTGAGGACAATTAGCATAAGCCACATGAGCTTGTGCTCACTCACTGCCGAGAACAATGGTCTTTTTCAGATATTATCTTGGCAAATGTGCAAAGTAGGCACTCAACAATGCTCACTGACTTAAATATAATTCCCTTTCTCCTAAATAATACATGCTATTCTGTTTAAATATTTTTTCCTAGAAAGCTTTCTCCCTGCCTGCTTTTTGTAACTAGCAAACTTCTTAGTTGAACATCCTGGTCAATTGTGACCCCATTGATGGAACATGTGGGAATCTTGTAGCCAGTTGGTTACTCAGTGTCCTGTGATCTGTCTACTGTTTAATTATCCTGACCTGACTCAGATGTCTATAGAAGTAACTGCCTTTCCTCCTTCTTCTCTGTGTTCCCACAGTTTAAAACTGGAGTCTCCCTTTTCAGCCCTCCTGTTTACAAAGCCTTGTTTCCTGGAGAAATGTTTTGTTGAGAGAGAATATGTTTATTATTTTATGAACTTAGAGAAGTAAATTTTAGTGATTTATTTGATACTGCTTATCATTTTTAAAATATGCAATTTATTTTTAGAAAAAAATCTAATTTTTTCATTATATATGTAAATATTAAATAAGAATAAGGCAACATGTAGCATAACAATATTATTTTAAAAAATCATACTATTTTCTGATTGTCTCCTCTTACTCGTCATGCTACTATTTAATAATGCCATTAGCTCCACATGGGTAGTAAATATAAGAATTGCTGAAGATCAATTTTTAAAAGTATACATAAAATTATAAAACTATGTCACTGGGTTTCATATAGATTAAATATTTTAGAAATTGCAGAATGCTATAAAGATTTTCATTTGACTTCATAAATAATATGCATTCTGTGTCAAGTGCCTCAATATTAATGTTGCAGATACTTTACCAACTTAAAACAGCACAAATAACTTAATAAATATTCTTAATCTATGAACATGAATATTACTCTATTCCATTATAGGATGAAGCTTAGTAAAAAATTTAAATATAAAAAGTATGCATTAAGATATATGCAAAAATATGATATATTTATGAATATCTTCACTTATGAATTTACTACATTGTCATCTTAATAAGATCAAACATCAAAAATAAATTAACAATGCTTAAAGTTTATTGCATTGGGGGATAAGGAAATATACATTTTAAGTACTAGATTGAAATCAAATGAAAATGTAACTTGCCGAAACTGGTTTGGCTCAGTGGATAGAGCATCGGCCTGCAGACTGAAAGGTCCCGGGTTCGATTCCGGTCAAGGGCATGTACCTGGGTTGCGTACACATCCCCAGTGGGAGATGTGCAGGAGGCAACTGATCGATGTTTCTCTCTCACGAATGTTTCTAACTCTCTATTTCTCTCCCTTCCTCTCTGTAAAAAATCAATAAAATATATTAAAAAAAATGTAACTTAATACAAGTTAAATTGTACTATTTGTTGCATTATGTTTGTGATATCCCAAAGGTCAACATTCTGGGAGGCCTCACGGCAAATGACTAGACTGGTCCATATTATTTTATAAATTGCAATGTATTCCACATTGCCCCATGCAGCTTGCAGTCCAGTGTGAATAGGAGAAGTTATAAAGTACCTGAGAAATTATCCCTGCTCCCATCCTTTATGCATTCTTTACATATGTTAACTAACTTTAAATGAGGTCTCTCTCAGCTACCCTATTGACATATGACTACATTGATCCTTTGTTGTGGGTGCTGTCTTGTGCATTGTGCATGTTCGGTAGCATCTTTGGCCTCTACCCAGTAAATTTCTTTTTTTTTTTTTTTGAAAAGGGGATAACTTCCTAATAATAATGAAACTTAAGTTAGCCTTATACATTAAACAGCAATTTCTTTATCAGATGAAAGCATCAATGACCAAAGATTTTATTAAGGAATGAGTGTTTACTCCAAGAGGAAACATTACCTACAGCTCCAAAAACATAAATGTCATTTGGCATAATGAGACATTGGATAAGATCCTTGCGGGACAAATTTCCTTATGAAATAGGGTAAAAGAAGCTGAGGGCCATGCATTGTAATGTAGATATACTTCGTGATAACGTTCTCTACCTTCAAGCTGAGCACCTATAGATTTGAGCCCTGAAAAGAGGATAAATTGAATATACAAGAGTGACTTTCCATTTCAGAATTTATTTATACTTCTGCTCCTGCTTAGCCCACAACAATATCTCTTCCTCCCCCATCTCCCTCCTCAACAAATTTAAGCTCATATATTGCTTGGCTTGTTGTTTTCTTTTTCTTTTTCAGGTTCAGAAATTTATTTTCCAGTTTATATATGGGTTGGGGAGTCATTTTTAAATTTTAGATGCTTTTCATATAACTGACAAACACATTCTTCAGTAGCTATCCAAAAATTTGGATTTGATAAGATAAAATACTGAATTTGGCATACTTCTTTCTGGTCACAGGAAAACTATTCTAATGCAACTGTTGTAAATGAACTACATCTTGAAATCAGTCCACAATTTATATTTTGGTTGGTAAAATGCTACTTGATGCTTGGGATATTATGAAGCACAAATGTTTACTATACAAATAATCTATAAATATCTTCTTAAATATTTAAAAATATTTTAAAATGATTTTTTTTATATCTACATGTAAGCTTTCCAGCAATCTATGTATTTGAGAAGTCTCCAATTGCCTGGAGTAAGCCCAGAGTCACAGCATAAGGAGTGTCTGAGAGCTCTCTCCAATCCAAACTTAACATCATCAGAAGTTAATGTTCATTCTCCATATCTACACTGTCAGACCTAGAACCGGTTCCTCTCAGTGCTGATGTCTCATTATTTTTAGCTCAGTAATTTGGGGTGTAGGGAGATTTATGCTCCATTTGGATTTTAACCTTTAGTAGTAATCAGGAGCCTTGGTTTCTGGGCTCAGCTTTCATCCTACTATTACATTTTAACCAATTTTCTTAACCCCTCTGCAGATATCTTGTCATTCACAAACTGAGGGTCATGAGAAACATAAAACATGATTTTATATTGTCTTATCTATCTCTAACAGATGTGCTGACTTATGAACCTTAGCTCTTACAACTTTCAAATTTCTCTCTAAAACCTATATGAATATAAAAGATACTGACATTTTCAATGTTCATTATTTTGGACTCTTAAAGATGACCCTAGCTTTAAACTAAACTGCATATCTACTGGGTGTCAAATCTGAATTAATTTCTATGTAATTTTTTACAGAAAAGTTAGAGAAGAAAAGTGCAAATATTGATACTAGGGATTCTATGGGCAGAGACATTACTTAATTGCTAAACTCTAATCCAGGATTAGTTAAAGCAGTCCAAAACCTAGTTCACTTTGGACATAAACAGCAGTTGCAGTAGGAATCACACAGTAAACCTGTTCTCAAAAGGTCCTGCAATTCAGTTCTCTTAGCTTAATGACATTAGACAGTTCAAATGAGATCCTTGGATAAAAGCCCAGATTTTACAGGCTTTTCAATGAATTCAGCTCATTTACTATGGGCTAGGGGGCTCCAAGTCTTGATTTCTAAAGAAAGGGAGTGTAATTGCTGAAATCTCTGGACATTGAGGGATAATATCTAATATTTGCCCCAATTTTTCTCTGATTACATATACAAATCTCTCCTTGCTGAATTAGGAAATGCTGTGCTGATCCACAGTTCACATTTCCTGCCGATGAGCTCTATCAAGTCATACTTAGAGTGACAAAGGACGTTAGAGAGTTATCTTAGCAAACCCTAAGTAATTGAGTGTTTAACCTGGAGACAAATATTGGCTTCTCAGGTTGGAAGTGGAGCTTTAGAGATAAATCATTCTACTCAATAGCATCTATCTATTGCAGGATCTGAACTCAACTCACTATAGACAACAAGGTGAAGGGCAATCCAAGAAGACTCCCAGAGGAAGCATCTGTCCTAACCCTCAGTAGTTCAAATCTAAAAGCCATTGAGAATTGTTTCAGCAGATGTTTGATTGCCACAGTGATCAGAGACAAATGATCTTCTTGGTAGCAAAAGCCCATCCCTTGAAATTTTGAGATTTTTCAACATTATGCGAAATGCTTAAGAATTTGTTGAAATCCAGAAAATCTTCACATTGCATTCTAACTAACTAGATGTCTATCTAGGAAATGAAATATAAATAGCATTTCTGATACTTTCAGGCTACAAACTCAAACACAAAAGAAAATTTATGTTAATTGAATAATAAAATAAAATTAGGTCATTTGATGTATAATGAATGTCTCCTTTTAACAAAAACAATGCAAAAATTTCAGGATAGGGCTAAACATATATCCTAATATGAGTATAGTTCTTTTTCAAAGTTCAATGAAGTAAATGTCAAACTTTGTGGTTTATATGTAATCAATCCTTATTTATTTTTAAAAGGTTATATGAATTCACTTGAATGTATAAATTTTTAGCTTCTAAATACAATTTTCCAAAGAAACAATATTTTAAGCAAATAAGTAAAAAATATCTATTCAATATACCAGGAATACTAAATATCTGTAATAGAAATAATAGTATAGAAGTAATTAGATTTACTCTAGTAATTAACCAAAGAAATAGCGCCTAGTGTATTGTAGGCACTTAAATATATGCTGAGTGAACAAATGTAGCATTTTAGCAGAAATAGTTCCTACTAGAGACTGTGTGCAATATGTTTACATACAAACTCTTCATTCCTGTGTTGCACTCCAAAATTATAGTTGTGATTCTCCATATAAAACTAGAGATTATTTTAGACTAGAAGCCCATTGCACAAAGATTCGCTCAATAGGCCTTCCTTCCCTGGCTGCTGGCACCGGTTTTCCTCTGGCACCCAGGACCCAGGCCTTTGGTCCAGCCACAGTGGAGAAGCCAAGCCTCTTCAGCCTTCAGCCTTCAGCTTTCAGCCTTCAGTCTTCAGTCTCAGTCTTCAGTCTTCACTCTGGCCAGAGCTTTCAGTCTTCACTCCCTGCCTGTGTATGCAAAGTAACCGCCATCTTTGTTGGGTTAATTTGAATAGTTGCTATGATTGGCTTGTGGGCATAGTGGAGTGACTCCAATTTGCATGTTTCTCTTTTATTAGTGTAGATTATTTAGATTATTTTAACATAATACAATGCTCCCCATATTGCTGAAATGAAAAGTACTAGAACTCTCATTAAATTTTGATGCAACATTCATAACCGAAATTACTAAATCTTCTAAAGTTATCTGATTTTTGAATGTGGTTTTACTTTGTAAAGCTACATAATGCATATTCATACTGATCCTAAAATAGTAAGAAATAAATTCAGGGTTGACACTATTTATTTTGGTTCAAGCTTAAAATGCATTACTATATGAAGGCCACTGATTAGATATTTACTTATTGTTTTTTTTTAATTCACGTGTAAATGACACATGACATATATTACTTATCAAAAATAATTGTCTTTTTGTATTACACCAGTTTTTGGTGTACAGAGTTTTTAGTCCTTAAGATCTACAGAAAAAAAGGCTCATATTTTTATTATTTATGTTCTGGAGTTATTCTGAACAGGAGTATTTAACCACTTATCTTTTAACCACTTACTTACATTTTGTGTTTTCTTTTAAATCCTGCAAATGAAATTAGGTAAGACAGAGCTGTATCTGAATATTCTGGCACCAACTTGGTAGAATCACAGAGCTAAAAATGCAAATAAATTATTGTGGGTATTTAGGAAATGACTTTGCCAGGTGCATGGTGAAGGGCAAAAGTGGAAGCAGGGATGCCTGTTCCAAGGCAATAGCTATGGTGACTTAACTAAAATGGGTCAGGGGGCAGAGGTTATCGAACAAGTTTGGGATATTTTTAAAATATAACTGATGGAATTTGTTCTTGGCTTAGTTAAGGGGAAGTGGATGAGAGGACTCAAGATGATGCCCAGGTTTTGGCTCAAGCAACCAGGTGAGAAGTGACAGCGTTTACTGCCATTTTAAGGCTGGGGAAAGAACAGGTTTCAGAAAAATAAATCATCAAGCATTCTAAACTGTGTACTTAGATGCTCAAGAGACCCCCAAGTAGAGGTGTGGACTAAATAGTTGGATATATAAATCTGTGGCTCAGGGGAGGGATACAGGCTGGAGATTTAAATTTTGGAGTCATCAGCATATAAACTGTATTTAAAGAAATGGAACTAGATTAAATCACATAAGATGTATCTAAAGAATACAAAGAAGAGGGTCCAGAAAAAAAAATCATTGTGTAAAATAAGGTTTATTTCTCCTGTTACTAACACACAATTTCACTATTTTCTAAAAATTAAATAGGTCTTAATTGCACATACAGCAATGTGTCAAAAGACAGAATATTCTCATATAATAAAAAATCCCAATTGGTAATTACTATTTATTCATCTTCAGAACAGAAACTTAAATAAAAAAATCTACTAATCAAGAATAAAATCAAGAATAAATCATTTGATTTTCTCAAATTTCCCAAATCAGTTTATGTGGTAATTGTGTCCCTAAAATAAATTTGAGGGCTTGAGAATTGCATTGGCTTTATACAAGATAACTTCCTATCTAATAAAAGTGAAACATGGTAATTAGCGTATAACTGCTACCCTTCCCATTGGCTAATCAGGACAATATGCAAATTAACTGCCAGCCAAGATGGCGGCCAGAAGCCAGCAGCTTGAAACTAACATGAGGCTTGCTTGCTTCAGTGACGGAGGACTCCAACGTTCCCTGCCTGCCGCTGCAGGCCTCTGAGCTGCAACTCTAAGCAACTATGTAACAAATATAGAAGCTAAACAAAACCCCAGAAATCTGCTTTAGTCAGTCAGCCAGCAGGATCTCAACATTGTTTCAAATACAGAAGGTAAACAAAAGCCAGAAACCTGCTTTCAGCAGCAGAGGCCTAAAAGCTGGAGCCAAGACTCAAAGCTAAAGCTGGCCCAGAATAAAAAAAGAGAAAAAAAGAAAAAAAGGAGCGGTTGGGAGCTTCAGTCACCCCCAGCCTGAAAACAGCCCTCAGCCCCTCACCCAGACTGGCCAGGCACCCCAGTGGGGACCCCCACCCTGATCCAGGACACCCTTCAGGGCAAACCAGCCAAGACCCACCCATGCACCAGGCCTCTACCCTATATAGTAAAAGGGTAATATGCCTCCCAGCACCAGGATCAGCGGAGCCGCTAGGCCTCCTGGCACCGGGATCAGTGTGACAGGGGGCAGCGCCCAAACCCCCTGATCGCCCTGCGGCTCTGTGTGTGATGGGGTAGAGCCATAACCTCCCCATTGGCCCTGCTCTGTTCGTGAGATTGGCAGCTCCCCAACCCCCTGATCACCCTGCTCTGTGGGTGATAGAGGGCGGCACCCCAACCCCCACCGCACGGGCCCTGCTCTGTGTTTGATGGGGTAGAGCCATAATCTCCCCATCGGCCCTGCCCTGAGTATGACAGTGGCGGCGCCCCAACCCCCTGATCCTCCCTCCTCTGTGTGTGACAGGAGGCGGTGCCCCAACTCCCCTATTGGCCCTACTCTGTGAGTGACAGGGGGGAGCTCCTCAACCACCTGATTGGCCCTGCTCTGTGCGTGACATGGGGGAGCTCCCCCACCCCCTGATGGGCCCTGCTCTGTGCCTGACAGGGTATAGAGCCCCAACCCCCCTGATGGGCCCTGCTCTGTGCGTGACAGGGGGCAACGCCCCAACCCCCTGATTGGCCCTGCTTTGTGCATGACAGGGGATGGCGCTGCAACCTCCCCATCGACCCTGCCTTGAGTGTGACAGGGGGCAGTGCCCCAACCCCCCAATTGGCCCTACCCTGAGCGTGACTGAGGGTGACATCGCAACCTCCAAATCCGCCCTGCTCTCTGCATGACAGAGGGCGGCGCCCCAACTCCCCAATCAGCCCTACTTTGAGCCCAACCAGGGGCTGCACCTAGGGATTGGGCCTGCCCTCTGCCACCCGGGAGCAGGCCTAAGCCAGCAGGTTGTTATCTCCCGAGGGGTCCCAGTCTGCGAGAGGGCACAGGCCGGGCTGAGGGACTCCCCCTCCCCCCCGAGTGCACAAATTTTTGTGCACCGGGCCTCTAGTAATTAGATAAAAGTCTAAATTTTCTCTAATATGGTATAAAACAACATATTGAGTACTATGATTTTAGAATTTTATATCCCATCTATTTAAACATATGAATATAAGAATGTTGATATGCATAGATGCATTCATGCATATATAAAAATGCTAACCTGTTTAAAATAAAATTTTACAGGGGGAAAGATTGAAAAATTATTCAGTGACAAAGAATTCTCACCAGTAATACTTTGGTTCTATTAGAATGAAGTAAAGTAAATTAGTAGTTCGGTGTAAAAAATAAAACATACGCCATGATTATACTTTGAAATTCACATTATGAGGAACCAAAGAAAGAGAATTCATTTTTTGTTCGCTTTTTTTCCTCAACAACAAAAATTCTTTCATGTTTTAAATTTGCAGAACTAAATGCTCCAATCTTATCCATACCAAATAAAATCCTAGGCCTTTCCAGATGATCTGCAACCTTTAGTATGCAGCTGCACTTATGCTTCTAGGCTTTTCTTCAAATGTCATATCACATAATGCTACATTGTAGGTCACATTCTACATCATTCAACAACTGCTAAAACATTTAGTTTTTAAAGTGTTTCTATTTTAGATAACATATCTATAACAGTGGTTCTCATGGCATTATTCAAGCATTTCTGGGTGTCCCCAAGAACATTTCAGGGTGCCTGTAAGACTGAACTATTTTCATAATGATACTAAATAAAATATAGCATTTCTCACTCTCAACATCTCATAAATATACAGTGGAATTTTATGAAGGTTACAGGATGCATAATTATATTGTATAATTGAAAGTGTCAATGTATGGAGTTTCTGCCTAAATCAGTAGTGAGAAAGAAAGAGAAATGACTGGAAGTGAAAATTTAAAAAAAAAAATCTGACTTTTTATCCAATATCTTTATGGAAAAGGAAGAACACTAAAAAGTGTGCATTACTATGTTAGCTGGGACTCTTTCCTTTTGAGCATACTGTTGAAGACAACAGGAAGGGAAACTTGTGATAATGCTTAAGACAATACCAACAGCAGCATTGGGAAAAGTCTGATAAATTGTTTTAAGATTTAAGGCTAAGAATTTTTTCAACATCTCAGATGCTCCTTCCAGTTTAAGAATTTATAAATATATAATTAATTTATACAATTTCTATTTCATTCTTCTACCCTGCCTGTCTACCAGAGATGTTTTTTAGAATGAGAGCAGCAGACACTGTACGTTCATTCTGTGGCATTGGATCAAATGCCATTCATGATTCTTTAGTGTAATTACACTCTACCTGAAGCTGAACAAGAACATGTGTCCTGGAGCAAATTAAACGTGAGATGTTGTTAGAGGCAAAATGACAAAACATCATGAGAAGGAAGGTAGGGATCTTTGGAAAAGACAATGATGCTGGGAATAATATAAGGCAGCAGGAAAAGAGGAAGAACAAGTATGAGATGGATAGATTCCATAAAAGAAACCATAGACATGAATCTACAAGAGCTGAGTAGGGCTGTTGAGGACAGGATATTTTAGGCATCACTCATTCATGGGGTCACCAGGAATGAGTCAACTTAAGGGCAGGTAGCACACACAAGCAATACATTTCAGTGGAGCAATCAGGAAAGGTTTAATGCATTGGAACACCAAATACTAATTTCTGAATTTGACTGATGATAGGTTAAACGTGGTAAGTGAGACTAAAGTAACCTGACTGGTAAAGATGATTTCAAGAGGGGAACTCCCAATACATTGTGTGTAATAGCAGTGCTTCTGCAGTAAGTACAAGTTTCCTAAAGACATCTTAGTATGGCAATTCTCATTGAATTGTTTCAGTGTGTTAGCTTAAAAAACAAAATTGCAGTCTTATTACTTTATAGTAATATTACTCGTATTTTAGAGTAAATTATAAAATTATTGTATCAAACAAGACTTATTATGGAAGACTAAATCAAGCATGTCAAAATTATTCTCAAGGTGCAGATGAAAACTACAGCTTCTCAGAAGGAATCTAGGATCTCCAAGGATATTTTGAGGAGTTTCAAAAAACTAAAAGGGTGAACACTGGATAATTCTAAACAGCTATTCATTGGTAGCGAATGAGCCCAGTTGTTCTGTGCAGTTTTTAAGAATCTTTAAGAATGAATCATCAATGCAAAGAGCCTAATGCACTTTTATGTCACAAATGTTAAAGAGGAACTTTGACACAGCAACACCTTTTGTCTACTGAGGTTGAAGAAGTAGACTTCTGGAACCCTTGGTCCTAAAAAAGTAACATTCAGTGTAAATGAAGTCCTGAAAGTTAACCTAACATTCTCCAGGAAGCAGATGATCTCAATTTGTATAGGTCTTTCAAGTTACTACAAGAGAAATCATTCCTTCAAGTATCCTAGAAATCAAGACTGCTCTCAAGAACAAGTGTGCTCTCATATAACAATGGGATAAAGCATGGTATTAGAACCTGGCTGAATCACCAGAAGTTGAATATTTCAAATAAAGGTCTTTTTATCAAATACTTTTCATTAAAACTGGAGATATTTCTTGAATAAGGTGATTGCTGTAACAGCAAGGATAATGCCAGCAAGAACTGCATTTTTTATGGAGTATGTTAAACACTCATACAATAGCAGAAGTTTACGAAGGAAATCTTTAGGATACAGAGTTACATGAGTAAAATAAAAAGAAAAATCCTTGGAGACAATAAATATATTATCATCTGTTGTACGTGTTGTTTTCTGGGATGATCGTTAGTCATACAAATGATACTTTTCTGCAGCATGCTCACTGACTAATTTTCTTGACTCCTGAGGAGGAGCACTAAAAACCACAATTGTGATATTTACCCTTGTTTTGCAATTCCATAGTTCTAAGAGCTGTGTAGGCATAATTACTGTTCTCAAACAACTCAACTAGCTGCTAGATATAAAATTGTCTTTTATTTCTTACTCTTAACTTAAGGAACTGTATTCCTAAGAATAATATTTTTTATGCAGAACACATTTTTAAAAAATACTTAAATTCATGAACGAAGTGAATCCACTACAGAGTCTAATTGAAAATGAAAATATTAGTGTGATGTATAAAGCCTTCAGGAATGTTCCAGCCCTAAGTCAGCACATCTAGGAACATCTCCAGAATATTGTGTTTCATATTCTGTGGCCCTATCACTACAGCTTTATTTAAAGATGAAACTCAGTCTGTCATATTGGACATTTCTCAGAGTATGATATTGATGCTATGTGGCAATCTTGGTAGTGGTTAATTGAGTTGTAAAGGTTGAAGATTTAGAAAAAAAAAAGAGTTGGTTCTTTAAATCAGGAATAAACTTTTAGAATTAAACAATAAGTTGGCTTAAAAAACAACAACTGTTTATTCTTTTGACTGGTGAGAATATGGAGGAACAGGTTCCTTTATATTATATTTTGCTACTAGGATAACAATCAGTAACGAACTGTATGCAAAACAGTTGAGTGTTTCATATATCAAAATCCTCACATAGTTACACACTTGGTTATTTTAATGCTAAAAGAATTTCATATCAGGATGTATCACAGTATTGTTAAAAATATCCAGACTTTGAAATTCTCTAATTAATAGAGGATTGGATAACTAAATTATGTACATTAAAAAAATGGAATACTATAACCTATGTAATGATACATTGTAAAAGGAATATTTGTTATCTGGAAATTTTTATATTTTATATGTTTAAAAGGGCAGATTACAAAACAACATTAAGTTAATATGTAAAATACTGAATTTATTGTTAACAGGAAATAATGTTATAAATCAGTAAACATATAGTGTTCCAAAAAATGTGTACACTTTTTAACAGCTAGTAACACACTTAATTTTCATTCCTTTGCGGGTTTAAATGATTGGAAATAATGGGTAAAGCCAGGCTAATCTTTGTACAAAGAAAACTTATCCTAACGTTCCACTAGACTTTTTTTTAATGGAGATACATAGAAGATAAAGTTTTTGGTACAAAACCAACAACAGTCGATGAATTGATGGTCCACAAATATCAAACAAAATGATTCTTGATGTTTGTGATTCCATTGCTTCACATTACCAGCAGTGCCTGGACCAGAATGGCCATCAGTTTGAACACAGGCATTGACAAAAAAAGTATTAATTTCTGTAGATTCTCTTAAATTTTGAAATTGAACTGTATGTCAATAAACATTGACTCTATAATCATTCAATTTGTGTATACATTTTTGGGACACCCTGTATATAAAACATGATACTATTTTTATAAGTAATGCATAATTGGTAATCTAAAAAATATTTTAAAATATGAAATTAAAAATTAGTAATAATTATTATATATTTATTTTTAAAATATTCTGCCATGAAAGAAAATATTCCCCAAGAAATACAATTTTAAAGAAATCTGCCAATAAATGTATGGTGAAATAATCAAATGCATTTTGATAAAAAAGACACAAATTAAAAACATTAAGTACAACTGGTCACAACTAATAAGTAAATACTAAAAATTATAAAGTCTAGCATTATCAGCAGTCTAGTTAAATATCCTTTGTAAATAGCACAGACTCTGATATAAAAAATTCAATTTTAGGAATATTTTTCAAGTAAATTACTAGACTTATACAATTATAAATGCAGATGAATTATTTACACATTTATATAATATACTTAAAAAGTATATATAGCCCAGCCGGTTGTGGCTCAGTGGTGGAGCATCGACCTAGGAACCAGGAGGTCACTGATTTGATTCCTGGTCGGGGCATATGCCCAGGTTGCGGGTTTGATCCCGAGTAGGGGGCATGCAGGAGGCATCCAATCAATGATTCTCTCTCATCATTGATGTTTCTATCTCTTTCTCCCTCTCCCTTCCTCTCTGAAATCAGCAAAAATATATTTTAAAAAAATAAATAAAAAGTATATATAATAATAACTTGTCAACTAATTAGGGGTTAGCTAAAACATACAACTAGAAAATAGAATAAATAAAACTATTAAACATGAAAAATATAAATATTATTTATTTACAGTAGCTATGTTCAAGAAGTATATTGTTAACAATAGAATTATATTGTTAAAGAGAAAAATAGGCTAGTGTTATTATAAATAATCATATATATATATATATATATATATATATATATATATATATATATATATATATATATACAAACACACACACACACACACACACGTGGCCTGGTGCACGAAATTCATGCACATTAAAAGGGAATTAATTAGAGGAAATATTTTAATATTGCTATTTGCTCTTTCTCTATAATAGAAGTGTCAGAGATGAAAGAAAATTAGTAAAATGTATATGAAAATCTCCCTCTTGTCAGAGTCTGGGGGGGGTGCCATGGGACACAGAGTCAAGTCCCCTCCCACCCATGTGCACCTTGAAATTGCACGAGACCCAAACCTGGGTGGCCCCACCCCCATCAAGCCCCATAGGTTAGGGGGCGCAGCTTCAGATTCCCCGGTCTGGCCTCAGGTCCTCTGGCCCCGGCGCTGGGGCGGGCAGCACAGCCTCAGGTCCCCCGGCTCCGGCACGAGGGCATGATGATCATTTGCATATTAGCTCTTTATTATATATATATGCAGGATAAATCTGGAAGAATTGACTTACAAAACCACAAATGTTATTTGTGGGTGGCACAATTATGGATGACTTTTCTTCTTTTTATTACTTTTTTTTGAAAATTTTATAATATTAACATGTGTTTATTATATAAATATTACTTTAAAATGCTTTAAAGCTATAGATATTGGTGAGGGTACTAAGAATTTATACAGTCTACTTAAAAATGCCTCAAATATAAATATGAAAAATAAAAATATCAACTTCAAGCATATGATAATCTTGTTGCCTTTTTCAGGGAAACATTAAATCAATGAAGGGGATTTCAGAATTAAAATCATTAGCATGCTCATCAATAGTGATCATCTAATTTCCCATAAAAGTAACAATATTATAATGTTAAAGGATGAGTTTCCTTTTGGGGCAGATGTAAATGACTGAGCATTGACATGATTTCTATCTTTGTGAGTCAACATAATACAAGGTGGAAAACAAAGCTAAAAGAGGGGAGGAAAGAATTACTCACTCTTGTTGTATAAGCAGCTTCTGGGTCATCTTCTAGAACACGTGAAAGTCCAAAATCAGAAACCTTACACACCAAATTGCTGTTGATCAAGATGTTCCGAGCAGCAAGGTCTCGGTGAACGTAGCCCATGTCCGAGAGGTACTTCATGCCGGATGCTATCCCCCGAAGCATCCCCACTAGCTGGATGACTGTGAACTGGGCATCATGTTTCTGCGAAGTATTTCAAATGTACAATTAAGATGTGTTGTGTTGTATCTCTTAAAGATATATTTTGGTTAAAATCTCACATATGGAATTGCAATAATACTGACTATACATTTTAGTTCTAATCACTCCAGCCTAACAAGATATGTAAATGAATGGATACAAGGCTAAGACAAAATAGCATAAGTGCTATTACAAAAAACTTTGTAACAAGAAGTACCTTAATATTCTTTGACTTTAAGTTCAAACCTGAACTATCATGTTTATGGGATATACTAACAACTTAGAAATGTTCAGTTCAGGAACAAGAATGTAAAATGTATCTTGTGGCCATTTTAGTTTTATTTATTCACTAGAGGGCTGGTTCATGAATCTGTGCACAGGTGGGGTCTGCCTGGCCTGCCCGGATCAGGGCCAATTGGGACGGGTTGGACGGACGGCCCTATGCACTGGTTGAAGTCCTAATAGAACTCCCAGTTGAGGGGACAATTTGTATGTTAGCCTTTTATTATATAGAATTTGTATGACTGTTCATTCTTCTTTCTAGTTTTCTGGATATTTCGTGAATTTTTTCAAATAAGATGGATGTTATATTTTTAATTACTGTATATAATTACTTCAAAATTTGTAAAAAATATTTACCAAATCTGTGTTTTTCTACCAAACCTTGAATTATAGACTACAAAATAGAAAGTAATAGGACATAATGTTGGCGTTCTGGATTTAGAAAAGCTTCCAATCTTTTGGATTAAAGTAGAAATATATAGTTTAGACCCGTGGTCGCCAACCGGTGGTTCGCAGATCACTGGTGGTCTGTGAGGTCTGATAGGTTGGTGACTGCTGGTTTAGACCATAGATAAAGAAATGGATAGATACACACATATGAATATAGTACACAAATATATACATACATAAGTATAAAAATCTATGTCTAGTTATATCTACATGAACAATAATGTTTTAAAAGAATAT